>NC_139220.1:60004293-60724293 GCF_055691185.1 Crinia signifera | reverse complement strand
CCGTGATTAGTGGGAGTCAGTGACTACATAGAACAGCATTTAGAAAAAAAATCTGTATATATTAACAGATTAGTTGTTAATAACCTAAAAAACTTTAACCATAAAGAGTTTTTTTGAAAAAATGCAGGCGGTCAGCATGTCAACTCCCCGCCCCCGGTATACATATCATTTAAATTTCGTAATGTATCAAAAAAAGAACAAAACAACATATACACTCAATTAAAAATCAGCAATGAGGTCAGGGGGCAACCTGCCAGGGATCAAAACACCCAGAGTGTCGCACCCTGGCCACAAGGCCCATATTAAAACCAAAAACCTATCACTATCCAGGTCCTAGAAATACATTTTTAAGTACAATTAATGTATTGCTCAATCATTGTGATACTTATTCCATATATCTATGAATTCTTTACTCAAGTGTGGAGTGTGGAGTGTGTTGGCTATTATTACATACTCAATTTCTTGAGCAAGAAATTGAGTATGTAATAATAGTCAACACACTCCACACTTGAGTAAAGAATTCATATATATATATGGAATAAGTATCACAATGCCACAATGTACACGCTATGCCAGGTGCACGTCAGAGGGTGATGACGCGCACGTGTTGTGTTGTGAGTGGCGACTTCCGGTATGTGCGTTCCAGGGCAGTGGAACGCACGCCGGAGATGACCGCAATGAGGCTATAACAGCCTCTGCGCATATAGGATTGAGCTGTAAGTAGCAATTTTTGGATAGATTATTATGATTGCCCTAGCTGTGATATATGGGAGTCAGTGTTTGTATATGGAATCATGTAGATACAGTATGCAATTGGTTAATTGGCGAGCAGCGGGGGCACTTCCTGCCTCATGGGTATATATACAGTGTATTGGGATATGGTGGAATGGACTTCTGGGGCTGTGACCCATTCATCACTTGTCTTGACAAAGGGCCCGCAGTGGCTCGAAACGTCGACATCTACACTGAAAATATGGTGATGTATAAATACATTTTATCTGCATTGAAACTTGGAAGACTGGTGAGTGCTCTTTACATTGAACTATATATGTGGCTGTACCCCTGGGACTACAAGCCTGAGTTTGGCACCGTTATGCGAGTTTATATATATATAATATGAAAACAAATCAAAAAGATGGAGTATTAATAAATTAGTGAATAAATGTGAATACTGTGAGGGGAAGGGAGGAAGAAGCACTCCAATAATTCCTACCCGACTCACAGAAAAATAAGGTAATAAGTGCCCATAAAGGTTTCTTTCTTAGTGAATGAACACCACGTGAAGAAGTATTGGAAGATTCAATACCCCAAAGGTATATGATGGGTCTCAGATGCGTACCACACTCACTCGGATATAACTGAACTGAAGCGTATCAAGGTTTCTTTTAACACCATGCGTCAACATTGATCACCAATGAATGATATAAATTGATTTCACCCTGATATGGTAAGGTAACGGTAAGATAATTTCACATGCTGTTGTGCAAATGGAATAGACAACAGGTGGAAATTGTAGGCAATTAGCAAGTCCCCCCCCCCCCCCCCCAATAACCACAGACCACTTCTCAGCTCCTATGCTTACTGGCTGATTTTTTGGTCACTGGCAGTGCTTTCACTTTAGTGGTAGCATGAGACTGAGTTTACAACCCACACAAGTGGCTCAGGTAGTGCAGTTCATCCAGGATGGCACATAAATGCGAGCTGTGGCAAGAAGGTTTGCTGTGTCTGTCAGCGTAGTGTCCAGAGCATGGAGGCACTACCAGGAGACAGGCCAGTACATCAGGAGACATGGAGGTGGCTGTAGGAGAGCAACAACCCAGCAGCAGGACCGCTACCTCTGCCTTTGTGCAAGGAGGAACAGGAGGAGCACTGCCAGAGCTCTGCAAAATGACCTCCAGCAGGCCACAAATGTGTATGTATCTACTCAAACGGTCAGAAACAACCTCCATGAGGGTGGTATGAGGGCCCAACATCCACAGGTGGGGGTTGTGCTTACAGCCCAACACCGTGCAGGACGTTTAGCATTTGCCAGCGAACACCAAGATTGGTAAAATCGCCACTGGCGCCCTGTGCTCTTCACAGATGAAAGCAGGTTCACACTGAGCACGTGACAGACGTAACAGAGTCTGGAGACGTTAAGGAGAACGTTCTGCTGCCTGCAACATCCTCCTGCATGACCGGTTTGGCAGTGGGTCAGTAATGGTGTGGGGTGGCATTTCTTTGGGGGGCCGCACAGCCCTCCATGTGCTCGCCAGAAGTACAAAAACAAGGAGGGTGAAACCGCGCTGTCTAAGAACATGCAACAGGTGTAAAAAGGTATTTAGACAATTTTAATAAAAGAATATATATTGTAAAAAAGTATCAAGTAAATTCATTAAATCGTTCCGTTATGGAAATATAGGTACCAGAAAATTTCAGGATGGTGTCCTGTGCCCGTTCCTATAGTGTTTCCTTGATGGAAAGTCCCGATATTTGGAGGCCGATTTTAAAGGACTTGTTTAGGAGAGATTGCAGTCTCCAACCCAGAGAGCGCTTGTTGATTAGGGGCTCTACCTGGTTCACTTGATATTTGTATGTCCTAATGGTCATGGTTACTTGGGTATTCCAGGAAGCTGGTCCAGTCACAAGAGATGGGGACAGTATTGGAGTCCAGAAGATGGGCATCTTGGCTCTGTTCCACCAACGCATTTTGCTGTACAGCTTTTTCAAGGTGATATCTGGGGTACCATGTGTCAGTGTTTTATACCCAGAGTAATGAAGTGGATAGTTAGCACTTGTTGCATGTCAATTGTAAAATCATGTTGATTTCATATATTTAATATAGGCTTATATTGTCAGACAATAAATGCAAGGTAGACGGCGCGAAGGGACACTGTAGATACTTGGTTTGATAAAATCAATATAGTTTTATTTACCAATACAAAGTTTTAAACACTTTTAAAAAGTGAGAGCACCGGCCGGTGAAATTTACATAAAACAAAATAAATCACATAAAAAAGGCATTTATATACATCACACCATTCACTATTCCTAATGTGTCTTTAGCACAGAGGAATATTTAATAATTGGTTATTATCCACACTCGATCTAACTTTCACATTCAAGATGCAAATATAAAGCAAAGACTAATAGATTGCAGGCGTTTTGGCATGGTTAGGCATGCATGGGGTTAATTTCTGCAAAGCAGGGGTTAGTGGCAGTCTTGTTTGAAACAATATTGGTTTGTGAATATAAACGTTAGATCACTCCAATGCAGTTGGTTTGCTAATTTCCAGCCAGATGTTATTGCTCAGTCACTTAGCCATACGAATAAGCTTTTAGATGTTAGTAAGCTTTAGATATATAAATGCAAAAAAGGTAAAAGTTATACTTATGCTCCGTGGCTATTCATTTTGTAATCCACTTTATGGGGAGTTTTGTTTAGTTGCCCACGCAGTGAGCGGGTTCCCGACTGCTTCGTCTGGCTTGTCAGCCTTATCTGGAACACACAGCTCCGGCTTCCGGGTTCTCCCAGTCAGCGGTGTCTCACGTACAGGCAGTAGGAACCTCCTTGATAACGTGTTTCCCCGCCTCTTAGAACATCAGCAGCTTCATCAGATCTCCGGCACTTGAAAACCGGAAAAACATATTCCGCCATTTTGAAAAAGGGCAAAACACACTGGGGGTTATTTTGGTTCACTCTTTCTGACAAAATCCTTCTTAGATGGACAAAACCAAGTGCACTGCGGGTGGGGCAGATATAACCTGTGCAGAGAGAATTAGATTTAGGTTAGTTATTTTGTTTCTGTGCAGGGAAAATACTGGCTGCATTATTTTACACTGCAATATAGATCTCACTTTGAAGTAAAACCCCACCCAAATCTAATTCTCTCTGCACAAGTTACATCTGCCCTACCTGCAGTGCACATGGTTTTGTCCATCTAAGAAGGATTGTGTCAGAAAGAGTGAACTAGAATAAGGGCCTATGCCTGAATACCGGGTATTGGTGGAATGCATGTACGGTTCCCAAACCCGGAAATGATGCAACCTGAAGTCCGGAAACGGGTCCTAATGTGGATTTTATTAAATTATGTTTTTATATATTTTCCAATGCTCGTTTTTTTTATATAAATAGTTACACTACGTTTAGTTTTGTCTCCTAATTCACACAATATAAGTCTATATTAAATATATAAAATGAATATGATTTTACAATTGACATGCAACAAGTGCTAACTATCCACTTCATTACTCTCGGTATAAAACACTGACATATGGTACCCCAGATATCACCTTGAAAAAGCTGTAAAGCTAAATGCATTGGTGGAACAGAGCCAAGACTCCCATCTTCTGGACTCCAACACTGTCCCCATCTCTTGTAACCGGACCAGCTTCCTGGAATACCCCAGTAGCCGTAACCATCAGGACATAAAAATATCAAGTGAACCAGGTAGAGCCCCTAACCAACAGGCGCTCCCTGGGTTGGAGACTGCAATCTCTCCTAAACAAGTCCTTTAAAATCGGCCTCCAAATATCGTGACTTTCCATAAAGGAAGCACTATAGGAACGGACACAGTACACCATCCTGAACTTTGGGTGGCTATCCATGCTCTTTTTAATTTTATGGTACCGATATTCCATAACCGAATGATTTAATGAATTAATTTGATACTTTTTTAATGAATTTACTTGATAACATATATTCTTTTATTAAAATTGTCTAAATACCTTTTTATACCTGTTGCATGTTCTTAGAAAGCGTGGTTTCTCCCTCCTTGTTTTTGTACTTTTATATTATTTGGGCCTGACACCCAAATTCCCGAAACCGCAGCTAGAGCAATTCCACTCCTTTCTAGGCGCCCTCCTGGGACACCTAGTGTCCCTAAACCCTTCTATTGCTCGCCAGAAATAGCCTGACTGACATTAGGTACCGAGATGAGATCCTCAGATCCCTTGTGAGACCATATGCTGGTGCAGTTGGCCCTGGGTTCCTCCTAATGCAAGACCTCATGTGGCAGGAGTGTGTCAGCAGTTCCTGCAAGACAAAGGCATTTATGCTATGGACTGGCCCGCCCGTTCCCCAGACCTGAATCCAATTGAGCACATCTGGGACATCATGTCTCGCTCCATTCACTAACGCCACGTTGCACCACAGACTGTCCAGGAGTTGGCGGATGCTTTAGTCCAGGTCTGGGAGGAGGTCCCTGAGGAGACCATCTGCCACCTCATCAGGAGCATGCCCAGGCATTGTAGGGAGGTCATACAAGCACATGGAAGCCACACACACTACTGAGCCTCATTTTGACTTGTTTTAAAGACATTACATCAAAGCTGGATCAGCCTGTAGTGTGTTTTTCCACTTTAATTTTGAGTGTGACTCCAAATCCAGACCTCCATGGGTTAATAAATTTGATTTCCATTGAAATTTTTTTGTGTGATTTTGTGGTCATCATATTCAACTATGTAAAGAACAAAGCATTTAATAAGAATATTTCATTCATATCTAGGGTGTGTTAGGTTAGTGTTACCTTAATTTTTTTGAGCACTGTAATATATATATATATATATATATATAAGACACTTACCCCCTCAGAGAAAGGATGGATCCGGCACACGGTAGTATAGGTGAAGAAAAAGAGGTTTATTAAGAGTGCAACATTGCACTAAGTGACAGCTGCTGACCTGACAGCCGTTTCAACTGCTGGGTGCAGTTTTCTTCACCTATACTACCGTGTGCCGGATCCATCCTTTCTCTGAGGGGGTAAGTGTCTCTTATTGCTCTATTATGTTCCTGGCACCGGATTTTTATTGAAGCCACGAGTGCCAACCCGATACACCTACTTATATATATATATATCACACATACACACTTCATACCCTCCAACTGTACCGATTTAGCCGGTACAGTACCGTTTTTTAACGGTCTGTACCGCCTAAAAGAAAGTGTACCGATTGTACCGTTTTTCAGGGTCAGATGGCTCCTCTTTGGCTTGACGGGCGTTTATGATCGTTGAAGCTTGGCGGTACATAGAAGATGTATTTGTGCCCATTAGAAACCAGTTGTTCGCCCGTTCTCAGGGGTGCATTACTGGTTGCACTGTGTGCGTCGCGTTATGATGTCACACAGCAGCCGCGGACCCTCGCACTCGGGCTGTCAGCAAATATAAATGTAAAGCTTTCTGGAGATGCCGGCGCATGCGCTTGGCACAGCAGCATCTCCTGGGAGGTGAGGGGAGCACTCAGTGGCCGGGCAGTCAGAACAGAACCAAAAAGTCCTTGCGCACAATCCGGCAGCTTGGAGAAGCTGAACACCCTGACCAGAAGGACGGCGTGCAACCTCCTATCTGTGCCAGGTAAGAGCAGGTGGCGGCCAGTGGGATCATATAGAGACACAGTAAGTCTCTATTTGATGCCTGGGATCTTTTGCTGCTGGGGAGAAGGCACCCCCCCTGCCGCCACACATATGCTGAGGGGGACACACAACTGCTGCCAATACAGTGCTCTGTCCTACCCTCTGTTATAGGCCTGCCACCAGCACAGCACCATTTCTCCCCCATTCCCCAATCACCATTTTTTGAGACTGAAACATTGGAGGGTATTCATTACTAAGCCACCATGTCACATGAGCTGCAGACATTTGTCTGCAGCTCTTGTGACATGGTGGCTTAGTAGTGGGCTGCTGGCATATTAAATCAGTATATTTAATACATTATTTAAAAAATAAGTATATTAAATATATTGATTTAATATGCCAGCAGCCCATCAGCTTCATCAGGTGCTCAGCCAGGGGGCAGAGTCACTGCCATATGCCCCCCAGGTCCACTATGTTACTTCACACAGTCTCGGGCCACAAGAATAATGTGGGGAAACTGTCCATTACACATTTGGAAAGGGGACGTGGCCACGGCCACTTTGCCCATGGCCACGCCCACTTGACCACGCCCCTTCCTAAATGTGTACCGATTTCTGCCCCTCAAATGTTGGAGGGTATGACACTTGGCAAGTGGTCAACTACACACTTTCTCTCGGGAACTATCGCTGCATCGGCTGTGTGACCTGCTGGTTTCTGAAAGTCGGGGACTCTATTAAACTCCCGCAGCACCATTAAAATCAGACAGGTCCATTCCTGCAATAGCAGATTTGTGGTATATGCAATTCGATGCCCCTGCAGCCTTCTATATGTGGGCAAGACTTCCCGGACCTTCAAGGAACGTATGGCAGTTCACCGTTCGTCGATAAGCTTAGCACTAGGAGTGATCTCTGACCAACAGATCGCCCGGCATTTCAAAGAACATAAACACTAATTACCCATGCTTAGGTATTGGATGCTGCTACAGGTCCCTTGTCTTAATAGAGGTGGTGACCACAATAAAATTCGGATACAAAAAGAGGCTGCTTGGATTTATCACTTAAACACTATTGCCCCATCTGGGCTTAACGAATACGTGTCACTTACTTGTTTATTATAAGATGCATATATTTCTCCTATCCATCATGATTATTATTTGTACTATTTTTATGCATATACATTGCACTGTGCTTATTTATCATGCTCTTTAGTGAATGTGCTTTAACTCCTTTGTGTTGTTTTCTTCTTGGACATTTATGTATGTCACTTTTGTTATACAGGTTTCTATGGCAACCCACTCTGGCTGATCTTACTTCCCCAGAGAACCGGAGAAGGGATGCCAGAGAGCAGCAGGAGGGGTGGTCAGAGGAGGACCCCTGCCACTGTGCAAAACCGACGCTGCTCGCCGGATATACGTTCCCTTTTCGATAACTGTACTGTCTCTGCTTGTATTGTTACCGGCCTGGCTGTTGCAACGACTAGTGGTGCCGCTGATGGCTGCCTAGGCTCTGTGCTGCCCAGCAAATATATGTTCCCTGCCTCTATAATCCCCAGGGTACATGTAGAGAATACATGTATGTGTTATGCATATCTGTACTGTCACCTACCGGCTGTTGCACAGCAACCCAAATCTAATTCCTAGTATACACCAATATACCTGGCCAATAAAGCGCATTCTGATGTGGGGCGTGTCTGGATGATAGAATAAAGAAAATGTGAGGAGAGATTGTGCGCAAAGGATATTGGATGTGACGAGTGGGAACGTGAGGGAGTAATGGTGATATGAATGATACTTCCCTTTGATGTATATCTTCGCCCTTGGTGGGTCACCAATGGTAAAAATATGAAAAAGATAGGAAAAGTATAATGGTGTAATACGTTCAAGACAGTATTTTATTTTACATATGACACAAAAAAATATATAAAAACTAATTACCAATTTTTTTTTAAATATTGAGTAAAATAAGACTAAAGCCATTTATTTTATTGAATGCAGCTGCAATCTAATATATATTGAAAGGACAAGCAGGGCCTTTAAGACACAAATGAGTGAACATCTAAGAGATATTAAAAAAGGCGTTATTACTCATTCCTTGTTAAATCATTTTAAAGAACACCAGAATTGCTCGACAAATCACATCACTAAATTTCTAGCCATCAAACAAAAAAGAAGCTCCTGGAAAAACAGAGATGAGGAAGCAATGCTAGCAAACGCCGAAATTGACTGGATTTTCCAAACTAAACATCTAGCCCCCAGAGGCTTAAATCTGGAATTCAAATTAAAGTGGTCTCTTTAATTTTCCTCTGATTCGTCTTGATTCCCTATTTTTCTAAATATTTCTTCAATGTTGTCTTAATAAATATGCACATCTGCACTTTATTACTATATTTAAGATACTTATATTAATCCTTTTGCTTTCCAAGGTGCAAATCCAATAAATGACCACAAGATGGCACCGTTTAATTAACTTTTTCCAAAATTTCTACAACAAATCATTAAGAAATAATTGGAACTGAAAGCCTATTAATGAGAACTTTTTTTATCTACACTGTATTTTCTATATACTGTATGGTTGCAATTTTATGAAGTTTGTAAATATTTGTGTCCCTTGGAGTAAACCTATACATTCCATAACTGGTCCATCTCCCCTTTCGGTACAGGGGATTATGGGACTTGTAGTCTCTCTACTCATCATAGCCGATACTTCAGAAATACGCTGCAAAGCAGGTGATATGCGATGCACTATTAACAACATTGGATGAATATAGATAGGTGGAGCGCAGGGCGTGCGTTCCACCTATATGATTCTTGCAGCCCTGACACTCGCGGCACAAAGATGACATCACTTGAGACTCTGCATTAACGGATGGATTGCATGGCGTGCGTTCCACCTAAGTGTCACCCACGGCCCGGAGCTACTTCCTGGTCCGCAAAAATTAATTAAAGTAATTTTAAACTCATGAAGCACTATTTTTAATTTAAAAAGAATATCCCCAGAAGCAGGGAAACCAAACTAAAATATACAAATAAATACCTAAACCATTTCCTTTAAAAAAAAAACTTTATTTTAATATAAACCTATTATTAAGAATGACCTGGAAGCAATCCAAGTGGAGACAATGGGGGAAATTTACTAATATGAAAAACCTAGTTTTTCGTATTAGTATTTTCCCTACGACTGCATACGACTGTTTCAGTCGTATGCACAGTCGTGTTCCGGAGGGGAATTTACAAAGCAGTCATATACGACTGCTTTGTAACCCACCGATGTCGTAGTAATTCGTATTAGGCAGTCTGCACGGATCAGTCAGATCCATGCAGGCTGTAGAGTGTAAAAAAAAAAATAGAAAAAATAAATAAATAAAAGAAACGGCGTGGGGTCCCCCCCACAGCTGTAACCAGCACCAGGCTGAAAGAGCCGGGGCCGGTAATTAAAAATCAGGGAACCCGACAAATAGGGGTTCCCCGATTTTTAACATCCAGCCCCAGGCTCCAGGTCCGGGGCTGGTTCCCAAAATACGGGGGACAAAATGACTAGGGGTCCCGCGTATTTTAAGAACCAGCCCCAGGCCAAACCAGCCAGCAGGGTAATGTCACAGCCGGGGGACACTTATTATATAAAGGTCCCGCGGCCAAAACATTAACAGTACCGACCAGTCAGCCTGGCCAGGAGCCCTGGGGGAGTGGGGACCCCCCCTAATAAAGGGGTCCTGCTCCTCCAGGACTTACCTGACCAGGCTGAAGCCTGGTGCTGTCCCCGGTGACCCTGGGCTGTGGTCACCGGGCTGATTTCAGTGTAAAAAAAATAGATGAAAAACTATTGTTTAAAACTGTGGAACTATGAGTCCCAGCAAGCCTCCCCCGCTAAGCCATAAATATGAAAAACATGACAAAAAAATCACACACATATGATTAACCTGACCCAATGAGTTCGATATGGCAGATTACTAAAGATCTGTCCACACTCCTATTGGAACATGTGTAAGTCTCTGTTGTAGGATAGGCAGATGTACTTAGCTCAATTGCGCTTACGAGATCTTAATTAGTTATTGTTCATATCCATATATCCAATCTGGAAATTGGTAAACGTAACAGGACTTAGCCCCAGTTTAGGCTAAAAGCACTCCACACTTTTGATACTGTGACATATAGTATAGTATAGTGTGTAAAGGTGGCCATACACACGCAGATTTATCTTCAGATCTGGCTGGTTGGAACAAAATCCTGGTTATGGATGAGAGCAAATGACAGTTGACCATTTGCTTGGAATTGCTGGAAAACTGTCACTCATCCATAACCATGTTTTTGTTCCATCCAGCCAGATCTGAAGATAAATCTTACTAGTGTATGGGCACCTTAAGTGTTAGTATTAATTTTCTCTGTACTCTGATGAAGGAAGCCAAATTCTGAAGCTGTTAGCACCAGCTCGTTGTGGTATCAGCATTATTCTCAGTTCCCCAAGTCCCTTTGAGTGCTGCCTGTTCCACGATACGGTCTATCATTCATCTGTTGGAAGGCAACGGGGCTGATGTTTGTACAGTTAGGAGTGCTGGATTTTCGAAATATATATATATATATATATATATATATATATATATATAATATTTCACATGCCAGTTTGTTTGTTTCAAATATATACACTGTATATACACGTATACACACACACACAAACATATCAATACAGATGTCTAGTGTTCGTGAGTGCACAAAACACTGCTATCTATTGACAGTGAAACTACATCACTTTCTTCTCTCTCACACATGCACAAACACAGAGGCAAGTGTTTGTGCATGTTTGTACAAGGTAGCAGGCTAGTTTTCAAAGCATTTGCAACAGGGCCTCGTGGTTACTTGTTAGATCAGTGGTTCCCAACCCTGGTCCTCAAGTACCCCCAACAGTGCACATTTTCCAGGTCTCCAGCAGGTGCACAGATTATTCAGGCATATTTTAAAAGATCCTCAGGTGGAGCTAATTATGTCACTTATGATTCTGTGTGGAGACCTGGAAAACGTGCACTGTTGGGGGTACTTGAGGACCAGGGTTGGGAACCACTAATCTAACAAGTAACCATGAGGCTCACGTATAGCATCAGAGTATGCTTCTATATGGGGAACACTGCCATGTGTACCTACCCAGTTGGTTGACATAATGTACACAGACAGCTGTGTGTCTGGTATTGGCTTTATCGTGTCTGGTTTTGATTTATACTTTGCTACCTATGACTGTTTGTGGCAGTTTTACAATGTTTCCCTTATGCCATGCTCCTATGTGGGCTGAGCCAAGGGTAATTTGCTTACTTTGAATATTCAATTTGGGTGTCACCCCAGTATTTATATGGGTACTTGTTTCCTAGCACGGCGCCCGTCGGGTCCCATCGCATACAATAACTTAAGGTAGGGGTGTCCAAACTTTTTGCGACGAGGACCAGATTTGGTGAGGTGAAAAGGTGGGGGGCCGACCATTCAGCCTGACATTCTTTGAATCATTAATCACATCAAAATGGTCCCCCACTCTGCCCCCATTCACACTATGTCCCCCAGCCTGCCCCTTCACTGTATTTCCCCCAGTCTGCCCCTCCTTCACTGTATGTCCCCCATTCACTGTATGTTCCCCACTCTGCACCCATTCACTCTGTCCCACAGCCTGCCCCCTTCTCTTAATGTCTGTCAGTGCCTCCATTCATTGTATGTCCCCAAGCCTGACCCTCCTTCACTGTATGACCCCATTCACTGTATATCCCCCAGCCTGCCCCTGCTCCCCCTTCTCTGAATGGCCATCGCTGCCTCCATTCACTGTATGTCCCCCAGCCTGACCCTCCTTCACTGTATGTCCCCCACTCTGCACCCTCCCTTCTCTGTATGTTTCCCAGCCCCTTGTGTGAGCCAGAGGACAGAGGCAAAGCAGGCACTGCAAGGACAGGAGATGCTTGGGCTCCCACTGCTGCCCTCCTCCGCTCTGCATGTTACGAGAGCAAGCTGCCCCCTCCCCAAACACTGCTGTCACTGTGATTGTGGAGTAGGGTGATATACGATTGCAGCAGCAGGGGTAGGACGCCAAACACATCTGACTGTGGCGGCCAGCACCTCCTCACTGCAGTAGACAGCAAGGTAAAGGCACGCTCGCCGGGGCAACACCTTTAGTGTCCTGTGCTGTGCTTCCCACATCTGATGCTCTGCCTGCTTCCAGCTGGAGGCTACGGGCCACTTGAAATGGCAGCACGGGCCGCAATTGGCCCCCAGGCCTGACTTTGGGCATGCCTGACTTAAGGTATGCGATGGGACCCGATCGACCTGATTTTCAGGCTTTTTAGAGGTTCCTGTACAATTAAAAAAACGGTTGCATCGCATGCCATTATAATGGCATGCGATGCAACGGACCCGATTTTGCCATTGGATCCCAATGTTAAATTGTACCTCAGACCCGATTTTACATTGGATCCAATGTTAAATGCCCCCCAGACCCGATTATTTCTAATTGTATACCCACCCTGATAGTTAATTATTATGTCAAATGCCCCCCCATTGTTAACGCAACGCCACGATCAACGTCAACCCGAAGCGTGGCAAACGCAGAGAGCCTGCGAGGGGCGGCGGTACGCGTCCTCCGACCTTTTCATACCCCCACTATCCACGTCAGTGTGGAGTTGATTTTATATAGTGTGGCGAGATCAGCGAGCCACCGAGTCCGAAGCGTGGCGACCGGACGCGTAATACCTGTGAAGTAATGCGCATCCGCTCGCCACACTTCGGGATCGGTGGCTCGCCACACTGACGTGGATAGTGGTGGTATGAGAAGGTCGGAGGACGCGTACCGCTGCACTCGCCATGCTTTGGGTTGACGTTGATCGTGGCATGGCGTTAACAATGGGGGGTATTTGACATAGTAATTACCCATCAGGGTGGGTATACAATTAAAAATCGGGTCTGGGGGGCATTTAACATTGGGTCCAATGTAAAATCGGGTCTCAGGGACCATTTAACATTGGGTCCAATGTAAAAATCGGGTCTAGGGGGCATTTCTCCCCCTCCTCCTCTCCCTGACACGTGAAGCCCCCCCCCCAGGACACTACAAGCTCCGGACTGCAGATTTTGATATCAGGTCCGGGATATTTTCTGGGTCCGGTTTTCACCCATACTCTCCACTGACAGCAACATTGTAACTGCACTTAAACCAGGGTTGCCTTCCTGACCCTTTCCTTCAGGGAGAAAATGCTCTGTTCCTGGACTTCCCTGGTAATGTATGATTTTCATCACCTGTGATGAAACACCTGTCTTATCAATTACCTAGCTCCCCACAGGTGATGGCATTCATACATTACCAGGGAAGTCCAGGAACAGAGCATTTTCTCCCTGAAGGAGGGTCAGGTAGGCAACCCTGACTTACATTGGCTACACACATAGCGCATATCTCCAAGTACAGTGTTGAGACCGAGTGACTGTAGATCAGCGCGCTGTCCGTACACAACGCCACCACGGCACATCGTTCCCATTTAGTATCGAAGGGATTTTTTGTTGTCTGTTTACTTTTATATGTTTTTTGTTCATTTACTGGCTATATACATAACTGTAAATAAACATATACACTCTACTTGTTCTGTGGGAATCTCGGCTGACAGCCGGCTGTCTGTCACTACTGACCCAGTCCTGGACAGCTGACTAGGGTCACTGAGGCGCTGTTTTCTTCTTTTTTAGGCCGTCTACTGTGAATGCTAATCACCTCTGATGAAAACCAGCAATGGCTGGTTGAAACAGCTGCTGGGTCTGCTTGTAACATGTATTTGCTCTTGTTATTATTCTAATACTTCACCTTTACTGCGTGCTGCTCCTTTAATACCCATCCATCTCTGCGTGGAGAGGTGAGTGTGATATTATATATACACACACAGATAGACAGATATCGCTATACTTTAAAATCGCCAAGTATTACTTTGGTCCTTAACCCAGTTAGGATGATCTCACCTGTGGGGCCACGGTACGAACGACCGGCTCACTTATTTCCGCAATCAGACAGTGACAAAAGCGGAATGCGTTCCACCGCAGTGGAACGCATACCCGGAAGTCAGCACAGCGTTAGCCGATTCATTTTCTGAAGCCAGTTTCACATTACCGGAAGACTATGGTCGCCTAGCGCTATGCCAAAGGTCAACTTTTGGTCCAGCCCACATCCGGCTTCCGTGCATAGACGAGACGATCACCTGCACAATATAAATACACCATTAAACGCTTGGAATGCATAAAACATGCTATACAACTACTCATATTTACAAGACAGCAAAATATTTGTACAAAAGTATTGTTGCCTAAATCTAAACAGTCTAAATGAAGTCTGTATTATTGACAGAATCTCTTTCAAATACATACATTTTCATACCTCCTAACATGACCTTCTCCAGGAGGAACAATGCTCGGCTCCTGCACTTTCCTCCTAATGTATAATTGCCATCACCTGTGTTAAACAGGTTAATTGATGAGCAAGGTGTTTCAACACAGGTGATGGTAATCATATATCAAAAGGGAAGTGCAGGTGCAGAGCAATGTGTCCCTCCTGGAGAGGGTCATTTTGGGAGGTATGCATTTTAACCCTGCTAAAACTTTGGGCCTGATTCAGAGCTGCACACAGCATACCTCCCAACATGACCCTCTCTAGGATGGACACATTGCTCTGCTCCTGAACTTCCCTATTAAGGTATCATTGCCATCACCTGTGGTGAAACGCATTTTCTTATCAATTAACATGTTCAACACAAATGAGGGTAATCATACATTAAGAGGGAAATCCAGGAGCAGAGCATCGTGTCCCTCCGGGAGAGGGTCTGTTGGAAGGTATGTAGCAGGGCTGCAATTTCGGAGCCTTGGCGATTATCGGATAACCACGCATGCGCACAGTATGCTGTGCACATTTGCAAGCTATCCATGCGAAGTCAGTCATTGATGGATAGCCATCGCTGGCTCTTTGCAGGTTGATTGAGACCCTGCAAACATTTTGGAGGTGGTAATAATCCCAGTGTTTTACGGAGTGTCCCATGGCTGTTGGGAGAAAGGGCCGTGGCCACCGCAGTGCCGAGTAAGTTCTGCTCACTCGCCACGCAGAGGGAAAATAATTTGAAGATAAGTGATTCAGAATGTTTTTCCCCTCGAACTGTGAACAAATCCCCAGGTTCTCCTGCAAACAAAGCCATTGATAACTACAAATCGCTGGTTGTTCGCAATATGATTGACAGGTGGCAGTCATTTTAGGGTGGCACCCCAGCTTTTCTGGGAGTGACTCTGAAAGACACAGGCAGATACCAGCCATTGGGGCAGATGTATTATAGCGGCGCTTATACTTCCTGCTTCGCCTCATTAGCGAGGCGAAGCAGGAGGGGAGACCGACAAGATGTATTAACATCTTGTCCGCTGAAGCGGGGGAGCAATAACTCCCCCCTCCGGCGATGTCCCCTCCTGGAGATAGCGCATCAGTTTACACTGATGCGCTGTCTCCTGTCCCCCGGCCGGCTGCACTGGGCATGCGTGGGATCTCGCTACTTAAGCGAGATCCCCAGCACCGCCCAGACCTAACAGCAGGGACAGCGCTGTCCATGCTGTTTAGATAGGGCTTTGCCAGCCTGCTGCTTGTGAAGCCAAAAGCAGCAGCGGGCGGAACGGTCAAGCGATGCTGACCGTTCATACATCCGGCCTGCTATCATTTAGATAGCAGCGCCGATATGCACAGGCGCGCCCCTGTCCATTACGCACGCTGGCGCCATCGTAGATGGGGGAGAAGCGGTATCAGAATCAGAATCATCTTTATTGGCCAGGTATACTTGCGTATGCTTGGAATTTTTTGTGGTAACAGTGCAGCATCAATCAGGGAACACAAAGGGGGTGGGAAGAGAGGCATAAACATACATCACATACATTTCACATGTATCTAGAAAAGTTCGAGTTAGTATTTGGTATGTTCAATACGGTTTAGTTGGTGGACAGCTATTGGGAAGAAGCCTTTTGTAGTTCTTGTCGTCTTTGCTGGGATGGACCTAAAACGTCTGCCTGACGGAAGGGGTTCAAACAAGTTGTGGCCAGGGTGTAGCTTGTCCGCCAAGATCTTTCCTGCACGCTTATTGACCCTGGCTAGGTATAGTTCTTGGACAGTGGGGAGCTCCGCCCCAATGATCTTTTCTGCCAACCTCACCACTGTTTGCAACTTTCGTCTGTCATTCTCGTTTGCTCCTCCGAACCAGATTGTGATCGAGGAGCAAAGGACAGACTCTACTATGGCAGTGTAGAAGATGAGCAGCAGCTCCTGCGGGATGTTGAATTTCTTGAGTTGCCTCAGGAAGAACAACCACTGCTGAGCCTTCTTGACAGTTGTAATGATGTTGGGACCCCATTTGAGGTCGCAGGAAATCTTTGTTCCTAGGAATTTGAAGGAGTCGACCCTCGACACTACTCTGTCAGATATTATGAGTGGGTGCATGGCATTTGGTTTCCTTCTGAAGTCCACCACCATCTCCACCGTTTTGAGGGGGTTGAGGTCAAGGTTGTTTCCGCTACACCATTTAGTTAGCCGATCCACCTCCCGTCTGTATGCCGACTAGTTTCCATCCATGATTAGGCCGATAACCGTTGTGTCGTCAGCAAATTTTATAATTTTTACTGACTGTTCTGCTGAGGTGCAGTCGTTTGTGTAACGTGCGCTGATACCCTTCTCCTCCATATCATCTGATCATACATCTGCCCCATTGGGAGGAAAGGCTACTAACAGCAGTGGGACAATCTCCCCATGGCCAAGAGAAGCTCACTATCCCCATTCAGTGGCCAGATGTCTCCAGCTGGTGACCGCTGAACCCTTTAGCAGCAGGCATGCTACTTCCTGCAGTGGTATCAACTGTTTCCTGGCCAGGGAGAATAAATGGAGTGAACTTCTCCCAGCATCCTACTGCTGCACAGCCCGATTTTGTAACCTTCCCAGCCTCCATTTCTTGACTGCAATCCGAGCTGTATTCATTGTGATTCTGGAAGGGTCCCCGTGGTTTCTGTAGAGTGGCATGAGTGACCAGTTCCTGGGATCAGAAGATTTCACTTCAAACCTCAGGAGCAAAATTATTCCTTAACCAGAGCTGGATTAAAGTTTTAATATACCTGTGGCACTGAACACAGGGAGCCCTAAATTTTTCCCCACTTATGTCCCATACACATCACGCAATGTTGGTTATTTCCCCCATTCTGAGCGATATTGTTTAAAATATTGCTTATTGTGTATACTAAATATAGGCCTGCATGTGTGCTCTCATGCGTCGTTAAAGATGCACTCTGTCTTCCTGCATGTACAGATGAGGGAGTGCATCATTAATAAGTGCAACATGGCCCCAGCTCACCCCTAAATAGGGTATACTGTCGACACGGTCATTTGGTCGACACAAGCATTAGGTCAACATGGCCAAGTTCTACAGTCAAAAGGTCGGCATGGGGTTTTTCACTTTTTTTTTGAGCCAACATGTGCCGACTATGCATGGTGGGAGAATAAAATAGTGTGCTGAGCGTAGGGAGGCAGCGTGCCCGAAGCATAGTGAGTGCAGCGAGCCTTCCGAGGGGACGCAACGCAATGTTAAGGTGTCCATGTTGACTGTTTGGACATCTGGGACAAAGAAAAATGGCAGCACGGATGGTGTAATGGTTAGCATTACTGCCTCACAGCGCTGAGGTCATGGGTTCGATCCCCACCATGGCTCTAACTGTGCGGAGTTTGTATATTCTCCCCGTGCTTGCGTAGGTTTACTCCGGGTACTCCGGTTTCCTCCCACAATCCAAAAATATACAGATAGGTTAATTGGCTTCCAACAAAATTAACCCTAGAATGTCTGTGTGTGTGTGTACATGTGGTAGGGAATATAGATTGTAAGCTCCACTGGGGCAGGGACTGATGTGATTGGTCAAATATTCTCTGTAAAGCGCTGCGTAATATGTATGCGCTATATAAGAAACTGTTAATAAATAAATAAGAAAAGGTGAAAAACCCTGTTGACCTTTTCACTGTTAACCTTTGCCATGCAAACATAATGTTTGTGCCAACCTAATGACCCTGTCGACCTAACCCCACCTTGTGAGGTGTTGACCTTGACCCAAGTTGACCTTCAGTGGTTGACCTTCCTCTGTGCAGCCTAGCTGTGAAGGCAGTCACTAGGCCGCCATTTTCCATCACAGCGGCTGCATGTGACATCAAGCAGCAGAGGAACCTGCCCGGCAAACGGTCTGAACACGCCTCCCTTGTCTGGAGTGTGCCCCCACAATGCATGATGATGGTGCGAACAGCTGCAAACAGCTTGCTGCATGTGGCCACTTGTAACAACTGATGGGTCTTTTTTTGCTCAAAATTAGCTCCTCTTTCAGGAAAGGGAGGAACATTTGTGACTTTGTAGTACATAATGACATTTCTAATCTGAAACCTCCCCCTAAGGAACAGTTTTTGAAACGTAAGTTTGGCAATTACAGGTGCCTGGGTTGCACCATATGCAGCTGCCTTGAAATCGGTGATGTGGCTATTAAAATCAAGCATTTATTCACATGCAGCAGCAGGTTTATCGTTTATTACATAAAGTGCGGTGTGGCCTACTATATGTAGGAAAGAATTTTCGCCAACTCAAGGAGCTAATTGCTCTACACCTTTCCCATATAAGGGCAACGTTAGAGGGTAAAGGCTCTAAACAGCCTGTAGCCGGCCACTTCAAAGAAATGAATCAAAATTTGTCAACCACACAATACAAAATCATTCACTGTGTGCCACAGAACAAGAGAGGAGGTTGCAGAGGTTGAGCATAATTACAGTTGGAAGCCAGGTAGATACACCGATTACAGACGGTCCACCCGTGGGGATTGAATGAACAATTGTCACTCTCTTGTTTTCTATCATGTGAAGCAGAGGCTTGAATGTGTCGCCTAGACTGTTACTTTGTTTATTTTCCTCTAGCTAAACAGTGTATAATGCATTACTATGGTATGACACCAGTAACACTCTGAGGGAAATTTACTAAGAATACGAATACAAATCAGTCGTATTTGTATTCTTAATATGAATGAATACAACTGGATACTGACGTATTTTTTTTTACAAAAAATATGTAAATAGGGCAGTTTTAATAAGTTGCCCTATTTATGGCTTATCCCAACGTTAACTAACATCTGCAATCTCTCTCTTGCAACAGGTATCTTTCCCTCTTTGTTCAAACATAAAGTGATTACTCCCATTCTGAAAAAACGCAATTCTGACCCTCCCTCTCTCTCTATAACTACTGTCCTATCTCTCAGCTCCCATGCCTCTCCAAGCTACTCGAGAGACTTGTCTACTCTCGCCTCACACACTTTCTTAACTCTCACAACTTATTGGACCCACTTCAGTCAGGCTTTAGTCCAACACTCCACTGAGACAGCACTGACTAAAGTGGTGAATGATCTGGTAACTGCTAAAGAGTCTAAAGGCCATTACTCAATACTCATTCTTCTAGATCTCTCTGCTGCTTTTGACACTGTTAGCCACACTCACACTGCACTTTCTATGTCTTAATGATACAGCCCTTTCCTGGTTCTCATCCTACCTATCTGATCGCTCTTTCAGCATTTGCTTCTCGGATACCACCTCCTCTTCTGTACCTCTGTCATTTGGAGTACCGCAAGGCTCAGTTTTAGGTCCTCTGCCCTTCACAATCCACACCTCATCTCTTGGCAAACTAATCAGCTCTTTTGGATTCCATTATCACTTGTATGCGGATGACACTTAAATCTATCTATCAAACCCAGAGTTACCAGTGGTTTTGGCCCGTGTCACTGAATGCCTCTATGCCATCTCATTTTGGATGTCTTCTCGCTACCTCAAACTTAACATTTTCAAAACTGAATTAATTATATTCCCACCAGCTGGGAGCAGTTACCATCCTAAAGTCTCCATAACTGTTAACAATGCGACAATCTACACTACCCCTCAAGCTCGCTGCCTAGGATTCACCCTTGTCTCTGAACTGTGCTTCATTCCCCACATTCAGCCTGTCTCAAAATCATGTTACATGCATCTAAAACACATAACCAAGATACGACCCTATCTTACACACGACACTGCTAAAACGCTAATTCATGCTCTCATTATCTCTCGCATTGATTATTGCAATAGTCTTCTCGTTGGTCTTCCCAAGAACAGAGGCTCGCCACTGTAATATAATTTTGAAAACTGCATCAAGGCTGATCTTCCTAGCCAGACGTTCATTGTCTGCAGTCCCTGCATTGGTTGCCCAGGATCTACTGTATTCAATACAAAATACTTCTACTCACATATAAAGCTATTAACCAAACCACACCAACCTATATCTCCTCACTTATGTCATAATATCTCCCAACTTGCTCTCTTCACTCTGCACAAGATCTGCATATCTCTTCTGCATGGATTACTAGCTCCCTTTCACTGTTACAGGATTTTCATATTCCACCCTATGGAATGCCCGTGTGCGCACAATTAGATTCTCATCAAGCCTCCAAACTTTCAAGCATTCCCTGAAAACTCACCTCTTCAGGCAAGCCTAAATTTAGGTACCACCCACATAACACTCAGAGGCACTCGTGTATTATATTGCTTCCCTTCTGGACTTGCAACTTGGTGGGATGGCTATGCTATTACTGGTGCCTGTTCAGTGAACAATTGAAATAGGGGTTCCCCATATTTTTTTAAAACCAGCACCAGGCCCAGCGGCTGGTCCTGGTTCACAAAATACGGGGGATAAAACTAATAGGGGTCCCCTGTATTTTGTGAACCAGCACCAGGCCCAACCACCCAGCAGGGAATGCCACAGCCGGGAGGAGACTTTTTATACAATGCCCCCAGCCAAAGTGTTTCCCCTGATCCCTCAGCCTGGACAGGAGTCCTAGACAAGTGGGGAGACCCCCCCAATGAAGGGTTCCCCCCCTCCAGAATTTACCTGCCCAGGCTGAAGCCTGGGGCTGCCCTTGGTGGCCCTGGGGAGGTGGCCACCGGGCTGATTAAATGTGTAAAAAAATAGAAAAACTATTATGTTCTGCTGTGGAACTATGAGTCCCAGCAAGCTGGCACCACCTACTGGGACTTGGAGAACAACAAGTCCCAGCATGTGGCCCATTAAGGGCTTTGCTGGGACTCTTAGTTCCACAGCAGAACCAATAGTTAATAAATCCACAAACACCAGAAAAATAGAAGTAACAAACAGGTGGGTACCAGAAGGTACCTATTGGTACCAATAGGTACCTTCTGGTACCCACCTGTTTGTTACTTCGATAAGTCGCCACTGGGAAGAGGCGAAAGGGGGTTTGTGGACTTGACACTAGCAGCTGGTTAACTGATCTGAACCACCATTGTCTGCGCAGGATCTGTTTGTCCTGGGTTGAGATCATCTTGTCCATTTACCAGAAAAATAGAACTTTATTACACTCAGAGCCCATTCATAGTAGTATAGAATTTGATGGCAAATAAGAACCAATTGGACCATCTAGTCTGCAACTTTTTTTTTTTCTATAAATTTTTATTAGTGTATCAAAAAAACATAATTACATATATAAAAGTACATGCATACATACATATAAACAGGGTATTATTACATGTGTGTTATGCTATCTTTTCTGTGTATTTATTGGTTTATTTATTTTTTGTTGTGTTTCCTTTCTTCGAGTGGTGAAGGGTCTCAGTGCCTATTCATTAGTATTATTAAAAATTTAATATGCTATTAATTGTTTTTCTTGTCTTAACTATTTTACCTCCTTGCTTCCTGTGTTAGATTTATCTTAGAAGGGCTCTATTCCTAGTTGGAGTGTCTCTGTATTATACCATGAGGTTGTTCTTATTCCTTGTCTTATAGCGTCTTTTACCGCTGGGGTTAATGATTTTATATGGGGCAACCATATAGAGAAGAATTTATTTATCTTAGTTTCTTTATTTAATGACATTTCTAACCAGTCCATTTGGAATAAATGGGCGATGCGGGGTTCTAGTAGTTTTATATTCAAGGTATTAGATGAAATCCATTGGGATAGTATGGTTTTGCGTGCTGCCGCGAATATCTTTGCAAGCAATGTTTTCTGTCCTCTAGATAATTCTCTTTCTATTGTCTGGGGTTGTATGTTCCATAAAGCCCATTTTGATGTTAAGGGAATTCGTATGTCATATCTAGTTATCACAAATCTATTAATTTCTTGCCAGAATTTATTAACAATGCATTATATACAATGCATTATATCTGCCTCCAGTTCTTTACACTTAAAGCATGTCGAGTCGGGCGCTATTCCCATCTGCCATCTACGTTTGGGGGTATAATATGCCCGGTGTAGTAATTTATACTGCATCTCTATGTATGTGGCAGATGTCAAGATTTTATTCAATCGTGAGAAGGCCGTTAATAATGATTGTGGTGATGTACCAGGGAGGTCCACTGACCATTTTAAAAATCCTGTATTTACTCCTTCTAGAATTATTTGTTTCTTCAAATATGGGTATATTACTAAAGTTTTATTTGGTCTACTATTTATCCTTCTTATCATAGTGTCTAAACCTCCTTCTTTATCTATAGTCTCCATTTTAGCTAGAGCCTCGGTCGCGTAACTTCTCAATTGGAAATATACAAACATTGGTACCACAATACTCGGATACTTTTCGCATAATGATTGATAAGGCAATATATTTATACAACTCACATCCATAATGTGATACAACAGATATAGCCCACTCTATTATACCCTCTAACAAGCCTATCATCCTGTAATATTGGTGTGTCCATTGATGTGTTATATAACAAAGGTTGAAATAGTGTATTATATGTGGACATTCCCAGTCTTGAGCGTGCTAGTCGCCAAGCTGTACAAGTCGTTGTCAATAACAAATTACCAGATACTCCTGGCGGATATTTTGATGGTCTTGTATGTAACAGTCCTGTTAAGGGTATGTCAGGGCAGAATGCTTGTTCTAATTCTAAGTTGACATAGTTTTCAGTTGAGTGTATCCAATCTATTGCATATCTGATGTTTGCTGCTATTGTGTAGCTCTTAATACACGGGAAGTTTATTCCACCTAGTGATACTTGCTGGGTTAATTTAAACATTGAAATTCAAGGTTTTTTCCCCTCCCATATGAATTTACTGAAGGATTTATTTAACATCTGTATATCAGATTCTTTCATCAACCCAGGTAACATTTGTATGACGTATAGTAGGCGAGGAAAGGAAATCATCTTTATCAGATTACACCTTCCTATATAGGATATCGGTAAGCAACGCCATGATGGAAGATCCGCTTGTATTTTTTCTATTATAAGGGGATAGTTTGCATTGTATAAATCAGACGGCTTCACAGTAATATTTAGACCAAGATATTTAAGAGATTGGTCTGCCCATAAAAAGGGGAAATCCTGTGACCATCCAATCTTTGCCCCTCGATGTAATGCTAATGCTTTAGTTTTTAGTTTATTAACCATAAACCCTGAAATCCCTTCAAATTCAGACAACATTTTTAATAAGCTAGGAAATGCTTTTTGAGGGTTGGCAAAGTACAGAAGCAAGTCGTCAGCGTACGCAGACACTTTCAATTCCGTAGACCCTATTTATATACCTTGCCAGTCAGATTGCAAATAAAATAGTCTGATAAGTGGGTCAATTGCCAGATTAAATAATAGAGGGGATAGCGGGCATCCCTGCCGGGTGCCTCGTGCCAGTCCAAAACCAGCAGTATTTAGGCCATTTATTGTCAAAAAGGCCATTGCAAAAATATTTTTATATTACATATATCTTCATTTAATAAGGTTTACTTTATTCAGTTGCTTCACTCCCTTTTGTCGTTAATGCAACAGCCTTATATCAAAGCACCCTGCTTCCGTTACACTCCAGCTGGTGCTTCACGAAACGTGACACCCATGCAGGGAGAGAGAGGACAGGCGTGTGTTGGGCTGAGGAGAGAGGCTGCTGCAGTGGTAGTTATTTCTCACTCTATCTGTGCCCAGCTCTCTGCAACTGGGGAGGGGGTTAGTGGACCACTCAATAAGATCCAAGCACCCTCTCTCATCACTACTGTTTAAAAAAAGGCCCCAAAAAAAGTTTCAACTATTTTGGTCTAACCCACTCGAAATCTTCCATTTGGTGTAAAAAGAAAAGTCGACACTGTATAGCAGTGTCGGAATCAGGACGCTGTGTGCAATTAAAGCAAAAAAGGAGGGGGTAAGAAACAAATATTTTATATACAATATTTTTTTGTTATTTCTATATATACAAATTTCAGCTGCAGCTTTTCGATGTGTACAAGTGTCAGTACACAGATGCTGACCTCTTTCTGGACATATAATATGGCCAAATGAGGATCAGAACAAACTTTAGGAAAAAACAGAGGGTTGGAAAACTGCGCTATTTAGTATCAAACCACCATGGAAGGACACACTTACACAAATGGTCTTTTTATATTTATTAAATGTTTATATATTTAATATGAAATGGATTAACCCCTTCAGTGGTGGTTTTTTTTTTTGGGAGCGCTCCCTACTGGGCGAGTTTTTTATGGGGAGCGCTCCATTAAAAAAACCCACCACTGCCCCCCCGGGTACGGGCATCACCGCTGATCTGTCAATCAGCGGCTGCCCGGACCTGGGCCCCCCCGCGGCGCATCGCTGTCCCCGGCAGCCGGCTTGTCATAAGCCGGCGCCGTGGACTTCAATGGTAATTTTGGATGGGAGGGGGGAGGCGGAGGGAGGAGGAGGCGACGCTGCAGTCGACGCCGCAGGGGGGAGGGAGCCGGCCAGCGAGACGCTGCCTGAGATCAGAGTGATCTCAGCAGCGCTGCCCCACTCCAAACAGTGGCAATCCCGAGAATTTTCCGGGCTTGCCAGGCCCACAGCCGGGAAAATTCTCGGGACTGCCACTGAAGGGGTTAAGAATAAAATATAATGCTTGTATATATATTTTTTAAGGCTGCCACGTATACATACATATCTAAGAACACAGTGTTATACATGATGCAATCAAGTAAAAATGAGCATGGTATTTTTGGCTTTTAAATGGTGTTTGGCATACACCTTTAAATAACAAATAAAAAGTCAATAAATGAAATTATACCTGTCTTTGTTTGCAAAGTCCACTTTTTGTTTGGGTGTAAATAATACAGTCACAGAGACTTTGCAAATGGATATATAATTTGTGTACACAGACGCGTGCTATCACGTCCTATGAAGTTCTCAGAAGACATTTGGTGTAAAAACACTATTTTGAATTTCTGTTAAAACATTTTGATATTTAGTGGTCACTCAAGGACCTGTAAACTAGTGGATATAAAATTTATGTAACAATATATACAGCTATATACACATTTATTAAAATGTAAAACATACAAGAAACATGAAAATGGAAAATTGTCAGACAATAAAAGTACAGATGTAGCCAGACTCTCATCTGCCGCAAACGTGCCAGATTTAATTCTCTAGCTGGTGATAGGGAAGCACTTCTATCACAGAGAATGGGTTGCACAAGAGTGTGAGACGCAGTACGGGGGATGGCATGATGGTAAACCGCTCTGATGAGAGCAGCTCCATCTGTATGTTATTTTTGCCTATTATGCCTCATTATTCTGTTGACTTGATAAAGTTCCACTTGAGTGCCTTTGGGTACAAGCTGGAGAACAAACCAGAGCTTATCCTCGTTCTTCATTAGGTGACTTGTAAATTCTTGGATCAGTGTAATGCCGCGCTTGGCATGGATGTTTTTGACAATCCTCTTTGTTGTGAAGTAGGCCACTGTTTTTAGGGACATGGTTTCTTGCTTCGGAGGATCCTTAACACCTCCAATGTCCAATATAGCCTTGACCATGTGGTCCTTCATTTTGTGGGTGATGTTGTCGAAGAGGGAAACGTCCACCAACATTTTGGACAAGTACTAGAGGTATGCAGCCATTTTTCATGATGTTGCTTTGGAGATTACAGCATAGAGGATTTGGACGCAATGAGGGTTTGAATAAGATTTAGGTCATCCTGAGGCACACTGATGGAGAGAGGGGCAGTTATCCAAGCCTTAATGTAGATTCTTGCAAATAAGAAACAAAGTTTATTAATGTATTTAACTAAGCAAGACATCCAAATCTTGAAAGTATAAATAATCTTGGACATCCATCAGGCTTGATGCATAGCACCAGGTGCAAAATATCATGTGCCTCGAGTTGGTGGGGTGCCAAGAAAGTGCAAGGTCAGCTGAATCATCAAATCAAATAATTTTAAATCAATTCAATTAAGAATTAGTAAATAAGTAAGTTTTATTTATATAGCCTACTTTCTCCAGCAGGACTCAAGGCGCTTAACAGACATTAAAAATAGCAATGCACATAGTGTAATACAAAAGGTTATCAGTACAAGGAACAGGCAACAATGGCAGTACAGATATACATCACACGTACAGATATGCACTAGACGCATTCTTATAAGGGACACGAACATGGGGAACATATTTAACCCCTTCCTGACGCAGCCAGTTTTTGCCTTCCTGACAGAGCCATTTTTTTCAAATCTGACATGTATCACTTAAGTGGGTATAACTTTTTTTTGCTTTTACTTATCCCAGTGATTTTGAGATTGTTTTCTAGAGACACATTGTACTTCAAGATAGTGGTAAATTTTGGTCGATACAGTCTGTGTTTTTTTGTGAAAAATACCAAAATGTCATAAAAAAATGGAAAATTTAGCGATTTTCAAAATGTTAAATTTTCTGCTTGTGAGACAAATAATCATACCACTCAAAATAGTTAATAACTAACATAGACCATATGTCTACTTTATGTTTCCATCATTATTTCAACCTCCTTTTAATTTTTTTGGACACTAGGAGGCTTAAAATATGAATAGCAAATTCTCAAATTTTCAAGAAAATTTCAAACACTGATTTTTTTAGGGACCAGTTCAGTTCTGATGTGACTTTGAGGGACTTGTATGTGAGACACCCCCATAAATGATGCCATTTCAAAAACTGCACCCCTCACAGTATTCAAAACAGCATTTTGGAAGTTTGTTAACCCTTTAGGTGTTTCACAGGAATTAAAACAAAGTGTAGGTGCAATTTTAATACATTTTTCTAAGGAACACAGTAGATTTTACTAGAGAAATGTGACTAAAAATTGATTCCCCCAATTCTTTTGTTTTCATAAATATCCTATATGTGGCCCTAGTGTGCACGTTGACCAAACCACAGGCTTCATAATAGAAGGAGCACCTACTTGATTTTGGAGCCTCCTTTTTATGAGATTATTTTTTAGGCACCATGTAGGTTTCTAGGCACCATAAGATGCTAAAAGTTAGGAACCCCCCCACAAGTGACCCCATTTTGCAAACTACACCCCTCAGGGAATTCATCTAGGGGTATAGTGTACATTTCAAACCCCCAGGGGTTTCACCAATTTTGATACAACTGGGCTGTGCAAATGAAAAATTACATTTTTTACACAAAAATGCAGTTCTGGCTCAAAATTTTTCATTTTCACAAGGAATGAAGGAGAAAAAGCACCCCAAAATCTGTGCCCCAATTTCTCCCGAGTACGGCAATGCCTCACATGTGACCAAAAAATACCAGTTGGGTGCATGGCAGGACTCAGAAGGGAAGGAGTGATTTTTGGATTTTGCAGCTCAGATTCTGGTGGAATGTTGGTGGGTGCTATGTCGCATTAGCAAGACCCCCGAAGCACCAATACAGTGGAACCCCCCCACAAGTGACCCCATTTTGCAAACTACACCCCTCAGGGAATTCATCTAGGGGTATAGTGTACATTTCATACCCCCAGGGGTTTCACCAATTTTGATACAACTGGGCTGTGCAAATGAAAAATTAAATTTTTTTACACAAAAATGCAGTTCTGGCTCAAAATTTTTCATTTTCACAAGGAATGAAGGAGACAAAGCACCCCAAAATCTGTGCTCCAATTTCTCCCGAGTACGGCAATGCCTCATATGTGACCAAAAAATACCATTTGGGTGCATGGCAGGACTCAGAAGGGAAGGAGTGATTTTTGGATTTTGCAGCTCAGATTCTGGTGGAATGTTGGTGGGTGCTATGTCGCATTAGCAAGACCCCCAAAGCACCAATACAGTGTAACCCCCCCACAAGTGACCCCATTTTGCAAACTACACCCCTCAGGGAATTCATCTAGGGTTATAGTGTACATTTCAAACCCCCAGGGGTTTCACCAATTTTGATACAACTGGGCAGTGAAAATGAAAAATTAAATTTTTTACACAAAAATGCAGTTCTGGCTCAAAATTTTTAATTTTCACAAGGAATGAAGGAGACAAAGCACCCCAAAATCTGTGCCCCAATTTCTCCCGAGTACGGCAATGCCTCACATGTGACCAAAAAATACCATTTGGGTGCATGGCAGGACTCAGAAGGGAAGGAGTGATTTTTGGATTTTGCAGCTCAGATTCTGGTGGAATGTTGGTGGGTGCTATGTCGCATTAGCAAGACCCCCGAAGCACCAATACAGTGGAACCCCCCCACAAGTGACCCCATTTTGCCAACTACACCCCTCAGGGAATTCATCTAGGGGTATAGTGTACATTTCAAACCCCCAGGGGTTTCACCAATTTTGATACAACTGGGCAGTGAAAATGAATAATTAAATTTTTTACACAAAAATGCAGTTCTGGCTCAAAATTTTTCATTTTCACAAGGAATGAAGGAGACAAAGCACCCCAAAATCTGTGCCCCAATTTCTCCAGAGTACGGCAATGCCTCATGTGTGACCAAAAAATGGCAGGACTCAGAAGGGAAGGAGTGATATTTGGATTTTGCAGCACAGATTCTGGTGGAATGTTGGTGGGTGCTATGTCGCATTAGCAAGACCCCCAAAGCACCAATACAGTGGAACCCCCCCACAAGTGACCCCATTTTGCAAACTACACCCCTCAGGGAATTCATCTAGGGGTATAGTGTACATTTCAAACCCCCAGGGGTTTCACCAATTTTGATACAACTGGGCTATGCAAATGAAAAATTACATTTTTTTACACAAAAATGCAGTTCTGGCTCAAAATTTTTCATTTTCAGAAGGTATGAAGGAGAAAAAGCACCCCAAAATCTGTGCCCCAATTTCTCTCGAGTATGGCAATGCCTCATATGTGACAAAAAAATACCAGTTGGGTGCATGGCAGGACTCAGAAGGGAAGGAGTGATTTTTGGATTTTGCAGCTCAGATTCTGGTGGAATGAATGGTGGGTGCTATGTGGCATTAGCAAGACCCCCGAAGCACGGTGAAATGATGAACCTAATAATCCATAGATGTGTGGTATATTTTAAAACACTCCTTTATACATAGGCCGGGTTTGTCGGGGCAAGTTTCACAGTGGAAAATAGTTTCCTTTCTTATTTCCTTTTTATAGCAAACTTTGCACCTTTTTTGTGTCCTGCCCTTTCTTTCAGTGGAGGGGATTTCGTTCTGAAAATGCTGCCCTGGTACAATACTGGGGCCAGTACTAGAAGTACTGGGGCCCTCTGCCTGCTCGTTCCCAAATATTAGGCCCTTTATGACTTCCTCTTGAAAGTGCATAAATGTCCCCCTCTGGCTGGTAGAACGGAATAGCACGTAAGCGTTATACAGTGCCATCTGGATGATATACACGGCCAGCTTCTTGTACCATATTTTTGTTTTCCGCAGGGCACTGTACGGCTTCAGTACCTGATCTGAAAGATCCACTCCGCCCATGTACTTATTGTAATCTAGGATACAATTAGGTTTTGAGGTGTGGGTACTGGTACCTCGTACAGGGATGGAGGTGGTACTGTCTCCATGAATTGTTGTCAGTATAAGGACATCCCTCTTGTCCTTATATTTGACCAACAACATATTTTCGGTGCATATTCCCCTGCTTTCACCCCTTCTCAGTACTTGGGCAATGTGCGTTTTTGGGAGGCCTCTTTGGTTCTTGCGCACAGTACCGCAAGCTGCTGTACCTCTTGAACCAAGGGCCTTAAACAGGGGGATGCTAGTGTAAAAGTTATCCACATAGAGGTGATAACCTTTATCCAGGAAGGGGTGCACTAAATCCCAGACAATTTTTCCACTAACACCTACGAGGGAGGGGGGGCATTCTGGCGGTTCAATTCTTGAATCCTTCCCTTCATAAACCCTAAACCTGTGGGTGTACCCTGAGGTGCTTTCACACAGTTTATACATTTTTATGCCATACCTTGCCCTCTTACTGGGAAGGTACTGGCGGAATTTAACCCTTCCTTTAAAATGTATAAGGGACTCGTCGATACAAATAAATCTGTCAGGGATGTACATCTCTGCAAATTTGGCACTGAAATGATCAATGACCGGCCTGACTTTGAATAGCCGGTCAAAGGTGGGATCATCTCTGGGTGGGTACTGTGCATTATCGGTGTAATGTATAAATTTAAGGATTGCTTCAAAACGAGTCCGAGTCATGGCCATACGGTAAAATGGGGTGCTGTACAGAACATCTGTACTCCAATATTGCCTAATTTCTGGCTTTTTTACTATGCCCATATGTAACACCAGACCCCAAAACGTCATAATCTCTACTGCATCTACAGGGGTCCACCTAGCAAATGATGACGTGGGGTTTTGAGCAATAAACTGCTGGGCATATAAATTACTTTGGTCCACCATTAAATTTATAAAATCATCAGAGAAATTTTTTTTGAAAAAGTCAATTTCTCTGAGACCTGTACTATCAAATTGGATTCCTGGGATGGCCAAAAACTCAGGAACCTGGGGCTCAAAATTGTCTGGTGGTGGGGTCCATACGGGATCAATCATTTGGGGGGGGGGTCTCAGCTGCTCTACGGGGGCGTCTTTGAGGGGGTCCCTCATCACCAGAGGAGGAAGAGGAGCTTAAGACGAATCCTTCAAATTCCCCGCTTGCCTCACTGGCTGTGTCAGAGTCAGAGGCAAGCATGGCATATGCCTCCTCCGCTGAATACATTCTTCTGGAGGACTGGGATGACATTTGGGATGACATTTGGGATGCCATTTTTATTTTTGTGTTTCTGTAAGTGTACTGTTTCAACACGTGTATAGTGTAGGGGGGGTACAAACTTTATTTCAACACGGATGGAATGTAGTGTGTAGTGTGTATGTAGTGCAGAAAAAAAAATACTTTATACAGGAATTTGATCCCAATAAAAAAAAAAAAAAATTGAAGGGGTTAAAAAAAAAAAAAAGGTCCTGCGCCAAAAATTGAGCACAGATGTTGGTCAGTAACGACCGTCACTGAACAGCGCTCAAAGGCAACAGGACACCCACAAAAGCAACGTGGGTGTAAAAAAAAAAAAAAACAATTTAAAAAAACTGCAGCAAAAAAATTATATCAACCCTGTGCCAAAAATGTTGTTCAGTGATGTACGTCACTGATCAGCGGCCACAGGACACCCACAAAAGCAACGTGGGTGTAAAAACAATTTAAAAAAATATACCACAGCACTCTCCCAAAAAAAAAAAAACAATTTAAAAAAACTGCAGAAAAAAAATGATATCCCTGTGCCAAAAATGCTGTTCAGTGATTGTACGTCACTGATCAGCGCTCAGCGGCCACAGGACACCCATGTGGGTGTAAAAACAATACCCCACTGCACTCTCCAAAAAAAAAAAAACTGCAGATCAGTGATGCAGTGATGCAACACTGATTAGCAGTGAGGGGCAGCAGGCACACAACTGTGGGTGCAACCTGACAGGGTATATATAAAAAAAAAAAACCTGGACCCCCAAAAAGTTGCTGATTAATTAATTTAAACTAATCAACACAAAAGGGGGGGCAGCAGGGGGGGCAGCAGTCAGTTGCACACGCAGCACAACCTTTGGTGCAACTGACAGGTATATATATATAAAAAAAACCCTGGACCCCCAAAAAGTTGCTGATTAATTAATTTAAACTAATCAGCACAAAAGGGGGGGCAGCAGGGGGGGCAGCAGTCAGTTGCACAGGCAGCACAACCTTTGGTGCAACTGACAGGTGTATATATATAAAAAAAAACCTCTGCACCCCCAAAAAGTTGCTGATCAGCTCAGATATAGTGATCAGCACAAAAGGGGGTGCAGCAGACACAAAATATAGCACTCTCTATCACTCTCTATCACTCTCTGTCACTATCTCTCACTATCTCTGACTATCTCTGACTATCTATCACGATCTGTGACTCTATGACACTGCAGCAGCAGGACACAGGAAGTCACAAGATCCAGGAAGCATCCAGCTGCTGGCAGCACGCTACCAGCGGTGATCAGCGGTGATCAGGTAAGTATAAGGCAAGGTTCAGGTATGTATAGCAGGACAGAGTGGCCGGTGACCGCTCTGCACGCAATTCCAGACCGGAATGGCGTCTGCAGCGCAGTCACCGTTAGTTTAAATGGCGCGCCTTGGCTGTGATTGGCTCGTCGGTCCGACGAGCCAATCACAGCCTTGGGGGCAGGTGGGGTGAGGTGTCGTCGTCACCGATGACCCCCTCATGCAGCCTGACGCCCGGAGGTGATTGACACTTGTGTTACCGAGCGTCTGATTCGCCGGTAACACAGGAAAACGCTGTGAATGGCTGTTCACACTGAACAGCCAATCACAGCGATCGCCGACGGGGGGGCGGCATCGCAGCCCCCCCTGGGCATGCAGGGACATGTCTGCTGTCAGGGACAGCAGACATGTTTAAACTGTCCCCGCGTCTATAGACGCGGGGACAGTTTAAAGTCATGACGTATATATACGTCATGTGTCGGGAAGTACATCCCGGCCATGACGTATATATACGTCAAATGTCGGGAAGGGGTTAAAGAGCTGTGCAGTACCCAGGCAGCCATTCAGCCGCACCACATGGTAATTGCACAGCCAGATAGGTAGCCAGTATATATATATATATATGCAAAAGAAAAAAAAAACAACCGCGCACACAGAATTAGTAGCAGCACCTCTGAGGATCGCCTGTTAGGCGGGACCCAGTGGAATTTTAGGGATGAAAATGGAAACGTTCAGGTTGCGCTAAGAAAAATTTAAACACCATTAAAACAAAAGTTGTAATTTAATAAAACAATGCCCCATGGGCAATATATGAATCACAAATAATACAACACGTATTGAGAATTATTTTCAAGCTTTGGTCTTTCCAATAGTATGATAGGTCCAACGCGTGTCGTCAACTACGTGACTTCATCAAGGGCTTAGATAGCAGAAAGCCAATTGACACTGAAAATATGATTTACATAATAAAATTCAATGAATATATATGTATGCTGTATAAGAGCATAATGCAGAAGGAAAATAGGATAAGGAGAGGAGGACAAAAGGAGGAAAATAATCATTTAGATCAGGCTTGTCCAACCTGCGGCCCGCGGGCCGCATACAGCCCAGGTCCGCTAGTAATGCGTCCCAATGCAATAAAACCTGCTGGGAACGGGCTTCAATGGGGCATGATGTTTCTTCTGAAGCCCGGTCCCAGCAGTCCTTTGCGGAGGTGCGCGGGTGCACGGGTGACATCACCACACACCCGCGCACTGACGTACGGCGCTTACAGGATGGTCAGGCGCCAAAAGGAGTTGGTGGAGTCTGGCACTTAACGTGCAGTCGGCGGCCATAGGGAGACAAGGCGGCATAAAGACTGGGTCCTGCTGCAGTGCTGAATGTGGAGGGGCGGACGGCGCAGCAAAAATAGTAAGTCAGACTTAATACAGGTCGGGTGGGGTGGCGTGGTTTGGGGGGTGGTGAAGAAGAGGAACTGTGGGGGCATATGTGTCATCTGGCACTGTGGGGGCATATGTGTCATATGGCACTGTGGGGGCATATGTGTCATATGGCACTGTGGGGGCATATGTGTCATCTGGCACTGTGGGGGCATATGTGTCATATGGCACTGTGGGGGCATATGTGTTATCTGGCACCCTGTGTCAGAATGTGAATTTTTTACTCATTCCCTGTGTCAGAATGTGTATTTCAGCTTATTTTCTGTGTGACAATGTGAATTTTGGCTTATTTTCTGTGTCAAAATGTGAATTACGCTTATTCTCTGTGTCAAAATGTGAATTTTTACTCATTCCCTGTGTCAGAATATGCGGCCAGGACCGTGCAGGCGAATCCCCGCCTTCCATACGGATCGCCACCTCCGTCCGTACGTGGATATGTGGCGGTCCGCATGAAAGTGGACGGGGATACGCCTCCTCCATCTTGGGAGCAGCCCCTGCATTCGATGGTCGCCGAACATCGAATGCAGGGCCGCACGCTCCACCAGCGCCCGCCACCCTAGACCACACGGACACTTGTCCGTATGAAATCATGTATGGGGGAGGGCAGCTGACATCCGGCGATGTCAGATGCCCGCCCTCTACACATGCGTCACGGCTTCATTACCATGCATACGCCCTTGTGTTTGCATGGGAACGCCCATGAAACGCGGGGCGTATGCATAGGGTAATGAGGCTAAGTAGCCCTTCACGCCCCTCTCCGCCCCCTGTGCGGCGTCTAAAGAATACGTTCAGCGAAACCGCTTGCACATGCGCAGAGTGAGCTCTGCACATGCGCAGTCGACAACCATCGGCGGTACGACCGCATGTGGAAAAATCTGCACCGATCAGAATAAGGGCCATTGTGAATTTTGGCTTATTCTCTGTGTCAGAAAGTGAATTTCGGCTTATCTCTGTGTCAGAAAGTGAATTTCGGCTTATTCTCTGTGTCACAATTTGAATTTTGGCTTGTTCTCTGTGTCAGAATGTGAATTTTGGCTTATTCTCTGTGTCAAAATGTGAATTACGGCTTATTCTCTGTGTCAAAATGTGAATTTTTACTCATTCCCTGTGTCACATTGTGAATTACGGCTTATTCTCTGTGTCAGAAAGTGAATTTTGGCTTATTCTCTGTCTCAGAAAGTGAATTTCGGTTTATTCTCTGTGTCAGAAAGTGAATTTCAGCTTATTCTCTGTGTCAGAATGTGAATTTGTACTCATTCCCTGTGTCACAATGTGAATTTTTACTCATTCCCTGTGTCACATTGTGAATTTTGGCTTATTCTCTGTGTCAGAAAGTGAATTTCGGCTTATTCTCTGTGTCACAATGTGAATTTTGGCTTATTCTCTGTGTCAGAATGTGAATTTTGGCTTATTCTCTGTGTCAGAATGTGAATTTTGGCTTATTCTCTGTGTCAGAATGTGAATTTCGGCCTATTCTCTGTGTCAGCATGTGAGAAACAATGTCAAACATCTCACTAACTTCATTTCCAATTAAGTTTAATATGTTAACTATGTTTTCTATGGTTTTTTGGATGATCAGGTATCGTTACTGTTATTTTATTTTATGTGCGGCCCAAACCAAATTTTCATCTTCTAATGTGGCCCAGGGAAGGTGAAAGGTTGGACACCCCTGATTTAGATCATACAATGAATTTAACAAAAACTGTAAACTTTAGCTCATGGGTCTTCAACCTGTGGCCCTCCAGATGTTGTGAAGCTACATGTTCCAACATGCATTGCCACATTTTTTTCTATAAGAGCATGCCAAAAACCCTCAGGGCATTCTGGGATATGTAGTTCCACAACATCTGGAGGGCCACAGGTTTAAGACCTGTGCTTTAGCTGGTAGTGAACCAAATAGATTTGCGGGCATATTCATAGTTAACATACAAATAGTGGTTAATAACCGGTTGTTCGATCGCGATGGCCGCATTTTAGAGCACTCTCCAGCTCCCTTATCAAACATCCTCCTCCATCCACTTTTCATCCCCCTTGAAAAGAGTGAAATCCACCATCGTTGGTTAGAAGACATCCTGACCTTTCCAACAAGGTGTTTACTGAAGGGATAGGAGCCGTACATCCACCGGAGCCTGGCCTGCACGTTTTGAGGCCTCCCCACAGACGAAGAAGGAGACGCCATTACTGCCAGCTCCTACAGAAGCTCCCGTCCCCTGAATCAAATCCTCCCCCCTCCTTACCTCCCTGCGGCTAAAGGAACAAACCACCGAAGACCCTGGTGGGGAACCGCTGAAGACCTCCTGGCTGATCCCGCAGCTATATCACCAGCGGCGACCGCTGCGCTCCCGGGAGGGTTCAAGACGTGCGATCTTACACGCGCAAACAGAAGACGCCGGAAACTTCAACCAGTCTGCCTGTACCACAACGTGAGACTCCAGGGAGAAGGCTGAACCCGCTCTGGCCGTCCTCGCCGGTGCCGCTCAGGGCGCACCAACCGCCTCACCTTGACACGTGGTGGACTGCCATTACCCAGGACCCTGTAAGTACAGCCGCTCCCCATGTAGCTACCGGGAAACGCAGAACCTCTCAGCTGCCAGAGACAGTCGCGCCAGGGCACAGGGGGATGGTGCCAGAGCTGCACGGAGGGATTTAGCACAAAAACCAGGCTTTCAAGTGCAACAGCTGAGAGACTGCTACGGGAGCTGCAAACAGTATCTGCCACTGAGACTCACTCTCCCACATAGCCTGATAGCTGCTAAGGCTGCCCTGATATTTCATCGCCCTCTCCCCACTTCAAATTCCCCCACCACCATCTCCACAGCCCTCACAAGGCAGCCAAGACTGTCCACATCAAAACCCACTCCTGGAATTGAGAGAGGCAGAAGCCCCATAACGCACAGAGCATTCAGTGTGTGCTGAAAAATCATTACACATCTAAAGTCTCCTTAACTCTGTTATCTACCTGCGGACATTTATCATCCTGCTCGCCCTAGTAAAATAACTGAATTGGAACATCAAAAGACATGACCCAAGCTAAACCTAATTGATGGTCTCTGCAAACTATAACAAAGTAACCCCAGAACTGACAGTGCATTTGGTTTACTGAACACTACTGTTTCTATTGTTTCTAATTCTCATTTCTCCCTATTTGAACCCCCCGCTTAATATATATTATGTAATTGATGCACGGATCCATACCTCAATAGTGAGCTTTAGATCCAGGTAGTCATACTTAGATATAACCTGCCGTCTAGTGGACGAATTGCATCAGACATAGTATGGTATAAACAATAACTAGGCTCACCCACGATATTGGAATAACTACTTATCCTTTATGCAGAAAAGTATCGACATGCATAGCCAGATGCAGTAAGTGCCTTCACCGACCGTCCAAGGTTCCGCTGACCATCATGCCTAGCAACATGAGTGCCACAATGCAACCGCCGATCTAATAAAAAAAAAAAGCACCCAACTAGCCTGCGGGCAATCAAGTCTACAAATTCCCGCTCTCCAGGGTATGGACAAATGCATACAGAAACCATATCATATACCTCAAAATATGGTTAAACAAAACAAACCTGGACCCAAACCACAATTTAAGAATCCACTGGCCCAACAGCCCAATACCTCAGAGGAATCACAGTCTCCTCCTCCGGGACCAGAACCTACCTCAATACAACTTGATCCTCCTACCCCAGAAATGTCATTCTTCCAACAAAACTGGACACTATGCAAGCCTCCACGGATGCGAAGCTGAATTGTATTCAAACATCTCTGGACTCTATAGTTACCAAGATCGACAAAAACACCAAACGCATAGTAGATTTGGAGTCCAGAACAAGTGACTTGGAGGACACTGCGGTTTCCCTCCAAAACACAATTGACCCTATCTCAGCGGCTCTGGAGGAGATGGCGCTCAAAATAGACAAACTGGAGAATCGCAACAGGAGATGTAACCTACGGTTTGTGGGAATTCCCGAATCAATAAAGGGAGGTGACCTGCAAGATCTACTGAGCGTAGACCTAGCAAATGCCCTCAAAGTTCCAACCCCCAATGGAACCATACAAATTGAACGCTCACATCGCATAGGTCCCGAAAGGGCACCGAATGCCTCAAAACCCAGGCAGGTCATCGCCAAATTCCTAGATTTTAGAGACAAGGAAAATGTCCTTCGCCTCTACAGGAAATACCCCACACTAAAACTCAGAGATTTTCCTGTGTTGATATTCCAGGATTTCTCTGCTGCGGTATCAAATAAGAGAAGAGAGTTTAGCCCAATATGTAAATTTCTTTATGAAAATAAATATAAATTCACATTGCAATACCCAGCTAAACTGAGAGTTCTGATAGATGGGAAATCCCTGCTGTTTACTACCCCCCAGAACAACTCAACCTTCCTCCAAACGACTGAAATGCTAGTGGCACAAATGTAATTCAATAATATAATGGTTCGACCGACTGGGGCAAAAGGGTTTATCTCTGACCCTACCCAGTTGGATGTTCCCTACCAGGAATACTTGGTCGGTAAATTATGGTTAATGCGTTAAGGAAAATATGTACGCACCATGGTTAACTATTTTTTTGTTTAATTTGTATCCCCCACTCTACCCTTTCCTTCTCTTTTCTCTCTCTCTCACTCCTTGCGCTGGATCTCCGAGGCGAAACAACATAGAAGAGGATCAGAGACGTCTGGCTCGCTGGGACCGGATGTCTCCTCCAATACACGTGATAGTCTTGACTGAACTCCGCCACAAATCAGGTATTGGATAACATGCCACACACACCGACAATGACTAACACAATACAAACCAAACGAGACTTCCGCATTCTATCTTGGAATGTAGCAGGACCAAACTCGGCTATCAAACGCAAAAAAGTACTAGCACATTTAAAATCTCTTAATGCAGACATTATCCTTTTACAAGAGACAAATTGGATTGCAGGACCCTATGCCAAATTAGCAGGACCCTGGATAGGAGAATGCATCGCAGCACCTTATACTAGTAAAAAGCGAGGAGTTGCTATACTCATACACAAACGCCTGCAGTATGAGATACTAGACACGGACATTGACCCTGACGGACGTTATATATTACTATCCCTAAAGATACATGGTGAGATATTTACAATTATGAATATATACGCTCCCAACTCCCCAAATTTATCCTTCTACACAAAAATATCCAACTTACTACTGGCAAAAGACACCCACAACCTCATAGTAGGGGGAGACTATAACCTTACCTACGACTCCTCACTAGATAGATCCCCACCACTCCCACAACAAACCACCAGGAAACGGGACGGTCTAACCATATTAATGTCCACACATAATCTAATCGACCCCTGGAGAACACTACATCACACTGATAAAGAATACACATATTTCTCCCATGTACACCAACTTTTCACAAGAATCGATCATATACTCATTAGGGATTCCATCCAACCAAGAATAATAGAAGCAAAAATTGAAAACATACTAATTTCAGACCACGCCCCGATCCATCTAAATATAAACTTCCAAACTCCCATAAACTCCAACTTTACCTGGAAATTCCCCTCTTATCTCTATAAACAGGAAGATTTCCGCAAATGCCTAGAATCAAAATGGAGGGAATACTCTGTAAATAACGAATGTCATAAAACGAACCCCGTCCTGTTTTGGTCTGCCTCAAAGGCGGTTATGAGAGGTCATATTATTGCCTACATATCCCGCAGAAGAAAGGAAAGGAGAAATAAACTCCTAAATCTCTCCACAAATCTAAACCAGGCATACCGGGCCTATGTGGACAGACCAACAGAGGATAACAAAACGGAATACTCCCGTCACAAGACCCTTATGGAATCATATCTAAATCACGAAGCCCAACTGAAAGAAGATTACAGCAAACAAAAATATTTTAACTGGGGAGGCAAATCTGGTAAGCTGTTGGCATATATGGTCCGTCAACAACATAGGAAAAGATATGTAACACGCCTAAAAAACCAATCAGGCTATGTCACCTCTCATACAGATATTGCCAAACAGTTCCACACATTCTTCTCAAACCTATACTCTCCACCTCTCCCCCCCTCATCCCCGGCATCTCTTCTTTATGAGGAGGCTAGACTCCCAAGGCTATCGGAAGAGCAGATAAAACTCCTGGAAGCTGACATATCAGAGGAGGAACTAAGTTCAACAATAAAAATCTTAAAACTAAACAAATCTCCGGGACCCGATGGGTTCAGTGGAGAATACTACAAAATCCTAAAACCCGATATAAAGCCTGCCCTTTTGGAGTTATTCCAGCTTCTCCAGAAAGAACAACCAAACTACCCGGAATTCAATGAGGCCCATACCATCTTACTCCCCAAACCAAAAAAGACATAGAAAAAGTAGACTCTTACCGCCCCATAACCGTGCTAAACCAAGACTTCAAACTCCTAGCAAAGATCATAGCAACCCGCTTGCAAACTATAATGCCAACCATACTCACACATCACCAACTAGGTTTTACACAAGGCAGACACTCTGTCCAAGGAGTAAGATCCGCGATAACGGCCATAGCATCAGCTACAACCAACAATCAGAAACACAACATCCTGTTAAGCCTTGACGCAGAAAAGGCATTTGATAAGATAACTTGGGAACACTTGTATGGGGTACTAGAACACAGGCACTTTGGCACGAGGTTTGTTAATACCATACGGCTCTTCTACAACAACCCAACCACAAAATTAATAGTCAACGACTTAATCGGAGAACCAGTCACTTTACATAGGGGTACCCGCCAGGGATGCCCCCTATCACCCCTCCTTTTCAACCTCTCCCTAGATCCCTTACTACGCCTTTTAGACAGAATGTCCACGTTCCAGGGAATAAACATTGGTAATAAATCACTCAAAATCCTGGCGTTTGCAGACGATCTATTACTATTTTTTGGAAACCCTGAGATCAGTTTACAGGCTGTAATCTCAAAAATAGAACAATTTGGCACCATTTCAGGATTCTCTATAAACGTACAAAAATCTACGGCCTTATCCCTCTCAAATCAGACCTGTCCCGCTTGGGCAAACCCACTCAATTTAACTTGGGCCACAACTAGTATCCCCTACCTGGGAATTCAACTCCCCAAAAATCTGATGTTATTATATAAACTAAATATAACGACAATAATAGAAAAAGTTATCTCCGAACTGCGTCACTGGCAAGACCTGCAATTAACCTTCCTGGGATCGAGCTCACCTCATAAAAATGATATCATTCCCGAAGCTACTCTACCCCCTCCAACTTCTCCCGATCATATTATCCAGTAAAGACGAATCTCAAATCAATAGCGCCTTTCGCAGGTTTATTTGGTCAGGCACAAAAACCAAAATGAGTTTGAAAATCCTCCAAAAAAGTAAGAAAGAGGGAGGCATAAACTTCCCACACTTAGCACTCTACAACCAAGCGGCAATATGCAGATATATAAAGGACTGGCTAAAATCCACCAATAGCTACGCAAACTCCGCTCTGGAACAGCAATTAATACCAAATCTACATCTCATAGCCTTCTTACATGTAGACAAAAGAAACATTCCCCCTTCAATACAGGATAACCCTGTTTTGATGTCCACCAGAACAATATGGTTTAAAATACGCAAATCCTGGAATTTAAACTCCAAAAAATCCATACACCTCCCACTCCTACGAAACCCAGAGTTTCAAATCGGGCCCCCCATTCAATATATGGTCAAAACTAGGGTTATCCTCGATCAAGCAGCTCACTAACACTGAGACACTCAAACCCCTCACCATATCCCAGATTACAAACAAGTATACATTCACTAGCTCACACACACTAGCACTACACCAAGCACAACACTACACTCAGGCAGTCCTCAGGGACCTAACCAACAAAGACTGTTCCAACCCATTAGATGCATGTTTTTCTTTACCTACCCAAACTCCCAAACTAATATCCCTCTTCTACTCCACCATTCGGACACCCATCTTCTCACGCAACTTTTCCACAGGTATTCATAAATGGATTGAAATTTTCCCACATTTAACTTACCCAGATATATTAGAATCATTACAACAATCCCTACAGAATATGCCAAATATTTCCTATAAGGAAATGACATATAAAATATGCTATTGAAGTTATATTTCCCCATTGAGAGCCGCCCAGATAGGCATCACCTCCTCACCTTCCTGCCTTAAATGTTCCCACCCAAATTTAACACACTGCTTCTGGGAATGCCCTAATATACATGACTTCTGGACAAAAATCGCTGACTTTGTTAACCACACAATGAAAATAAGGTTCACCCTCTCCCCAGAATGGGCGATCCTGGGGGTTACAAACTCCTGCATACACAATAACCCAGAAGAAAAAAGAATCCTCTCAATAATAGCTGGCGTGGCTAGAAAATCTATCTTGCAACTATGGCTGTCCTCCCTCCCACCATCCTTCCAAATTTTTGAGGATAAACTCTTCTTATTCTTTAAACTGAAATGGCTGGGGACACACACGAGCAACCAACAAACACACAAAAAATTTCTCAATTTACGGGAAAACTACATTAAATCACTCTCCCCAGACACAACACGTCAACTACGCATATGTATACCATAATAACATACACACTCCTGACCGAACCAGACGTCCAGTTAAAGACAGTATTTATTTATTTATTAACAGTTTCTTATATAGCGCAGCATATTCCGTTGCGCTTTACAATAGCAGACAGTGATACAACAAAACAGGGTATTTACAGACAGTCAAAATGTAGGAGGGCCCTGCTCGCAAGCTTACAATCTATAGGACGAAACATTATTGGGCCTGAATGTGGCGGAAAACTCTTGTGTTAAGGATTCCTAGACGTAAGTCCTGTGTGACCCTCGGAGACCCGGCGCACCCTTCTCTCTCTCTACCCTCTCCCCTCCCCCCCTCTTTCTATATCTCTCTATACTACTTCTCCCCCCTCTCACCCCACATCCCTACCACCCTTCTAAAAATCAGCTCCCAAACTCCCTCTCATAATCTTCCCTTCTATCTCATCTTACAACCTAAAATTCTCTAACTAAGTTCAACTACACTACCCAAAGTTTATCTATGTACTATCTTTGGCACAGAAAAGCATTAGTGTGATAAATAAGATTTGGCTATGTTAAGTATGTAATCATATGATCGACGAAATTCACACAATATAGACCATACCAAATAGAAAACCAATGCTGATGTGTCGTGTTAACAATTGTTTATTATTGTTTAAATGTTAAATGAAACATTTCTATGGTATACACATGATCTTGGATCATAACTGATGTGTTCTTCACAAGCTTGAGCACAGGAACTTTCTGAGGAGTTCACCACAGAGGCAACACCTTGTTAACAAGAATCTGTAAAAGTGAAAAAGTAACCTTGATATTGTGCACGATGTAATGCCAAACATTCAATGTACTTCTAAAATCCATGTACCCAAAATGTCTGTCAATGTACTAAAAAGTGTATTACCAAATAAAAATTCACGATTATAATAATAAAAAAAAAAAAACGGTTGTTCAGATCCAATGAAAATTACTGAGTGAATGAGGTCTTGAAAATAGTATCTAATATAGACTGTAAAAGAAATAATGTGACATAACATATACCTTCAGACAGGGATAAATCTCATACTGACATGATGATCTATATATCAAAACAGATAGATGGTGACAAACCAAATCTGAAACAGTATACAATGGTATAATAATATTACCCATATTAAATATGTGTTTTTTTTTGTTTTGTTTTTATTATAGATATACATATATTGAAAAAGATCCTACTTACATATCGCCTGAATGTGTACCAAATACTTAGTCTCAAGTGCTAGATGGAGGGGGGGGTTCTTTTTACTAGCCCCAATAACAGTATAGCATCAACTTTTAGAAAAAATGGCCCATCTAGAAAACAGACAGGAAGGGATTGCATTCAATAACCAAAATTAGAATAGACAGGTAATCTGATATGTGACAATGACTAAAACTCAGAATGAAGAGATGAAACTTACATATACTGTAGATAGACCACCGGAAGTGTGCTCTCTGGAATCCAAAAGCTGAATGACAGACTGAGGGCTAGGGAGACTATCTATAGGAGTCAGGATATATGTCACTTCCTGTCATGGTTCTAGGATTATATATTAGATACCCATCAATCCAAGAGGTGGTAACAGAGGCCAGGAATTGATCAGAAAGGAGAGCTTCTGGATCTACACCCTTAACTCACTTAGGCCTAAGTGTCTAAATGAGGGGGTTGATATAGTGGCCTTCTTATAGAATCATTTGAACCATCATTGGAACCCCTTGGCTTAGTATTCAGACCTCCACTATTAGGAAGTCCTTTCTGCACCTTTACACTTATTCTCGGTTTTGAGGCTTTCATCTACAGACCTCTTCTATTTTATTTAATTTTTCCCACTTTAGGATTATCTATACTTATTGGTACAATTTCTGTCTTGCTTACGAAACACATGAAATTTTGTTGTAATTATGTTAACAATTAAATATATGTCATTTTGGCGTAATCGAAGCTGGGGACCATAGCACCCCGGGGACTTAATGAACACTCAGGCATTAATGTCTTGATCTAACATGTATATAGATTGTGTTGCTAAATTGGCCACAATTTCTCTGCCCGCCAGCCCTTCACAGATGTGTCTATTGTTGTACCTTGATGTGTATATATATATATATATGTCACTTTATTTGTAGGTATTGTATGTAACGTCCTCCTTTTTGATATTTAGTCCCCAGTGGAGCGACAATATATCACCTCTGTTGCACACTGAGGGGGCATTTTTCTAGGTTCTTACATTTATTCTATTTTTGATTGTTGCATGTTCTTTGATGTAAAATGTATTATGTAGCATGATGATAGGGTTAAACAGACTTGGCTTAGGTTTCCTTGGTGATACAGGGAAGCTGACGGGCAGGTGTGTCTTAACATGCTGTTACGTATGGGGTGGTCTTAGCTTGTATCCCTCCAGCGTAATGTACACCTGGGGGTATTTAAGAGGGTAGATGTGTTGTTTTAATTGAGTCTGATGATAATGCTGTTGCATTGAAATGTTGCTGTTCACTCAATAAAGAAAACTTGTTGTTCACAAAAGCCTGGAGTGCCGCGTCCATCCCTAAAGAAGTCTATATATATATATATATTGGAGAAAAAGGGCACTCACCAATTTGATAAAAAATTCCAAACGGTTTTTATTCCATATGATAATTAAATGCTGACATATCGACGTGACGTTTCGGTCCAAACCGGACCATCATCAGGATATAAAGCAGCCAAGAACAAAATTTCCTTCAGACAACCAACCTGGCATCCATCCTCAGGAGAGGATACACCTGAACTGCCTCACCGGGCCAACCTTTATACCTGTCTGCAGGAAGTGACCTCATCACTCCCCGTCAGACAGCCCAAATCATACTGTATGCATGTGTCCTAACCAGTGTACATGGTTAAAACAAATCTTAGAGTGTATGTTGAAAATGAATTAATACCCATAGTAGCATATACTTGATGAAGCACTGTACCAACAGGTTGAAACCAATGTAGTGTCTCTTACAGATGACGACGCTGAAAAGGTTTTGTTTGATGCAGCAGAGTTTTCTAGATTACCTGATGACACACCTTCTGACCTTTACTTTAGGTTACATAAACTGAAAAAAAGAGAGGTGGAGCTTACTCTCCACGGACAATTTTTGTCAGAGTACTATAGAAACAAAAAAATACCGAGAGGTTTAAGGGTGGTCAACACTCCCACCATAGGGCGCAACAACTTAGCTTTCTGCGCTAAATGGTGTGGAGTGTTGAACAAGTGTGCCCTGGACCTCATGGTCCTTGTAATAGAGGAAGTAGGTATTGAGCTAAATAAGATCAGAGCTGAAATTGAAACCTTTAATGCTAATCATCTGGCAGTACTACGGGCAGATAAGAAAAGCAAGTGGACTGATAAACTGAAGGAGCAGATCGGCACTTTTGAGGAGTTGATAGCCTTTAAACGGAGAAAGCTGGTAACAGTGAATAACGATTACAGTACACACCAGGTATATAGGTGGATTAAGGGCAATTCAGGCCCCAACAGGAACTTCAGACCGTATAGACAAAGACCTAATTACTCCTCCACCTCACCATCTAACTCCGAATCGGAGAGGTTTGAGGGTAACCCAAGATACCAGAAACCACCTACTGGCTCGGTCGCTTTTTTACGCGAAACCAGATCCAGAAATCAAAGTCCAGTCGGAGACAACCCCGATATCCCTCCAGAAGGGGTGGGTTCCACGTGAAAAAGGAGAGGCAAAAATCGGAGACCGTAAACTCGGTGATTAATCTATCTAGACACTCATTGACCCCTAGCGAAATTAAAATACTCTCCCTTGGCTTCTCATTTGTGCCGACCTGTGAACATCAGTCCTTTCGTACGGCCATAGACCATTACAAATTTGGTCGTAAGCTTAGGATCGTAGAATTTTTCAACACCAAGGATAAGACCACTGATATGCCATTGTTTAGACAACCTAGCATGTTTGATCCACAGGGTTTTAACCCTAGTGTGAAGACTTTCTTGCGCCTCACTGATTGTGCAGGAGATCCGACCCCTTCAAAATCTCATTACCATAACCTCCAAGTATCTGAGCGTGAAGCCTTGAAATCCCTGATGGCCAATGACTCCCTGGTCTTTCGTCAGGCCGACAAAGGGGGAGCATTGGTCATCCAGGATTAGGTGGATTACGACAGAGAAGTTGTACGCCAATTAAGTGACTCCTTAGTCTACCATACCCTCCCAGGGGATCCTGGCTTGGGAATTAAAAAAGAGGTTGATAACTTGTTGGATCTGGCACGTTCGGCTGGATGGATAGATGATAACGTACAAGGTTTTCTTAAAGTTGACTTTCCTATCTGTCCAATTATTTATACCATGCCGAAAATACATAAGAGCATGACGGATCCCCCTGGCCGTCCTATCATCTCGGCCCGGGGATCCGTCCTGCAGCCTCTTGCTCAATATGTAGACCACCATTTGCAGCCATACGTTTTATGTACTTCAAGCTATCTTAGGGACACCAGTGACTTATTCGACAGTCTCAAAAACCTCCCCCCTATTCCTTCTCATGCCATCCTAGCTACAATGGATGTAGCGTCGTTATACACAGTTATCCCACATGGAGAGGGGTTGGAGGTAGTGAGACACACACTGAGTGATCCCACGCGCATAGGTCCACCCACTGAGCTCCTGGTGGAACTGACCTCACTTGTATTAACTAAAAAATTTTTTTTGTACAAGGACAAGTTCTTTTTACAAGCAACGGGCACGGCTATGGGGTCCAATTTGGCCCCAGCCTACGCCAATCTATACATGTCGAAATATGAGAATCAGCACATCTTCCCGGGTTACTCCTCTAAAATATTTTACTACCGTCGCTACATCGACGATGTATTTCTTATCTGGCTGGGCACTGGGGAGGACTTTGAGGACATGGTTTTTTCTTTGAACAGCCTGGAGACACCCATCCGCTTCACTTTTTCTTTTAGTTGTTTAGATATAAATTTTTTGGACGTCACGCTATTCCGTGAAGGACACGGACTGGGCTCAAGACTGTATCGTAAGGACACAGATAGGAACTCGTTGCTTCACGCCACTAATTTCCATCCGCCCCATCTGAAAGAAAATATCCCGATCTCCCAGTTCCTTAGGGTTTTGAGGAACAATACCTCCCCTACCACTACTGAAGAACAACTCATCGAAATGCACTCAAGGTTTCTATGCAGTGGCTATTCGGATCACATTCTTAAACGATGCCTGGTGAAAGCCAGACAGAGGTTCTCGTCCGGTACCATTCCTCAGGTCGCTGATGTACGCCCGAGGATGATCTATACCAACACATTCGATACAGAAGCGCACAACAGGAAAAAGAAGATGACCAAACACGAGTGTTTCCAACATAAGTCCATCACCACCAATGTGTGCCTATCGGCGAGGATGTAACTTAAAAGACCTGTTGATGCGGCCATTAATACAACCAAGTAAGACAACCGATACCTGGCTTCCATCTGCCAAATTAGGCTGCTACAAGTGTAGCGACTGCATAACATGCAGATCCTTAAATACCGGCTGTACGTTCACTCACCCACACAGTGGGAAGAAGATCCGTATCAAACACCGGCTACACTGCCGTATGGATCACATCATTTATATTCTTATATGCCCGTGTGGGTTGTATTACGTCGGGTTGACAAAGAGAAGTTTTCGCGAAAGAATGGCGAATCATCGCACCACGATCCGAGCAGCACTGGAGACCAGAACAACAGATAAGCCAGTGGCTAAACACTTCCTGACCTTCGGACATAGTGTGGCTAGCCTCCGCTGTATGATTATTGATTTCGTCCCTAAACCAGTCCGAGGAGGCGACCGATATTTGATGCTTAAAAAGAAGGAATCAAGGTGGATTTTCGACCTTGATACAATATCACCTCGTGGACTTAACGAGTATAATCCACTGTCGATCTTTCTGAGATAAAAGCTGAGGTATCAACTCCCCCTTTTCCCGTTTTTTGAGTTTTATGATTAATTTTTTCATTGCTTCAGTTCGTATTTTTTTACTTTTTTGAAGCTAGGATGGTTGTCTCTGGGCTGCTGTTCTCCGCTTTTTTTCTTTCCTTTTTTTCTTTCCTTTTTTTACGTTTGTTTGTTACTAAATGTACTACGTATGTATATGTGTACATGCATTTGTACAGCTTGATGTGTTTCTGCAACTATGGTGACATACGGATTTAGAATTTAAATTAAACTTGAAACTGTGGCCCGCAAGCTGTCGGGCATTCCAACCCACCTCATAGGTGGTAAGCAAATTGGTGTATAGACTTTTCTCTTCACAGTGCTCTTAAATGATAAAAATAGAAAAAAAGAAAATAAGAAAAAAATCTTTATGCTTAGATTTATTGCTTTTTTTATTTTATTTACTTTTTCATGTTAACACATGTATTATTGTTATTGTATTTAGATATAACACCAACACTGTCAAGATTGTGATTGATAGTAATAATGTTTCTTCATTATTTAGTTTTTTTTATCTATTTTTGTGTTTTCATATTAGTGTTTTGGGGTCAGCATTAGTGCTGCCGTCCGGGCTGACCTTTGTACTACCATTGTCCCTATGCATGACACCAGTGTAACACGATTTTGAATCCATACTAACACTACATGATATACATTGTTTTTTCTATCCATATATAGCATCTCCAATCAAGTATTTACCCTTAATATGATTTATATTCACTTTGAGACTCCTTGGAACGCAGTGGAATGCACTATACATTCCCTGCGTGACGCACTTCCGGTACGGACGGAGTGCTCACTGAATTATAACTCCAAACATTACCCCATAAGTGTATGGGTGTTAAAGCATCTGCTTAACATCCATCGCGCGACCTTACTAGGTTACATCACTAGCTATTCAGCCGCGATCTGATGACCTGGACGGCTGGAACGCACGATGCGGAACGCATGATGCGCTTCCGGCCCAGCTGACTTCCTGTTTGGATGTACGAGTGGTGGAACGCACCACATGGAACGCATGACGCATTTCCGGTCCACCCTACTTCCGGGTTGGACGCCTGTACGCTTATGAGCGTTTTTTGCAGGTTTATTCACTCTAAGAGTGACTTTGATGCTACTATGGGTATTAATTCATTTTCAACATACACTATAAGATTTGTTTTAACCATGTACACTGGTTAGGACACATGCATATGATTTGGGCTGTCTGACGGGGAGTGATGAGGTCACTTCCTGCAGACAGGTATAAAGGTTGGCCCGGTGAGGCAGTTCAGGTGTATCCTCTCCTGAGGATGGATGCCAGGTTGGTTGTCTGAAGGAAATTTTGTTCTTGGCTGCTTTATATCCTGATGATGGTCCGGTTTGGACCGAAACGTCACGTCGATATGTCAGCATTTAATTATCATATGGAATAAAAACTTTTATCAAATTGGTGAGTGCCCTTTTTCTCCAATATATACTTTGATGTTCATTCATCTGTAGGAGCACCCCCCAGTCAACCAGATACTAACTAGAGTGCGGACTTTACATAAAAATTATATATATATATATATATATATATATATTCTAAGAAAATCACACAAGAACAGAGGGCCTAGCTCGTTAAAGCTTACTGTAAGTTTTAAAGAGGAGGGACAGACAGGAGTGACACAGTGATAGAAGTGAGCATTAACAGAAGATTATGATGAGAGATGGTTGGGTTTAATGAAGAAGTGGGTCTTGAGAGCTTGTTTAAAGTTTTGTAGTAAGGTATAGAGTCTGATAGGGAGGGTTAAAGGGAGAGGGCAGGAGAATTCAGCTGTACATGGTTTCAAATGGGGTGGGGAGTCCGGTGGTGCTTCAAGAGAAAGGGATGGGAGGAGTAACATATAAAGTAGAGGTGAAAATGGTGCAGGTATGGTCCCAGAGGAAGGGCCAGCCCAAAGTAACCCCATACATTAGGCCAACTTGTCCTGGAGACAATTTGTACTCCATTTCCCTTAAGCATTCCCAGCAGCCTCCCGGGTGGGCTCACTTACAATGTGGCATTGATGTGCCATTTTTACATGCGATAAATCACATATAAAGACTCCCAGGGAGCTGCAGCAGTAGCGGGGGGCAGGAGAATTTTAAAAAAAACTGTCAAAAGACTGGCCAGACGCATCTTGGCTGAGAGAGCACTATCAGCCAATCAGCGGCCAGCCAGTCTTTTACAATCTTTTTTTTTATTCTGCTGTCCGCCCCATCACTCGGACCTTAACAGCTGCCGCCCACCCTGCCGCCTGGACCTGCAGATAGGTGTGTGCCAGTCATAGGTGTGCACACATTGAGTGTTATGGGTGCACAGGCACCCCCAAATGCTGTGCCCACCCTTATGAACAATTCCCTGCCGCTAGCAATACATTTTAACAAAGACTTTTGCTTTTTAGACCTGTATTCCATTAAAATTAGTGCCCATCAATTAATTGTGTGTTTTGCATTGTTAATTGTACTAGATCGTTGTCATATCACTACATACCTGCATAATTCATATATTTTTTTTATTTTATATGCATGTACTGTTATACAGAGTAATAAGAATATTAAAACTGAAATAGGCTGGAGATTATGTTCTGGCATTTTATAATTTATATTTTAGCGAGCACCTATAGATGATGGTAAACATGCATGATTGGCAGTGTAAGACACACCCAATGGGCAATGCTAGACACGCCCAATAGGTGTCAAAGGGCGTCCGGTGCCAGCTGTAGACTGTTACAAGTCAAACACATATACTCACGCTGCCGAAGCAGCCGCAGCAGCACCCGGGAAGAGAAGTCACACAAGGCAGGCGATGAACAGCAACGTTTCGATTTATGTCAAATCATCATCAGGCTTAACAAACATACAGTAAAACTGACCTTATATCCCCCTCCACGTGAAGTATGCTACGGTACGTTTCCCACGGCAGCCGCATCTCTAGCATACTTCACGTGGAGGGGGATATAAGGTCAGTTTTACTGTATGTTTGTTAAGCCTGATGACGATTTGAAATAAATCAAAACGTTGCTGTTCATCGCCTGCCTTGTGTGACTTCTTTTCCCGTGTGCTGCTGCGGCTGCTTCGACAGCGTGAGTATATGTGTTTGACTGGTAACAGTCTACAGCTGGCACCGGACACCGTTTGACTCTTAGGGGTAAATTTACTAAAGGAAATTTGTAAAAAAAAATAGGTATATTTGTATTTAGAAATACACTTATTTTTGACATTTACTATCCCGAAAATACGGCAATTGATAGCGCATCAATACGAATACGAATTGCCGTATTTTCGGGATAGTAAATGTCAAAAATAAGTGTATTTCTAAATACAAATACACCAATTTTTTACAAATTTCCTTTAGTAAATTTCCCCCTTACTGTGGATGTGCTTAGCCTATTTAGACATTGTACATTGGTGAATCCTCGTGCAGGATTGGATTCAACCTGGCTGATAGCACCAGTTGCTCCTTGGTGCTTTATGGACTGAGTCCTGTTGTTACCCTCAGTATGGCTGAAGGAGGTGAAAATGCGGATCCATCACTTGTTTGTATCAATCTGGCGAAATTGACACAAGGCACTTCATTAACTTTTTCTGAATCAGAGGCAGACGATATCTTGTTTAAAGAACCATGGCCCTTATTCAGATCTGTGCGGCCGGAGCCGCACACGGTGCTCCGGCCGCACAAACCAATCCCCGCCCACGATACGGATCGCCACGGCCGTCCGTACACGGACGGCTGGCGATCCGCAAGAAAATGGTGGGGCGTACGCCTCCACCATGGTGGGAGCTGCCCCCTGCATTCGATGGTCGGCGACCATCGAAGGCAGGGCCGCACGCCCCACCAGGTCCCGCAAGCTGAGACCACACGGACAATCGTCCGTGTGATAGCTTGTATGGGGGCTGAGAGCTGACATCCGGCGACGTCAGCTTTCCGCCCCCATCACTGGCGTCATACCCTCATTAGCATGCATACGCCCCGCGTTTGCATGGGAACGCCCATGAAACGCGGGGCGTATGCATAGGGAAATGAGGGTATGAAGCCCCTCACGCCCCTATACGCCCCCTTTGCGGCGGACGAACTACGTCTGCGGCGAATTGGGCTGCACATGCGCAGATTGACCTCTGCGCATGTGCAGACTGAAAACATCGGCGGTACGGCCGCACGCGGGCCGTACCGCACGATTCAGAATAAGGGCCCATATGAGGACACTGCACCTGAATTAATTTACCGTGATTTACTCAAATTAAAACAAAAGGAACTTGACTTTTTTTTACCATGGGGGGACCCTCACTGACTATTACAAGGAGAAGCGCAGGTACTTGTGGAGTATCACGGTTCCCATCATATGGCATCGTATGCCATATGTAGTGGCATACGATGGCATACGATGGCATACGATGCGATGCGATTTTTACCGATTTTTCAGCATTTTTGGTCAAAAATCGTATGCGATCGCATCGGATGCCATACGATGGCATCCGATGCGATGCGATGGCATACGTTTTTGATCTTAAATGCATCCAAATGCATTAAAATTAGTATGAAACATGTTAATTGGCCCCCAACTGTCATTTTTCACTGTGTACCACCCCCAATATCAACACCAACCCGAAGCGTGGCGAGCGCAGCGAGCCCGCGAGGGGCGGCGGTACGCGTCCTACGACCTTTTCATACCCCCACTATCCACGTCGGCGTGGAGTTGAGAATAGAAAGTGTGGCGTGCCCGAAGCGTGGCGAGCCCCGCGAGGGGACGCGGATACCTGTGAAGCCCGCGAGGGGACGCGTATAGCTGTGAAGGTATCCGCGTCCCCTTGCGGGGCTCGCTGCGCTCGCCACACTTCGGGCTCGCTGCGCTCGCCACACTTTCTATTCTCAACTCCACGCCGACGTGAATAGTGGGGGTATGAGAAGGTCGTAGGGCGCGTACCGCCGGCCCTCGCGGGCTCGCTGCGCTCGCCATGCTTCGGGTTGACGTTGATAGTGGGGGTTTTACACTATGAAAAATGGCATTTGGGGGCATTTCACATGTTTACTACACATTTCAATGCATTTTGATGCACTTCAGTGCAAAATCGGGTGTGATCGCATCGCATGCGATTTGATCGTATGCGATGCGATTTTTTATCATACGATCAGCATACGATCAAGGTCGTGGGAGCCGTGATAGATACTCCACAAGTACCGAAGCGCATACCGCGCGGCTTCAGGGTCAAAAATTGTCTCACGATTGGCCGGCACAATATAACGTTCTGCAAACGTTGGATTGCAGTACTCAATAAGTGTAGCTACGACCTGATGCTCCTGGTCATTGAGGAGGCAGGTCGGGAGCTTAAGAATACACGTGAAAAATCTGCTGCAATTGAGTCTGCAAATAAGTTGTTGCTAGAAGCGGATAAAACTGTTGACTGGTGTGAGAAGCTCAAAGTACAACTTGCCGCATATAAACGCGATCTACTAACCTACAAGCGCCAGTCGTAGTCAGCGACTACGACCATAATGCGGTGTACCTGTGGACTAACCCTGAACCCAGAGGCCAAGGTCGCCAGTGGAGAAGGGGGGCCAGATCCAGACAGATGCGCACTGCTCGGTCTGATGAGCAATATAACACCAGCGACTCTGATTATAATTATGATCAGTATTCACGCCCTAAACACTCCAATCCAGGGGCCCCTTTAGGGGTACGCACCAGGACACAACTCCTGCACGACAACGACGCAGAACGAGACGGGGCGGTAAGAGAACGAGAGAAAAGAAGGCCAGGCAGGCCGCCTCTCAACGATAATTTTCAATCTCTCCACTCACGTCCTTACATCGGCCGAAATTAAGGTACTTAGTCTTGGTTTGTCATATGTACCCACCAATAACTTTTGTGATTTTGACTGGCAAGTTGAGAAGTACCGCTTGAATAGGCAGTTGCGGCTGCATGAACATTTTGTGAAGACTACTACTCCTGAGAGACTTTCCACTGATGATATACCTGTTCAATTGCGTAAAGTGTTACCTAAATCTCGCTTTGACCCATTGTCAAATAATATGTCCATTAAAACTTTCACTAGAATGATTGATCATGATGTTGGTATTTATGTAAAATCTCATTCTAGAGGGTTGCCTAATAATTTGCCATCTGAAGAATTCCAGGCACTCAAAAAATTTTCTGAGAATCGTGATATCATCATCCGCCCCGCTGATAAAGGCAGGGCGGTGGTGATACAGGATTTGCAGGCATATAAGCATGAAATAGAGAGACAATTGTCTGACCATGAGGTCTATCAGGTTTTACCTGGTGATCCCACCAAAATGTATGTTTCTCTTCTCAGTGGATTGGTCAATTGGGCTGTACAGGATAATGTTATTGGCAAAAAATTGGGTGAGGCGCTGATTCATAAGGCCCATTATTGCTGCTAATAACTCTTTGTTCCAGAATGCTGCTGTCTATTTGGATGCTCTTCTACAGCCTTGCATAATTAACCATCCACTGTATCTGTTGGATACTACTTCTTTCATTAACAAATTAGAGGCTGTGCACTCAATCCCGGAGGGTAGTCTCCTGTGTAGTATCGATGTATCGAGCCTATACACGGTGATACCCAATGGGATGGGTGTCCAGGCTGTACGTGACTTACTGTAATTGCCTCTAGTCCTCTATATGTTGGTCCATCTGACGATTTTGTATGTGATCTGTTGCTCATGTTGCTTACACATAATTATTTTATTCATGACAGTCGTTTTTCCTACAGCGCTCTGGCTGTGCGATGGGGTCCAATGTGGCCCCATCGTATGCCAATGCGTATATGTTTGTAGCAGAACAAGAGATTTTTTTCGATAATCATGATGTGTCTGGTATGATATATTTCTATACCAGAAACATTGACGATATTTTCATGATCTGGACAGGATCGGAGGCGGAGCTGGGGGAGTTTATCAATCAGCATAATCAATCATCTTCTCCTTTGAAATTTGCCTTCACTATTAGTGCATCCAGGGTTAACTTTCTGGATGTGGCAGTGAAGTTGGACAATGGATTTATTTCCACCTCCCTATTCAAGAAAGATACAGATCGCAATAAAAGCTATGGATACCCCTAGAGTATCTTTGTTGGTCCCTAAGACTACACTCAAAGATTACACACAGGTCATGCCTTGGGTCAACCACTTTAACCCTCTGAGCCCTGACATTAAGAGAATTGCCAAACGGCATTGGCCCATTTTGAATACTGACCGGGATCTGGGTCTGTCTAAAACCCGCCTGATGCCCTGTTACACCGGAGCAAAAACATCAGGGACTGGGTTGTTAGGACCGACATCTCCAGTTCCCCCGACCCTGTCCCTGAAACTCGGAAACTCCCCTCGGAAGGCGCTATGGCTGCTTTAGATGCCTAAATTGTACCACATGTAGAAGCATGAGGGTAGGCGATAATTTTCTCCACCCTTTCAGTGGTAAAAGGTACAAGATTAGGCATAGAGTCACATGCACTTCCAAGTTCATTTTATATTTAATTTCCTGTCCCTGTGGCCTACATTATGTGGGCAAAACTGAGCGCACGCTGAGAGAGAGAATGGCCAATCACAGAATGCCCATTCGATCTGCCCTGTCCTCTGGTACTAGTGACCAGCCTGTGGCACGCATGGCTAATCTACAGTACATTATCATTGATCACATACCTCCACGTTTACGTGGAGGCAATCGTCCTTTAGCTTTGATTCAATGTGAATCTCATTGGATCCATCGCCTCAAGACCATGCACCCTTTTGGTCTTAATGACCATTTGGGTCTACATGCCTTTTTGTAAATTATTTAGTTCTGTGTCTTTTTTGCATTATTGATTGATTTATACCTTGTCCAGTATTGGTTATTATGACAGGTCTTATCTCTAGTATTATGTACCATATCTGTGATGTATCTGCTCATTATCCTTCTAATGTTATTTCTGGGGGGTTTTGTTTTTAACTTGCTCCGTACATTGGCCCTTATTCAGATCTGATTGCAGTACAAATTTGTTTGGAAAATGGGCAAAACCATGTGCACTGTAGGTGCGGCAGATGTAACATGTGCAGAGAGAGTTCAATTTGGGTGGGGTGTGTTGAAACTGAAATCTAAATTGCAGTGTGAAAATAATGCAGCCAGTATTTACCCTGCACAGAAATAAAATAACTCACACAAATGTAACTCTCTCTATACATGTTACATCTGCCCCACCTGCATTGAACATGGTTTTGCCCATTTGCCAAACAAATTTGTACTGCAATCAGATCTGAATAAAGGCCATTGACCGGCATGCATTCCGCGTCTAGTCAGACGTGGTGACGTCACTACACAGCGCCGGTGTCATGGTAGCGCGGCCCTGGACGCGTTGCCATGGCGCCGTGTGCGTGGGTGCCGAACTCTGATGACGTTGATGCGGCTGCCGCGGGAAACGTACCGTAGCGTACTTCACGTGGAGGGGGATATAAGGTCAGTTTTACTGTATGTTTGTTAAGCCTAATGACGATTTGAAATAAATCGAAACGTTGCTGTTCATCGCCTGCCTTGTGTGACTTCTCTTCCCGTGTGCTGCTGCGGCTGCTTCGTCGGCGTGAGTATATATATATATATGTATATATATATATATATATATATACACATATATATAGATATATAGATATATAGATATATAGATATATATATAAACACAGCTGAAGCATCTTACATTATACACATGGCACATAAAACTTCTAAAAATCAAGCGGGGCTGCCAGCTGCAGAAACATTTTAAAATAGGCATTAGGGGGTGCATCATAATGTATAATGGGCATTAAGGTGTGCATCATAATGTATAATGGGCATTAAGGTGTGCGGTATAATATGTAAAGGGCAATACTGTGTGCGGTATAATATGTAATGGGCAATACGGTGTGCAGCATAATATGTAATGGGCAATATGGTATGCAGCATAATGTGTAATGGGCATTACGTTTGCAGCATAATATGTAATGAGTATTATGGCGTGCAGCATAATATGTAATGGGCAATACGGTGTGTAGCATAATGGGCTTTATTCTAGTTCACTCTTTCTGACAAAATGCTTCTTAGATGGACAAAACCATGAGCACTGCAGGTGGGGCAGATGTTGCTTGTGCAGAGAGAATTAGATTTGGGTGGGGTTTTACTTCAAAGTGAGATCTATATTGCAGTGTAAAAATAAAGCAGCCAGTATTTACCCTGCACAGCAACAAAATAACTCACCTCTCTGCACATTATAAATCTGCCCCCCTGCAGTGCACATGGTTTTGTCCATCTAAGAAGGATTTTGTCAGAAAGAGTGAACTAGAATAAGGCCCAATGTGTAATGGGCATTACGGTGTGCGGCATAATATGTAATGGGCATTACAGTGACTTGCAAGGATACAAATTCACATCCGAGCGAGTCAATTAAAATAAGGACCAATGTGTAATGGGCATTACGGTGTGTGGCCTAATGTTTAATGGGCATTACATGTGTGGCCTAATGTGTAATAGGAATTACAGTGTGCAGCATAATGTGTAAAAGTGAACAAAACAAAAAGACACTGCGTTTTTTTTGGGGGGTGTGTGTGTTTGGGGGCCCAAACCATATTTTTGCACCTGGGCCCACAACTCGCTTGTTCCGCCTCTGTCTAATCCAATAGATCTTATTTGCAGGAGGTTTAATCTGTAGGGTCTGACCCGATGTGCACCACACCACGCATCGGGTTGGATGGGATATCAAACGCATGCTATTTGGACCAGCCCAAACAGACCAAATCGCAGTAGTGTATGGGCGCCTTGAATTTCCAGTGTAAGTGGACAATTTCCAAAGATTTTCCTACTGCACATATACAAAATGCTTGGAAAATGTCTCCAGGGAAATGGCACTGCAGTGATTATCACACATGCACCGTAGGAAAATTCATGAAATGCTGCTGCTGCCATCATGGGACTCTGGAGGGGTAAGAATTGGGTGCTGAGTGTGATGTGTGTGCCCACCTGGACCCGGCCTGGGTCATGTGCATTGCACACCCTGAACCCATGTTGTTACACCACTGACTCGGAAAATGGCACAGCAGACATTTTCTGATGATTTTGCTTCTGCGCATGTGTGAAACATTAGGAAAATTGCCATTGTACCAGTGATTTTGCGTGTGGTGTGTGATTTTGCTGGACCTAGGGTCCCGTGTGTACTATTATGCACCCATTAGAGATATGGCATTGTCTGCATGTCCCACAGTATATTGCAGTTCAGTTCAGTAACACTAATCTTATCTGGCCTAATTCCAATATTTGTGCTATCAATGTTTTTCTAATGCTGGGTGCACACTAGACGATTCCTGAGGCCATCAATATAGTCAACTATATCGACTGTGCCATGGGAGAATGATATTGAGCATACACACTGGATGATGTCACCCGCCCCCTGTTCTGTATATGCAGTGGCTGACAATATTGTTAGATTGAGCTGCACATACAAGAAATGGGGGGTTATTAATGATATTGACTGTACTTGACAATATATATGCAATATCGTCCACAATATCAATATCATCCATATCATTGACGATATATCACCCAGTGTGTCTATTCTAGTAGCAAACAAGTCCAAACTGTCCCAGAAATGTATTGAAAATGTATTGGGTGTGTCACAGACCTGGTCGGCCGATTGCCCGGATACCTTAATCTGAGAATTGCCACCAGAAATTTATGGATTCTCCAGCACGTGCAAATGCTAAAACTCGCAAAAGGAAAATAAAATTAATAAAAATATGGATATCATACTTTTTGTCATTTATCTGTATCCAGGCTTACCAATTACAACACTCACTTACATAGTGTTTGGCCTCACAGGCGCATAGATTAAATCTTTTAATTTGAATAAAACATTCCAGATTACAAAACAATTACAAACAGACAGGAAATACAGTACAATGGAATCTCGTAAAAATAAAAAGGGAATAAATGGCAGAATCTACACTTATACACACACTGTTATGCGTGCCGCTAGACTCTGGGGAACAGTAGCAGAAAATGGGGAGTGAAAGGTCAGGCGTGAGCCCGTAGCCGGGACCGCCGGTTAGGACGGCCACAGCGAATCCTACGCTGACTCTGTTGAGTACCCCGGGCAGATGACAAACCCCTGCAGGTACTAGCCTTCACCTGTGGCCGCCGCGTTCAAAGGAGCGAGTTAGGCCTGCTCCGACCCCGATGCAGCTAGGTCTATGAAGGGACAAGGGGTAAGCAATCGTCAGGGGTAATCTCAAAAGGATGATCTTACTACCGGGCCTAACTGAAACAAAACCCCTGTCTGCCGGCACCGGGCCAAATCCGGGAATGTGACCCAGTCACAGGCACAAGCGACCAGAGACGGGGAATCTCCACATAAGATACAGATGGCAAAATAATAGGTAGCGAATCCCCAAAACAAGGACCGAGACAAGAGGTGGGAAGGCCCTGCCTATCCGAGGAGAACTACCGACTAGCAAGGAAAACAGGGATACCTGATGAGGAATGGATCTAAACGTGTGAGCAAAAGCCCACAGGGGGGCAGGGTCACAAACACCCCTACAGATATAGCAAAAACAGGCGACAAATGAGCTGACAGAAAACAGAGCTAGGCAGCTCCAAAAGAAAGGACCCAGGCTCCACAGGAGCACTTACGTGTCCAAAGTGAAAGATCACCAAGGAGGCTGGGCTGGGAGACAGGAGCAGGATGGTGGAAACTCCTATTCCCACCAGCAGACGCAGACAGGAGCTCGCACGGCGGGATCAGCAGTGCGTCCAAGGGACAGGAGGCAGATACAGCGCCAGGGACCGGGGAACAGCTAGAGGAAGCTATAACCGGCGTCTGTGCCCAGCAGACGCCGGCTTATATTTGAGCTTCGCGCCGCCTAGCTGACGTCAGCTGGCGACACGGGGAGGCGCCGGGCAGAAGTGCGGGGTCGTTGCTTAGCAACGCCCCAACGCCCGAGTCCAGGACGAGGCGTGAGACGCTGGCGGGGACCACCCCCAGCGCTCACATGCCCTGTGACGTCCACCGGCTGTCCGGGCGCAGGAGATCCCGGACAGCGGCGCTTAACAGTACCCCCCCCTTGAGGAAGGGTCAACAACCCCTTTCCACCAGGCTTATCCGGAAATTCTCGGTAAAAATTTTTTTTAAGACTGGGCGCATGAAGGTCCTTATCAGGAACCCATGACCTCTCCTCAGGACCAAAGCCCCTCCAATGCACAAGAAACTGCAATGAACCTCTAGTAAACTTGGAATCCAGAACTTTCTCTACGTGAAACTCCTGTTGTCCCCGCACCATCACTGGGGAAGACCCAGCGTTACTCCTGCGATGAAACTTCAGAGAAAAGAACACAGGCTTGAGGAGTGAGGCATGAAAGGTATTGGCGATCCTGAGGGACTTGGGTAGAGACAAGCGAAATGCTACCGGATTCACCCTTTTAATGATCTGAAAAGGACCAATAAATCGAGGTCCCAACCTGGCTGAAGGTTGATGAAGTTTAATGTTACGGGTCGAAAGCCAGACCCAATCACTGACCTTAAAGCGACAAGGACGCCTAGACCTGTCTACAGACGCCTTCTCTCTCAATGCAGCCTCCTTAAGAGCAATGTGAATACTCCTCCAGATGACTCTGAGTCGAGAGGCCGAAGACGACGAGGCCGACCCAGAAGCTTCAGGTCCCAAGGAGTTGACTCGCGGATGGAACCCATATATTGCAAAGAACGGAGAGGTCCTAGATGCTGAATGATGTGCGTTGTTATATGCAAATTCGGCAAGTGGTAAAAAGCTTGCCCAATCATTTTGCAATTTGGACACAAAGCATCTCAAGTATTGTTTGAGGGATTGGTTCAACCGCTCTGTTTGTCCGTTGGACTGTGGGTGAAAAGGTGATGTCAAACTGGTCTTGATTTTTAATGCAGAACAGAACAGTCTCCAAAACTGTGCCACAAATTGCGGCCCACGATCAGACACGATATCTGTGGGTAAACCATGCAATCTAAAAATGTGTTGCAAAAACAGAGCAACCAACTCCTTGGCCGAAGGTAATTGTCTCAAGGCCACAAAGTGCGCCATTTTCGAAAACCTGTCGATCACGACCCAAACCACTTGACAGTGAGCGGATACAGGTAATCCTACAATAAAATCCATCGCCAAGTGTGACCAGGGTCTGACAGGAATGGACAGGGGAATCAACTCCCCCATGGGCCGAGACCTCGGAACCTTATGCTGCGCGCAGCCATGACAGGATAATACAAATTCCCTGGTATCACGTGACATGCCAGGCCACCAAACAACACGAGAAAGCAGTTTCAAAGTTTTGAAGACTCCTGGATGGCCAGCCAGTTTGGAATCATGAGACTCCGATAGGACTCTACGTCTAAGAGACGGGGGAACATACAACTTGTTGGTAGGGGTTTGAGCCGGAGCCTGACTCTGAGCTTGGCGGATGAGGGCTTCTAAGGTCTGCTGGGCTCCTGCATGAATGCAAGATGCAGGCAAAATGGGACTCTTGCTGATCTTGTCGGGGAAGAAAACACAGAGACAGCGCGTCAGCTCTGACGTTTTTTGAGCCCGGTCTATAAGAGATAGAAAAATTAAAGCGCATGAAAAACAACGCCCACCGAGCCTGCCGGGCGTTGAGCCTCTTAGCTGTTTCGATGTATTGCAGATTCTTGTGGTCAGTAAGGACCAGAATCTGATGAACCGCTCCCTCCAACCAATGACGCCACTCATCAAAAGCCCATTTGATGGCGAGCAACTCTCTATTACCAACATTGTAGTTGGCATCTGCCGGGGAAAACTTTCGGGACATATATGCACAGGGATGCAAGTCCAACGACTCTGGATCCCTTTGAGACAAAACTGCTCCTGCCCCTACTTCAGAAGCATCCACTTCTACAATAAAGGGAAGGTCAGGATTGGGATGTTTAAGAACAGGAGCTGAGACAAAGGCTTGTTTCAAAGATTCAAAAGCCTGTTCTACCTGAGGGGACCACTGTGACGGATCGGCCCCTTTCTTGGTTAACACCACCAACGGAGCAACAATAGAGGAAAAAGAGTGAATAAATCACCTATAATAGTTGGCAAATCCCAGAAAGCGTTGGATTGCCTTCAAACTGGTAGGACGGGCCCAGTCTACCACAGCTTGAAGCTTCTTAGGGTCCATTTGGAAACCCTGAGAAGAAATAATGTAACCCAAAAAAGAAACCTCTGTAACTTCGAACTCACATTTTTCCAGTTTGGCAAATAATTGATTCTCCCTCAATTTTTGCAGGACTTGACGCACCTGAATTCTGTGGGAATGTAAATCTTGTGAAAAAATCAAGATGTCGTCTAAATAGACAACTACAAACTGACCTAAAAAATCACGAAGGACATCGTTGATAAAGTCCTGGAACACAGCGGGGGCATTTGAGAGGCCAAAAGGCATCACCAAGTACTCATAATGCCCCGTCTGAGTACTAAAAGCCGTCTTCCATTCATCGCCTTCCTTGATTCTAATGAGATTATAGGCGCCTCTGAGGTCGATCTTGGAAAATATAGTTGCGGATCTTAATTGGTCAAAAAGTACCGCAATTAATGGAAGAGGATAGGTGTTTTTCACCGTGATTTTGTTTAGGGCCCGAAAATCAATACAAGGCCTTAAGGAACCATCCTTCTTGGCCACAAAAAAAAAAACCCGCGCTGAGGGGGGACTTAGACGGGCGGATGAACCCTTTTTTTAGACTCTCCTGTACATAATCATCCATCGCCTTAGTCTCCGGAATGGATAAGGCGTACAATCTACCCTTGGGTAAGGTAGCGTTGGGGACCAATTTGATGGCGCAATCATATGGGCGATGGGGCGGAAGTCTGTCCGCCTTCCCCTTAGAAAACACATCCTCAAAGTCTTGATAAGGAGGAGGTATCTCGGAGAGGGAGACAGACGCCACCAAGGCCGAGGTTTTGAGACAATGCTGAGTACAGAAGGGACTCCAACGAGCAATCTGCGCCGAACTCCAGTCAATAATGGGATTATGTTTGACTAGCCAAGGATATCCCAATACTATGGGAACGAGAGGACAAGAGGTTAACAAAAAGGAAATCTCCTCCGTATGAAATAAACCGATAGTCATCAAGACTGAGGGAGTTTGAAAAGAAATTGCCCCATTGGACAAGATATTCCCATCCAAACCCCGAAGAGTAACAAGACCTTGGAGTTTCAGATGAGGAATACCCAATGTCTGGGCTAAGGTGATATCCAGGAAATTTCCGGCCGCACCACTATCTATGAATGCTGTACCGGAAAAGTTATTTTCCTGAAAACAAATACCACATGGAACTAATAAAGAGTCGTGAGAGGAAAATAATTGCAGGCCTAAGTGAACCCTCTCCTCGGGCTTTTACTGGCCTGTTGGGACAATTTTTAAGGATATGCCCTTTGTTCCCACAGTATAAACAAAGGCCCGAACTGAACCTACGGGCTCTCTCCTCCGGAGATATGCGAGTCGCCCCAATCTGCATGGGCTCATCGATCTCCTCCGGAACTAAGGGAACGTAGGGAAGTGACCGTGCTTGTATACCCCGCTCAGATCTTCGTTCACGGAGACGGCGGTCAATTTTTATGGCCAGTTCCATTAATTTATCCAGAGAACTAGGTGCAGGGTACTGGATTAAGCTGTCCTTGATGATATCGGACAGACCACAGCGGAACTGACTCCGTAAGGCAGGGTCATTCCATCCGCAATCATTTGACCACCGACGGAATTCAGTACAATTGACCTCTGCGGGGTCTTTCCCCTGTTTAAGGGCTCGGAGATGAGTCTCCACGGAGGCCTCTCTATCAGGGTCGTCATACAACAAACCTAGCGAAGTGAAGAAGCTATCAACCGAAGACAAGGCCGGACTGTCGGAAGGTAGCCCGAATGCCCAGGTCTGAGGGTCCGCCTGTAATAAAGACATCACCATGCCTACTCGTTGAGACTCAGAACCGGATGACCGGGGACGGAGCCGGAAATACAACTTGCAACTTTCCCTAAAGTTGAAAAACGCCCTCCGATCCCCAGAGAATCGGTCGGGCAAATTCACCTTAGGTTCCAACACCCCTGGATCTGGAGGACGCATCCTCTGTTCTTGGTTGGCTACCTTTAAAGACAGATCCCGGACCATTTGGGTTAGCCCCTGGAGTTGATCCGAGAAAGTCTGAGGAGTAGGATTCATTAAACAAAAAACGGCAAGAGACAAGACAAAAAAAATTTGTTATATAAATCCCTTTTTATGTAACCTGTATGGCCGGTTATAATGTTATGCTTGCCGCTAGACTCTGGGGAACAGTAGCAGAAAATGGGGAGTGAAAGGTCAGGCGTGAGCCCGTAGCCGGGACCGCCGGTTAGGACGGCCACAGCGAATCCTACGCTGACTCTGTTGAGTACCCCGGGCAGATGACAAACCCCTGCAGGTACTAGGCTTCACCTGTGGCCGCCGCGTTCGAAGGAGCGAGTTAGGCCCGCTCCGACCCCGATGCAGCTAGGTCTATGAGGGGACAAGGGGTAAGCAATCGTCAGGGGTAATCTCAAAAGGATGATCTTACTACCGGGCCTAACTGAAACGGCACCGGGCCAAATCCGGGAATGTGACCCAGTCACAGGCACAAGCGACCAGAGACGGGGAATCTCCACATAAGATACAGATGACAAAATAATAGGTAGCGAATCCCCAAAACAAGGACCGAGACAAGAGGTGGGAAGGCCCTGCCTATCCGAGGAGAACTACCGACTAGCAAGGAAAACAGGGATACCTGATGAGGAATGGATCTAAACGTGTGAGCAAAAGCCCACAGGGTGGCAGGGTCACAAACACCCCTACAGATATAGCAAAAACAGGCTACAAATGAGCTGACAGAAAACAGAGCTAGGCAGCTCCAAAAGAAAGGACCCAGGCTCCACAGGAGCACTTACGTGTCCAAAGTGAAAGATCACCAAGGAGGCTGGGCTGGGAGACAGGAGCAGGATGGTGGAAACTCCTATTCCCACCAGCAGACGCAGACAGGAGCTTGCACGGCGGGATCAGCAGTGCGTCCAAGGGACAGGAGGCAGATACAGAGCCAGGGACCGGGGAACAGCTAGAGGAAGCTATAACCGGCGTCTGTGCCCAGCAGACGCCGGCTTATATTTGAGCTTCGCGCCGCCTAGCTGACGTCAGCTGGCGACGCGGGGAGGCGCCGGGCGGAAGTGCGGGGTCGTTGCTTAGCAACGCCCCGACGCCCGAGTCCAGGACGAGGCGTGAGACGCTGGCGGGGACCACCCCCAGCGCTCACATGCCCTGTGACGTCCGCCGGCTGTCCGGGCGCAGGAGATCCCGGACAGCGGCGCTTAACACACACTACTTCCAGCCTTCTCGCTGATCCCCAACAACTCACACAAGAGTTAACGGCCCTACATACGCAGAGATTTTTGCCAGAGATTCATAATGGGAGATTCAGCATAAGAGAGTTCAGTCTCTCAGATAATGAGCCACATACAGAGAGATTTGTGTCAGAGATTCATAATGGGAGATTCAGCATGAGAGATTTAAAATCAGTCACAACTGTCACAGAAAAGTGACGTAAAAGACTGCACTTCATCACAAAAATAATAGACAATTATACCCTGCAGATTCATGCCCCCACCCTTGTGTTTTAACCAGCTCATGGCTCGTCAATGGACCCTGTAATGAACCAACCCCCCTCACCTAAGTATGTGTAACCTACTCTAAACCCCCCACACCTGGTTTACTGAGGAGACCTGGTTTATGATGAGAGACTCAAGAGGACTTTTTCCAAAGATCTGTTTTGGATAACAACAAACCCCCCTCCCCCCATCACAGTAAGTTAGCAGGCAGTATATAAGATATACATTTATCACACATAAAAATAGAGAACATCATTTCTGCAATCTGATCAGGTGACCTGATATAATGGAAAAATTATAGGTGCTCTGTAACATGACTATTTATAGTGTAATGGAATTTTCTAATACTAAGGCCCTTATTCTGATCGGTGCGGATATATATATATGTTCGGCCCGCCTATGTTTTGTGTCTGCGCATGTGCAGAGGCATCTCTGCGCATGTGCGAGCGGGGCGTACGGCCAAATCCCGCATGATATGTGAACACTCCGAACAGGGGGTGGAGAGGGGCGTGAAGGGCTATTTGGGCTCATTACCATATGCATACGCCCCGCGTTTCATGGGATTTCCCATGAAAACGCTGGGCGTACGTATGGTAATGCGGCCATGACGCACGTGTAGGGGGCGGACATATGACATCGCCGGATGTCAGCTGCCCGCCCAGATCCCTGCTTTTGCACGGAAAAATGTCCGTGTGGTCTGAGGTTGCGGGTGCTGGTGGAGCACTCGGTCCTGCATTCGATGGTCTGCGACCATCGAATGATGGGGGAGGTTCCCTTAGATGGAGGAGGAGTATTCCGTGAAAAATACACGTGCGGTCCGTTCGGCCAGCTTCTTACAGCATACGGACGGAGTTGGCGATCCGTATGGAAGGCGGGGTTTCGCACGCACGGTCCTGGCCGCATAATCGGCTCCGGCCGCACCGATCAGAATAAGGGCCAAAATTAGTTAAAATAATAGAAGCAATGAATAGCAGTGACAGCAATGAATAGTAATTGCAGTGGTCCTCTTTTATTTCAAGCTAATCCTGTATTGTAGCAAAGATGACATTATAAAGAGAGAAAACATTTATATTCAATTTATAACAGTACATAATAGATAAAGTCATAATTAAATAGTAATTTAAAGCTGATACTTGAATGTAATTGGAAATTGCATAATAAAGGTCAACATGGTAAAAAGGGAGCATTTTTTTTTTTTTATTAAAAGAAGTCATCTATCTAAAAGCGATCATGGAAAACAGCAAAACCTAGAGTTCAAATGTATGTCATTTAGTGTAGGTTAACATGTTTTTGAATGCTCCTTGTGTTCTGTCCAACAAACTCACTCTTATTTTAATTTAGTTTGAATAATAATGCTGAATATGTATCATAAAATGCAGAATATAAACAGTAAACCCAGTCTATGCTCAAACATGCAGTTGCCTATAAGTAATGTGCTTTAAATTGTAATAGTCGTCCTTAAACCACATTGTAGGCACTGCGCTATACATAAGCTGTCATCCAGCCTGGCTCCTTCAGCAATATGCAGCATGAGACTGGATCTAGACTCCTGCACTATGAATGCATCCAGTACTTCGTTCTCAGCATCCTCCTTGTGCTTATTCTGAGGCTGCACTCTGCACACTCACAGGTAACAGCTATTGGGTGGAATATGCAGATTGCACCGTGACGTTGGGAACTGAGATCCTGACAGCAGAAATAGGGCAGACAGCAGCGAATAGCACTTACAGCACTAATGCTTTGGATTGTGACTGAGACCTCTAGTAAGATTCTTTTTTTGCCACACTCAGATCTTTTGATATAAATAAATCTACAGTATTCCAACATACAGCCCCGATTTTTCTTCTGTCTCTGGGATATTTTTATTATTATTATTCTTTTTTTTTTTTTGTATTATTTTATTTAAACAAAGTAGATCTTACTCTTTGTTTGGTATTTTTTTCTGGGTTCTCTGTGGTAAAACACAGGTAAGTGCATTGGGAATTCTCTTTCATATCTGGGGTGGGAAGCTATATAGGAAGCAACTGCTATATATTTAAACTCTAACCCAGTGTTGTGTTTTGTACATGTTGCATTGCTATTGTGTTTGTGTATCATGTGCATACAGTATATCTGTAATGGGAATGTGACAGTCAGCATATGCAAGGCAGGATGCGTGCTGATGTAAGAATGCAGGGTAAGGGATGTGATGGGGATGCCTGCTCCTTCATTAGTAGGCTGAGATTAAATGAATGAGATCTCATGCTGTCTCTCCCTGGACCAGAATGAAAGAACCCGCAGCGTTCAGCTGAATGCCTTATGCTTGATACATTGTGGGCTGTTTGAACTCACTGGCTCCACTTCGTTTCCGATTCCTTCTGCTTTCCAATGATGGAGTAGCACAAGGGGAGAGTTGCAGCTAGTGATTCTGACAGTTTACATTTCTGAGGATGAGATGTGATATCCAAGTAGTATGTGTATGTGTATTGCTTTTTTGTAAGTTCCAATCTACACTAAGCTTCTGCCTCCACTAACATTAATAATAAGTGTTCGCTGTCACTCAGACATATACTGTACTTTGGTGATTACAAATTAAAAAAGAAAATGACCTGCTGATGTAAGCAAAGGCTTTATCTGAGTGCAGCATAGTTTGTTTTTCTAGGTATGTAAACATTCCTTTAGGTTTAGTATATACTGTATGCATTGGTCCTTATACACACTGATTCAATCAGTAAATGCTGTACTTTCATATTCTGCATTATTGTACAGTATTTGTACTACAGTAACAGATATTGGTTATATTATTTTTAGGATCAGATCGTGCTTTAACATTATAATAATAATTTGAAAACTGTATCATTCTCAACGGTTTCACAACAATGACAATTCTTTAGTAGGGATGGGTGTTTGCATAATGCTATACAAACTTTCCTTCATGTAGCAGCTTTTGCACTGGCCCACATGCACCTCATAGTGGATTTTATTTATCCTGGGTAAAAAAAAAACCTGCTTATTCTGCAGTTAAACAGGAAATAGTACATGGAAGGGTGATCACATGTATTGACTATTAATCTGTCATTTTCATGTGGTATATTAGCAATTAAGCATTTCAGTGAGGATGTCAACTTAGTTCAATGATAGGATCAATGACATAATAGAAGATCAGAGTGCTATGGAATTGTGTCCAATACTACTGTATACTGCTGAGTGCTGAATAGAAGCAGTCAGATGTTTCATACTGCTTTGTAATATCCAATAGGACAATGAAATAATGTGAAATATAACTAATCCAAGTACTAGATTATTGCAGATTTATGTGAATGATTAATGTTTAGCAATAGTTATGAGGCAGTATAAAACAGAAGCTGCTTTTACTACTGCATATCATACTGTCGGTACTGTATACACAGATCATTTATTGTACTTACATTTTTCCCTATGTGTATTACAGATATAGGGTCGACATGCAAAAGGTCAAAAGTCAATAGGTCAATCACTAATGGTCAACAAGCAAAAGTTTGACACATAATATAGGTTGAAACACAAAAGGTTGACATGGACAAAAAGCCAACTTGGACAAAAGGTCGAAATGGAAAAGGTCTGCATGAAAAAAGGTTGACATAAGACATAAAGTATGAACAAATCACTTTTTGAAAACATGGTAAACTCTTGTCAACCTTTTATGACAACCTTTTGCCCACGTTGAGCTTTTGTATGTTGACCTTTTGCCTGCTGACCATTAGTGTTGGACCTATTGACTGTCGACCTCTTGCTTGTCAACTTATCGGTTGCATCCAATGAATTACATACTTTCACAAATAAATGTTTAATTTCTCTTTTAACCCATGACATAGTCAAGAAGGTTTACCATCAAGTTTTAATGGTATAATTTTAATAAGTGACTTGGTTTATGCTTATATTGAAGTTTAGTCCATAAAAGACTGTGGTGGTGGTGGTGTGTGTGTGTGTGTGTGTGTGTGTGGGGGGGGGGGTGCGATGACATATTTTTGCAGTTCACATTGTCCCAATAAGAGGCAGAACGATAAATTTACAAGATAAACTCTAGTATTGCACGCCACAAAATCTGTGATATGGTTAATATTGTGAGACATGTACAGAGCTAACAGAAATTGAAAAGTTAAGGAGCATACACATGTGATTTCAGCCACATTTCTAAGCGATCTGACTAGATTGCTTAGAAATGGAGCACTGACAGTTCCATCTGTATAGCCCCGGGCAATGGCGATGTGCGGTCCAACACATTGCCATCGCCCGCAGGGAAAGACAGTGCTTGTACTGTATTCCCTGCTAGAGCATGAGGCTTTGCCTATGAACAATTGGCAAAGCCCCACTCTGTACAGTACACATTGCGGTGTGTATCGCGGGTGTACTGCGATGTTTGCTGAGCAATCTTACTTAAGTCTGTCGCTCATCACAGAGGCTGGTATCAATCGTATAGTTGTAAAGTGCATTAGTGATGTTGGATAAAAAACAACTGAAATAGAGTTTATTAGGTTGAGAAGCTAAAGGCCAGACTTATAGTCAGATGTACTACATTTTGAAAAGCGATAAAATGAAGAGTGATAAATGACTAAACAATCAGCTCGTAACTGTAATTTTTGAAACACAGCCTGTAACACATCAGTTAGGAGCTGATTAGCTTGTACATTATCTCTCTCCATTTTATCCATTTTCAAGGCTTAGTACATCTCACCCTAAATCACTTTTTTTTTCACTTATTTAAAATATGCGATAATAAATAATTCTAATATGAATATGTCCTCCCCCAACACCGATGTCAGCAGAATCATATTGTTGGAGCTGTCTGCTTGTTAAGCTGAAACTGAGAGACTGGTTTCTATAACTGACCTCTATGTGTCGCTATCTGTGTGTATCTAGCAGCTCTAGCTCCTAGCCTTGTATAGCTTGTAATGACACAAATCAAACTTTAAAAAGTTAATCAAAGGCAGATAAAGGACTGATATTTTTTTACTTTCTTCTGCTGTCATTTTTCAAAAGATCAGTGCTCTGTAGTGTTAAATAAGCAGATCAACTTTACAAACACTAGAAAGGGAACAACAGCACACAGTTTTCAAAGGTAAAATAAAATAAATAACAGATCTAATTAAAGCAAAGAATGACAGGGAGAAGTTCAACAGTTTCATAAAAAGACATTCATTTTATATTCATGAAATAGTTAATACGTCTTAGAAAGCAGCGTGTATTTATTTATTTATTTATTCATGTGGGGGACGTTATTTTTATGTATTTTCTCACTATGGATATCACACGAGGACTGTTATTTATTTATTTACAGTTTCTTATATAGCGCACACATATTCCGCAGCGCTGCTACAGAAAAATCTTTTCAGATTGGATTTTTGTTTATAACTATTCAATTGTTTTGAACAGTACAGTACATATTAGATACACTTAAGAGTGTTTGCAGATCAGTATTCATTCAGGAATGTTCACAAGACAATAACATCATTTTAAATTAAATGCATGTTATTTTATAAATATAATGAGCAAGAAAGATGGCTATTGTTGCATGTTTTTTTATAAATATTGTAGATTGTGCAAGAAGGAAGGTATATTTTAATTAGATAGAATGGTCATATGACATACATTTTAACAACTAAAAGCCGGGTCACACCCAGGTTTTTGGACCAGGCTCTGACCCCTTTTACACCCACATCCCAGCCAGCATAATGCCGGGCAGGTGACATGACTGTAGATGGGGCCTAAGCCAGCGCTGGGAGATGAGAGCATCTCCCATGGCTGGCATTTCCATTGCAGTGAATGGTTTTACCCGTTTGCACTGCACCACAATCCGGGTTCAACCCGTGTTCAACCCAGAACGTTTGTCAGGTTGGAATCCCTGGTCTAACGACCCGAGATGGACCGTTTACATCGCTTGCAAACCTGGGTAATGCTTCCGTTATTAGGGCTGGTGTAATAGGTCCACCATTGTACAGCCCCTACTATTTAGGACATTGCATTTATTTAAGTATGTTGCTGTGTACCACTAGTAGAATGACCGCTAGAAGAAGAGAGATATACTGTATGTAAATTCAAACTGTGCACCTGCTACATAGGGCCTGATATACTCACAGCCTTGTGAACAGGTAAGCACCACCTGTTGTCCCCTCGACTGCCCTACTAGCAAGTGAGGGGATGTGTATTCGAACACATCCCCTTGCAGGCAGCCAAACAGTGGAAAAATCATTTGGTGGTTGCCGAAAAGTAAGTCAATACTTACTTTTCAGATGGCCACTACAGTCTGAATTCAGGGTGGGTGCTGATGTCATGTAATGTCAGCTGCCCACCCCACAAAGGCATCAACATGCCTGCATTCGCAGGGGAACGCCCAGTGTTTTTATGGGGACACCGATAAAAAGCTGGGGATTCCCCTGCTATCACCCCCAGCCCTTCCATTATTGTGTGAAATGAATGCCTCGGCGAGTGTGATACTCGCTGAAGGTGTTTGTACACAGGGTTTACATATGTGCATATTCCTGCAGGTGTAGAGCTCCCAACATCAACGTCAGTCACTCGCCCTGTGCAGGTTTCGACACCCCATGGGGAAGCCCAGCGTTTTTCTGGGTGTACCCACCGATTTTGTGGACATGTCCTGAAAAAGCTGGGTGTTCCCATGGGACAGACCCCTGCCTGCCCTGGTCTTTGTGAATGCCTCGCACAGAGGGTCTGCACATGCTTATTTTCCGATATGCATGTGCAGACCCACAACATTGGTCCCCAGACCAAACTCCGATTTTACCAAGTAAACCTGAATCTCCCCCTAGGTGAGTTCAAGTGGAACCCACCCATCAATACATATCAAAAGAGACAATGGGACAGATATACTGAGCCTTAAAAAGAGATAAAAGCAAGGGTGATAAAGAGTGATAAACATTCAGACCATCAGCTCCTAACTTACATTGTGCAAACACAGCCTATAACATGAAGGGAGCTGATTGTCTGGACCTTGTCACTCTTTATCACCCTTCTATTTTTAAGGCTTAATACATCTGCCCTATGATATGAAAACACCTAGGGGGTTCACTGAAAAATGAAACAGATTTGGGCCTGTTTCCGATGGTGGGGGTCTGTGCATGCATGAATATTCGCATGTGCAGACCCCCATGTATGAACGCCTTCAGCGAGTTTCACACTTTCCGAGGTGTTCACATGTGCAGGGGAGGGAAGGGGGCAGGCAGGGTGCTGTTGCCGAGGAACAGCCAACGTCTTATGGGCATCCCTATGAAAACATTGGGCGTTCCCCTGGGAATGCAGGCGGGTCGATGCCTGCTCAGAGCAAGCAGCTGACTTCACATGACACCAGCCCCCGCCCACTTTTTGGCCATCTCCGGAAATAAAAGTCAGACACACTTTAATTTGCAAATTTGGAAATATTATTTGAAGGGCGGCCGCATGCGAGGGGATGAATAAGCGTACACATCCCCTTGCATGCAAATGCGGGGGTTCTTGCAGCAGGGCGGTCCCCCAGGCATCTACCTGTTCTCTAGGCTGTGAACATACACAGTCTATTGAACAGATCTGAATCTGGCCCTAGGTGCGATACTAATCTATATTGTCCAAAAGTTCCTTAACTTAAAAGAAAGTCATTAAATTAATCTGAAGCTTTAAGATTTATTGAAGTAATGCCCAGTCACCTCATGTATTGTGAATATGTGTGCTTTCCTCAAGTGTACAGGTATGATCTGTAGATTTTCTTTTTTTGAGGAAGGATTTTTTTTATGTGAGGTCATTAGCTTGTAGTCTTGGGGATGATTGTAAACATTCACATAGAAAACCATATCAAGGAATACAACATATTGTAGTGGTGATTATTTTTACCTGTGCTATAGTATGTTTTAGTTGTTCAGCTGTTGTTAAGTTTAGTTCTGTGTACCCTATATTGTTCTAATATATGCATTAGGGATGTGCACCGGGTGGTTTTGAATCTGGACAGGGCCGGATTAACAAAGGGCCTGATAGAGCTACAGCTCCAGGCCCACTCTCCAGACCCATTTTGTAGATGTGGACTGGGGCTTTCCAACGAGCCCAGCCCTGCATCGCTATCCCCCCGGGAACCGGAGATACCGCCGGGCAAATCTGGAACATTTTTCCCATAGGATAACATAGGATCCACTAATTCTGACCCCAACCCAGTTCTGATGGCTGCCAGTCCCCCCCTGGCATCACAGAAGCTCAAGGTTGATCTCATTCGAACCCAAATCACTGGGCCTTCAATCTGAAACCAGGATGGTATGGGTTAATTGGTTTCAGAGATATTGCGGGTAAACCGATTTTTTTATTTCTGAAATGTAATTTCTTTGAGGGCAGATTTCTCTGGAACTAAATGGCCCAGTTTCATGGGACCAAAATCATTTGAAGTCCACTTGAAAGTTCTTCAATATGATACTGGTCTCATGGAAATGGGTCAGTTGGTTCTGAAGTTATGACAGGTTAAACGATATAGCCGGTTAAAGGGGGGGGGTGGTTTTCTCTCCCCTTCACAACAGAAAATGCAAGGACTAGGCTGCTATAAAAGGGGCCAGCCCAGGAATGTCCCTGCATGACCCTGCTACCATATTCCTGGGTAAGTCCCTGCATTTTCTGGTGTGAAAGGGGTATTATTTCAAATAGCTGGGACCTGCAGTGATCATAATACAGCCGGGCAGTCCCCCACTCTCTGCCCGGCTGTCTGTGGCTGTCACTTCTGCTCGGCGGCGGCTGTCCCCTAGTTACCGCAAGCATGTATTCCCCCTAGGCAATGAGCATGGAATCCCACATGGCAATGAGCATGGAACCCCTGGCAATGAGCACATAGGTAAGCAGCACTTATGTACCATAATTTTTAATAGGCATTATGGTGTTTGGCATAATACATAATGGAAATTATGGTGTGTGGTTTAACATGTAATAGGCATAATGGTGTAAATTTTTAATGCGCGCCAATGTCGCTGTTTGTGAAGCATATTGTGAATTTTGGCTCAATCCGTTTGGTATAGTGTGTATTTTGGCTCAATCCATGTGGCAAAATTAACGCCTTAATCTGTGTGCCATAGTGTGAATTTTGGCTCAGTCGGTATGTATTTTGGCTCATTTCATGTGGCATAATGTGTTAGAGGCAAGTACAGTATAAGGGGGTTACTATTGTGTTGCATGAATTGTATAAGGGTCATATGGTGTGGTAAATTTAGGTGAACACATAAAAGGTGCTGAAATGGTGCTGAAATGTTGTCTACCAAGTTTTGGCTATATATATATATATATATATATATATATATATATATATATATATATATATGTATGTATATAGAGGAATGGAATGGGCACTCACCAAGGTCTAGGTAATCAAAATAACATTTTATTTGTATCAAGTTGACATACCATCCGACGTAACGACACGTTTCGGTCTACACAAGACCATCATCAGGAATAGTGCAGCAAAGTACAAAATATCAGCAGAACAACAACCTGACATCCGTCCGTCCCTGACATCCCACCCCTGATGAAGACTGGCATGCTGCCGGTCAAAACAGCTGTCGGGACTGCTGACACGCTGGCTTAACGACATGACTATTTGAAATACAATCCACTTTTTTTCATCTAAACGTGAGTGCTGGTTTTCTTTCCTATTTAAGGATTAAGTGCTGCTGTGAATGTTCTATGGACCTTGCACCACACCATTTATTGTTACCTGCGAGTGCCACCTTGCCTGAAGTACATATATATATATATATATATATATATATATATATATATATATAGTCCGAGGGTATCCTCTACAGTTTCTTGCAGTGGATGTCGGGCACTCGCCTTTATAATTCAGACAGAAGACTGATTATAAAATCCAATTTGGGTATTTTTATTTCATCCAAAGAGTTTTCAATTAGACAGCGATCATTTTGTTTGTATATCCATATATGCCCCGACGTTTCGGTCCATATGGCGGACCTTTATCAAGGAGCCTATAAATATATGGAAAAAAGCATTTTAGAAACCTACAAACAAGGTCCAAAAATGCAATACAAAACATTATTTATACATACAAAAAAACTTATAGCATAATACATTACTTGGTTATACAGGGATTACAGCAATCAACGATGCAGCAGCAGGAGACCCATGGTGAGAGGAGCAGCAGCTACCTCACACTGCCCGGGCCCGGCATTTATACCCTACACATAGCGCTAGTAAATGAGGACGCCGCCTCCTAAGCAGCTGTAGCGAACTTCCGGCAAAACCGGAAGTTCGGGGATCAGGAAGTGTCAGCTAGTGACACGCATAGATGGACCGCACAGGCTTCCGGAGTTTCCGGCCGCTGTGACGTGGCCATCGCACGTTGCTAGGTGACAAAGACGCTGTGACGGAGCCACAAGACGCGGCTTCCGGAGTTTCCGGCCGCTGTGACGTAGCCATCGCACGTTGCTAGGTGACAAAGACGCTGTGACGGAGCCACAGCAAGCACCAATGGTAGCGTAATGATACAGGGGGTGTGCACGCTGCAGTCTCCCTTTGAGCCGCAGCGGCCTGACTAATAATTCAACTGGTTGTTTAATAGATATACTAGGGTTAGTGAACCATGTGTGGGTGATCCGGGGTCGTAAAACCTGGCGCTATAGAGCACAGTGAGTGGCTGCAGAATACTGCAGATAGAGTGATAAACATTATAGGAGTTTAACATAGTAAATATGGTAAATACACTACCGCTGTGCCCAAATCTGACCAGGGTTTAAAATGGAATATGATAATTGGATATTCTATTTATTAAGTATATAATACTAAGATTTATTTTAATTGAACCCCATCGGAGTTACAATCGTCAAAAGAATATTCTTTAAAAGATATATGTGATTCAAAACTGTCTATCATTATTCCTATTTAAATATTTAAATATTTATTTGCATTTTTATTGTTTACCAATAACCAAATTTTTATTGTTATTGTTTTTATTGTTATTTTTTATTATTATTATTTTTTATTTTTTATTTTTTATTTTTATTTTTTATTCTGGAAGAAATGAAAATACTATTAAACGGAAAGAGTGGTCTATCCTGATGGGAATTTCTAAGTATCGCTCAAAGGGTAAACTGACTATATGCGCACATGTATGGATGTCCATGTAAGGGTGAGCACATATATATGTATATGCACGTGACCATCCAAAAAGGAACACATACATATATATATATATTTTTTTATATTTCTATATATCTATGTATTTTTTCTTAGACATATAGGCTAAACCAACTTCTCTTAACTCCTGATATACCGATGTACAAAAATTGAAATATGATATATTTCTCTCTGACAGGGCACCGCTTAGCAGCGAACAGATCCTTTGAAAAAAGTGAAAAAAGTGAAGACATAGTCAAAAAGGTAGAAAAAGGTGAAAAAGGCAATAAAGTGGGCTAAGGACACTCTTAAGAGACGGCCATAAGAGCGCTGTGCATATTTTTGCCACTAATTAATTATGCCCAAAAAAAAGGGGATTTTTTCAAAAAAGTTTTTTCAAAAAAGTTTTGTTACTTAAGAAAAATATTCAGGGGATTATTTTCATTCAAGCCTCTAGGGGCTAATGTCCCGAGCTGAAAAATCCATCGGCTTTCCTTCTTCCTGAGCATCAGACTTCGGTCGCCTCCTCGAGGGGGTGGTGGAACCCAATCTATCAAACGACAGCGTAGAGTGGATATCTGGTGATTCGCTTGTAGAAAATGTCTTGGTATTGGCAATTCGGCTTTCCCCGTCTCAAGTGCCACACGCACAGAATTGCGGTGGTTAGCCATGCGCTCCCTAAACTTACGGGTAGTCATCCCCACGTAAGCGAGACCGCATGGACAGTTTAATAGATATATCACATAGTCCATTTGGCAATGTAACCGATGCTTGATCTTAATAGCTTTGCCCGAATGTGGGTGTGGGAATGTGGCACCTTGGGCCATACTGTTGCATGTTGTGCACCCAGTGCAGCGAAAACACCCCGGTCTTTTCGTGTGCAACCAGGTGGTATTTTCTTTGGTGGTTGGTGTGGCCATTGGTCTCATCAGTATTTCTTTAAGGTTTGGGCCCTTCCTAAATGCCATCATAGGTGGTCCGTATCTTTGTAACTTTAGGGTATTGTCGGTTGCCAAGATGGGCCAATGTTTTTTTATACTCTTTTGAATGTTCTGTGAACCATGATCGTATGTGTTCACAAAGATCATTCTCTGTGATGTTTTTGGTCTTACTGAGGTATCCACTACCTGCTGGTCTTTATTCATATTTCGTCGTGCTTTCAGAAGACATCTATTGAGTGTTGTTTTTGAATATCCTCTTTCAAGAAATCTTGAGGTCATTTCTTGCAGTTGCTCTTCTGTTTTAGAAGGCATGGTGTTATTTCTGATGACCCTCATGTATTGTGAAATAGGCAGGTTCTCTTTTAGGGCCGGGGGGTGCTGGCTTTCCACTGATAATAGTGTGTTACGGTCTGTTGGTTTCCGAAACACACTTGTCTGCAATGTCCCATCAGCTAGAGTTACCGTGATGTCCAGGAAATTGATCTCTCTACTGTCAATTTGGTGCGTCAGTCGAATTGGATGTTCCAGAGCATTCAGATCTTGTATCATAGTTAGGAATTGATCTTTGGAGCCAGACCAAATGACAAAGATATCATCAATAAAGCGTTTGTAATATCTAATGTATTCTCCGAACTTTGTTAGTATATGAGTGCTCTCGTAGTCGACCATGTATAGTCCTGCATACGCTGGGGCTAAATTTGAGCCCATGGCTGTTCCCGACACCTGGACATAATATTTGTTGTTGTATAGAAAATGATTGCAACTCAAGATTAGGGCCGCCATATCAACCAAAAAGGAAGTTGGTGGTACTTGGACAGGTCTTTCGCTTAATTTTTCTTTTAACACTCTAAGACCATCGGAGTGCGGGATCACGGTATAAAGTGAGCTAACGTCCATCGTAGCAAGAAGTAGTCCACTTGATATTTCTACCTGTTGAAGTTTATCAATAAAATCAGCCGTGTCTCTGATGTAGGTCTCGCTGTTTGTGATCAAAGGTTGGAGGTAATGGTCAACGAATTTGGCAAGCGGCTGAAGGAGAGAAGATCTGGCGGAAATAATAGGCCTGCCCGGTGGTTGCGTATTGGATTTGTGGATTTTCGGCAACGTGTAAATTATTGGACAAACCGGATGTTGTACTGTCAAATAATCGAATTCTCCCTTTGTAAGCCATTTGGACGACAAACCAGACGCTAACAGATTATCGACTTGTTTTTTGAAGTCTGGAATTGGGTTATGTTTGACCCAATGATAAGTGTTGTTATCTCCCAGCTGTCGGACAATCTCTTCGTGATATTGTTGCCAGTCCTGTACTACCACTGCACCTCCCTTGTCCGCAGGTCTTATTACTAAATTTGAATTACGTTTTAGCTCATTCAGAGCTGTGCGTTCCTCGGGAGTCAAGTTGTAATATTTTGGTTTGTCAGGTAAGTGTAGCGAATCCAGTTCCACCAGTCGTGCAAATGTTTTTATACTTGGGTTCCCTGAAGAGGGGTCGAAAGTTGAGTTTGTTCGGAACTCTGATCTATTAATTGGCATTACTGAATCGCCAAATTGTTCTCTCAGTCTAAGCTTCCTGCTAAATTTGAAGATGTCTACGTTGGTCTCGAACTTGTCGTGTGTAGTCGTGGGGACAAAAGACAAACCCCTTGAGAGGACAGACAACATTGCTGGTGTTAATGGTGTACTGGACAAATTGTAGACTAGGTTTGAACTTGCTTTCGATTTCTTTTTCCCAGTACCTCCGCGACGAGGGTGTGGTCTACACCCCTTCCTCGCGGTTGCCTCTTTGGTTTTTCTGGTATTGTCGGTACCTTCGTCTAAAAAATCAGACTGTTGGCCTGAGAGTTCAGTATCTGATGCTGAGGTTGATGAACCTTTATTAGAGTGATGTAGGTATTGCTGACGTCGTGGCTTATATGGACGTTGAGTACGTCTGGGGTTTACGCTGTTACCTCCCGATAGCCATCGGTATACAGAGTGTGTTTGATAGTCTGTCGTGACAGCTGTAAGTTTGCTTCTTTTAAAGGAGATCAAATCATTCCTATAGGTATCAAGTTGTGTAGTCATTTTGTCCAGTAGATTACATGCTTTGTCACACGAAAAGACCGGGGTGTTTTCGCTGCACTGGGTGCACAACATGCAACAGTATGGCCCAAGGTGCCACATTCCCACACCCACATTCGGGCAAAGCTATTAAGATCAAGCATCGGTTACATTGCCAAATGGACTATGTGATATATCTATTAAACTGTCCATGCGGTCTCGCTTACGTGGGGATGACTACCCGTAAGTTTAGGGAGCGCATGGCTAACCACCGCAATTCTGTGCGTGTGGCACTTGAGACGGGGAAAGCCGAATTGCCAATACCAAGACATTTTCTACAAGCGAATCACCAGATATCCACTCTACGCTGTCGTTTGATAGATTGGGTTCCACCACCCCCTCGAGGAGGCGACCGAAGTCTGATGCTCAGGAAGAAGGAAAGCCGATGGATTTTTCAGCTCGGGACATTAGCCCCTAGAGGCTTGAATGAAAATAATCCCCTGAATATTTTTCTTAAGTAACAAAACTTTTTTGAAAAACTTTTTTAAAAAAATCCCCTTTTTTTTGGGCATAATTGATTAGTGGCAAAAATATGCACAGCGCTCTTATGGCCGTCTCTTAAGAGTGTCCTTAGCCCACTTTATTGCCTTTTTTCACCTTTTTCTACCTTTTTGACTATGTCTTCACTTTTTTCACTTTTTTCAAAGGATCTGTTCGCTGCTAAGCGGTGCCCTGTCAGAGAGAAATATATCATATTTCAATTTTTGTACATCGGTATATCAGGAGTTAAGAGAAGTTGGTTTAGCCTATATGTCTAAGAAAAAATACATAGATATATAGAAATATAAAAAAATATATATATATATATGTATGTGTTCCTTTTTGGATGGTCACGTGCATATACATATATATGTGCTCACCCTTACATGGACATCCATACATGTGCGCATATAGTCAGTTTACCCTTTGAGCGATACTTAGAAATTCCCATCAGGATAGACCACTCTTTCTGTTTAATAGTATTTTCATTTCTTCCAGAATAAAAAATAAAAATAAAAATAAATAATAAAAAATAAAAAATAAAAAATAATAATAATAAAAAATAACAATAAAAACAATAACAATAAAAATTTGGTTATTGGTAAACAATAAAAATGCAAATAAATATTTAAATATTTAAATAGGAATAATGATAGACAGTTTTGAATCACATATATCTTTTAAAGAATATTCTTTTGACGATTGTAACTCCGATGGGGTTCAATTAAAATAAATCTTAGTATTATATACTTAATAAATAGCATATCCAATTATCATATTCCATTTTAAACCCTGGTCAGATTTGGGCACAGCGGTAGTGTATTTACCATATTTACTATGTTAAACTCCTATAATGTTTATCACTCTATCTGCAGTATTCTGCAGCCACTCACTGTGCTCTATAGCGCCAGGTTTTACGACCCCGGCTCACCCACACATGGTTCACTAACCCTAGTATATCTATTAAACAACCAGTTGAATTATTAGTCAGGCCGCTGCGGCTCAAAGGGAGACTGCAGCGTGCACACCCCCTGTATCATTACGCTACCATTGGTGCTTGCTGTGGCTCCGTCACAGCGTCTTTGTCACCTAGCAACGTGCGATGGCTACGTCACAGCGGCCGGAAACTCCGGAAGCCGCGTCTTGTGGCTCCGTCACAGCGTCTTTGTCACCTAGCAACGTGCGATGGCCACGTCACAGCGGCCGGAAACTCCGGAAGCCTGTGCGGTCCATCTATGCGTGTCACTAGCTGACACTTCCTGATCCCCGAACTTCCGGTTTTGCCGGAAGTTCGCTACAGCTGCTTAGGAGGCGGCGTCCTCATTTACTAGCGCTATGTGTAGGGTATAAATGCCGGGCCCGGGCAGTGTGAGGTAGCTGCTGCTCCTCTCACCATGGGTCTCCTGCTGCTGCATCGTTGATTGCTGTAATCCCTGTATAACCAAGTAATGTATTATGCTATAAGTTTTTTTGTATGTATAAATAATGTTTTGTATTGCATTTTTGGACCTTGTTTGTAGGTTTCTAAAATGCTTTTTTCCATATATTTATAGGCTCCTTGATAAAGGTCCGCCATATGGACCGAAACGTCGGGGCATATATGGATATACAAACAAAATGATCGCTGTCTAATTGAAAACTCTTTGGATGAAATAAAAATACCCAAATTGGATTTTATAATCAGTCTTCTGTCTGAATTATAAAGGCGAGTGCCCGACATCCACTGCAAGAAACTGTAGAGGATACCCTCGGACTATAATTGGGGTTGTGTGTCAAAACACATTCCCCTTGTCTGGCACCCCAGATTGTTGCACTAAGACATAGTGCGAGTGCGGTCTTACCCTCAAACTATATATATATATATATATATATATATATATATATATATATATATATATATAACTTCAACCTGTAAAGGTGGTCTTGAAAAAGGTCCCTGAGTGGACTGAAACGTCGACCAATGCACTGTGTGTGAACTATCTGCTTTGGATGATTTAACAGCCTGGTGAGTGCTCTCTATAATTTGACTATATGCATGGAAGTGGTCTTATAGACTCATCTTTCTGAGATAGACACCCCAGCAAGAATCTGGATTTGTGCTGAGCCACTTATACCCCTTTTACACCAGAGGTTGGACCCGGGATATTGCCTCTCCAGTCAGGGGCAGGGCATGGTGTAAATGGGCTGAAAAAAAAAACACGGGTACTGTTCCCCGGGAATCTGACCCGGCAAATGTTCAGGGTCGGACACGGGGCTTATCCGGGGCTCAGGGTGGTGTAAATGGTCATTATGCGGGTTATTTGGCAGGGAGAAGGCCGCAAAGAGCTGATTGGTGCTTCTGCGGCTCTGGCAGATAGTGTCATCTGCCGGAGACCCGCACATGGAGCAGCGCAGCAGCAGCAGAAGCAGCGTTACCACGCTGTGTGCAGACTGTGCCCTACACTACAGCAACAGTCTGTGCTGGAAGCACTCTCCCCAGTGAGTTTACAGCCCCATCTGCAGGAACACACGCTGGCTGTCACACAGTGTGTCCCAGAGTGTTACAAGTTTGTATTCATACGCATCTTCATCTTTCTTTATGAGAATACATTACATCTATAAAGATTCCAATGTATGATGATTTTATGCATATTTTCAGCTTAATAAAGCAAAAAAACTTGAGGAGTGTCATGTTCCATTTGTTGTGACCTCATCAACAGGCCAAAAATCCATTTTTTAATGACAGCAGCAAGGAAAGGCAGGGCTGATCCGTTCTCAGTGTAAAAGGGCATTACCCGGGAATAACCTGGATTGAAGTGCAGTGTAATACCCCTTTTACACCAGAATACCGGATCGGACCCGGGAAATTGAACACGGGATATTGCCAGGGCATGCCCTGCCTCAGACCCCATTTACACTGCACTTCAATCCGGGTTATTCCCGGGTAAGGCCCTTTTACACTGAAAACGGATCAGCCCTGTCTTTCCTTGCTGGTGTCATTAAAAATGGACCTTTGGGCTGTTTGAGATGAGGTCACAAGAAAGGGAAAAGGGAGGGGGTGGGTTCTGCTCACAGCAAAGATGGCAGACGGAGTGGCTGTGTTGCAGTTTGTGCTGTACTTTTCTGCAATAGAGAGTTTGAAGCAGCTTCTCAATGCCACCATTGCAGCAAACCTTCCCTCAATGATTTAAAATAAAAATCAGACAGAAATCTTCCAGTTGTTTGCTTTATAATGAAAATATGCATCAAACTGTACATACATTTCACATCTTGTTTATAGATGTAAAGAACAAGATATGAGAGTCCAACTGGGAATAGAGAACAATTGTAAAACTTTGTGCCCATACAGTTTAACATCATAGGACACATTATTATAAAATAGAACTGTATGGTGACTCCTCCTATAGAGAATCACACAAATATTCAGCAATAAAGTGCAACCTTTCTAAAGACTATAAAAACATTAGTGCAACCTTTTTGAAGATTTCAAAAATAAGTAAAGTGCAACATTTTGGAGCAATATTTGAAGACTTTAAAACTTAGCTCAAATTCCGGTACACGGAAAACTCTGGGGACTCTAGGATTGGCGGGTCACTACTAGCAGCACTATTGCCAAAGTTATAATTGGGCCCTCTGTATTCTGGTGTCAGCTGGTTTGGTTGGGTAGATGTGGCAGGTTTGAAACTGACACCTCTATTGTAATGATCATATGGGTTGGGTGGGTAGTTAGGTGGGTGGTGGGGATGTGGTGCAGGTTGTGTGAAAAAACCTCCAAATGTACGTTCTAAAAAGGACATTTGCCTATCTTGCATTGCCAGCAATTGAGACATAAATGCCTGCTGGTTCTGTCTCTCAGCTTCCAAATATTTGTCCATGCGAGCATCCTCCTTTGCTTGGACATCAGTATCCAATTGGCGTAGATGGTCCACGATCACCGATGTCATCGCTTTAGCCGCTAGTTCAGACCGATTAAGCTTTTTCTTTTTGGCAGGAACGCTGTACACTGTAATTTTAAAAAAAAATTAACATTATACTTCCATGTTAAGTGTACAATAAACAGCAGTATTGTTTGCCAAAATGTGCTAGTGGCCATCTTCCACCTGCATGCTCGCAACATACTGCAACAGGTACTGGGCCTCATCCCGCCCTAACCCCACGTTGGTTGTTTAATGGGTGTAAATATATTGAATGTCTACTTACAATTAGAACGTAATGGAGTGCTTCGATTGGGGAGCGTCGGCTGACTGTTTTCTTCCACAACATCATCTGTGGCTGCTTGTGCGCTGTCAGACTGCATGGAAGCATCCATTATATTCTCTGCTGCACCATCATCACCAAACAGCAGCGGTGAAGCCGGGCTCATGTGTGCTGACATCTGCGTGGCTTCAGAAGGCGTTGAGACTGGCGGGGACAGCTGGGAAGCCTGGGTAGTCGGTACATCATGGCTGTCCTGGCTGTTGTCCGTTTGGCTGCAATGGGGTGCTATGGAGGAGGACAGGGCTACAGGGTTGCAGAGTGCCGTGTTTCCAAACGCACTGTAGCACAGGTCATAGTGCACCCAATCGGGCCTAGCTGCACCGCTTTTCTTGCGCTTCTGGTCATTCACTTTGCAGAACTGCTTCCGCAGAGATTTCAATTTGTTTACAACCTGCTGTTGGCTGCGCTGAATACCTCTGGATGCCAGCAATTCTGCGATATTGCGATACACCACTGCATCCCGAACGGTGCCGGTCATTTGGCGGCGAATCTCCTCATCTGCCCTGATTTGCAGGAGCTCACGTACCTCCTTGTCAGACCAGTTGGAAGTGGACATGATGGCTCAGATCAGGCTTGGGGTCAGCCAAAGTGGAAAACACTGCACAGGCAGTGTGTGCTGCAGCCGATGAGACTGTGGAGTCAGCTTGTAGCGTGGTAGCGCGGTAACGCTGCTGCTGCGCTGCTGCTGCGCTGCTACATGCGCCCTGTGCGGGTCTCCAGCTGATGACATCATCTGCCAGAGCCGCAGAAGCTCCAATCAGGTCTTTGCGCCCCTCTTCCCACCAAATAACCCGGATAATGGCCGTTTACACTGCCCTGAGCCCCGGATAAGCCCCATGTCCGACCCTGAACATTTGCCGGGTCAGATTCCCGGGGAACAGTACCCGTGTTATTTTTTTTCACCCCATTTACACCAAGCCCTGCCCCGGACTGGAGCGGCAATATCCCGGGTCCAAAGTCTGGTGTAAAAGGGGTATTAATGGGGTCTGAGGCAGGGCATGCCCTGGTAATTTCCCGGGTTCAATTTCCCGGGTCCTACCCGGCATTCTGGTGTAAAAGTGGTATGATACTGTATCTGGACTATATATATATATATATATATATATATATATATATATATATATATATATATATATATATATATATATATCCAGGGGTAAGGATCACACTCTCCTCCAATAGGTGGCAACTGCCGGGGTGTCAGCTCAGGGGTTCCAGACAAGTCCAGTTCTCCAAATATAGCCACAAAGATGAGGACACTCACCGGTCTTTCTTCAAAAGAATTTTTTAATCCATATCACCACATCCAATAAAGTGCAAAGTGCATGACAGTGGGCCTAGGGCCAATGTTTCGGTCTGCCAACAGACCTTTTTCAAGGCCCCCACTATCTCCTCCTAAAGTGCACTTACACCCCTGGACTGCTACAGCATACTTAGCAGAACCCATGGACTGAAACAGCACACAGCAGCACCCCTGGAATGGTACTGCAGATTTAGTAGCACTATTCAAGGAAGAGGAAAAGGACTGTTTTTGGGGACACACTGTTAAGGTCATTTTTAAAACAACTTTTTATTAGGTTCACTGTATATTAATATTCCCTTCTAATATACTTTGGGAAAGATACAAGACCAGTGAAATTTTAAGAGTTAACGTGACAAAAAACATATACACATATAGACGGTGTTTAAAAAAAGAGTAGTGTGATTAAAAGTACACGAATGTTTCTCTAAAAATATCTTATAGATTGTTGGCAATATTTGGAAGCAGATAATGTGGGTTTGTTATCTGTTCTCTGTTGCCATCATGTGGCTATATAATACTAATATTTTTTATATATTGGTTTTTGGGCTGTAGATATTTGTCTGCTACTTTTGTAATACGGCCTATCCAAATTCGACCATCTGTTACATATATTTTCTGACATATATCCCCCCAAATAGTTATTGGTTGGTTAAATGCTCTGTTGTTGTGTAATATTTTTTTGTTGCACCTATTAAAATATAACAACAAATTAGTAATTCTCTACTGCCGTCTTTTGGAGCTGCTTTTTTTTTTGTGCAAATTCTGTTTTATTGAAAGTAGAAAGGACACTTTACAGTTAAATCACGTAAGCAATTAAATCAATAAAGTAACACCGATGTATCAAATATGAAAGTCAATTAAATTGCAAAAACATTTGCAAATATGTGGAGTCTGTGTAACATGGATAAACATAAACACAATTTTCTTATAATTTTTGCATTGAGAAAAAGTAGTGGAAAAGGTAGAGAGGAAAAGGAAAGAGAGAAACAAGGTGGGAATAACAGAGGTAGAGCCTGTCACCGGCACGACCTAAACCACCACGGAGGTAACATACGCTTTTTGTATTCGGTCGTTTCTTTAAATTGGAGCCACTCAAACCAGGTGGAAGTAATTTGAGAGGAAGTTTGTTTAGAGAAGGAGGTTAAATCCACCTCTGAAACCATGTCGAAATAGGAGTTTGCACACCATATCTCCAAAAACATGGGATAGTAGTTCTAGCAGAATTCATACAAATTCTTATATTGAGATATGGGAAAATCCATTAAATTAAGCAACAAAAATTCTGGAGACTCAGGAATTGAATCATCAAAGGAAAGATAAGTTCATCACATTGTAGTGCACCATAGAGAAATATATCAGTCCTAAAATATAACCTTTATTGGAAATTAGGATAAGACTGTGTGCGTGCTTCTGTGCACTGAATCTATCAATTTGATTTGTTGGGGTTATCAGCGTCTTAATAATTCTATCCAATTTCCATTCATATTCATATGCTTCCCAGCTGGTTATTGGATATATACAAGATTATTCTCTACTCGTGTATCTCTTTTATAGTCAATGTTTCATTTGTAATCTTTCTCTACTTTCAATTTTATCGTTTGCAACATTTGTTGCACTTGTATCGAAAAAGACACCATCAGCAGCAGATAAATCAGTCTCTATGTACGTCACTTTTAAAAAAGTGAAAACACAATTAGGTACTTGTTTCCTAGCAGGGCGCCCAGATATATTACGTACGCAAATGTACTGAAATCGCATTGCATCGCATCATGTATAGAAGTAGCATGCGATGCGATGCGATTTTCCCAGGGCCGGCGCCACCACTAGGCAGCTCTAGGCATTTGCCTAGGGCGCTGGCACCTGGAGGGCGGCAGTTCGCCCCTCACCCCCAGCATGGAGGGTTAGCAAACTGTGTAAAAAACTTGCGGCACCGGCGTCCCTGCAGTGCTGGAGCGGGCAGGGGTGTCCGTGCCGCGGGGGAACCTGCGGCGCTGTCATTGTGTATAAAGCTGGCGGCGGCCGGCGGGGTCCCTGCAGTGAATAGAAAATAACTAGCACTATGCGCGCGGCGGCGCGGGAAGCGATAGTTATTTTCTATTCACTGCAGGGACCTCGCCGGCTGCCGCCAGCTTTATACACAATGACAGCAACCGCAGGTTCCCCCGCGGCACGGACACCCCTGCCCGCTCCAGCACTGCAGGGACGCCGGCGCCGCAAGTTTTTTACACAGGTACCACCCCACCCCCCCCCCCCCCGGGGGCGCTCCGGCCCTGGATTTTCCCGTTCCCGCTCCCTGTCATTCCCGCCTCCTGTCAGATCCTCTCAGAAATCACTCTGAGGTGATATTCTTTCGTGAAAAGAAGCATACCTCAGAGCTGGTGGTGATTTTTGAAGATTCTTTACTATTTTATTGCGATTATCGAGATGGCTGGATCTATGAACGTATTTTCGCTGCCACAGACGGAGGAGGAGACTGTCGCCTTTTTCCAAGCACATGATCTGCTTCCAGTTCGCTGAATTGTGCAAATGGCCACATGATGTGCCTTTCTTTAAAGAAGTCGATGTGGCGCTGCCATTTGAAAGTGTGCCAGCTGAAGGTGAGCCTGGGAGCGGCACTCTGGTTTCCAGGGTACCGCTTGTCGTTTTTGACCATGCAGTGTTTCAGTTTATTCATGGGCCCAGGAGCTCACCACTATAGAATATTGCAGCCAGCAGCTGGACATTTAAAAAAAAAACTGTTGTGCTCTATAACCGCTGGATGCGGGAGGCGTGAGCATGTCTATTACATAATGGCGCAGCCCCAGCGGAGGATTGGTGGACCTGGCCACATAGTTGAAGTGGACGAGACCCTTTTCATCAAGAGGAAAAACAATGCAGGCCGCATTCTTACACAGCAGTGGATTTTCGGAGGGATATGCCGGGAGACAGGACAGTGCTTCCTGCAAATGGTACCCAGCTGTGATGGCACAACCTTAATGGACTACATCCAGCAGAATATAGAGCCGGGCACAATGATCTATACGCAGGACCGGCACCACCACTAGGCAAATCTAGGCATTTGCCTAGGGCGCCAGCCACTGGAGGGCGGCACTTTGCCCCTCGCCTCTCGCATGGAGGCTGCAGGGGTGTCCATGCCGGGTACCTGCGGCACTGTGTGATCTGGCGGCGGGGTCCCTGCAGTGATGCGCGCTATCCAGCAGCTAGGCGGCAACGCGGGAAGCGCTGCTGGGTTTGAAAACATTCCGCATGCTGATTGGCTGAGATTCAGCCAATCAGAGTGCGGTGAGTTTTCAAACCCATCAGCGGCGCTTCCCGTGCTGCCGCCTGGCTGCCGGATAGCGCGCATCACTGCAGGGACCCCACCGCCAGATAACACAGCGCCACAGGTACCCCCCTCCCGTAGGCACCGGGGCGCCCCACCCCCCCCCTCGCCTGGGGCGCTCCGGTGCCTTGCACCAGCCCTGTCTATACGTACTGCTGGAGGGCATACTCTACCGGCCAACTTGAACTGGCTGGTTACTAGCATATTACGGTGAACCACCGGTTCAATTTTATTGACCCGGCCACAGGGGTCCATACCCAAAATGTGGAACGACTGTAGGGCGCATGTAAGTAACGCAATAAGCGCCAAAGAGGCACTGCACGACATGAACTGCAGTCATATCTTACAGAGTTCATGTGGCGCAAAACATTGGGAGCTGAGGACCCTTTAATCCGCATAATTGAGGCGCTGAAGCTCCTCCTGAAGGACGATTAATTATGATTTCATTTATTCTTCTTGTTCTTTTTATTCTTCTTGTTCTGTAATCATTACTGTTTCTGATTTTAAAGTTGTTATATTTTAATTATTAATGAATGTTCTTAATTATTTATGGTATATTAATCAAATTATTTAAGTAAATTAAGTAAATTAATTATTAATCAACACATGTCGTCATTACTGTGTCAGCTGTATGATTTTGCAGGTGTAAATGTGTTCCTAAAACACCAGCACTATCCACGACACCCCAAAGCGTGGCGAGCGCAGCGGAACGCGTCCTCCGACCTTTTCATACCCCCACTATCCACTTCGGCGTGGAGTAGTTTTTATATAGTGTGAGCCACCGAGCCCAAAGCATGGCGAGGGGACTCGGATTACTTTGCATGTGTTCCGCGTCCGCTCGCCACGCTTGGGGGCTCGCTGCTCTCACCACACTATATAAAATCAACTCCACGCCGACGTGGATAGTTGATTTTATATAGTGTGGTGAGAGCAGGACACGTGTCGGAGGACACGTTCAACCGGATTCGGTATGAAATCCCGACGGTCAAAATCCCGACAGGGTCAAAATCCCGAATGGGTCATTATACCGACAAGGACAAAATCCCAACAAGGTCAAAATACCGACATTTAAAATCCCGACGAGGACAAAATCCCAACATTTTAAATCCCAACAAAGTCAAAATACCGACATTTATAATGTACAGGTGAAACAGTACACATGACTTTGTGTCGTCAGGTCGCAAGGTCGACATGGGTTTTTTCACTGTTTTTTTACCCGAATGTTGACACGGTCGACATGGACACAGTTGGAAGTGAACCACAGCCCTTTGCATCGCTCGCTTTGCTTGCAATGCTTCAGGCACACTATTTTATTCTCCCACCACGCCCTAGTGGATGGTAGGGCATAAATACAACGGCACATGTCGGGTCAAAAAAGAGTGAAAAAAACCATGTCGACCTCGCAACCTGTTGACACAAATCCATGTTGACTGTTTCACCTGTACATTCTATATTTCGGTATTTTGACCTTGTCGGGATTTTAAATGTTGGGATTTTGTCCTTGTCGGGATTTTAAATGTTGGGATTTTGATCTTGTCGGGATTTTGTCCTTGTGGTATTATGACCCATTCAGGATTTTGACCCTGTCGGGATTTTGACTGCATCCCGTTCCGCCGCCCCTCGCCATGCTTCGGGGTGGCGTTGATACTGGGGGTGGCGCAAAACAATGCCATAGGTGCTTACAATTGTAAGCACCCATCACATGTAATACTATGCACAAATCATATCTTATTGCATCACATCTCATCGCATGGGTGCTTGTACAATGAAATATGACATTGCATTTGGTGCCATGCGATCCCATGCGATATTTCATTGTATAAGCACTTCTGTGCACATAATATGGACATCGCACAGCACTATCATGGGGATCTAGTGTACTCCCATAATTACTTTGTGGGAGAACTTGTGGCTCACCTTTCTTTCGATGAGGCTCAGTGTCAGCGTCAGAACAATGATTCGGGCCGCAACAGTGACAGGAAGAAGAGAAGGAACAGAAGAGGGAATAAAAGGGAAAAGTTAAGAAAGCAGCAAAAAGTGGGAAACCATAATAAAAAACAAGCACATAATAAAAAAAATTCAAAATATAACAACCACCGTTAAGTCGCACGGGTAGATACCCTTGACCTAAGGGCCTCAAAGCAGGCAGGCAGAAACAGCTAGGGTACGATAGCTGCGCCGGCGCTCCTGAACATAAGTAGCATGATATAAAGAACTGTGGAGACAAACTAGTAAACAATTGTAGTTTTAAAGGCACTGAGTATCTCCATTTCATTAGTAAAACAATAGGAGGAAGTAACATTTACATATAACTATATGTATTATCTAAATTCGGAAAGATCCTGTGACTAAACCTTTGGTTGAACATGTAAATAAACATTAATTAAAACATTAATTAAACATTAAGGCAGTAGGGGAAGGCAAATCAAACACCTTACAAGTCCCATTACCATATCATTTTGGTGCCGTGATTGTACTTGTTGCGATCCGCCTCCAGTAGGTTGGTGTAACTCTGCAGTTAATAAGTTCTGTGTTGGTTTTGTATTTGTTCACTGGATCATTCCCCTGGGTTTTGCTGATCCACCTGGTGTTCGTGCATACCTGGTCTTGGGTGTGGCTGCATGCTAGGGTATTTAGATATGCTTTCAGCATGCAGACCCTGCTGGATATAGTTCTTAGTGCAGTTCTGTTTGTCAAGGTTCCTGCTCCAGAGTGTTCCCGGTCCCAGCACCTTGTATCCAGCGTCCTGTGTGCCAGTTTTGTTTGTGCCTCAGTCAGCATGTTCCTGGTCCCAGCCACTGCTTTCCAGTCTGCCTGCTAGTTTGTGGTGCTCCCTCCTGAACTGGTCTGCTTCATTCCATCTCTCAGATAAGTCAGGAGCTTTTAACTTTGGTTTACTTTTCTGGTGTCATCTTCTTGCATTGTTGCATTTATTATTGTCTGATTACCTAGGTACCATCATATTGCATTGTTGTGTTCATTATCTTTTGCATTATTACCCACCTTTCCACCTTGTGTATTGTTACTTCCAGTATTTATATTTACTGGTATCATCTTCCTGCATTGTTGCATTTATTTCTGGGTATTGAAGGTGCATGTACTTCAGCCAGTTGCTCTTGCAGTACCTTGCCTCCTGTAGCAACCTTGCCATCCGTAAGACTAGGCGGCACCTGGGTTGGGATGGAATTAATCTACCCCTTCGAATGTGTCTGTTATTGGTGAAGCCTTCGTTCGCAGGAGGCAATCAGGACAGCTAGGGGTCCACAACAGAGGGCTTGTACATAACCTTCCTAACAGTACTAGGCATCTCAAGATGTTGAGAGACCAGTGTACCCGGTACCTCAAAGATAAATAACAGGTTAGGTTCAATGTTCAGAATTCAGGTCCCATTATCTATATCATCTGGAGACTCATTTCTTGTTATTGACAGGAGTCCAGGACAGTTGGGTGGTTGGCACTTGTGGTAGGTCAAATCGGTGGTAAAATTGAGTCCATTCTGACAGGTTGGGCTTCGATATGAACAGTAATGAACAGAAGCTGTCCAGATCCTCAGGTGTAGTAAGCGCCACCTGTCAACTCTCGTGGGAAGCTTGTATGCTGAGAGGGAAGCCCCAGCAAAACCTTATATCTTTGTCTTTCAAGAGAGTAGTTGTTAGGTTTCAGGTGTGCACCCGCAGCCTGACCGGTTCCTGCAAGAACTAGGCTTCTCCTGTAGCTGGCACATTTGGGAGCGCGAGATAAGCTTGCCCTAGCTCCGGTGCAGCCAGGTGTTAGGTAAGGACAAGGAACCGGGGACCCCCTCAGGGTACAGCCAAAAGGATAATCTAGCTGAAGAACCCTAACTGAAATTAAGGAAAAAGGCAACTTACCAATACTAGTTAACGCGGCTATTATCGCCAGCGACCTAGTTGCCACCAACTGCGACCGCGTCACATACACAATAAAAATACACCACACCAAAAGCACACAATGAAACGAAACGCACAAACTCTGAACACAGAAGAAAACCCCTACTGGCACAACCCAGACAGGGGAAACTGAAAACCCAGCAACTGGAATTACCCTCTAAATACCAGAATGGAGGCATAATAAACAAAGGCGAAAATGCCCAGGCGGGCAACTTGGAAGAGGCAAAGAACCAGGTCCCCAACAGGGGAACTTACAGTACCAGGAACTGACTGTCAGCCAAGGAGGTCTCCAAGCAGCAGCAGACAGGCATGGAAGCAGGAGCAGAGGGGATCAGGCAGGTGACAGCATCAGAATGGAAGCTATCACCGGCGGGGTCTGGCTGGGCTGACTCCCTTAAAAAGGGAGTGTGACCAATGGTCAGATCCGCCTAATTAATCCCTGCTGGGATAACGTGTGCTGAACAGCGTCCTGCATGCTGCCCAGCAACTCCAGAGCGGGGAGAGACGCTTCCGCCGCCTGTCCCCGGCGTCCTCCGTTGCCGAGCAACCCCGACGGCTTCCGCCGGAGGTTGCATCCCGGCGTGTAGATGGCTAGCGTCTCTGGATGCTGAGCAACCAGACGCTACGCTGTCGGGTGGCCGGGCAGCAGGGCACCCCTTCCCTGCCAGCGTGCTCCTCTGGCACCTGACCTAAGGGGTTTGAGAAAACTGCGCTGTTGAAGTGTTTGCCAGGACAAGTCAGGGAATATTTGAATTGTTGAATCATTAAATTCCAGGAATTCTAATTTGCGGACTTTGGCGAGGACCTCCTCCTTCACGTGATAATAGTGGAGGCAACATATGATATCTCTCGGGGCCACAGATGTTAAACTCTTTGGACGGAGCGTGCTGTGAGCTCTGTGAAATAATATGACATCGTCCAGTTTGGCATCAATCAGTTCATTAAAGATTTTGGTTAGAGCGTCATTTATTCCTGAGCCCTGTACATCCTCAGTCCGCGGATCCTCAAATTATTTATTCTGCCTCTGTTATCAAGATCGTCCTGGCGTCTCGATAACGCTTTAAGTTCTTGTGCTTGGAGTGTGACAGTGTCGCATAGTTTGCATTGAAATGAAGAGACTTCATTTATATGATCTTCAATATCTAAGGCTTGGTGTGTTCTTTGGGAAATCAAAGAAAGAAGTCACATAGAACGCGCTGGAAACATTGTATATAAAAAAAGAAAACATATTTATTACACTAATTTCGCTGGCCAGTGATATGGTACACAATTAAAGTGAAATTGAATTAAATTTACAATATAAAAAAACAAGCAGATAATCTGACACCGCATATGATTTTTAAGCGTCCCAGCGGGGATGGATGGTATTTATAGCAAGCACTGTTGCTATTCCCAGCTCTATGGTGTCCCCCTGGGGAGTGGATCAAAGATGATAATAAGTCCACTATAAGGAAGACAGAGGCATGGGCTCTCTGTTAGCTTGTCTGGCCAGATGCAAAAATTGTGATTTAAAAAGAAAGGGAGGTACCTCCCTATACCTGCACTTTATACACCGGGTGGCTGTATTCAGCAGTAGTCCAGTTCTGGAAGCCCGGGTTCCTACTTTACAGCAGAGATACTGATCCTTTATGAGCTTAGGTGACAGAGGGATGGTACTACAATATTCCGGAGATAAAAAGGATTGCTCAATGTAACAATGAATAGTGATGCGTTTCCCCGCCTCCTTAGGGACTCATCGGCTTCCTCAGAAATTGAGCTAGTATGTGTGCTGAATGGATACACTTTAAATAGCGCTCTTGCAGCTGTTTGTAATTTCTGTCCGGATTACTTCCGGGTTTGGGGCTCGGAATGAAAACATGCCCCCTTGGTCCTTCAGCCAGCCAGTCAGAAGGCGTGTGTGTCAAGCCTCGCTTTCATCCATAGCTTACGATTGGATGTACTTGAAGATGTGAGTTTCAAACCTCATTCTCGGCTGTATTCACGCGGCGCTGTCGGTTAAGTAATGTGCAGCTGGTACATAATGATGTCACTATGTATTTCAAGCCTCATTTTCAGCTGGTTCAAGCTTAATTCTGTGATCGATTGTACTGATCAATCTGCATTTATTATTTTTTACTACTGTTTTCACCATATAAACAGACAGTTATAAATATGCATATAAAGAGATAACTTCTTGTAATCTTCTTAGAGGGTTCTTTGGGAAATGTCTGTTTGAAGAACAGAAATCTCTGACTTGACCGTGTCACGTATCTTCTGTTGTAGGTCAAGGAAGTCCCGCTTAGAGGGGAGATCTTTTTTTGTAGGCAGGGTACAAAGATATGTCAGGACTTCTGCAATTGAGGTATGCGCCTCATCATCTAATGTTAAAGAGGCCGGAGATGCCATGCTCTCAGTGTTGCCAGGCGAACTCGAAGAGGGTGAGGAGGGATGGGTATCTTTGCCATCTAATTCTGGCTGGAGGTATCGGAGTAAATTAGATTGAGAGGATTTGATGCCAGATTTCTTGGTGGCAGGAGTCTGCCCACCTTTTGTGTTCTTCCCCATCAACCGCAGTAAGTCGATAAAGGAATGGAGAGGGCTAATGATAGCTAGTTGACAGACCATTACAGGTTTATGGAGCCCCTGTTGCGAAGTGGGTGTTCAGGAGCACAGCATTAAACCATGTCACCCCATAGCGTTTGGGTGAGCCAGGATGTCATGGTCTGGTGTTGTTCAGAGATTTGTAATGTGGGAGCCGAGAAGGAAATATGCGTCACATTTTTATGATATATAGTGGCAGGTGGTGACTTGTAGCCAGAGTAGGCTGAAAGCAGGCAAAGTTGTTGTGTCATAGTTAATGCAGATTTAGTAACGGCTAGATGTCAACTGTCATAGGTACAATTTGATAAAACTCTGTCACTGTATTTCTGTACATCTCTACAATTCAGTATGAAGGAGTTATCATACAGGCAGCCACTAGGTGGTAACAAAAGAAAGCAAAATTCCCGCACCAGTACCTTTTATTAAGATTCTCCACCCCCAGTTATTTTCAAAAGTTAGGGAGATCAGTTCTTCCCTAAAACTAGTCTGTAGGGTGCCACCCACTACTTAAAGTTAGACCTAAACACCCACAAAGAAAAATAAGTATCTTACAGGGTGCACTGAGAATCAATTTATTTTCATAAAATATAACCTTTATTTATTATAGTATAAAAAGTCTCTTATCAGAAGGAGACTGTATAACCTGTATAGCCACTAGGTGATGCTCAATGACTTGGGAATGCTGAGCTGATTATGAAGATATGTAAGAAAGTAGCAGTAAACTTTAATTTGGCTACATAAAATACAATTGAGAAATCTAAAACTAAGTGTCGGCAATAGTTATTTAATTCCAATATCAGATGCAGTGAACTGAGCAGATATAACATCAGAGCATCACTTATGTCTGTTGAAACATTTATATCTGTTAGGGATGCTCCCTCTAATTAAAATAATTTTTTTATTTTAATAAAACCAAATAACGTCAGTTGATAATATAGTCAGAATTGAGCTGCATGTACAGATGACAGAGGGGGTGCTAAGGAGCTGCAGGAGTGCACATTGTTAACAATATAGTGCATACATACTAGATGATATGCACAGAAGTACTGATTTGGTAATGATGTTTGTTATTTTGCACAGTTAAAGTATTGTCTAATTGGTACTCATCATACACATTCGACAAAATTTTAAATGCTATGCACAATAACAACCATTGTTAATGATATTTTTTTGCATATCTATTGTGTACGCACTATATTTTAAATGATGCACGTTCCTGCAGGTTGTTAATTACACCCCTGTCATCTAAACACACAGTCAAATCTGCCTACAGTATATCATCAATGACTGCATGTTCAGCCTGGGACGTGGGTGACATCACTTAACAATATTGATAACGATGTCATTCAGTGTGTATGCTCTATATAATTAATTTGGGAACACAACAAATATTATTAGCGGTCAGCTGTGTAACTATAATTTGGGCGCCCCCCCCCGCCGATTATAAAGCATGCCTCCCCCCTCCACCACCCCGGCTGCCCATGCCCCCTCCCCCCCCATCCCCCGCATATTTACCTGTATTTGCTGCGCTGGTCCCGGCTCCCCTCCTGGCTTCATTCTGATGCTAAACACGGACCATCATAAAATGGCCGCCCCCATACAGCAGACCGTTTCATAGAACAGTTTGCTATATGGGGGCGGACATTTTATGATAGCCCGTCGAAATAGCATCAGAATGAAGCCAGGGGAGCCGGGACCACCGCAGCGAACATAGGTAAAGCTGCGGAAATGGGGCATTATAATAGCACTGCAGCCCCCCGGCGCCCGCACTTACCCAGCGCCTCCCCGTGACCGCGGGGGCTGTGGTGCTGTAGTTACGCCACTGTTAGCGGTATCCCCAGTGCCATGAATCATATAATGCATACCCAGCTTTTTAGTTTTCTCAATATATATGATTTTCAGTTAGTTAGTGATGGTACTGGGCAGCATGCAAATTCTGGTTGTTTTGCAAAAGCAAACTCCTTCTTTAATGGACAAAACCATGTGCACTGCAAGTGAGGCTGATGTAACATGTGCAGAGAGAGTTACATTTGGGTGAGTTATTTTGTTTCTGTGAAGTTTAAATAATGGCTGCTTATTTTTCCACTGCAATTAAGTTTTCAGTTTGAACACACCCCACCCAATTGTTACTCTTTCTGCACATTTTACATTAGATCCATCTCCAGTGCACATGGTTTTATCCAGCGGTGGCCAACCCGCGGCTCGCGAGCCGCATGCGGCTCGCCACGCTGAAATTTGTGGCTCCCATCGGGGTTTTGAATTTGGCGCCAATTCGGCTGCCAATTCAAAACGCTGCATCGGCAGCCAATAGGAAACGGCCGCGGCGAGGCAATCAGCGCTCGCCACGCCGTTTCCACCCCGCCCCCGGCGTCTGACATCAGACGCCAGCGGGAGGGCGAGATGTCTCCATGCCGGCGGAGCGCAGGAGCGCTCCTGAAGAGGCGAGAAGCCGCCGGAGGACGGCGCAGAAGACGGCGGCGGGGAGAACAGTTCCGGCGCCGCTGAAGAGGCCAGAAGACGCCGGGATCAAGACAGAAGATCTCCGGCGCCTTCTGGAAGAACAAAGAAGATGGCTCCCGGAGAGGCCAGCGGGGGTGGGAAGCAAAAGAGCTAACGAAGCTCCCCCCAGCGGCCTCTCCCAACACCAGGTAGGGGCCTTTGGTCTCCTTCCCCCCATCCACCCTAGACCACCGGGTGTCAGGCACTAGGCCCGTGGGCACATTCAGGCCCTTCCGGCCTGTGGGCGCATTAGTCGGGCCTTCTTGGCCCGTGGCTCATTTGTTTGTTGGGCCCTCCTGGCCCTCTAGGTGGGGCTTTTAGTTAGGAAGCTGGGCCCTCCAGCATAGGTGTTGTGTGGGGCATATAATGTTTGGCACTGTGGGGGGCATATAATGTTTGGCACTGTGGGGGGCATATAATGTTTGGCACTGTGGGGGGCATATAATGTTTGGCACTGTGGGGGGCATATGATGTTTGGCACTGTGGGGGCATATGATGTTTGGCACTGTGGGGGGCATATGATGTTTGGCACTGTGGGGGGCATATGATGTTTGGCACTGTGGGGGGCATATGATGTTTGGCACTGTGGGGGGCATATGATGTTTGGCACTGTGGGGGGCATATGATGTTTGGCACTGTGGGGGCATATGATGTTTGGCATTGTGGGGGGCATATGATGTTTGTTATTGTGGGGGCATATGATGTTTGGCACTGTGGGGGGCATATGACTGGCACTGTGGGGGGCATATGATGTTTGGCATTCTGGGGGGCATATGATTGGCACTGGGGGGAATATGATGTTTGGCATTGTGGGGGGCATATGATGTTTGGCACTGTGGGGGGCATATGATGTTTGGCACTGTGGGGGGCATATCTGGCACTAGGGGCATAAAGTTTTGTCGTGTGGCCACTCCCCTTGTGTCATATGACCACGTCCCTGGCCACTCCCCCGATCACACCCCTTTTTGGCGCGTTCGGCGCGCGCATGATGTTGGCTCTTTGGCTTGACCACCAATATTTTTCGGCTCTTTGCCTCTGACCGGTTGGCCACCCCTGGTTTTATCCATTAAAGAAGGGGTTTGCTTTTGCAAACCAACCAGAATCAGTCCCATCTTGTATTGCCCAAATCAGTGAGGAACTCCAAAAAATAGAGTAGTTTCCCATTTCATTTAAATTGTATATGTATGTGCAGGGGTTGTTTAAGAGAGGAGGGGGGCCATGTGTAGATGCCATGTGTGCCCCCTCTTCTCTGCGGTACAATATATCCTAGCATTAAGCTCAAGGCCGGATTAAGGGGGGCACAGTGGGTCAGTACCCCTGGGCCCCCTCTATCTAGGGGCCCCCTATGGTTGGCATGTATTTTTCAAGCTAACAGTTTTGTGCATAAGAGTGGGGTAGTGCTGCTGCTTCACCCATCTGCCAATCTGACAATGATTAATGGTGCTGAGCATCGGGAGCCAATGCACACTGACTGCATAAGTGTGCAATGCATTACTGGGAGTTGACTAAGTCCCATGAGACTTTGCACAAGAGGTCAGAGGATGAGAGGCTTGTGCTGAGGTCATATTTCTGAAACCAGCCCTGGACTCTTAGACCGGTCCTGGTTTAAAAAATATGGGGATATAAAAACTGGGGGTCCCCCGTATTTTGAAACCAGCTCCAACAGCCCGTGGTGTTGGACACATGGACACTTGTTATATAATGTCCCCCGGCCGTATCATGCTCGCCGTGGCTGGTCAGACCTGGATGGGGTACCTGGGGGAGTGAGGACCCCCCTAATAAAGCCCCCCCCCCACCTCAGGCTTCACCCATCTGGGGCTGAAGCCCGGGGCTGTCCCCGGCATTCCTGTGCGGTGGATGCCAGGCTGAATCCTGTAGAATTAAAAAAATAAATTGCTTTTTACAGGTGAACTACAAGTCCCTGCAGGCCTCCCCCACATGCTGGGACTTAGCAAACCACAAGTCCCAGCATGTGGGGCATTAATGCCCCCCCCCCCCCTGGACACTGAGAAAAGTTAAAGTTTATTACACACACATTCATTTTACCCTTATACTCACATATCCAGGCTCCAGTGTTGTCTCTCTCCTGTCACTTGCAGCAGCTCAACCTGCACTGACTATTGGGTGAGCTGGCTGCCTCCGATTTACTGACAGCAGAGGATCGCGCTGTCACTGCTTTAGATGCACTCAGCCCTGATTGGCTGTAGGTGTCTCCATGGATATGCCTACACATTGCAATTTTGTGACCAACCGGAATGCGAATTACAAGACATACAAGCCTATGCACTCCATACAACCTCCTAACCTATTGGCCCACTTTGTCCCCTACAATATGCATCACACACCCTATATAAGGGGGAACAGGGGCCATTTTGTCTGGAGTGCAAGATGGAGAGGAGAGCAGAGTAGTTGCAGGCGCAAGAGGCAGCAGAGGCAGAGCTGGCAGAGGGAGAGGCAGCAGAGTTCCACCAGAGGGAGAGGCAGCAGAGGACCACTCTCATGTACTGGAGGGAGAGGCAGCAGTGTCCCTCACACATCTACCAGTGTGGCAGCCAACACTATGAGAGGCAGCAGGGGAAGAGGCAACATGCTTGCCAGTGCAGCCTGTGGCAGGGAGGAGGCAGGTGGAGTATTATTCCCAGCTGGAATAGCCTGTTGCAGGCTCAAGTGATGCCCCCACTGAGGAGCAGCTGACTGCCACCCAGTTCCAGGAGGTCCTGCAGGAAGAGTATGTGGAAGAGATGAGTAGGAGGAGGAGGGTAAGCACCAGAGGAGGAGGCTGATGTGGCCACAGAGGTGGAAGTTAAAGAGGAGTATACGACCCGCACTCCTAGTGGCTGAAAGGTGCGCTTCCTCTATGAGGATAAAGTGGCCCTCATCAATGCCATGTTGCCAGTTTTCTACCGGCTGTTGGGGTGCCACCACCACCATACTAGCGTCCAGCGAAAGAAGGCAATGTGGCTGACCATCAAAGCAGCAGTAAAGTCGTAAAGTGGACTGTGCGTTGCTAAAACGTTACAGTGACATTAAGCACCAATTAAAAACAAAGAGGCCAGCGAGAAAAAGGAGGCAAGCCACACAGGAGGAGTGCCAAGGGTGCATGTGCAGTTCCATTCATAGGAGACCAAGCTCCACCACATCACACCACCCGAGGTCCTACCTGGAATACATATAGCAGACATCGATCAGCCCCCAACTCCACCGCAACCTGGTAAGTGTAACCAAATGTACCCTTACAACTTACCATTGTAATGTTTAATGATACAGTATTTACAGTGTTTTTGTATGTTTGCAGCAATGATGTGCTGTTGTGGCACTACACATCCCAGTAAGGTGGCATTCTGAAAGTGTTCTGTTTCAATTACACTATTGTTTTGTGTGCTGGATCCTGTAGTTCCACAACTGCTGCTATTGGCCTGAAGCATTGCAGCTGATGTTTCAGACCCTAAGTGGGGAGGTGGCAGCAATTTTGCACATGTAGTAATTTTAAAAACCCAGACATGACGGCAATGAAAGAGTGAACTTTAAATTGGCGTTTTAATGTTAAACATGCTGATTACACAATATATCCTCCAATATTATTGTCTGTTTAGTCACAGGCTAACCCATGTCTGGCCAACCACTTTTTAAGTATTCATATGTAATGACCCATGTTTTTTGAGAATGGGCCACAATAAAAAAGTCTAACTTGTGTCCTCCTTTTGCTTTGCAGCACCACAGACCAAGAGTGCTGTTGTACGCCAGACATCCCAGTGCATGTCTCAGGACTTTGAGGCTGCAGGTGATATTTAAAAAATAAATAAAATTTCAACACATTACACAGCCATGTAACCGCTCCACTTCACCTACAATTTAGGAGCTACATTTGGCCTGCCATTTCATTAATAATACATAGTTGAGTATGTGTTTAGACCCACAAATGCACATAACATGATGCTGGGGAAATATGTGAGATAGGGGTGGTCAGGAAAAGAGAATGAATGTCAGATGGAGCGACAGCTCGCCAGTGGGAGGCGTTCTGGCAAGTCCCAGCACTGGCTGAGAGGCGCTCCATCTGTACATCTAGCAGTCATTTGTGTGTATATATATATATATATATATATATATATATATATATATATATATGGACAGAGAAGATATAGCGTGCGCCTCCTGTTGTATCACCACCACCACCTTAAAATTCAGATGGAGATAGACATTTTAGGTAAAATGGTTGTACAATTTATTATAAAATCAACAAGATGATTCTCAATGTTGTTCCATATGTAGTCAAGATCTTCTTAATCACAATAACCCGACGCGTTTCGTCATATAGACTTCATCAGGGGTGTAACATATATGACTCACAACGGCATGTGCTCTTGATAAAAAGCGATTAAGCTGGTTCTTCAGTGGATACTTGAACCGACTAAAACGGTGTCTCACTTTCAATATAGAATGGGCAAAATGGGTGATATGGAGAGGGTTTTTTTGTCCGTCAATCCTCTCATAAGCAGATGCTGAATCTCCCATGCTGCCACTCCAAAGAGTGGCAGCTTGGGAGATATATATATATATATATATATATATATATCTATCTCTGTGTTTGGGGGTTGGGATCCTTTGGTCTACAACAAGTTGGTCAACAGTCATTAGGTTGACACCATTAGGTTGACATGGGGAAAGGTCGACAAAGGTTTAGGTCAATAGGTCATTAGGTCGACACAAGCATTAGGTCGTCAGGGTCTAGGTCAGGGCTCGACAAAACCCGGGGGCCAGGTCGCCATGGCGACCAGATTCTGCTTCCTGGCGACCAGATTTGCCAGGAAGCAGAACCCCCAGGCAGAGTGGTGGCTTGACAGCAGCGGGCAGCAGCCGGCAGAGCAGTTCACAACTTACCGGCTGCCGGCAGATGGACAGGGAGAGGCAGGGTAAGCAGCGGGTCCTCGTGGCTGGTTATCCGATCAGCACTTACAGCAGCCTTGCGTGCCCTTTTCAGACACATAAACAGATGGCGCAGCGTGGGGTTATTATATATAACAGCCAGCACGGCAGACCGGCACACAACTCTCCTGGCTGCCGCTGCATCAGAGCAGGTCCGCACTCCGCAGCGCACCTATTACATAAGTCAAGGTGGCTCACAAGCTAATCATGAGCTACCAATGCAGCTTGACTTTTGAAATAGGCGCGCTGCTGACCTGCTCTGATACAGCGGCAGCCGGGAGAGCTGTGCACCGGCCCTCCTCTCATCTCCTCGTCTGCACTGCAGTACCTAGCTGTCACGTCACCCTCAGTCTCCAGGCCCACAGCTGCCCTGCACGCCAGTTTTCGGCTCCAAACTTCACTGCTGCCTCTCCATAAGCACTGTGTGCTCCTCCTGCTTGGCTCCTTCTAGCTCCCGGCTCCTTGCACTGTGTGAGACACCAGAACCACCATCTAGCACTCGGCAGCTGTGACATGGCAGGTGGCAGTGGTTCCAGTACACTTCTCCCCAGGCATCACACCAGGCTTCCTGACCTCCGCTGTGAGTGAGCTTTGAAAAGGGAAGTGGGGAGTGGTGCCGCTATTAGATCTTTCTCTCTTTTTGCACCTATACATCAAATTGCAGGGGGGGCCCTTTCAAAACTTTGCTATGGGGTCCATAAGGGTCTAGTTACACCCCTGGCTGCCACTATGCTGGTTGTTGTATTGAACATTATAACCCACCGCGGGGCCATCTGCTTATGTGTCTTTGTTTTAACAGTGGCACCCAGGGATGTTGTAAGTGCTGATAGTATAACCAGCCACGGAGACCCGCTGCTTAGGCAGAGAGTCCAGAGCCCCCCTGTCTTTTTTTCTCAGTATGCCCCTGCCTGGCATCAAGCCAGAAACCCATAGCAGTGAGCATGTAGGTAAGCAACACTGTGGCATAATATGCCATGGACATTACAGCGTGTGGTATTATATGTAATTGGCATGACGGTGTTTGGTTTACCGTGTAATGGGCATTACGGTGTGTGAGGTATATGTAATGGGCATTATTGTGTGTGGTATAGTATGCAAAAGGTTTTCTAGTGTGTGGCATAATGTGTAATGGGCATTGTGGCATGTGGGTATGTGTAATGGGTATGTAGTGTTCCCTCTAGGATTTTGTGTGGGGAGGGGGGCGGACTGGGCCCACCGATGTCACAGCTTTGTCCCTGGGCGCCGACGTCACAAAAGGGGCATGCTCAGGCCGCGCCGTCCTCAAAGGGGGTGGGCCCAGCCACTGCCATCAACAAAGGGGGCGGGTCCGGCCAAGGCCGTCATCAAAGGGGCTGGCCCCGCCGGAGTCGCTGTGCTGCCAGGGAAGCGCTGGACATTGATGTCTACGGCGGCGCTGGGCTTCCCTGTGCGGTGTGTCGGGCAGACACCAGGCTGTTTTATCAGGGCGCTGCTAGAGGGCCAGGGCGCATTTTGCCCTTTAAAAATCGGGCAGGGCACAGCGCCCCGCTAAAACAGCCTAGCGGGAACACTAGATATGTGACGTGTAATAGGCATTATCGTGTTGGCGCACACTGTCACTATTTTTTTCTGGCTCCTAGATTTTCATCCTGGCTCCTAGATTTTTTTTAAATTTGTCAAGCCCTGGTCTAGGTCGACAGTCAAAAGGTCGACATGGGGTTTTTCACTGTTTTTTTTCACTTTTTTGTCTTACAATGCCATGGGGGGGGGGGGGGGGGCAACAATTTTTTTTGGAGGGGGGGGGAGAAAAATTTATAGTTACGCCACTGGAGGCAGACGTGGCTATCTGCGTCTTTATGCTCAAATGCTGTGAATACTACATTGGCCTCCACTAAAAAAGCGGGAGAAAGAAGAATGTGAACCACGGAACCAGTTAAAGCTGCTGTATATGGGAGTGCGTAAAGCTCCCTATTAAATATGTGGACAAAAAGAGAAAGAGTATACAGCGCTATGGTTATTCTGAATGATGACCAAACACAAATACGTTGAAAAAATACAAATACATTTATTTACATGACAAGATATAAAGAGAATGGTACTTATGTAATATCTGGACTCCCGGTTTTTTATGAGACCGCGTCCCCTCGCGGGGCTCGCTGCGCTCACCATGCTTCGGGCACGGTGGCTCGCTGCGCTCGCCACACTATATAAAATCAACTCCATGCGTAGTTGGATAGTAGGGGTATGAAAAAATGGGGTGCATTTAACATGGGAGTCCAGATAATACATAAGTACCAAGAGAATTCTCTGTATGTAAAAAAAAAATTGCGCAATGAATAAAAAAGAGAAGGGGAAGGTAAAAAACAGTCAATGCATGCACATAGCTCCAGGGGGGAAGAATAGGCAGTTCTTGGGGCCCAAATGTTAGGTATAATTACCACCAATGATGATAGAATGTCAGGGTCTCATATGGTGACCAAGGGGCGATTCCGGTCTATTTCCCAGCATGTGGATCCATGTAACCTCAGATGGAATTAGAGCAGGATTGGTTGGTGGAATGATGGAGATACCACCGCCGAGTGTCACTGCAATGGAGGTGTGGGCCTGTGAAGCACAGAAGGATGAAGGCTGGTCCGGAATGGAATTCACCGCAATGGAGACTGGTGCAAGATGTAGTATAGGTTCTCGGTTAGAGCCAAACAATTGGTGGGGCTCTTGTATGGGCTCTTGGTTGGGGCCAAACAGTTGGTGGGGCGCAACGCGTTTCGACGTGCTGACACGTCTTCATCAGGAGCTGTAATGACTGGTAATGTGGGGAGGTTGTATATATATACCTCCAGGGTCAATTAGGGGAGTGTTCACTTAGGTCATGTGACCACATTCTTGAAAGCAAATACACAAATAAAAATGAACATATGAATACATATAATAATCAATTAAAGAACGATGCACAGGAGAATATATCACATGATTATAAATACTCAGTTTAACCATATAAAAATAGAAAAATGTTAATTGTTTCTAATCTATGTTGATAAAGTTTTGGGTCACGTGACCGGGACAAGTCACGTGATCTGGAAGGTGTGTATGTCATAAACCTTATTTATTTATATAGAGTGATCGAACATACAATAAAGAGTGGAAAGGATTCACAGTTGGTTGCGCTATTATAAGCGCTCCTTAGGTATGGGTATCGTATGGAGAACAAGCTTTAATGTTTATTCCGCAGCCTCCGGTGTTAATTGCTGGGGGCGGAAGTGACGATTTCATGGAGGGCGGAAGTACGTCCAGAGCGTCCTAAGTATGGTTGGCAGAAGAAGTGTGATTCACTATGTGTGTCACCAAGCGGCAATAATAAGCAAAGGTGACGAGTGAAGAGGGCGGAAATGCCACGGCGCCATTGATGTAACTGGCAAGAAATTATTATTAAAGATTCTATATACTCCTGTTTATGAATTATTGTCAAATAGATTGGGACAAAGACGGGACTGTTATGAATTGTTAATATGTTACAATATACTGTATTATACATTTATCTTGCTAAAGGTGATTTAACGAGACATATGGCTGAGTATTATGAATAGCGATGATATATAATACAAGAATGTGAAAAAAATAATAATAAATAATAAACAATACTATTCAACAGTAAATATATAACAATTAAAGAGATATCCTGAGAGAACATTATTTACAGTCAATGTAGGATATGGAGATAATACATAGAGGATAGAAGGCTCATCGATTGTATATAAAGTGGAACATTAAGCTGGAGTATATTATATATAATTGGAAGAGTGACAAAAATACTTGTATAGCCTATCTATAGACGTTAGAGAGGGTCAGAGTCATTATTTGTTATACTATCCATCGATGTTGCATGATCAGGGGTAGACAGAGAGGGGAAAGGTCTTGCTTTTTTTGATAATAATACTATACTAGTCTATGTACATATGGTAAAGCACATCAAAGTATCACATACATGAGCAATGGAAGATTATAAGTACTAGAAATAAAAGTATAATTAACCACGAAGTCTAACCATACATATTAAAGAGTACCTGAAGAAAAATGTGTTCATTATATGAACCGGTACTGATACATTTATGAATATATATATAAAAAGAGAAAATACTGAGTATACATATATTTATCTATCTATTGCAGGAGATAGGGGTGGGGGTCAAGCAGAGTATCCATATACCCTACTTATAATACACTATTGAGTTCTAGGGCCTCGTTCAGCCCTTTCAGGTACAGACTATTAAGTTTGAAGGTCCAGTAGACCTCCGGTCGGCAAAGTGTCTTATAGCGGTCACCCCCTCTTGATGACTGGGGGATATGTTCAAGGCCTATTACGTGTAGGTCCTTGGGGTCTTTGTTATGGGATTGTGAAAAATGTCTGGGGACACTATGACATAGGAGGCCCTTTATAATATTGCGGCAATGTTACATAAAGCGCACTTTCAGGGGGCGGGTGGTACGGCCTACATATTTCAAACCACAAGTACATGTCAAAAGGTATATCACGTAGCTGGTGTCACAGTTAATGAAATTCCTAATTGAAAGACTCTCACCATCTGTAGTGACCTCTGAAGTTTTCCTACTCGTGTGGTTGCACATTGTGCATCTTTTTTTTCCACATTTGTAGAAACCTTCTGGTCTGCATATTAGCCAGGGATCTGGTATTGAATTCAAGGGATTTCTCCTATCTCCACCTGTCTCTTTTTCTTTTGTGGTCTTCAAAAAACTTGGGGCTAGGATGGTTTTAAGAGATAGTTTTTTCTTGTAGATTACGGATGGTCTATCTGGCAATATATCTTTGAGAACCCTATCATGCTTAACCCCTTCCTGACACAGCATGTTTTTGCCTTCCTGACAGAGCCCTTTTTTTCAAATCTGACATGTATCACTTAAGTGGGGATAACTTTTTTTTTTGCTTTTACTTATCCCAGTGATTTTGAGATTGTTTTCTCGTGACACATTGTACTTCAAATTAGTGGTAAATTTGGGTCGATACAGTCTGTGTTTTTTTGTGAAAAATACCAAAATGTCGTAAAAAAATGGAAAATTTAGCAATTTGCAAAATGTTAAATTTTCTGCTTGTGAGACAAATAATCATACCACTCAAAATAGTTAATAACTAACATAGACCATATGTCTACTTTATGTTTCCATCATTATTTCAACTTCCTTTTAATTTTTTTTGGACACTAGGAGGCTTACAATATGAATAGCAAATTCTCTAATTTTCAAGAAAATTTCAAACACTGATTTTTTTAGGGACCAGTTCAGTTCTGATGTGACTTTGAGGGACTTGTATGTGAGACACCCCCATAAATGATGCCATTTCAAAAACTGCACCCCTCACAGTATTAAAAACAGTATTTTGGAAGTTTGTTAACCCTTTAGGTGTTTCACAGGAATTAAAACAAAGTGTAGGTGAAATTTCAAAATTTCATTTTTTTTGCAGATTTGCAATTTTAATACATTTTTCTAAGGAACACCGTAGATTTTACTAGAGAAATGTGACTAAAAATTGATTCCCCCAATTCTTTTGTTTTCATAAATATCCTATATGTGGCCCTAGTGTGCACGTTGACCAAACTACAGGCTTCATAATAGAAGGAGCACCTACTTGATTTTGGAGCCTCCTTTTTATGAGATTATTTTTTAGGCACCATGTAGGTTTCTAGGCACCATAAGATGCTAAAATTTAGGAACCCCCCCACAAGTGACCCCATTTTGCAAACTACACCCCTCAGGGAATTCATCTAGGGGTATAGTGTACATTTCAAACCCCCAGGGGTTTCACCAATTGTGGTACAACTGGGCAGTGAAAATGAAAAATTAAATTTTTTACACAAAAATGCAGTTCTGGCTCAAAATTTTTCATTTTCACAAGGAATGAAGGTAGACAAAGCACCCCAAAATCTGTGCCCCAATTTCTCCCGAGTACGGCAATGCCTCACATGTGACCAAAAAATACCATTTGGGTGCATGGCAGGACTCAGAAGGGAAGGAGTGATTTTGGGATTTTGCAGCTCAGATTCTGGTGGAATGTTGGTGGGTGCTATGTCGCATTAGCAAGACCCCCCAAGCACCAATACAGTGGAACCCCCCCACAAGTGACCCCATTTTGCAAACTACACCCCTCAGGGAATTCATCTAGGGGTATAGTGTACATTTCATACCCCCAGGGGTTTCACCAATTTTGATACAACTGGGCTGTGCAAATGAAAAATTACATTTTTTACACAAAAATGCAGTTCTGGCTCAAAATTTTTCATTTTCACAAGGAATGAAGGAGACAAAGCACCTCAAAATCTGTGCCCCAATTTCTCCCGAGTACGGCAATGCCTCACATGTGACCAAAAAATACCATTTGGGTGCATGGCAGGACTCAGAAGGGAAGGAGTGATTTTGGGATTTTGCAGCTCAGATTCTGGTGGAATGTTGGTGGGTGCTATGTCGCATTAGCAAGACCCCCCAAGCACCAATACAGTGGAACCCCCCCACAAGTGACCCCATTTTGCAAACTACACCCCTCAGGGAATTCATCTAGGGGTATAGTGTACATTTCATAACCCCAGGGGTTTCACCAATTTTGATACAACTGGGCTGTGCAAATGAAAAATTACATTTTTTTACACAAAAATGCAGTTCTGGCTCAAAATTTTTCATTTTCAGAAGGAATGAAGGAGACAAAGCACCCCAAAATCTGTGCCCCAATTTCTCCCGAGTACGGCAATGCCTCACATGTGACCAAAAAATACCATTTGGGTGCATGGCAGGACTCAGAAGGGAAGGAGTGATTTTGGGATTTTGCAGCTCAGATTCTGGTGGAATGTTGGTGGGTGCTATGTCGCATTAGCAAGACCCCCCAAGCACCAATACAGTGGAACCCCCCCACAAGTGACCCCATTTTGCAAACTACACCCCTCAGGGAATTCATCTAGGAGTATAGTGTACATTTCATACCCCCAGGGGTTTCACCAATTTTGATACAACTGGGCTGTGCAAATGAAAAATTACATTTTTTTACACAAAAATGCAGTTCTGGTTCAAAATTTTTCATTTTCAGAAGGAATGAAGGAGACAAAGCACCCCAAAATCTGTGCCCCAATTTCTCCCGAGTACGGCAATGCCTCATGTGTGACCAAAAAGTGGCAGGACTCAGAAGGGAAGGAGTGATATTTGGATTTTGCAGCACAAATTCTGGTGGAATGTTGGTGGGTGCTATGTCGCATTAGCAAGACCCCCAAAGCACCAATACAGTGGAACCCCCCCACAAGTGACCCCATTTTGCAAACTACACCCCTCAGGGAATTCATCTAGGGGTATAGTGTACATTTCAAACCCCCAGGGGTTTCACCAATTTTGATACAACTGGGCAGTGAAAATGAAAAATTACATTTTTTTACATAAAAATGCAGTTCTGGCTCAAAATTTTTCATTTTCAGACGGTATGAAGAAGAAAAAGCACCCCAAAATCTGTGCCCCAATTTCTCCCGAGTACGGCAATGCCTCACATGTGACCAAAAAATACCAGTTGGGTGCATGGCAGGACTCAGAAGGGAAGGAGTGATTTTTGGATTTTGCGGCTCAGATTCTGGTGGAATGAATGGTGGGTGCTATGTGGCATTAGCAAGACCCCCGAAGCACGGTGAAATTATGAACCCTTATAATCCATAGATGTGTGGTATATTTTAAAACACTCCTTTATACATAGGCCGGGTTTGTCGGGGCAAGTGTCACACTGGAAAATAGTTTGCTTTCTTATTCCCTTTTTATAGCAAACTTTGCACCTTTTTTGTGTCCTGCCCTTTTTTCCAGTGGAGGGGATTTCATCAGGAAAATGCTGCCCTGGTACAATACGGGGGCCAGTACTAGAAGTACTGGGGCCCTCTGCCTGCTGGTTCCCAAATATTAGGCCCTTTATGACTTCCTCTTGAAAGTGCATAAATGTCCCCCTCTGGCCGGTAGAACGGAATAGCACGTAAGCGTTATACAGTGCCATCTGGATGATATACACGGCCAGCTTCTTGTACCAGATTTTTGTTTTCCGCAGGGGACTGTACGGCTTCAGTACCTGATCTGAAAGATCCACTCCGCCCATGTACCTATTGTAATCCAGGATACAATTAGGTTTTGAGGTGTGGGTACTGGTACCTCGTACAGGGACGGAGGTGGTACTGTCTCCGTGAATTGTTGTCAGTATAAGGACATCCCTCTTGTCCTTATATTTGACCAACAACATATTTTCGGTGCATATTCCCCTGCTTTCACCCCTTCTCATTACTTGGGCAATGTGCGTTTTTGGGAGGCCTCTTTGGTTCTTGCGCACAGTACCGCAAGCTGCTGTACCTCTTGAACCAAGGGCCTTAAACAGGGGGATGCTAGTGTAAAAGTTATCCACATAGAGGTGATAACCTTTATCCAGGAAGGGGTGCACTAAATCACAGACAATTTTTCCACTAACACCTACGAGGGAGGGGGGGCATTCTGGCGGTTCAATTCTTGAATCCTTCCCTTCATATACCCTAAACATGTGGGTGTACCCTGAGGTGCTTTCACACAGCTTATACATTTTTATGCCATACCTTGCCCTCTTACTGGGAAGGTACTGGCGGAATTTAACCCTTCCTTTAAAATGTATAAGGGACTCGTCGATACAAATAAATTTTTCAGGGATGTACATCTCTGCAAATTTGGCACTGAAATGATCAATGACCGGCCTGACTTTGAATAGCCGGTCAAAGGTGGGATCATCTCTGGGTGGGCACTGTGCATTATCGTTGTAATGCAAAAATTTAAGGATCATCTCAAAACGAGCCCGAGTCATGGCCATACGGTAAAATGGGGTGCTGTACAGAACATCTGTACTCCAATATTGCCTAATTTCTGGCTTTTTTACTATGCCCATATGAAACACCAGACCCCAAAACGTCATCATCTCTACTGCATCTACAGGGGTCCACCTAGCAAATGATGACGTGGGGTTTTGAGCAATAAACTGCTGGGCATATAAATTAGTTTGGTCCACCATTAAATTTATAAAATCATCAGAGAAAAATAATTTGAAAAAGTCAATTTCTCTGAGACCTGTGGAATCAAATTGGATTCCTGGCATGGCCAAAAACTCAGGAACCTGGGGCTCAAAATTGTCTGGTGGTGGGGTCCATACGAGATCAATTATTGGGGGGGGGGGTCTCAGCTGCTCTACAGGGGGCGTCTTTGAGGGGGTCCCTCATCACCAGAGGAGGAAGAGGAGCTTAAGACGAATCCTTCAAATTCCCCGCTTGCCTCACTGGCTGTGTCAGAGTCAGAGGCAAGCATGGCATATGCCTCCTCCGCTGAATACATTCTTCTGGATGACTGGGATGACATTTGGGATGACATTTGGGATGACATTTGGGATGCCATTTTTATTTTTGTGTTACTGGTAATGAAATGTTTCAACACGTGTATAGTGTAGGGGGGGTACAAACTTTATTTCAACCCGGGGGGTATGTAGTGTGTAGTGTGTATGTAGTGCAGAAAAAAAAAATACTTTATACAGGAATTTGATCCCAATAAAAAAAAAAAAAAAATTGAAGGTGTTAAAAAAAAAAAAATTGAAGGGGTTAAAAAAAAAAAAAAAAAAGGTCCTGCGCCAAAAATTGAGCACAGATGTTGGTCAGTAACGTCCGTCACTGAACAGCGCTCAAAGGCAACAGGAATTTGATCAAAAAAAAAAAAATAGATCAACCCTGTGCCGAAAAAGCTGATCAGTGATGTACGTCACTGATCAGCGCACAGTGGCCACAGGACACCCACAAAATCACAGTGTGTGTAAAAAAAAAATTTAAAAAAGACCCCACAGCACCCTCAAAAAAAAAAAAGGTGATCAGTGATGCGACACTGATTACCAGTGAGGGGCAGCAGGTGCACAACCTTTGGTGCAACTGACAGTGCAACTGGCAGCAACTGACAGGTATATATATATAAAAAAAAAAACCTCTGCACCCCCAAAAAGTTGCTGATCACCTCAAATATAGTGATCAGCACAAAAGGCGGGGGCAGCAGACACAAAATATAGCACTCTCTATCACTCTCTGTCACTATCTCTCTCTATCTCTCTATCTCTCACTATCTATCACTCTATGACACTGCAGCAGCAGCAGCACTGACAGTTATATATATGAAAAATAACCCCTGCACCCCCAAAAAGTTGCTGGGGGTGCACAAAAGGGGGGCAGCAGACACAAAATATAGCAGTCTCTATCACTCTCTGTCACTATCTCTCTCTATCTCTCTATCTCTCTATCTCTCACTCTATGACACTGCAGCAGCAGCACTGACAGGTATATATATATATAAAAAAAAAACCTGCGCCCCCAAAAAGTTGCTGATCAGTTAATTTATACTGATCAGCACAAAAGGGGGGGCAGCAGTCAGTTATATAAAAAATATATAGCACAATCTGTCACTATCTCTCTATCTCTCTCTATCTCTCTCTATCTCTCTCTATCTCTCTATCTATAACTCTATCACACTGCAGCAGCACAAAATATAGCACTCTCTGTCACTAGCCCTCTCTATCTCTCTCTCTATCTCTCTATCTATAACTCGATGACACTGCAGCAGCACAACACAGCACAACACAGCACAGGAAGTCACAAGAAGTAGCAAGATCCAGGCAGTGATCAGGTAAGTATTTTGCAAGGTTCAGGTCAGTATACTGCGGCAGCTAGGCACGGTGACCGCACTGCACGCAATTCCAGACCGGAATGGCGTCTGCAGTGCAGTCACCGTTAGTTTAAACCCCCCTCCATGGCTGTGATTGGTTCGTCGGTCCGACGAACCAATCAAGGCCTTTGGGGGCGGGCGGGGTGAGGTGGGGTGACACCAGTGTCACCCTTACACCCCGCGGTGATTGGTGCTGTACTTTACAGCACCAATCACCTCCGATCCCTGTGTCACCGGCGAACGTTATTCGCCGTTGACACAGAAAACGCTGTGAATGGCTGTTCACACTGAACAGCCAATCACAGCGATCGCCGACGGGGGGGCGGCATCGCAGCCCCCCCTGGGCATGCAGGGACATGTCTGCTGTCAGGGACAGCAGACATGTTTAAACTGTCACCGCGTCTATAGACGCGGTGGCAGTTAAATGGCATGACGTACATTTATGCCATGTGTCGGGAAGTACTTCCCGACCATGACGTAAATGTACGTCAAATGTCGGGAAGGGGTTAAGGATGTTATAGTTTTTGTTAATTATTTGTTTTATCTGTAAATGTGCATTATTATATTTGCATATAAATGCCATCTCCCGGTTTTTGCTCGAGGGTACCTTGGGGGTGCTGACGAGGAGGTCCTCTCTATTCCTCTCTTGTACTGATCTAAGGGCATCCTGTAAAAGGGGGTCTGGGTATCCTCTTTGTCTAAAGGAGGCTATGATTTCCATGGCTTGTTCATTAAAGATCTCTAAGGACGGGCAATTGCGGCGAATGCGCATCAGTTGTCCCTTAGGACAACTGAAACATTGATGGATAGTATAACAAATAATGACTCTGACCCTATCTAACGTCTATAGATAGGCTATATAAGTATTTTTGTCACTCTTCCAATTATATATAATATACTCCAGCTTAATGTTCCACCTTATATACAATCGATGAGCCTTCTATCCTCTATGTATTATCTCCATATCCTACATTGACTGTAAATAATGTTCTCTCAGGATATCTCTTTAATTGTTATATATTTACTGCTGTATAGTATTGTTTATTATTATTTATTATAATTTTTTTCACATTCTTGTATTATATATCATCGCTATTCATAATACTCAGCCATATGTCTCGTTAAATCACCTTTAGCAAGATAAATGTATAATACAGTATATTGTAACATATTAACAATTCATAACAGTCCCGTCTTTGTCCCAATCTATTTGACAATAATTCATAAACAGGAGTATATAGAATCTTTAATAATAATTTCTTGCCAGGTACATCAATGGCGCCGTGGCATTTCCGCCCTCTTCACTCGACACCTTTGCTTATTATTGGCGCTTAGTGACACACATAGTGAATCACACTTCTTCCGCCAACCATACTTAGGACGCTCTGGACGTACTTCCGCCCTCCATGAAATCGTCACTTCCGCCCCCAGCAATTAACACCGGAGGCTGCAGAATAAACATTAAAGCTTGTTCTCCATACGATACCCATACCTAAGGAGCGCTTATAATAGCGCAACCAACTGTGAATCCTTTCCACTCTTTATTGTATGTTCGATCGCTCTATATAAATAAATAAGGTTTATGACATACACACCTTCTGGATCACGTGACTTGTCCCGGTCACGTGACCCAAAACTTTATCAACATGGATTAGAAACAATTACAATTTTTCTATTTTTATATGGTTAAACTGAATATTTATAATCATGGGATATATTCTCCTGTGCATCGTTCTTTAATTGATTATTATATGTGTATGTTCATTTTTATTTGTATATTTGCTTTCAAGAATGTGGTCACGTGACCTAAGTGAACACTCCCCTAATTGACCCTGGAGGTATATATACAACCTCCCCACATTACCAGTCATTACAGCTCCTGATCAGAGCCGGCCCTAGCCTAAATGACGCCCTAGGCAAGATTTTGGTTGGTGCCCCCTACCACCGCCACTAGTTCCGCCTCTGACCCTGCTCCCCTTTCCCAGTACCATCAACAATCATCATAGCAGTCATCATTTTGGTGCTCCTACCCGCAATATTTTAAATAGAAACAGTGCACACATTTGGTGCACAGCCCAAACAGGGGTGTGTTTTTGCTGGGAAGGGGCATGGCCACACAATAGTACCCCCAATTCACATTATGTCACACAGTAGTGCAACTTTATTCACATTATATCATGCGATGGTGTCCCTTATTCACGTTACATCACACAGTAGTACCACTTTACCTTATATACATTTTTCCTCACATTATTCACATTATACCCTTAGAAAAAAATCCTGAGAAAATATTGTATTTTAAGCACCTCCATGGCCACACTGCAACCCAGCACAAAGCAGTGTGTGCTGGGCAGAGGATAAGAGCTTCAGCTGCTGCTGACTTAAGGGGAGGGGGCCCGGGGCCCCCACTGGGCCCTTCCATCACACTTTGGCCTGGGTAATTTGTACCCCCTACCCCTTTCTCTCAGCATCCCTGATAATACCACACAGTAATGCCGCTTACACATAACGCACATTATTAATGTCCTTATAACCATAATGCCCCTTACACATTATGCCAACCTTTATTAACGCCCTTCATACACATAATGACACACATAATGCCCCTTACACATATGTTGCACATTATTAATGCCCTTATACACATGACACACATAATGCCTGTCACACATATGTCGCACATTAATAATGCGTTTATACTTGACACAAATAATGCCCCTTACACATATGCCGAACACTATTGCACAGCCAACCCACCCGCGGACAGCACTCGCACAGCCGCTAACACTGTGACCTCTGCCTCTGCTTGGATACAGATGTTTCCTCATACATCTTGACTCAATAGGCCATGCAGCTCCTGGCCAGTTCTGCTAACGTTGGGTGCCTTTTTTGCTGAAAATTCGTCTTATTTGCATTGTTATGACCAGCACACACAAGGAGTTTCCAATGATTAAAATAATATGCGGCATGCCTATATTCTGTGAGCGACTGTGGCTGTACCTGCATACGGAATGCTATGTTACAGTGATTTCCATGAATACACTATTTCATATGCAGATACAGCCTTACTCACACACAGAATATAGGCATGCTGCATATCATTTTAATCAGCAGAAGCTGCTGATGCCCCTAGGCATTCCAAATGCCCTAGGCAATTGCCTAGTTGGCCTATGCCTAAGGCCGGCTCTGCTCCTGATGAAGACGTGTCAGCACGTCGAAACGCGTTGAGCCCCACCAACTGTTTGGCCCCAACCAAGAGCCCATACAAGAGCCCCACCAATTGTTTGGCTCCAACCGAGAACCTATACTACATCTTGCACCAGTCTCCATTGTGGTGAATTCCATTCCGGACCAGCCTTCATCCTTCTGTGCTTCACAGGCCCACACCTCCATTGCAGTGACACTCTGCGGTGGTATCTCCATCTTTCCACCAACCAATCCTGCTCTAATTCCATCTGAGGTTACATGGATCCACATGCTGGGAAATAGACCGGAATCGCCCCTTGGTCACCATATGAGTCCCTGACATTCTATCATCATTGGTGGTAATTATACCTAACATTTGGGCCCCAAGAACTGCCTATTCTTCCCCCCTGGAGCTATGTGCATGCATTGACTGTTTTTTACCTTCCCCTTCTCTTTTTTCTCTTTTTTATTCATTGCGCAATTTTTTTTTTACATACAGAGAATTCTCTTTATATCTTGTCATGTAAATAAATGTATTTGTATTTTTTAACGTATTTGTGTTTGGTCATCATTCAGAATAACCATAGCGCTGTATATTCTCTTTTTGGCCTCCACTAACATTGCCCACACAGGTCTACATACCTGCCACCTGTCATTTGCCATTTGGCCACCTAGCACCAGGATTATAGACATTGTGAAAACTACACAAGCCTGCTAGCTGATAGATTGACATCAGGCTACAGCTTCAATTGCCCTTTCCCTGCTGACATAATATTTTCAGAAAGCCAAAGAAAGTGCAAACCAGATTATTTTATATATATATATATATATATATATATATATATATATATATATATATATATATATATATATATATATATATTGTTTTTATATAGAATTTTTTCTTGCTTTTTTAACATGGTCCGCCCACCATTTCTTTTAATTTTTCTCATGTGTGGTGTTTTTTTTCACTTTATTATCCATTATGCTGCCATTCTAACGTATATCATTGCTCTTACTGTTTATGGTAATTGTAGACAACGTATTGCCGCTATTTGATAATAACATGAAATTACTGATTGTGTTGTTATGTACTGTTTCTATGGCAATGTATGCATTCCGAGCTGTCCGCACGAAATGTGCCGGCTAGTGCCCTGACGCATCCAGTGTGCGCCGGTGACGCAAGCGTGGCTAAGAGTCCGACGGCGCCGGGATGGGAGGTGGAGTTTGGGTGTCCATCACTTGGTGGTATGTATAAATGTATGTACTGTCTTCTTGTTTTGTTATATCCTGAATGAAGAACTAAGTAAAAGGTTGGAAACATTGATCTGCTTGGACATTCCGTTATTTTTTGAGTGCCGCCGTCTGGAGTGATATATATATATATATATATAGATATGGTGATGAACCGGCTCTCCGCAAACTGCAAGATAATTGGCTGGGTGCCCTCCCGGATAAGCCCTTGCAGGCCTCCCCTTAGTATGCTTGGTTGCTGGCTGCGCTCTCAGAAATAAATGACACACACGGCGGTGTAGTGCTTTAACTCAACGTTTCAATTGTATTTTCGTCAGGAGTAGAACAAAAATTGATGAAAATTGTGCCTAATACAATTGAAACGTTGAGTTAAAGCACTACACCGCCATGTGTGTCATTTATTTCTGAGAGTGCCGCCAGCAACCAAGTATATATATATATATATATATATATATATATATATATATATATATATATATAAATAGGATGGGTTTCCCAGAATGCGCCTTTCCTAGAATACAGGATAATAATTCTATATATCCGACACTAGACAAATCTATAGTGACAATACAGAAATAATTTTCCTTTAACAATACAAAATCTTAATAAAAATCTTTTTTATTGAAAGATGTCTTCTCAGTGACGATTAGAGCCCAATGAATTGACTTCATCAGGGGCATTTTGACAGCAGAACAATACATAGGAATTTCACACCGGTATATGTTCCTTAAGTGGGATACAAGTAGCGGTCTGTTCTCATATATTGAAAGTAGTCTTGACAATAAGATCATTGGATATTACCATAAAAGAAAATCCCAAGTGGAAACGGAGTCCACTGATTAATCCCAAGTAGCTTCTGAGGGAAGTTATATGACCTCAGGGACAGAATTTGAGGAATTGGCACCGATAAAAGAATTTTATAGAGTGGTGGTCAAACCGGATGTGCTCTCCTGGATTCCAATCACTATCTTGGGTCCTGTCTAACAAAGGGGCCCCCCAGTATTGCTGCCACATATCTTTAAAAGCGCGGTTGGGGTAACCTGTCCTTATATATATATATATATATATATATATATATATATATGTATATATATATATATATATATATATATATATATATATAGCTTTTATATATAATTTTTTCTTGCTTTTTTAATATTTATTTATTTTTTACACACCCTAAATAAATTGCAGACTGCAACTATAAGAAATTGTATGTTTTAAATGTATCAGAAATGTATCATACATATTTAGATTAGTAAATCTTGTTACAAATATTTCAATGAAATGGAATAAATGTTATCCTTTTATACGGTCTATTTGTTCTGAGTGCACACACCGTAATGCCTATTACACATTAAATGATCTTTGCCATGGGGGACTTACTTGCTCGTTGCCCATGTAGACTTACTTGATCGTTGCCTTGGGGGACTTACATGTTCCTTGCTCATGGGTGTGCACTGCAGTCAGGGATACATGCTCGATGCAAAGGGGTGCGCACTCCATGCCAGCGCTCCCAGAATCTGCACTTCTGGGCAGGGCCACCGAGAGGGGGGTGGGTACTAATTACCCAGGCACATGCAGCAGCAGCAGCAAACACATACAGCATGTAGTGTGCTGTCAGCAGGCTCTGCATGAGTGTCGGACTGACAGCGTGAGAGCTCATGCTGAGCCTGCTGTCAGCACAGCACACGCTGTAGGTGTGGTGCTGCTGCTGATGGGGTGGGGGGATAATAACAATCCCCCTCTCACTTTACAGGGTTTTTTCACTCTCACCGTAATATTTTTTTTTTTTGGGGGGGGGTTTGGCCTAATCGTGGGAGGTGACCACACCTCCCACAATTAGGCCATACCCCCAATTTTACCAGGGCCTGGCATACCTCTCGGCTGTCCTGCTTCCGGGTAGTGCTGGGCACTCTCTGCACTGGCTTCTGTCAGATGCTAGAGGTGCAGGAGCACCTCCAGCGTCTATCCCTGCGTACCTGCCTTCTACTTGCCGCAGACAGGAGGCTTCTGTGTGCGGCAGATAGCAGGCAGCCCAGCGCTGATGATGTGTGCAGCTTGGCAGTAAAGCAGACAGGACCCTCCCCTCTTTTCTTAGTGGCAGGGCCCATGAAAAGTGTACCCCTGGTTCCCCCCTAATAGCGGCCCTGTCTTTAAATATAAAAGCTTAAGTAGAAAGGGAAACAAAGGGCTTTTGCTATTAATTTCTGAAGAAATTCATCTTCATCTCAAGAAAAAATTAGCTTATTGATCATTATAGTATCTTCATTTTTGTTCATGGTCTTTGAGCCAAGCTGAATATCATGCCCTGTACACACTTTACAATATGTGGCACTGCCAATATCATTAACTATATCGGCAGTGGCAAGAAATAAATTGTCCATGGGTCAAATACAGAACGATATCGTTAACTATATCATTCAGATCCAGGACCCCTGTCAAACATCCAGTCACTGAAGATATCGTTATATTTTAATGCATGTTCAGCGTTATGCATATACAGATGGGGCAGGTCCCATCTTTGCAGGGGATGGCGATGGCGACGCCAGCCGCTATCCCCCACCAGCGCCATCTCTATAAGGAAGAAGGGGACGCGCGCGCACGTCCCCTTCCGACGGCGCTTCCAGCGCTTCCCCCTGGTCACCGCCGGCTTGTCGGCGGTCACCCGGGGTCCCCGCCTCTTGCCCGCACCCCCCCCCCCTAACCCTGTCCGTCTCCCTAAAGCGGAGACGGACAGGGTTCCCGTCGCCCCACCGACGGAGATTGAGACGCGTGTGCACGTGAGACGCATGCGTGTCTCAGTCAGATGGTGAGGCAGGCTGCTGGCGGATCGCCAGCGGTGACGTTCTGGCGATTCGCCAGCAAAGAAGAGGCCTGCCCCATCTGTAGTACAGTGTGTACGGGGCTTTAAATGCAGAAGTTTGTTTTAAATACAGACTTAAGCTGCATAATAAGGCAGCTAACAATATCATTAACAATTTACCTTGAACTCCCCAGAGCTACAAAATGAAACATATAGTGCATACACAATAAATGATTTAAAAAAATAAAGACAAAGATATAGGGCCTGATTTATCACCTTCCGCATCCGATGATGCGAGTTGGCCCAACTCGCAAAGCTATAATTGCATATACTGATTATCTTATGCAAGGGCAGAGCTTGCGATAACGCTCTTTCCCTGTGAGGGGTCTCCACGGTGCTATCAGGGTATTTTTCATGAAAATACCCCAATGCTGTACTGCGCATGTGCCACCGCTGTGGACATCTCTGCTACCGCTGCAGCTGGCACCCCCTTCCCCAGCGCTGCAACTTCCCTTCTGATGGTAATGCCAACCCCCTGCAGCGCTGCCAGTCTTGGGGCTTCCTTCTCCTGTGAACCCTGAAGTGATCAGCTTGATCAGTTGTCCATACAGTATATTATGCCCCAATTTATATCTGAGCCCTGTGATTTGACTGCTGAAGCAATATTCTTATCACAGGGCTCAATGCTGGTTTTTTTTTGTAAATTCATTCAGATCACATTGTATATAAGTATGAGGAGATTACTGCTTACTAATAAAATGTGAATTAAAGGGTTTGAAGCAGTTTTTCAAATATTCAAGTTACCCTCAAATAATGTGAAATGGTGTGAGAACACACCTTTTCACATTATTTTTGTAAAAATAATGGTAATAAAAGATTTGCTTTACCACTGAACATCTTGTTTTACAAAAACTTAATTTTTATTTTTCATTCACACTGAAGGATATGCACCTAATAATAAAGGACATAGAAAAAATTTGACTGCATGTACAGATGAGAAAGGCGGTCAATAACGAACCATGGGAGCATTCTGCATTATATTTATTGTTCATACTGTACATTGTGCGTATCTGCCTGTATCACATAGTGGAGGTTATACTGGTTGACTCGTTCGCATGTGTATTTGCACGCAGTGAGATTTTTAGCACAGTACGCATGCATATCGTCCGCAGTGCGCATGTGCAGGTTTGATCGTAAATAATAATAATAATATTTATATAGCACTTTTCTCCCAATAGGACTCAAAGTGCTTTACCATTGTCTTTACAGCTCAAAATACAAAACAAGCTTAACAGTAGATATCAGTAAAATGCTTGAGTAAATAGGTACATTTTTAGTCTATTTTTAAAGGATTCTACAGTTGGGGCTTCTCGCACTGTGCGAGGAAGAGAGTTCCATAGAGTTGGAGCAACAAAGTTGAAAGCTCGACCCCCAGATGAATTCAGGGAAATTCTGGGTACTGTTAGTAGTCCTTCTTCAAAGGATCATAGTAATCGAGTAGGAGAGTAAGGAATCAGCAGCTGCTGCAGGTACCTTGGGCCGTGGTCATGTAGGGCCTTGCAGTTAGAATGTCCTCCTTGCTAGGGAGAGAGGAGCAGAGAGGAGAACAGATTACACAGCAGCACTGAGGTAGAGAGAGCCCCAGTGAATAAAATAATTACAGCACAGCACACCAGAGGTAGACCGCACAGAGGAGACAGTAGTACTACAAGTACACAGTTAGACTACACAGCAGCACTGAGAGACAGCCCCAGCGAATAAAAAATATTACGTTCAAGGTCAAGCTCAAGTTTAAGCCCCAGCAGCAGCACCAAGGGTGGGTTGCATCTCCCAACCCACTACTAGACTGGAGTGAATATGGCGGGCGCAGCAGCTGCTTTTAAAGCCTTGCGAAATCCGGCGCCGGGGGATGACGTTCTGACCATGCGGACGGACCCGAGTCAGTCGGGAATCTCCGAGCGCTGCTCGAAACCGGGCTCGGAGTGATGACGTTCGTGGGGGCTCGGATCTCTGGAATCCGAGTCTGCACATCTCTAATATAAACACAATTTATTTAACTTAACTTTTGTTTCTGACTTTCTCAATGAGAAACCTTTAGCCTAGGGGTGCCGTGAAAACATTTCTAAAGTTTCAGGGTGCCATGATTCAAATAGTTTGGGAATCCCTGCATTAGGTGATTACATTTTTCACACAAAAGAATCATAATATTTAACCATTAAACCATGCCAGAATAGATTACAAACATAAAAAATTATTTTTACATTTATAAATAAACACGCACTGATTTTTTTAGGGATGTGCACCGGCCACTTTTCGGGTTTTGGGTTTTGGGTTCTGATTACCTTGAGGTTTTGGGTTCTAATGGGTTTTGGCAAAACACCTCCTAAGTGTTTTGAGTTTGGATTTTTTGGGTTTTGGGTTCTGATTTTTTTGTTAAAAAAGCATAAAAACTGCTATAATCGCAGATTTTTTTTATTTTTTTTTGCTCCTACACTATATTAACCTCAATAACATTAATTTCCACTCATTTCCAGTCTATTCTGAACACCTCACAATATTGTTTTTAGGGGAAAAGGTTGCACTGAGGTAGCTGGATAACTATGCTAAGCCACACAAGTGTGCGGCACAAACACGTTGCTCATTTAAGAGTGGCATTGCAGCAGTAGATACGGCAGTACTAGGCACCAGACAGGTAGATACGGCAGTACTAGGCACCAGACAGGTAGATACGGCAGTACTAGGCACCAGACAGGTAGATACAGTGGCGTAAGTTCGTCCCAGTTGCCCGGAGGCAAGATAAATATTGGTGCCCCCCCCCCCCCACACACACACACACACACACTGCACCTTACATACAGTAAATATATATGTATGTATGTATGTTATGTATATTATGTTTAAAAACTATGGTCCTGCTGGGAGGGGGATTCAGCCACAGAATTGATATCAATGGCTTTCAATTAACTGATTCACACTTGCAGGAGAGGAGAGGAGAGGTGCCCCTTTGTGAGCAGGAGCCCGGCGGCCGATGACTCCATTGCCTCCCAGAGTTCTGCCTCTGGGTAGATAAGGCAGTACTAGGCACAAGACCGGTAGATACGTCAGCAATACTAGTATGTGCACCGGCAGAATTTATAATAATTAATTTTATTATTAGGTACTCAGTGGCACACGTCAGTGCACTAGCAGAATGGAATTATTTTTTACAGTCCCACATAGCACAAGTATTATTTTTTTTATTAAATTATATATAGCAGCCTAGTATGTAGTTGTACTACTAGGTTTGTACACTTAGGCAGTAACACTGCCAGTGGCAACAGTGGACTGAGTAAATAATACTGGCAACCTCTATTCACAGTATTCAGTGCAGGCAGCACCAGTGGACTATATATAATTCAATTAATTAAGTATTAATAATATGGCAGCCTAGTAGGTAGAGAAAATAAACTACTAGGTAGGTAGGCAGTAGCACTGCCAGTGGTCAACACAAAAGGTAGTTACACATCACCAGTAGCTTTATGCAGTGCACCAGCAGAATTTATAATAATATAATTAATTTTATTATTAGGTACTGCTTGGCAGTGGCACTCAGTGGCACACGTCAGTGCACCAGCAGCATGGAATTATTTTTTACAGTCCCACACAGCACAAATATTATTTTTTAATTAACTTATATATAGCAGCCTAGTATGTACTAGGTAGGTACACTAGGTAGGCAGTAGCACTGCCAGTGGCAACAGTGGACTGAGTAACTAAATAATACTGGCAGATTCAGTGCAGGCAGCACCAGTGGACTATATATATATATATATATATATATATATATATATATATATATACAGTGGTCGAAGTGGGGCGGTATACGGGGGTATGGCATACCCCCACTTTAATCTGAAGATTAAAAAAAAAAAGTTTTTTTTCCCCCTCAGGATGCTCTCTGATCACTCAGCAGCACATATTGTGCTTTTGTAATACCCCTGTACAACGGGGCAGTCTGGCAGGGGACGTTGATGGACAGGGGGGTGTGCGAAGGTGCACACTATATTCACTCTTTACTTTTCCATACCCCCACTTCAAAATTTCCACTTCGACCACTGTATATATATATATATATATATAATTAATTATTCATATAGTATATATTACAGCACAGCACCAGAGGTAGGCCCCAGCACAGAGGAGACTGTAGTACTACAAGTAAACAGTTAGACTGTCCTCCTTGCTAGGGAGAGCCCACCCTAAGCAGAGAGGAGAACTGATTGCACAGCAGCACTGAGGGAGACAGCCCCAGCGAATAAAATAATTACAGCACAGCACACCAGAGGTAGACCGCACAGAGGAGACAGTAGTACTACAAGTACACAGTTAGACTACACAGCAGCACTGAGAGACAGCCCCAGCGAATAAAAAATATTGCGTTCAAGGTCAAGCTCAAGTTTAAGCCGCAGCGACAGCACCAACACACCCTCTCCCAACCCACTACTAGACTGGAGTAAAGGTGGTGGGCGCAGCAGCCGCTTTTAAAGCCTCGTGAAATCCGGCGTCGGGAGATGACGTTCTGATCACGCGGACGGACCCGAGTCAGGCGGGAATCTCTGAACGCTGCTCGGAACCGGGCTCGGAGTGATGACGTTCGTGGGGGCTCGGATCTCTGGAATCCGAGTCTGCACATCTCTAATTTTTTTCCCCACATTTATATCTGTAGGACCCATATATTTAATTTTGAGTTTTGGAATAAATACATGTAAAACACATTAATCAGCAGTATCCATGTACTAAAACTTTGTTGATAATTATAATTGCCCACTAAATATGTAAATGAGTTCTAATAAACAGAATTTTATGAGACTAATCATGTCATTTATTAATGGTTGGGGAAAGGGCTGGCTGCGTGCATATTTTTAGAGTTGTGAATGATTTCAGCCACAGAGGATGTTCGTACGCAAACACAGCGACCGAGCTTGCGACCTTTCCAATGTGCGTACACACACCCAAGTGTTGGGGTAGTTTGAGACCACTCCCATTTGGGTACCATTGCGAACACTCACGTTCGCATGTGGTATGGGCATAGCTTGGCATAGTGCGTGCATTCAACCTAAATATGGTCCAGTGTGTAGAGGGCTTTAGCGAAAAAATATTCAAAATGTCATTGATTTCAGAAATAAAATTTAGGTTTGACATACTAGTTCAATACAGTTATCTGGAAGCATGTTTTTCAAGGTATACTTGGAAATAACGTATGTAGCTTATTGAAATGCATACATAGCTGCAAGGTAATACAGATGACTTGAAGAAAGCAGACAGATTGAGTTTACAGTGCATGATCTATTTTAATGCACTTTTAAAATGATGAAGTCTTATGATTCTATATTTGTCCTCCGCAGACTGGTTGTAATGAAGTCAAGCAGCTTGTGGCTGTTTTTGCTGTTGCTCGGGGTCGTTATGTTGGCCACATGGGGATGGATGGATTCAGATGGGAGAAGAAGGTTAAATTCCACTACGGGGAGGTTAAAACTGGAGGTAAATCATTTATTGAAACTCAGTTCACCCCTGGAAACTATAGACTGAAATAATCTTTTGTTTGTTTGGTTAATTTACATTTTTTTATGCAGTTGATATTAATATATTTACAGTATAATATCTGACAAAACTATTGTCAAAATCAATTAAAATGAGTAACATGTTATGGTAGTTAACAAAAACAACAGGTAAAAATTTGTACCATTTTAATCAAACACTCATGAAAATATCATATCTTAGAGCTATGAACTAGTGTATGTCGTACATTAATTATATTATGTGATACATTTATATATTATTAGTAGGAATAAATATATACTTTTTATGTTAGGTAACAGACAATTATTGTCTTAGTATTTTACATTAATGCTAAACAAAAGTCTAATGATCTTTTGCTAATATCACTGAGCAGTCATCCTTTTCTTTAAGAGTATGACAAAATCCCCTTACAGTATGTTTGTGTTACTGTATATACTGTACAGTATGTTGCATTTTTTCTGTTTATGTAAAGCTAATATAATATTGCATGAAAAGGAAGACAAATGTCTTGGCTTATGGAATGCAAAGAACATAAATTATGTCTGGGAATGCACATTCAAAAGTAAACATACTGTAAATCTTTGCAACTTTGCATGTTTTACAGTTATTTTACAGTGAATAAGAAAATATAGTATATCTACAGCTTGCTAAGAACATTAAATTATGTGTGATGAATGAAGTACGTTACAGACAGCTTTAAAGGGTCACTTTCATAGCCCTGAGCAGCAGTGTTGGAAATTATATTGGCTAGGGCAGTGGATATGGCAGTAACGCTTGTTTTTACAGTATGTGCTACTAGTCACAAAAAATTTCACTCTATGGTGGAAGGAAATGGGTGTATATTGTGGAATTTAATTGCACTCCAAATTTGTTCAAGGTTACAGTGCTGGGGTATTCTCAGTAGAGATGGGTGCCGGGGCCAAAGATTTAGATTTGTCGCCGGGATTTGGATATGGATTTGTCCAGTGGCGGTGAAAGGCTTTGGATTTTTTTCAAAAATGGTCAAAAAAAGGGCCAAATTACGTAATATTTTTTGTCCCTAGAGCAGTGGTTCCCAAACTGTGTGCCGTGGCTCCCTGGGGTGCCTCGGGACACTTGCAGGGGTGCCTTGGGTTGGTCATCCAGGACCAATTCAAATTATTTATGATCAATTATTTCTGGACAAAACCAGTGCTGGTGGCTGCCAATCATAAAATGTGTACATTTAGAACCAAATCCTACCACATAACTGAACCTAAGAATCACATATAAACACAATCTACTTAATTTGATATATATTTTTTGGGACCTAGGGGTGCCCTGGAAAAATTCTGATACTCTAGGGTGCCGTGATCGATCTATCTATCTACCACTTTGTCCTTACACCAGATAGCCCCCCTCTAGAAACTCATGAAATAGCCTGGGAAACGGAGAAGATTTCTGGAAAGAGATCCGCCTAGCTATCTCTAAGTGCTCCATCAGCGTAGCAGTTAAGGAAACCTCATATAAAATCTACACCCGGTGGTATCTAGTCACAGCACGCCTCCATGCTATGTATCAGTCTGTCTCCAACTCATGTTGGCGACAATGCGTCTGCGAATGAACTTTCTTCCACATTTGGCGGACTTGCCCACATAGTAGGCCCTTTTGGAACTTGGTCCAATCTGTCATAAACTATACCAATCTGCCCCCCACTAACACCCACCACAATGCTTTTGTGCGCCCTAGTCGACCAGCTACCCGTCTCTTCTAATAAATTGATTCTTCACATAACTTGCACCGCCAAGCTCCAGATCACCAAGGCTTGGAAAAACCCTGCTCCCCCATCATATCAAGAACTACTAAACCAAATCTGGTTTGTCTCCAAAATGGAATATATAACCAGCCTCCAAAATAACACAGTGGAGAGGTTCCACAAGGTGTGGGAACCCTGGTACTCTTCAAGAAACCTCCCCCTCCCGGGACTAGTTTGAACTCAATTGCAACCGTACCTTCTCCTAGTTGTCTGACCCACTCCCTCCTGGTCCTTCCCCACCTCTCATATCTCCACTCTAAACTTACTCATCCCTATCTTCAAACGTCACTTTAATCTTCCGCTCCTCTCAATATATCCCCCGAACATCTCCTGTACATACTCCACCCCTCCCCCTCTTCTTCCTCGCCTCCCATCCCAACCTCCAGCATATATCTCTCCTTTTCACACTCCATCCCCCTTCCACTTCCCCTCCACCTCCCCAACATATCCACTCTCTTTCCACCCCTCCCACCCTGCTCCTCCCTACCTCTTTTTGTTGATTTCAGTACATCCATAGAGAGAAAGGTTTTGTGAGAAACCAGCGCTGGATGAGGTGCAGCTGTGTACTATGGAGAGGGTTAACGCCCTAACCCAATTTGAGACATATACAATACAGAGAATTTTCCAAAGTACTAGCGCAGTTTTTTTTTTTATTTTTTTCTTATCACTTGGGATCTTCTATTTTCTGTATCAGATCCTTTCTGGTGTCTAATGGAAACTGACTTACAGTGAAATTCTAGCAGGTGTAGTTGTTTCATGCTGTATATTCTCCTGAGAAATTGAAGTGTCCTTAAAGAAACTGCTACGGGTACACCTGCTAGAATTTCACTGTAAGTCAGTTTCCATTAGACACCAGAAAGGATCTGATACAGAAAATAGAAGATCCCAAGTGATAAGAAAAAAAGAAAAAAAAAAAAAAATTTCACTACTGCGCTAGTACTTTGGAAAATTCTCTGTATTCAGTACATCCATATCAGGGACATTGACCGACAGCGGATCTGTTACATTATCCCCTATTAAGTACCTGCTTATTCACTAACTCTGTAATCGATGTACTTAAATTTTTTATGTTTCTCAATGTTCAATAAAATTTTTGAACATAATATTATACAAGGCGACACAAACAGAAGGTACAGTATTTTGTTACATATCTGCCTCACAGCAGTGGGATTAATGAATGATGATGCAAGAAGGAATTGTCCCTGGCCCTTTTTTGTAAAAAAAAAAGGACATACACATTGCACACTTGAACAAACCAATCATTTCAGACAGAGGGACTTCCAAACCTATGACTGAAATGACTGGTTCGATTGGGACTGAAATGACTGGTTCGCCTGGGCCCCCACAATAAAAGAAGCAATGCTCAAAATAGTGAATAATAATAATAATAATAATAATAATAATAATAAGAAGAAGAAGAAGAAGAAGAAGAAGAAGAATATCAATAAAAAAGAAGAGGCACAAGGTGAAATTGTCCCTAGGTCCAACCACCTTTAGCTTGTAAAAAAGGACATGCGCATTGCGCACTTGAACACAAACCAATCATTTCAGTCAGAGGGACTGCCAAACCTATGACTAAAATGACTGGTTCGTTTGGCCCCCACAAAAAATAACAGATTGACTGATGTCATAATTTGCCATCCTAATACTCACTCTCATCAGTGTGTACATCCTTCGAGTCATCATTACCATACAATATCAGTTCATCACTGCTGGAATCCTCCATGAGTTATGTCTCTGTTTTCCGATGGAATTGGTGGGAAAGGTCTTCCTCGTGAAATTTGTAGTTAATTTTTAATAACATAATATTTCTGACATTTTGAGGAAGTAGCCTCCGACGCTGCTCACTCACAAGGTTTCCAGCTGTGCTGAAGACTCTCTCCGAGTACACATTGGAGAGTGGGCAGCTTAAGTAATACAAAGCCAGCCTGTACAAGGGTTTCCATATTTAATTTTTTTCCTTCCAGTACGTGAAAGGACTCTCTGACATGCCTACAATTACGCTGTCCTGAAAATAGTCCTCCACTAATCTTTGCATAATGACCGTATCTGAAAAAGTCATGCTAGAGGTGTCACTAATACTGGGCAATTCCCTTAGACCTGACCAGATGTCAAAAGTGTTTTTTGGGACTGCTTTTTGATTGGAAGCAGCTTGTCCAACACTGTGTGGAGGCAGAACAATCACACACTGTTCTAACAGAGTATTTCACACCACTATGGTGTCCTAGGGTGCAGTGCAGTGCACACAAACAATGTAAATAAAGAAGAGAAAAAAAATTGTTTTGATTGGAAGAAGGAAGCAGCTTGTCAAAGGACAGGACAGATGGCAGAAAGTGCTTCCCTGATATTTCCGGTCAGAGCGATTCAGGTCTTTACAGGTTCTGTTATCTGTTGTGGCCTCTATAGATGGAGATCTTTGGTAATAAGTTATTTTATGCACTAATGTTAACAAAGTTTTGGAAACGAGCTCCCACTTTTTCCAGAAGTGACGATCCGCAAGACCAGAATTGACCATAGTTTTGGGGGTGATTGGCCACAAGTTGTAAGTTCAGTATGCTCTTTGGGGCTTCTTCTTGATATTTATATCAAGAAAAAAGAAGAGAAAGATTTGTCTTGGTGTGGTGCACCAATCAGAATAAATAGTCATAAAATATAACTTTAATTATGTTATTATAAGGCGAGCGAAATATTAAAACACAAGTGAGGGATAGTGCGTATTAAAAATACATGTGCGGGCGTGCCGTGTGTGCTGGAGTTTATATTGAATTTATAAGTAGTTGTAAATTGGACAGATTTGGAGACAGCCACAGGCTCCCTTGCATCAAAAATTGACACCAATACCCAGTTCTCACTGCAACAAAATACCCAGGTTTTTGGCAGGGCAAGCAGTAATTTCCCGTGTCTTGTCTCTGTGTGAAAGGGCCTTTGTGAAATTCTCGGGTGTTATGCCCTGGGAATTACACACAGGTTTTTTGCAGGGTTTTTCCTGGGTAATACACGGGTGTGTGGCAGTGTGAACAGGCTAGACCTGGGTTTTTCTCACAAAATGCAAAAAAGCAAGTTTATTGCATTGCTCAAAGCTGCTTTTTAAACAGCCAATCAAAGATACTTTTTAAACATCCAATCAAAGCTGGTCTTAGATGCCACACACTTGATGGCAGGCATACCGGGGGAAGCAGTGTGAATCGTCAGACACGGGAATTTCCCGGGTCTAAGGTGCAGTATGAATGGGGTCTGTAGAAATGAGATGCTCTGTGCCCAGCCAAAAACACGGAAACAAAAACCCTGGATTTTGCAGGGGCGGCAATGAGAACGCAGCATTATTATAATCTCAGTAAAGCTTTATTCAGAAAATTGGCTGCTTTATAAACAAGTGTCAATAAGTTCAAAGGAAAATGTATCACTGTTTGTACAAGAAAATATCACACTGTATCTTTTGTCAAAAAGAAATAGAATGTGCACGTTAGATAGTAACTTTTTAAACCCTATAGATGTGGTGATCCCTGTTAGGTAATTATTGCTGGTGAGTTTGAGGGAACACTGACTTTATCACATACTTTATTTCCTACAGTGTTGCTTGAATTCAGCACACTGAATCATTTAATGTTGGCAAAATGCCCTCTCATTACAAATGTGTATTCTAGTCAGCGTCCCTGAAAGATAAATTATCTAATTGTCTAATCTTCAACAGTATTAACATCTAATGTGGTTTGCAGTGGGATATTAGTAACAAAAAGGTTTATCAGCAATAAAGACAGGGTTAAACAATAGGGTGCCCCTCAGTTAGAGTGATGGCTTCACTGCTGGCAGAAACTAGGATCTAGCGTGTCATTCATTAAATATATGCGGTACACACAGATTAGCCCTGAAAAGGGCTTAGGCTGAAAATACTGTCATAGTGCCTGTCTTTTTTCTTGACTGTATACTATTTGTGAGTGGTAGCACACCCCTGTTTTGAATTTACCTACACAGTCCAATAATTATAAACAGGTGCCTTTTTGTGATCATATTTAATCTTCTTGCCGTGATATTTATCTCAAACATAAGGGGAAAGTTATATATTAGAGCTGACAAGGATAACTGTACATTTAAAGGGACAATTACCAATAAATATCCAATTTCATAAGAGTACAGTATATATATATATATATATATATATATATATATATATATATATATATATATATATATATATATATAAAGATACAATGAACAAAGGGGCGCTCCATGGTGCATGTAAATGATATTTAATATATGTAGAGTACACTCATAAAACACAGATAAAAGCAAATGCTCATACCAATGAAACAAACACTGTGGGCTGGTTACCACAAGATATAGATATAAATACCAGGGGCACACCGCTCCGATGCACTATCCGGAACTCCAGGATGAAGGTAACCACATGCGCTGGATTGCGCTGCCTGGACTTCTAAACCACGAGACGGGGAGGCACACGTCGGGCGGGACGGCAGGTAACACAAGGTGCGGGTATCACAGGCCACGCTCTAATGCGTTTCGTCAGAGAACTCGTTAGAGGGTGTGGCTCTGGGACTACCCAAGACAGCTATAACAAAGATTTCCTCCAATGAGGATCTCTTGTTGGCAGATGATGTCACCTAACCAATCTTTCACCTAATTAGGTGACATCATCTGCCAACACTTCTGGACACTTCTGATTAGAAGCTGGAGGACTCACTAGGCTCATTTGGATGCTGGTTCATATCCCCTACTCTTTTCAAGTGCTGGTATCGATGCTCTTTCATATCGGGTTCATATCCCCCACTCTTTTCAAGTGCTGCTATTGATGCCCTTTCATATCGGGTTCATATCCCCCACTCTTTTCAAGTGCTGTTATTGATGCTTTTTCATATCGGGTTCATATCCCCCATCCCCCACTCTTTTCAAGTGCTGCTATCGATGCTCTTTCATATCGGATCTCTATAGAGACATCACATTTTTATGAATTTATAAAGATTCCATTAGATTGACATACCGCTCAACTTGTATAGCCCTGAGGAAGTCTCCCCGGAGACGAAACCCGTTGGGTTCTGTCCTTGCGGTTATTCATCAATTGAATCAAATTGGAATCAAACAGATGTTTCATTTTTAATAAATGTTATTAAATTGTATATCTTTGTATCATTGTTCACCTTAACAAATTACTTGAAGGTGGTGGTACTTGCAATAGCACCCTCTACGCTCCTACTTTATATATATATATATATATATATATATATATATATATATATATATATATATATATATAGACGGTAGGATCCCAACGGCAAGAAGAGACCAAGCACGGCACTGGAGGACTTGTAAAAGATGGTTTTTTATTACCTCAACGTTTCGAGGCTAGCTGCCCCGTCGTCAGGAGGAAAAATACACACAACTTTCAGCTGTTACCAGCTCACCTTATGTACCTGTGCTCCCGCCTGCATCCACCGTCCCCACGCCTCCAATCACCGATCTGCACCCAGCTGGAGTGGCGACATGAGATGACATCAGCGCAGACTACCAGCTGATTGTTGCTAAGCAACCGGGTAACAGAACTGCGAGCCGGGGGCGGGGGGCGTGCGTTAGCCTGCAGGGAACACACGGTTACACAGAAAACTCAATACAAACAAAGTAAAAGCAATACTAAAGACAAAATTACTATTCTTCATAATGAACACCAAACTCTGATGGCTGACCGTGCTCATGATAAACTGTGGGTTAAACTTAACCAGCAAATCGACACATACAAAGCTGAGTTATTGAAATTTAAGAAAACTAAATTGTCTGCAGTCCAACAGGACTATGAGTATAACAACGTGTATCGTTGGCTTACCGGGACCGATAAGCCATTCCAACAAGGCGGGCCTGGAAGGAGAAATCGTACCTGGCATAACCGTCGTGACAGACCTACCCACGAGCCATCCACTTCGCAGAGTGACAGCGATTTCGTTGTCCCCTATTCTGATGATACATCCAGCGGCAAGCGTCCCCCTTTAGGGAGAACCACCAGAGGAAAAGGTGCAAAAACCAAAACACCCGACGTGGGGGCCAGTGCGAAAGGCTCTACAAGAGCACGCGGCAAAGGAAAGAGTTAGTGTTCAACTTATCAACCAGAACTATCTCTCCCGACGAACTTTCTGTTCTTAACAAGGGACTCTCGTTCATACCGACAAACAAACACAACGATTTTGATTGGCAACTGGATTGCCATAAATTGGCACGGAATATGAGGCTTAAAGAACATTTCCAGGACGTCAGACCATCAGGTAACAAAGACTCTGTGACTGATTTATTTGTGAGAAAACAAAAGATTTCTTCATTTGATCCTATCAGTCATAATGCCTCGTTAAAGACATTTAATAGACTTTTGGGGGATACGATGGTTAAATATACTACAGCTAACGTTGTGAACCATTATAATCTTTCCAAGAATGAGCAACGTGCTCTTCATGATCTGAGTGTGGATAGAAGTATCACTATACGCCCTGCCGACAAGGGGGGTGGTATAGTGATACAGAATCTTGATGATTATTGCACCGAAGTTTATCGGCAATTAGCTGACATTAAAGTTTATCGCAAATTACCTAATGACCCCTCTAATGTCTTTCAAATTGAATTATTTAAAATCCTTGATGATGCATGTAAGGGCGGTTTGATTAATGAGAAGTGTTGACTTGCCTTGAAAGTTTTACATCCTACCGTGCCAGTTTTATATACACTTCCAAAGGTCCATAAACGGCTAGTGGACCCCCCTGGTCAACCGATAATCTCGGCCAGGGGTAGTTTGTATCAACCTACATCACAGCTGCTTGATATGCTGTTACAGCCACATATTGTGATTCAGGAATCGTATCTCATGGATACTACCAGTTTTTTGAATAGATTAAATGGGGTCGGTGACATTCCAGTCGACACACTATTATGTGTAATGGATGTCACCAGCCTCTATACATCTATTCCGCACGATCAGGGCTTAATTGCTATGAAAAACTTTTTTTGCAATAAGGTGATTGATTTTGGGTTCGATGTTTCACTGTTTCTGTCATTATTGGAGCTGATACTTACACGTAATTATTTTGCTTTTGATGGTAAAATGTACCTGCAGACATCCGGGTGTGCTATGGGGGCGGCCGTCGCTCCGGCGTATGCCAATGTTTATATGTTTGAACTTGAACAACAAATGTTCTTTAAACACAGGTTTAGCCCACACATCCGGATGTACTGCAGGTACATTGATGACCTCTTTATGTTATGGACTGGGGGCCTTGAGAAGTTCGAGGTCATGATGAAAGAGATCAATGATTTAGATACACCCATTAAATTCACATATACATCGAGTACCAGTGAAATTGCATTTTTAGATGTCAGTGTCTCACTATCTGATGGGCATTTGACAACTACTGTCTTTTCTAAAAGCACTGACAGGAACACTTTATTAACATCTAATAGCCATCATCCACCATCATTGAAAAGGGGTTTACCCTATTCGCAAATGATACGAGTGGCACGTATCTGCAGTGATTGGGGTACCCTTCCAATGGAACTGGATAAAGTGATAGATAAATTTCATGAATGGGGTTATCCCTTGAAATCATTGCTCCAATCTAAATCTAAAGTCTTGATGTTAAAGAGAGAGAAGCTTATGACGCCCTCTGACAGAAAGCATGGAGATATTTTTCCCATCATCACTACTTACGATACATTGAGTGCAGTTTTACCTATAGCCACCAGAACTCTTTGGCCCATAGTATCCACAGATACGAGTTTAAAATGCTTCCATAATGTCAAACCTCTGACATGTTACAAAAGAGGAAGGAATTTACGTGATATGTTAGTTCATGCAGATATCAGTGGTTTTAAAACTGAGTCTGCTATAACTATGAAAAAACCTGGGTGTTATAAATGCCCAAATTGCGTAACCTGTGGGTACTTGATTGCGGCTAAAAGTTTTAACCATCCACATTCTGGCTTTAAATTTAAAATTAGACATGTTCTTTCCTGTGACTCACGTTACGTAGTATACATTATTATTTGTCCCTGTGGACTTTATTACGTAGGAAAGACATCTAGAAAGTTCAAGGAGCGGATGGCTCTCCACCGCTCCTCCATTAAAGCGGCTTTATTAGGGAAACCTTGCGACCAACCTGTTGCTGTACATTTTAGACAGCACAATCACCAACTATGCACTTTGAGATATATGATTATTGACCCGATACCTGATAGCATACGTGGCGGTGATCGCAATAAAAAATTATTGAAGTTGGAAGCGATGTGGATCCATAAATTGGATACTGTTTGTCCTCGGGGATTGAACGAGAGAATCATGTGGAACACATTGATGTGAAGAGATGTATACACACATGGCGATATTGGTCAGAAGGGTTAAAATGTACGTTTATCCTTATATCTGTATTTTTATGCCTATGTTTGATTCTGGTCACACTGTAACTGTGTGTCTTTTTTATATACATGTATTTTAAATGTATGTGTATGCTTTTACTTTGTTTGTATTGAGTTTTCTGTGTAACCGTGTGTTCCCTGCAGGCTAACGCACGCCCCCCGCCCCCGGCTCGCAGTTCTGTTACCCGGTTGCTTAGCAACAATCAGCTGGTAGTCGGCGCTGATGTCATCTCATGTCGCCACTCCAGCTGGGTGCAGATCGGTGATTGGAGGCGTGGCGGACGGTGGATGCAGGTATGAACGAGAGTCCCTTGTTAAGAACAGAAAGTTAGTCGGGAGAGATAGTTCTGGTTGATAAGTTGAACACTAACTCTTTCTTTTGCCGCGTGCTCTTGTAGAGCCTTTCGCACTGGCCGCCACGTCGGGTGTTTTGGTTTTTGCACCTTTTCCTCTGGTGGTTCTCCCTAAAGGGGGACGCTTGCCGCTGGATGTATCATCAGAATAGGGGACAACAAAATCGCTGTCACTCTGCGAAGTGGATGGCTCGTGGGTAGGTCTGTCACGACGGTTATGCCAGGTACGATTTCTCCTTCCAGGCCCGCCTTGTTGGAATGGCTTATCGGTCCCGGTAAGCCAACGATACACGTTGTTATACTCATAGTCCTGTTGGACTGCAGACAATTTAGTTTTCTTAAATTTCAATAACTCAGCTTTGTATGTGTCGATTTGCTGGTTAAGTTTAACCCACAGTTTATCATGAGCACGGTCAGCCATCCGAGTTTGGTGTTCATTATGAAGAATAGTAATTTTGTCTTTAGTATTGCTTTTACTTTGTTTGTATTGAGTTTTCTGTGTAACCGTGTGTTCCCTGCAGGCTAACGCACGCCCCCCGCCCCCGGCTCGCAGTTCTGTTACCCGGTTGCTTAGCAACAATCAGCTGGTAGTCTGCGCTGATGTCATCTCATGTCGCCACTCCAGCTGGGTGCAGATCGGTGATTGGAGGCGTGGCGGACGGTGGATGCAGGCGGGAGCACAGGTACATAAGGTGAGCTGGTAACAGCTGAAAGTTGTGTGTATTTTTCCTCCTGACGACGGGGCAGCTAGCCTCGAAACGTTGAGGTAATAAAAAAACATCTTTTACAAGTCCTCCAGTGCCGTGCTTGGTCTCTTCTTGCCGTTGGGATCCTACCGTCTATTTAACTTCTGCAAAGGCACGCTGGCAGCTGAATCAACTTAAGTGGAGTGCCGGTCCGCAAGTCCTCTATATATATATATATACATATATATATATATATATATATATATATATATATATATATATATATATATATATATATACAATATTAAAAGATGGATAGGTATCACAGGAACCACTTTAACTCGAAGTCTTTGTTTAGTCCTCCAGGAATGAATGTTTCTAATTTAAGGATCCACTCCATCTCTTTTTTGGCTACTCGGGTTTCCTTTTTTTGATTCTTCCAATTATTCCTAATACTTTCAACGCCAATGAATTTCCGTATTTTTGATGTCGAGCATTGGTGATCGTTCTAATAATGATTTGAGTGTGTTTCAAGACCCTTGTCGATATTGTTGATGTGTTCCACTATGCTAGTTTTCAGAGATCTTGATGTTAGTCCCAAGTACAACAATCCACATTCGCATCCTATTAGATATACTACTCCTAGAGTGTGACAAGTAATGAAGTCTCAAATTTTATATTCTTTCTTTTTGACAGCAAAGGTAGTGTACTTAGACTGGATGGTTTTTACCTTTCTACACATGATGAAAGAACTGCACCAGTGAAAACCTTTTGTTCTAATAGGATTCAAACTCTCAATGACAAATGTGCATCCTACTAATTTGTTCTTCAAATTGTTTGCACTTCTATATATGAATTTTGGGGATGAGGGTATCACTGACTTCAAAGTTACATCCTTTTGGACGCAACTTTGACATTTGAAGATCTTCTCCAACTCTTTATGGTGTGAGCTGTATTTCATAATGAAGCCCCATTCAAATTTATTTTTGTAAAACAAGTTTTACAGGTTTGTCTCTCAAGAGTCTTTTCCTGTCTAACTCCATGATCTCTGGTTTTTGTTTGTTGACATTTATTTTTGTCATAGCCCCTTGCTTCAAAGTTCTTACTTATTTCATCTATTTGTACACTTGTACAGTGTCACTTGTACAGTTCCTTTTTTAAACTCATAGGAATTGTTCCTTAGGTACTCCATCTAGCCATCTACTAAAGTGCTTGCTTTCTTTATGAATTAAGCTATACTTATCAGTGGCTTTCTGCTAGCATTTTGTGTGAAGGTGATTATCCTGTATGTATACAGTTATATCCCAAAAATGATTTCAGTAGTACTGATATATGGAATGTAAGCTTGATATTTAAAACATTCACATTCAAGTATGAGTAAAACGTCTCTAATTCTTCTTGTTGGCCTTTCCAGAAAAGAGAAGATCATCAATGTATCTTAGCCAGGATACCAGGTTCAACCTGAATGCTGGATAGTTATAAATGCTGTTCTCCTCCCATTGGCGAAGGAAGAGATTAGCCTTTGTCATGGTCGATAACTGTATGTGAATTTATTTCTGGTATTCATGTTCTAGAAGGGCCTTTGTCTGGGTTATTTTGGTGTTTCTTACTAGGAAACACCAAGACAACCAGACAAAGGCCCTTATACAATATGAATACCAGAAATAGATTTGCTCCATTGAAAAGAGAAAGACACCTCCCCAGACAGGACCCACCATCGAAACCTTTTTAGAACAAAGGAGAAGGTATTGGAGAAACTGAAACCAAAAACAAAGATAGGGAAAAAAAGAAAAAGAAGAAGAAAGTGGCAAGTAGTGAAATCAATTATACTCCACAACAACTACTTTTAAAAAAAAAGAAGAATATTATCTTCAAGAGATTGGAACAGCCATAGGTACCAAGTTCATCCTCAGATATGCTAATCTCTTCCTTAGACAGTGGGAGGAGAACAGCATTATAGTGATCTAATTGAATGCAAATGTGTATTGGTGTATGTGGGACGAACATCAAGATCTCTGAAAACTAGGATAGTAAAACATGTCTGCTAAATCAACAAGGGTCTTGAAACACACTCACTATTGAATCATTTTAAGAACATCACCAAAGCTCGACATAATATATACAGTATACGGAAATTCATTGGCATTGAAATTATTAGGAATAATTGAAGAATCGATACAAGAAATTGAGGGAACTCATGGAGCTTAATGCATGGCTAAAGGGATGGTATAGGCAAGAGGGGTTCAGGTTCCTAGAGCACTGGTTGGACTTTTCAAACAGGGGCCATCTATACAACACAGATGAATTGCACCTGAATGGAAAGGGGGCGGCGGTGCTGGGGGTAGGATGGTTAAAAGGTTGGAGGAGTCCTTAAACTAGACATGGGGGGGATACAAATAAGAACCCTATGACTCTGCCCTACACACAGTCACAGTGACAGTTCTAGAGTGAGAGCAGTAAAGGCAGAGACATGTGTATGGATGCTGAGTGCAGATAGCTAGCAGCTTTCAGTCGCAGGCTGCTGCCGCAAACCTGTTTACATAGCCAGCGCGCAGTGATTGCCTTCCCCTGCCGTTTGTACTGCTGCAACTGACTGGCCGCCCCGTAGGACACCTCCCCCACACCCTGCTTTCCCCAGGATCACTACCTTTCCCAGTCCACACACCTGCGCCCCTGCAGCAGTCCCTTGGAGCTAAGTGGCAAAAAGCTGGGGATATCCCCAGCACCTGCCTCCCGGCTCCCTCCCCGCCTGCTCTCCAGCAGCATATATTGTTTGGGAGGTGCTGGCCTGCCTCCCTGCAGACCTTCTTGGTGGAGATGGACGCCGCCTGCCTCTGTCACCCGGCGCACCCATGGAGCACGTCCTGCCCGCCAGTGCCTCTTGCCCCAAGGACCCGGCAAGCCCCGCCACAATCATCATTAAGTATGTGCTCAGCATCACCCGGAGCCATACTAACCACTCTGCACACCCTCCTGCTGCCCTATCAAAGGTGATATATCCATCCATGCAGCCCAGTGGGGTCTGCTGCCTGGGAACATGGCAGCAGCGTCTATGTAAGAATAAAGGACAACCATCAGCCGCCCTAGCCACCTCCAGCCCCCTGCAACAACACCACCCTTTGGAGCTCCCACGCAGCATCTCGCAAGAGGGCAGCAAGTTCTGGCATACCCTGCTAATGGCTGTGTAGTAAGTGTGCCCGCAGATCAGATGGCCAGAACTGGCTGGCCTCCCTGCAGACTTTTGGCCCCAAGCTGAACGTGGTTATGGCCAGGGAAGGACCCCAGTTACACCCAACTGTGGCACCTGGGGGGGCAGCTACACCCACCAGGCACACAAGCTCCTCTGTGGAGAGCCGATGACCGGCAAAGCAGGTATCTACTCCGCTACACCCGCACTACCCTCGCACAGGCCCCTACCCCACCCACTGCACCCGAACCATCCCCACCAAAAGCACCCCCGGACACACTTCCGCACCTCCAGCAACACCGCAACCATGCCTCCCCCCATCTGCAGCACACTCGCACATGCCTCTGGCCCACCCCGTACCATAGCCAAATACAACTACAGTACCCCAGCACCCGCCACCCCTGCACACACCGGCTACACAGCTGCTCCTCCCCCACCCATGGCATCCTTGCACCCAAGCCTTACCCACCCACACCAATGCCACACCCACCCACCACATCACCTACCACTTAACCACATGCAGTGTCAAACACCACACCTGCCCCTCCCGCATACACAGTACACCCACACCTGCACCTCCCCCACAGCACACCAGGCTCTCCCCAATCCACAGCACACCCAGACCCGTCCCCAACCCATATTTCACACAATAACCGCTGATGGGGTGAAGCCCCTCACGACGGTGTGAAGAGCGCCAGTAGGGTTCGATGAATCACATAGTATGTATATATTTGTTCTCATACTTTTATATCCAATCTTAAGAAATTGGATATTTATTGGTAATTGTCCCTTTAATTGTATAGTTAATCCTTGTCAGCTCTAATATATAACTTTCCCCTTATGTTTGAGGTAAATATCAAGAAGAAGCCTCAAAGAGCATACTGAACTAACAACATGTGGCCAGTCATCGCCAAAACGATGGTCACTTTCGGTACTGCAGAACGGGAGCTTGCTCCTGAACTTTATTAGTGATTAAAAGAACTTACTACCCAAGATCACCATCTATAGAAGCCACAATAGAGATGGGGTTGGCGAATGGTGGAAGAACATGTAAAGAGCTGAATCATACTGACCGAAAATAGCAGGGAAGCACTCCCAGTATATACCGCTCACTTCCGATAATTTGACCTTGAACTTCCTTTAAAAGAGAGTGCAGCAAGATCATGCAGACATTCTTGGCCTTATATTCTAAAATGCATTTTATTCATTGCATGTTGCCACTGTGACTTTTGACTACACTGTCAATCAGCTCGTGAGTGTCAGAAATAGGAAGTAACTGCAGACTCCATATTCCTTATTATCCCTCCTGACTCTCACCACTGCTCCTTGGTAGGACTTCGCTATTTTTTTTTCACCTTGATTATTTTGCACATGTGTGTTTACAGTATACCCGTTTGTAACCAGAATACTGATATTGGGGATATAGTGTCAAAATTCCTGTGAGTGTCAAAAATAGGGAGTTACCATGGACTCCTTTGTTTTCATTATTATGGTTCCTTTTGACACTAACCACAGATTTTTTTTTAGGATATCGCCCATGTTATTATGAACAAAATCCTGTATGTGATATTTTACAGTATGTGTTATTTTTGTTTGAATTAAAAATCTTTCGGATATTGAAGAAAATAACACAGTGCACAATTCTTGTTCTTACCTTTCAAAATACTCTATTGTGGAAGGAAACATGTATTTACTCTAACTTTACTGGCAATATCATTTTCCAGATTCGAGTTGCATTTATATATTGCAAAAATCGCAGGATGTTTGTCTGGATCCATTTAAGTTGTTATTGATCCCACTTCTGATTCATATTTTTGTTTACTGAACATAGTCATGTTTATCTGCATTTCTCCAATGTAATTTACTACTATTTGCTTGCAGTACAATGCACGTACTGTATATTTGTAACTTCCACAATTCAAAATCTTCGTTCGGTGGAATATTAATATACCATACTGCCTCAACTTCTTAATCCTGCTATAAGTATTTTTAGTTTTGCAAATATTTTAACTACAGTAACTATTGTACTTTTGTACGTGAAGGATATGCCAAGCTATTACGTAGGACAGTAGTGTAACTAACTTTATAATACATTTTTCATTAAACCTTTTATTAAATGAAAGCTGGTCTTAGCATTTTAAACAATTATCATTAACTTTTGGGCATTGATGTAATTTACATTGTAAAAAAATGTATATGGAAATCTCATATATTTAGCCAGATCTGTCACTCATCCCCTGTGTATATAACGTTCCCGCCCAGCGGGATACACAAACCCGCCCCCCTAGGGAAAAGACCAGTGTTCTATGTGTATAATGTTCCCGCCCAGCCTTATACACAAACCCGCACCCCCTAAGGAAAAGACCACTGTTCTACTCACCCCACCCCCTTGACATCACCTCCCCCCGCCCAGCCAGGGCTACAGTACACGCCCACCATCCATAATTTCTCCACAGCCACCATCCACCATTACTCCCTCACCCCCCCTCTGCCAGCAACCCCCCCAGACACCCGCGACACCCTCCCGTGATTCGCGGGCCCCCAACCCCCCTCCCACGATTCGCGGGCTCCCCGTGACCCCCCCTCCCACAATCCGCGGGCCCCCCGTGACCTCCCCCGATTTGCGGGCCCCCCGCAACTCCCCCCTCCCGCAATTTGTGGGACCCCCCGCGAAGCCCGCTCCCGCGATTCGCGGGACCCCTGCGCCCCCTCCCATGATTTGCAGACCCCCTCCCATGATTTGTGGACCCCCCTCCCACGATTCACACCCCCCCTCCCGCGATTCACGGCAGCCCCCCGCACCCCCCTCCCGTGATTTGCGCCCCCCCTCCCGCAATTCATGACCCCCGCACCTCCCTCCCGCGATTCGCGGACCCCCGCACCCCCCCTGTGTCCCCCTCCCTTGATTCACGGCACCCCCCACGCCCCTCCAGCGATTCACGGACCCCCACAACCCCCCCTCCCGCAATTTACTGACCCCCTCAACCCCCCTCCCGCAATTTGCAGACCCCCCTCCTGTGATTCACGCCACCCATGCACCCCCCTCCCGCGATTTGTGGCCCTAAGCCCCCTCCTGCGATTCACGGCACCCCCCGTGGACCCCTCCCGCAATTTGCAGGCCCCCTGCGATCCCCCCTCCCGCGATTCGTGGGCCCCCACGATTCACGGCACCCCCGTGCCCCCCCCTCATGTGATTCGCCACGCCCCCTCCCATAATTCGGTGCGCCCCCCTCCCACGATTTGCAAACCACAGCCCCCTCCCGCGATTCACGGCACCCCCTCCTGCGATTTGTGCACCCCCGCGACCCCCCCTCCTGCAATTCGCGCCCCCTCCCGCAATTCGCTCCCCCCGCTATTTGCTGACCCCCGCCCCCCCCCCCTCCCTCGATTTGCGGACCCCCTCCCGCGATTTGCAGACTCCCACGGCACCTCCCGTGACCCCTCCCGTGATTCGCAACCCCCCGCGATTCACACCCCCCCTCCCGCGGCCCCTCCCGCGATTTGAAGCCCCCCCGAGATTCGTGGACCCCCCTCCCACGATTCACGCCCCCCCTTCCCGAGATTCACGGCACCCCTCCGCATCCCCTCCTGTGATTTGCGCCCCCCAAACCCCCCCTTCTGTGATTCATGACCCTCGCGCCTCCCTCCCGTGATTCGCGGACCCCTGCACCTACCCTGCACTCCCCACCCTCCCTTGATTCACGGCACCCGTCGCACCCCTCCCGCGATTCCCGGACCCCCAGAACCCCCCTCCCGCAATTCACTAGCCCCCACAACCCCCCTCCCGCAGTTTGTGGACCCCCCTTCCCGCGATTCAAGCCCCCCCCCCCGCGCCCCTTCCCACGATTTGCAGACCCCCACCCCCTCCTGCTTATCGCAGATCCCTGCACCCCCTTCTGGCAATCCCCCCCAGCAGACCCCTGCGACCCAACTCTCGCATTTCACATACACCCGTGAGAATGGCGGATCCTGTACCGCCACAAGCAGGTGCCGCCCCTAGGTGGAAAATCCATCCCTAGCTGCCGCGCTGCAGGTTCCCCCACTGCCAGAAGTGTCCCCACGGTCCTCTGCACCAGCACAACCATATTTCTCACAATACAAACGTTCACAAACTAAGGGGGCGCAGCCCCTTACGCCGGTGTGAAGAGCGCCCGTAGGGTGCGATGAATCACCTAGTGTATATATAAACTGGCAGAGGTGGATTGGGATAGAAAACCAGCCTGAAAAAGTACTGAAGGAGCCCTAAATTGGTTGGGGAGGGGTGGATAAACTCATGGCAACCTTTTCATGTATCGACCTTTCCCATGTTGACCTGTTGCTTTTGTCATACTTTTATCAATTATGACATTGTGCATGTCGTCCTTTTGTCAATGTCGACTTTTGGTGTCTTACTATTGAATGTCAATCTATACACTGTCTAGGTCAGTGTCTAGACACTCTCTATGAACCACATCCTTAGATGTGATTCGGCACAAGGACTTGGTGATATTGAATGAGTGGGTCCTGTGAATATGAAATGATCGGGGACACGTGCAGCTCATTAAGTATTCATTGCTCAGGGTCCCCTCTCCTTACATATGAAAAAGCAGAGACATGCTCATTACATATGCACGAGTGAAGGCAGGAAGCAGTCAGTGATTGAGGAGCCAAGTAGGAGGCACTGCGCTGCAGCCTAGTCCACTGGGCTGGCCACTGATGCCGTTCGCTGCACTCTGCTCACACGCAGCTGCAGGAGTCAGCTGCATGTGAGCAGAAAGCAGGAATGGGGGGCGCAGAGCAGCCAGCGCTACCCGGAAGTGCAGATTCCAGGAGTGCTGGCATGCAGTGAACACCCATGGCAAAGAGCAAGTTACACCCCCAGACAATGAACATGTATTCCCCCATGGCAACGAGCAAGAAACTCCCCCTAGGCAACTAGCATGTATTCCCCCATGGCAACAAACATGTAACTCCCTATGTCAGTGAGCATTTAATCCCCGCTGGCAATGAGCAAAAAAACCCTGGCAAGGATATCTAACCCCTGGCAACTAGCATGAAACTCCTGGCAACAATCAAGAAACCCCAGGTAACAAGCATGCAACTCATGGTAACGAGCATGTAATTAAGCATCAGTTATGTGGCCTAACATGTTATAGGCATTATGGTGTGTAGCATAATGTGTAAAAGGCGTTACGGTGTGTGGTATAATATGTAATAGGCCTTACAGTGTGTGGTGTAATATGTAATGGTTATTATGCTGTGTGTGACGTAATATGTGATGGGCATTACGGTGTGTGGCGTAATATGTAATGGTTATTATATTGTGTAACGTAATATGTTATGGGCATTATGGTGTGTGGTGTAATAACTAATGGGCATTACAGTGTGTGGTGTAATATTTAATGGACATTGCCGTGTGTGACAATGTGTAATGGACATTACGGTGTGCGTAATCCTGTTGCAGTGTCTAAGTGGGTCAACCAGGCTGTAAAAATATTGCGTAACAGTGCACGTTCAGCAAGGCTGTAACCATTAGTGCAAGTAAGGCGGTATGGCATACCTATAAAAAACTATGTGGCAGGTCTTGTGGCCCCCTCCCACCCCGCTGTCATTTAGTTTTTTTGTAAAAAATCAAATTGATTGTGCCATCCAAGAGAAGCTGACTAGGGGGGCGCTACCTAAATATCTGACTAAAATATTTTGTGTAACCATAGGTAGGGGGGTCCTGCCTATTTTGTCAGTCCCAGGCCCCACAATTTCTGTTGGCAGCCCTGGGTCCCAGATTCAACTACTCTTGCAGTATGGACCCTTGCACTGCATGGCCTCATAGGAAGGGGGTGTGGCTTAGCAGGAATGATGCTACTGCAAGCCACTCCTCAATTTTCCATGTATTTTTATGCTGTGGGGGCATGCCCAGTGCTCTGCATGCTTGCTGGCCAACTACCCCTCACACCGCACACTCACACTAAACTCAGGGACAGTGCACATCTTCAGAAGAAGACCCACGCAAAAAAAATTAGGCCACACTCCGTAATGCACATTACATATTATGCCACACTCCATAATACCCATCAGAAATTATGCCTCACAGCGTAATGTAGACTGCCTCTACAACAAACTTTGAGGTGTAACAGTTTTATTCTTGATATACACACTCCCCTTTGCTGGCAGATATAACCATGGTCCCGCTCTGCAAGATTGGTAATATGGGAAAAGAAAACAGCGGCACTCTCGGAATTAGTGACTATTGCAACTTCCTGCACCCCCACAACACATAGACATGCAATCAAACACACACACTACCACCGTTACCCTATAACCCCTCTGCACATACAGTGCACTATGAAGCTTATGCTCATGTTCAAGGCTTCTGTGTAGGCACCTTTGACTTGCATAGTCTTCATGGCGCTCGCACAGGGGAGGGGGCATGATGAGTCAGGCAGGGGGCATTTGCATGCGAACACTGGGTGCACCTAGCAAAACACTGGGGTCCCATGTGAATGTAGGCGGACACCTGCCTGACTGTGTAGGGCGGTTAACGTTCCAGGATGTTAGCCATCCCCCCAGTTCACGGGCCCAGATGCCGCAACTCAGATGAGAATGAGATTTGCGAGTTGATGTAGAAATCATTCGATGGTCGGCGACCATCAAATGATTTTGTGACTGCACGCTACCCTGCAAATGGATGCTTATGTAAAACATCCATTCTCAGTGCAGCAAGAATATTCGCTGAGTGGAGTGCATCATTAGAAGGCTCGATAAAAAGTGAACTACCACTGCTTAGCAAGGCAGCCATAATAACCCCCTATAGCCACTATCCTGCACTCCGTACACACTAACATCGCCTCTCTGCACCCCTATCCCTCACACACTACTCTAACCAGCTTCTTTCATAATGCACAGTATTAGTGTCCTCCAAACACATTTCAATGTTCCCCCCAGGATATTACTCTGTTCCCCCAACACATTATTCTGTGTGTGTCCCCAGAACACTACTCTCTTCCCCTTCAGCACATTACTCTCCCCTCCCCCCCAACACATTACTCCCCACCAACACATTATTCTGTGCCCCTTTACACATTATTCTGTGCCCACCCCCCTTCATTATTGTTTCCCCCAGAACATTATGGAGAGAGAGACACAGGTGAAGGAACATTCCCCTCCCCACTGATGGGAGACGTGGGAGAGCATGGTGGAGGGCGGAGCTGCTGCGTGTCTATCTTTCAGAATGACAGGTACAGCAGAGGAAGGAAGAGCGAGAGGAGATCTGGCTGCCTTTTGCCACTGCTGCTTTTCAGTGAGCGTGGCAAGCGCAGCGCAGGCTCTGGCCATCAACTGCAAAAGTGCACAGCATGGTTTTAGAGCAGGGAGAGTGCCTGGCTGCATACCTTGCTGGAGCCTATGATCGGCAGTATGCACCCCTGGACTACCCCTTATATTCACCTATGTTTAGAACATGTATTCTTATATGTGCAAACTTGTTCTCCCCTGCACTGTCTGGTTGGTGCAGCAGTCACTGGAAAAAGACACAAGATGAAAGGAAATTGTTACTAAAAATGATGATAGTACAGCACAGCATCAGACTTGGTTCTAAAAAGAGGGTTTTTTTTTGCCAATCGCACAGGACCCAAAAGCTTATATGATTGGTTATATAGATAAACTGGACCTTCTATTGAAATATGACAAAGATGCTTGTCTGTATTTTACGAAGATGTGCAACCTCTGGACATATAATATTTGATACAAAGGAAAATAGAAAAAAGTGTCCCTTGGTGTTTCGTTTCATCAAGAAACTTCATCAGGGGAAAAACAATTGATCTATTGTTTTTCCCCTGATGAAGTTTCTTGATGAAACGAAACACGTTGGGTAACCATCAAAAACTGTAAAGGAAAATCACTGCTGCATGTACTACTCCAGCTCAAAAAGTTGTGTAAAAACAAATTATTAATCATTGTTTTTTGATTGTTTTATGGTATTTGTATTAAATATTAAATATATGTTATGTACATATTGTTCCTCTTTTATAAAAATTACATATGAACATATTGGGCGCTTAGAAAACACTATTGGCTTTGGAGATTTGTGTATTCCTTACTAGTAGGGGACTTAGTGTTCGAAGCGACCACCATTGGAATTTAGCGCAATTTTAGAGATATTGGTGTTGATATATATATATATATATATATATATATATATATATAGACAGAGGATGGATCCGGCACTGCAGGTCTTAGGTTGAGCCAAAGTCAGGTTGAAGCGCCCCGGTGCCAGCAATAGGGACCTTGCAGCCCCTGGTATATACAGAGCAATAACAAAGGGCACTCAGGGTCTTTTAAGCGGTGAAAACAAGAGACTGTTTATTCAGTCATGAAAACGTCCGTCTACGTTTCGGGGTCTCCCCCTTCGTCAGGACAGGTAAGCGGTAAGGTGAACAGTGATAAAATACAACACATTAAATAAGCTCAGTCACTTACCCCCTCCTGCAGCTTGCGCTCTCTCACGTGGACCGCTGGGCATACTTCCGGGTGTGGCCACGCCGTGATGACGTCACCGTGATTGACAGCGTCGTCCCTCTGGCGCGTCAGAGCGGGGCTAGCCGGCAGTCACGTGGGGCGGGCTGTGGGAGGTGAACAAGCAACAACGTTATGCAGACATGGTGGCAGTGTAATCAAAACAGCAAATGCATACATCAAAAATATGACAGTACTGTGTGACAAATCTCCGGGGCACCGCACCTAGAAAAAAAAGGAGCATGCAAACACATTAGTGCGAATATAAGCCAAACGATCAAACAACAACAAGTGGGGAGGTGCTGACATCTAGTGGGCAAAAACAAGAAATGCATAGAATGAAAGAGAGCCACGTGAGAGAGCGCAAGCTGCAGGAGGGGGTAAGTGACTGAGCTTATTTAATGTGTTGTATTTTATCACTGTTCACCTTACCGCTTACCTGTCCTGACGAAGGGGGAGACCCCGAAACGTAGACGGACGTTTTCATGACTGAATAAACAGTCTCTTGTTTTCACCGCTTAAAAGACCCTGAGTGCCCTTTGTTATTGCTCTGTATATATATATATATATATATATATATATATATATATATATATATATATATATATATATACATATCTATTTGCTCTGCACATGGGTGATTGTCACTCCTTTTTATGCAACTCCCAATACCCAATGTCCTTATTATGAATAGTACTCCTCTATTAATAGAACATCATAGCCCACGATGAGAACTCAGAGGTCATAATGCCTGTGATAGTAAATTCCCAGGTGTTGTAACCTCTGTGTTCTCTTCATGAGCTATGCTTCATTAATAGAGTATATATATATATATATATATATAAATTTTTTTTTACCTTTGTATAAATATAAATAAATATATATATATATATATATATATATATATATATATATATATATATATATACACTGTGCGTGTGTGTAAATATATACAGTATATTGGGGCCCCAAAAGATACATTTGTACCGGGCCACAAAATTTCTGTGGCCTGGACCATTCCGGTTTTGCTACATTCCCGGACCATACAGGGAGGCTTTATTCTTTCCCTCCTCCTTTCCCTGGTGACAACTGTCACCGGCAGACCCCCAGAACAGGACACCCCCTGGACCGGACACTACAAGCTCAGGAATGCAGAGTTTGATGTCCGGTCCGGCATTCCAGGGTCTTGTTCTGGTCCAGTTTTTACCTATACCCAGTATTCCGCTATGTGGACAGGCTATTTACTGTTTGTTTCCCTAACTGTTTTTTTATTTAATGCATTTGCCTACTAGCACTTTGTAATAATTTTTGTACATGTCACTTGGATAAGAATTCTGATTAAGGTTTGATCAGTGTAACATTATTTGCTATGTACTTTGAAAAATGGATATATAATACTTCATTATTTTTTCAAAAATGTGTTGTTGTTGAAAAATGTATTATACCTAAAGAAGATAATGGTTGCGTTACAAAATATTTTTTGTACAGAATCGGCTATTAAAATCTATTTTATATAAATTGTCTCCTGAATTCAGGAATGATGTATATGCTGACAACTTCTGATAATGAGCTGCTGTAGGAATTAAATACATGGATGTAGAAAGGTCATGTCTAGTATTCTTGGTTATCCTGTTAGGATATTAACTAGTGTAAAGGAAAGCTGTGATATCTCAGAAATAAACCATGTTTTTGCCTATGTGAATAGATACCTGAAATATGTGAAATACATTTAAATAGCATTGGAAGGTTGAAGAGGAAACCAATTACAATATAACATTTGTAGTTTATCTGCCTCTTTTATATGCTTGCATTTCAGCATCACATAATAGAAATGTATAATTCATGGAAACCATTCAGATCTTTTATAGGTACAGATGGAGCACCTCTCAGTCAGCGCCAGGGTTTGCCACAATGCACCTGCTGCAGAGGCGGAACTAGTGAGTTGTGGGCCCAGGTGCAAAAATATGCTTCGGGCCCCCCCATACTCAAAATAGGAACATTGTGCACTGAAGGCGGGTGCCAAAAATGTAGGGTATAGCATTGTGGGAAAGTGGCGTAGACACATAACAGTGTTATAGTAGTGTCTGTTATTCACATTAAAACACATAGCAGTGACATATTTTGCCAGTTAGAGCCCCTCATACCCCTTTCAGATCGCATTTATAACCTGGGTTATTGCTGGGTCGAGGTGCGATGTGAAAGCACCATACTAAATAGCCAGGGTCGACCAATCTGGCATTTCAATCTGGGTTATAAGAATGGTTAAACCCCTGTGTATAATGGGCGACACAGTTTAGTGCATCTCTCACTCCCTCTATCTCTCCGTACCCATCACCCCTGCATCTCTCACTCCCTCCACCTCTCCATCCCCATTACAACCGCATCTCTCACTCCCTCCACCTCTCCATCCCCATTACAAACGCATCTCTCACTCCCTCCACCTCTCCGTCCCCATCTCCTCTTTGTTGAACCTCTCCGTCCCCCTGTACCTCTATGCCCCATTAACCTTGCACTTCTCCGCCCGCTTGTTACCGCTGTAAGGTCCACATACATCCCCCAACAGCTATCTCCATACCCCTATACCCACCACACACACACTATGCTACAGCCGCTACCCTGTAACCCATTCCCCCCACAAACTACTCTTCTGCTGGGACCCTGCACGCCATCCCTGCACATAATACTGCCACTACCATGCACCCCATTCCCCACACACACTTCTCTACTGCTGCGACCCTGAACCCCACTTCCCAGACACACTACTCTATTACTGCAACCCTGAACCCCACTCCCCGCACACACTACTCTACTGCTGTGACCCTGTACCCCATCCCTGCACCAACTACTGCCCCTACCCTACCCTACACACACTACACTATCGCCACTTCACTCCTCCCTTCACACTACACTATCCCCGCTACACTGCATCTAGGGATGCCAATCCCAGGGCATTTTTTCAATCACGGAATTCGGGATGGAAAAATGCCCAGGACAGGGCAAGCAGTGCAGCTGTGGGTGGGCAGAGCGGCTGTCTGTCCTTCGGCAGTGATCATGCGCAGCACTGTGCTGCAATCCAGGCATCGGAAGCAGCCGGGCAGTGTCTGAGCGAGTGCTCAGATGCTGCCTGGCATTAGACTGCACCAGGCATTCTAATATTATACAGATGTAGCGGGATTCATCTTTGCAGGGGATGGCGATGGCGTCGCCATCGCCATCCCCTGACCCGCCGCCATCTGTATGCCGGAAGGGGACGCGCGTGCACGAGGTGAGCGCGCGTCCCCTTCCGACGGTTCTGCCCTCGGTCGCCCGGTGCCCACACCGGGCGACCGCACCCCCCCCTGCCCCCTCGAGCGGGAGGCGGACAGTAATGCGTCCGCCTCGCCGCCCCGCCGCCCGGATACTGAGACGTGCGTGCGTGGGGGACGCACGCGCGTCTCAGTCAGATAGCGGAGCCGTATTACTGGTGATCCGCCAGCAGCATGCTGCTGGCGGATCGCCAGCAAGGATAAGGCCTGGTTCATCTGTACTAACCCCCCTCCTCAGCACACATTCACGACACAACCCCCCCTCCCCAGCAAATATATACATGGCACCCCCCTCCCCAGCACATATTTACATGTCACCCCCCTACCCAGCACATATTTACATGTAAAGCCCCCACCCTCTCCAACACATATTTTCATGGCACCCCGCCCCCCTACCCAGCACATATTTTCATGGCACCCCCCTCCCCAGCACATAATTACATGGCACCAACCCCTCCCCTGCACATATTTACATGGCACCCCCCCTCCCCAGAACAATTTAACATATAGCACCCCCCTCCCCAGCACAAACACAGGTATGTACCTGAAACTGTGCTGGCTAGCTCTAGCTGCTCTAGGTTGTGCCCATGCCTGCTGGGTGGGCTGGCTCCTCCAATTCATCGGGTGTGGTTGCGGGGCTGCTGCTGTTGCTATGAGGGGAGAAGGATGGGTGGACTAACACAGGGAGGGAAGAGGGAAAGGACAATGCTGCCGCCCGTATGACAGGAGGAGCAGCGGGGAGGACAATCGCGCGGAGGACAATCACGCTTCACAGCCCATGCTGCCGGCGCTGCTACCTGTTGTGTGTGTGATGCAGGCACAGGCAGCGACTGTCACTAGGGGAAGCATTTCCGGAGCAGGGAGCGGTGACGGGTCAGACTCGAATCCACAACAGAGATCCGACCCGTCACCACTACCTGCTGCACAACATCCATCCGCGGGCAATGCGCAGTACACAAACTAAAGGAACGGATGGGGAAACGGCGGTATGGGTGCAGACAGCAGCGGGCCCCTGAACTGGCTTGGGCCCTGGTGCACTGCACCGTCTGCACCGCCCCTGACCTGCTGGTGATCTATCTGACTGGGACATGCAAGTGTCTCACGTGCACGCTCTTCACAGTTTTTGGGCGGCGGGGGAAAGGAACCCTGCCCGTCTCCACTTCAGGGAGACAGGTAGGGTTAGGGGGTGCGGGGAGGCGGTGGGGCCATCGGACAGCAATGGGGAGGCATTGGCAACCGACGGTGAGCTCCATCAGAAGGGGACTCATGCGCTTGCGTCCCCTTCCGGTGGGTGGTGGGGGCTGGTGGTTGGTAATCCGATCGCCAGACCCCCGTTGAATGAGAAGGGCTCAGCTGTATATAATGTGAGATTGTACTGTTGTGGGACATTCTGAGATGCATAAACAATACGATCATTATATTACTACAGTCCTGCAGTAGGTAAATAAGAAATCTGCAGCACACCGAGAACACTATCAACCCTTAAAGGGAAAAAAATGTAAAAGTAAACTGAAATGCTTGCTGGCTAAAGCAAGAAACTTGGCAAGAAAAATTGGGGAACTGGAAACTGTGGCCACAAGTGATGATTATGATACAATTGTTATAAAAGAAACATGGTGCAATGAGTCACACTATTGGGCTTTAAACATGGAGGGATATAATCTTTTCAGAAAAGATAGGGAAAATAGAAGGGGTGGGGGTGTGTGCCTTTATGTAATAAAAAAATTAACACCATGTGAGAAGGAAATGAGCTTGGGGATAGTCGAATATAATACTGAGGTCATGTGGGCAGAGATTACTGAAAATAACAAAAAATCTAATAATAATATTTTAATAGGATATGCTACAAAGCATTGTTTAGACTGCATCTAGAATATGGAGTACAATTCTGGACCCCCAGCCCAATAAAAAAGACATCATAGAACTGGAAAATATCCAAAGAAGAGCAGCAAAACTAATAAAGGGAAGTGAGAATTTAAACTATGAGGACAGATTGAACAAATTGGGATGGTTTACTCTAGAGAAGAGACGTTTAATGGGGGACATGCTTAACATGTACAAATATATCAGGGGCCAATATAAGGAACTGTCAGGCATCCTTTTTATTGTAAGAAAGGACTCTCAGCAGGACTTCTATTATGAAGGAAGGACTCTATTATGAAGGAAGGACTTCTATTATGAGATGCATGATTTTAGATTAGAGGAAAGAAGATTTTGTTATCTTATAAGGAAACACTTTTTTTTTACGGTCAGGGCAGCCAAACTATGGAACTCTTCCTGGTGAGGTGGTGTCTGCAGACACAGTAAATACATTTAAAATAAGGTTGGATAAATATCTATTGGTTAAAATCATCCAGGTGTAAAAATAATAATCATAATCTGACTTTAAAGATATCAGAATACATTATGTATAACAAGGGATGAAGCTAATAGATCATACTCACTAAAACCAAGATTATACTCTATGGATGCATGTAAACATATATATTTACAGCCTTTTTTCATTTATTATACATCTTGAAAAATGACATCTCACTAGTTTCTCACTAGTTTTATATCCATTCAATAGACCTAGTAATAGACCTAGCGTAACTAGATATCAGTAGGCACCATAGCAAACTCAGCGACTATATTTCCAGCGATATTTGCTATTATCGCCCCTGTGTGTACGCACCTTAAGGGTTACTAATCTATCTAATTTTTTTCGATAATAAGGGTGTCACAAACCGCGGTGCGCAGCCCCGTTTGTGACCGCGTCCCCTACCTTCACGCTGGTCTGGCTGTGCCGCCTCCGGTGGTGGATCATGGTGTGATGTCCCTTGTGCCCCCTGTGCCCCCGTGGGCAGTTGCCCTTGCCAGTTTTACGCCAGGCGCATGCAGCGTGGGCGCTGAAATGACACCTGTGACCAGCTACTGTGTAAACCAATCACACTGACTGCTAGTCTGAACTCTGACCTGTACACCTGTAGCAGAACCAAGGTGTACACTGACACTTCCTGGTTCTGATTGATGCTGCGGCTTGCAGCCAATCACGAACAGGCAAGGGGTATATAGATCAGGCCTTGGGCCTAACTTCCTTGGCTTGAACAATTGCTTTCATCTGTTCCCTGAGTGTACTCCTGTGTCAGAGCAGTTCCCAAGGCTCCTGGCTACCCTGTCTTTCCAGCGATACCATCTCCATGTGTCCTGCTGCTGCTACTTACCTGGTTCCGTTCATCTTCCAGAGACTCCTGCTAATTCCACTACTGCAGTTGAGTGAGCAAGTTATCCCCAGCAGAGGATCCCACTGGCACTGGCTAGCAATCCCCCGCTAGCTCCCAGGCTAGACCCATTGGCTCCTGTCACAATATGCAGGTATTTCAGTTACCTGCTAGTCAATCCTGCTGGCTTTGTTTAATGCTGCTGACAAGCTCTGTATAATTGAACTGTGCTGTGAGATCTGAACTCAGCTAATTATAAACACCTGGTAAACTCTCTCCTGCAGGAGAGCTCTGTGTAAACTGAGCATGCTCAGCCCGTTGATTAATTCACCTGTGAGTTCACTGTGCTTCCTATAAAAGGCAGTCTCTGGGAGACAGAAGCTGCCAGAGTATAGGTTCACACCAGCTCCAGCGTTCCAGTGCCTTGTACTATTCCAGACTTCTGATTATTGCATCTGACCTCGGCTTGTTCCTGACCATTCTCTTGCCTGATCCTCCGGTACCATGTCCAGTGATTCCTGTGTATGACCTTGGCTTGTTCTGTGACTATCCTCCTGTCTGCTCCCTGTGTACCGCATCCTGTGCCTTCCTGTGTATGACCCGGCCTGACTCTGACTAATCATTGCTGCATCCATTGGTATCTCTTTCTGTCCACCTGTTACTGACCCGGCTTGACGACCACGCTCCATATTTCACAAGCTACCACCACTCATACGGGGAACCTGACCAGGGGGCCACGACCGACGTGTCGAGTGCCGCAGAAGCCCATATCCCGCTTGGAGGGGTCACTGGCAGAAAACCCCCGGCACGGTTAGACTCCGCGCCCCTGTGTCAGGTCTAGCCAATCCCCAAGTGGTAGTGCACCCCAAGTTTGTGACAGAATACTCTGGCCCATAATTGGAATATGGAACCTGCTAGTGGTCTATCTCATAAAGAACTCCTGGAACTCCTGCTGGCCAGGGTTAACAAGCAAGAACAGGACCAGGCTCTGATTATGCAAAGCTTGCAAGCTCTGCAGCAGCAAATGGACCTCGCTCCATCCTCTCCAACACCAGTGATTTCCGATCCAGAGTCTATTAGGGTGCCTCGCCTGCTAATACAGCAGTTACAGGAGCTGCTGTCTAACGTCCTCACCCTTGTCACCAAACTGCTCGGAGAGTCTACTCTGGGTTTGGTGCTTGCGAGACCCTCAGATTCCACTCCGGGTACCCCATTGGCAAATACATCTGTGCCCTTAAAGGACAAGTGCGTGAGTCGGCTTCGTCCCCAGTTGTCAGGTGAGGAACACCAGCGACGCAGGTCCTTAAATTTATGTTTTTATTGTGGAGGCCAGGACCATTTGGTTGGGGATTGCTCCCTCCGAGAGGCCAGGAATAAGGTTATTGCTTCTGTGCCCACTCAGGAAGAGTTTCATGGCTATCACTGGGGTCCAAGAACTAAAATCTTTTTACCTAAAAGCAGTACATTTTCGGTCAAGCCGCAAGAAGCGAACCCGAGTGTCAAGTTCCGAGAGGGGAGTCCGGGTGTCCCACCCCAAGAGGGGGTCCCATCAGTCCAACCCCAGGAGGAGGTCCTGTCCATCCAGCCCCAGGAGGGGGTTCATGGTCACAAGCCCCAGGAGAGGAGTTTAAGTATCAAACCCCAAGATGGGGTTCTGTCCAGCCAGCCCCAGATGGGGGTCCTGTCAGTCCAGCCCAAGGAGGGGCTTCCGAGTATTGTGCTCCAGGAGGAGCTCCCTAGTGTCTTGCCCAAGGAGGGGCTTCCGAGTATTGTGCTCCAGGAGGAGCTTCCTAGTGTCTTGCCCAAGGAAGGGCTTCATAGTGTCTTGCCCGAAGAGGGGCATCAAAGTGTTTCACCCCAAGTGGACTCTCACAGTGTCGAGTTCCGAGAGGGGTCTCAGAATGGCGAGCCCCAAGAAGGGGTACTGAGTCCTTTTCCTCGGAAGGGGTCTCGGAGGGTCAATTCCCAGGAGGGTTCTCAAAGTTTCAAGCCGCAGAAAGGGGTTCAGAGTGTTGTGCACCAGGAGGGGTCTCAGACTGTCAGACTCCAAGCAGGGTCTCGGAGTACCACACCCCAAACAGGGTCTCTGAGCATTGCGCCCCAGGAGGGTTTCCTGAGCACTGCACCCCAAGAGGGGTCTCTGAAAGTGATACCCCAAAAAGGGCCTCCGAGTATGCTACCCCAAGAGGAATCTCCGAGTGTTGCACCCCAAAAGGATCTGCTGGTCGCCACACCCCAAGAAGGGTCTCTGAGTGTGGCTTCCCAGGTTGGGCCACTGAGCACTTTGCCTCAAGAAGGGGCTCTATATATCACCCCAGAAGGGTGTTCCGAGTCCGTCACCCCAGAAGGGGGTTCCGAGTCCGTCACCCCAGAAGGGGGTTCCGAGTCCGTCACCCCAGAAGGGGGTTCCGAGTCCGTCACCCCAAAAGGGGGTTCCGAGTCCGTCACCCCAGAAGGGGGTTCCGAGTCCTTCACCCCAGGTGGGGGTTCCGAGTCAGTCACCCTAGGTGGGGGTTCCGAGTCAGTCACCTCAGGTGGGGGTTCCGAGTTAGTCACCTCAGGTGGGGGTTCCGAGTCAGTCACCTCAGGTGGGGGTTCCGAGTCATTTACCCCAGGTGGGGGTTCCGAGTCACTCACCCCAGGTGGGGGTTCCGGGTCTGTCACTCCTGGTGGAGATCCATCTGCCCTTGCCTCTGGGCATGAGGACCCATCTGCCCTTGCCTCCGGGCATGAGGACCCATCTGCCCTTGCCTCTGGGCATGAGGACCCATCTGCCCTTGCCTCCGGGCATGAGGACCCATCTGCCCTTGCCTCCGGGCATGAGGACTTGTGTGTCGTGGCCTCCGGGCCAGTCTCTGTGGCCTCCGGGAAAATCTCCTTGGCCTCCGGGCCAGTCCCCGTGGCCTCTGGGCCTGCCTCTGTGGTCTCCAGGTCCACTTCCGTGGCCTCCGGGCCAGTCTCCGCGGCCTCCGGGCCAGTCTCCGTGGCCTCCGGGCCCGTCTCCAGTACCATCAGGGTCTCTAAGGTTCCAATGCCTGCCATTCAGGAAGATTTACCTGCCTTGCTGGAAGTCCCTACCCTACCCAAATTGTCCTCCCAGTCCATTCGTCAGGGGAATCCAGTTCAATTAGATCCATCTAAGGAGCCTCAGTTCGTCCGGAGATCTCACCCATTTCCAAGCCCTAGCAGACTATTATTTAGATGCTATGAACTCTGATCCATCCTCTGGGGTTAATTTGGCAAACATTGTCAAGTACTTAGTGTTGTCATTCAAGGGAGAAGCCATGGAGTGGGTTAGTCCACTCATTGAGACTCATGATCCCAGGCTAAAAGACCTAATTTCTTTTTCCAGGGCTGTGGTTGAAAGATTTGGACCAAAGACTCCTGGTGAGAGGTCTATCCTTTCTGCACCTGAGGTCAGTCAGAGTGGTGAGTCAGCTAGACTACATTCTAAAACTCCCAGAGCATCTACAAAAATTTTTTTGAGACCCGACTCCTTGGATTTAAGAGGTGGAGTTATATGTGTAGGTTCTTCCAAGTTGGTGGTGGATCCTCAAGAACTCCCTACACTGATCATGGACAAAGATTCAAGTTCAGAGTGTGGCTCAGATCATGATGTCACTGCTTTGTTGGGACGTCCAATATTCTCTACTGCCCGTTTTGTAGAGCCAAAGGCCACATCTCAATCAACCAAATCCAAACGATCTTCCAAAAAGACGAAGCACCGCAGACGATCCTAAAAAATTCCTTGTGGGGTGTTCGGAGCCCACCCCTAGTGGGGGAGGTAATGTCACAATATGCAGGTATTTCAGTTACCTGCTAGTCAATCCTGCTGGCTTTGTCTCATGCTGCTGACAAGCTCTGTATAATTGAACTGTGCTGTGAGATCTGAACTCAGCTAATTAGTAACACCTGGTAAACTCTCTCCTGCAGGAGAGCTCTGTGTAAACTGAGCATGCTCAGCCCGTTGATTAATTCACCTGTGAGTTCACTGTGCTTCCTATAAAAGGCAGTCTCTGGGAGACAGAAGCTGCCAGAGTATAGGTTCACACCAGCTCCAGCGTTCCAGTGCCTTGTACTATTCCAGACTTCTGATTATTGCATCTGACCTCGGCTTGTTCCTGACCATTCTCTTGCCTGATCCTCCGGTACCGTGTCCAGTGATTCCTGTGTATGACCTTGGCTTGTTCTGTGACTATCCTCCTGCCTGCTCCCTGTGTACCGCATCCTGTGCCTTCCTGTGTATGACCCGGCCTGACTCTGATTAATCATTGCTGCATCCATTGGTATCTCTTTCTGTCCACCTGTTACTGACCCGGCTTGACGACCACGCTCCATATTTCACAAGCTACCACCACTCATACGGGGAACCTGACCAGGGGGCCGCGACCGACTTGTCGGGTGCCGCAGAAGCCCATATCCCGCTTGGAGGGGTCACTGGCAGAAAACTCCCGGCACGGTTAGACTCCGCGCCCCTGTGTCAGGTCTAGCCAATCCCCGACTGTTAGTGCACCCCAAGTTTGTGACAGCTCCCAGGCCAAACTGCTTTTATCAATCAGTGACTTTCTCTGTCCTGATCTGTCGACAGGCACTGTCAACATCCAGGTCGACTCTCAGCTACTTTCGTCTCCTAGTGACTAACACCATCTGTGTCATCTCCGACGTTCACCAGTTGCTGTGCTACAGTATTGTTGCATTATATATTTGCTGCCGACATCCCTGGTCGACTGTGCACTGAAGTGCCCCCAAAGACATTGTCAACATTCTCCTGGTTATCGACATCTACAACCAACGATTCCCTGGTCGTTATCCCCGGCTCCCAGGCCTTCCCGCAGCTCCCAGGCTGCCTACTGTCATCCCCGGCTCCCAGGCTGTCTCGCAGCTCCCAGGCTGCTTACAGTCATCCCTGGCTCTCAGGCCGTCTCAAGACATACCCTCAAGTCTCCTGTGTCCCCAGTCCCAGCCTGCGTTCAGAGGACCAGGGCAGGGGGCCGCAACCTGCTTGTTAGACGCAGCCAAGTCCATAGTTCCTTGCGGGACTCCCTGGTTAATACCGCTGGCAAGTTAGACTCCACGCCCCTGCTTCTGGTCTCCGCCAACCTTCTGGTTCGCTGTGCCCAGGTTACCCGTGTATTTCATATATTAAGCCTCCTGCTTTCTGCTTTCCAGCACCCTCCACTGGTCCACCACGGTCACAGCCGGGAACACAAGAAACCCCGGTGCTGACAAAGGGTTACTGACTTAAATTCCTTAATATTAATCCTTTTCTTTTTTTCTGTGTCTGCTGCTGTGTGACTGTTAGCTGGGACAGGGTACTACAAGTCTCACCTCACTTGTGTGCACACCGGTGGTGCAAAATAATCGGTGCTGCAAAATAATCAATCTAATTTTTTTCAGACAATAAGGGTTACTGACTTAAATTCCTTAATAATAATAATAATAATAATAATAATAATAATAATAATAATAATAATCATCCTTTTCAATGTTTCTGTGTCTGCTGCTGTGTGACTGTTAGCTGGGACAGGCCATGGTATTACAAGTCTCAACTCACCTGGGTGCACAATAAGGTTTACTGATGTAAATAATAATCCTTTTAAATTTTTCTGTGTCTCTGCTGCTGTGTGTCTGTACTCCAGAAAGATAATGGAGAACCAAAATATGGAGGCTCCAATAGTAAAATAACCACTTCCTCCAAGTGCTCAAGCTGCTGCCACTAGTCAAGACATAGAACATGATGATGAAATGCATTCAATGTCTTCTGCCAATGCCGATGCCCAATGTAATCATCGAGGGCTTGCGAAATCCAAAAAGGCAAAGTTGAGTACGTTTAAGAAAAAAAAATGGAAATCCATGGAGGAGAAACGTAAGCTTGCCAATCTGCCATTTACCACACGGAGTGGCAAGGAATGGCAAAGGGCCTGGCCTATTTTCTTGACTAGTGGTCCAGCTTCACACGACTATCACAGCCCTCCTCCTCATCCTCCCCTCCCCCCCCCTAGAAAATGAAAGAGAGTTAAACTGACAACAAAAAGACAGCAAAATCCCCAAGGAGAGTCAAAGGTTATTGGTGGTTGCGATGCCGGACCTTCCCATCACTGTGGTGTAAGATTACTTTGGTGACAGCATCCAATTTGACATGTCAGACAGTCCTTACCTGTACTGGCAGGACAAAAAAGGCAGTTTGGAAGCCCCTGTACAAAGTCAAGCTGGTTCTATTTTACTTGAGTTGTCCTCCCTCTAGTGTGTACTCTGAAAGAGTTTTTAGTGCAGCGGGGAACCTGGTCAGTGAGCAGTGTAGAAGGTTGCTTCTGCAAAATGTGGAGAAGATGATGTTCATCAAAATGAATTGGATGAGGATGAGGACGACATCTTGCCTCTTTAGAGCCAGTTTGTACAGGGAGAGGTGACTTGCTTCTTTTTTTTAGTGCGGCCCAAACAAACCAATAATTTCAACCAAAGTCATGTGGCAGACCCTGTTGCTGAAATGATTGGTTTGTTAAAGTGTGCATGTCCTATTTACGCAACATAAGGGTGGGTGGGAGGGCCCAAGGACAATTCCATCTTGCTTTTTTGCCATTATGTGGTTTTTGGGGTCTAGGTTTTTAAACAGCCATCTTGTCTGCCGCTGCAGTGCCACTCCTAGATGAGCCACGTGTTTGTGCTTGTGTGGCTTAGCATAGTTATCCAGATATCTCAGTGCAACCTTTTGCCCTAAAAATAATATTGTGAGTTTTGAGGTGTTCAGAATTGACTGCAAATGAGTGAAAATTAATGCTATTGAGGTTAATAATAGCGTAGGAGCCCCCCCCCCCCCCCCCCCAAATTGTGCGATTTTAGCAGTTTTTATGCTTAAAAAAAAAAAACAGAACCCGAAACACGAAATGGTGATGTTTTGGAACAGATCTAGATCCAAAACATTGCCCAAGATACAGATCCAAAACGTGTTTCATGGAACACGAAAAGTTCCCAGTGCACATCCCTAATATAAATTAATAAGTTACAAGATTCTTAAACACTTTGCTTGTTTTTTGTACCAAAAATGCTTACTAGCAATGACTTCAATATCTAAATGAAAGGGAGGATTCATTACAAATTAGACCACGCACATCATGGTATGTTTCACTATATCTAGTATTAAACTTAGGATGGGAGCTGCAAAGCTAGTGGTGGAGTACATCTTTTATGGTTATGGACCTGGATGGTAAAATAAAGCCAGTGGCAGGTATTGTATATCCTATCTGTGACTGGCTCAGTCTGACTGCTGCAATAGCACAGAGGGCAGTATTCAATGAACATATTCACGGCGTGCAGCGAATCCTGTTTAAAACGCGGCAAATTTTCCTCATTGAATACTGCCCAGAGTTGCAAGTAAGCTCACACTTATTGTAAAATAGTAATAACATAGTAATTAAGGCTGAAAAAAGACTTTAGTCCATCGAGTTCAACCTATTTGCCTTGTAACTACTGACTTGACTTATACCGCTTTCAGACCGCACTATGAACCCATGTTATTGCCGTGTCTGTGCGGCTTCAACACGGGTCGAGGTGGAGTGTGAAAGTGCCACTGTCGGAATGCCTGTGTGGAGTAACACGGCTTTTCAACCCTGGTCTTTACCAGGGTTGAACAGGCTCTATCATGTGTTTCTGTGTGGTCTGAATGCCCCCTACCCATGTTATCCGACACTGCTGTTATTAAATGCCGCTATTGGAGGATTCCTCTGTCTCCCTTGATGAGGTCAGCAGTCAGAGCCCAGAAAAACAAGCACCACACTGCAGCTGTGGAGCACTGGACATAGGCACCATACCGGCCTGTATCCAGCCTGCATTTCCACATTCCTGGCATTAATCCCTCATGCAGTATGTCCTCAATCTGGTCAGACAAGGAGGTGAGGGAATTGCTAAATATTAGGGGCAAATGACAAATGACAGGAACCATAAAGGATGCTGTGGTCTACAAAAATATAGAAAAGATATTGAGATCCTGTGGCTACCAAAGGACACAGCAGGAAAACAGTTCATGAAATTTCATGACCACAATAGAAAAAAAGTGGCGCAGCACACCTAGATTGAAAACACTATGACCAGTGTTTTTGATTTCAAAGCATTATTCACACCTGTCAGACTGTCGTCCAATTTATCAGCTAAGCAAAGCAGCAAGGCTTGTGGGAGGGAACATGACTGCAGCGTTTCAGAATCTGAACCTAGTCCATTGGCACCATTGTTAATAGATGATGACCCTGCAGACGCCATGGATCAACATCTTGGGGCCATGTCGACAGTAGCGGTGCAACTGTTTAGGCCAGACACGGGTCCAGTGTGTAAGCAACCAACCCTGGGAAAACCCAGGTTGAAGTGCAGTGTGAAAGGGGTATAAAAAGAGTCTGACACGGGACGCCGCAAGGATGAACATGTGTTTAAAATGCAGGGTTGGACACAGGTTTGTGGTCTGAAAGCAGTCATATCTACAGGATTCCCTTAGTGGCCAAAAATGTATCCAGTTTTGATTTAAATTAGTTAACAGTAGTTGCTGTTACCACCCCCACCGGCAATGAGTTCCAGAATTTTACTGCTGTAATGGTGATGAATCTTCTTAATTGAGTATGGAATTTATTTTCTTGAGCCTCAGAACATGCCAGTGTGTCCTAAGTATAGGCCTGTTAATGAACAAATCATCTCCCAGTTCCATATGATTCCCATTCCTGTATTTGAACATACTAATCATATCACCTCTCAACCTCTGATTCTCCATTGAAAACATATTCAGCCTGGTTAACCTATCTTTGTATTCTAGTGATTCGAGACCTTTTAATAGCTTATTGTGGTTTTATAGCACGAGGATATCAAGTAAGAACTGAATAATTGAGGCAGCTGTACCATTAACTATATATATATATATATATATATATATATATATATATAAAAAAGGGACTATTTATGTACAGTATAATATGTTTCATCTTTACTTTTATTTGTGGGCATTTATATATGTGCAGAAAAAATTCTAATTGTTATTGTAATATTAATAAATATATTCACAGACTCCTGGTTTTATTCAACCATATTGGTGTGTTAATTTCTAACATTAGCACTCGTCCATATATTAGTATATACTTTCACAACAAAACTGAAAGTGTAATTAAAGATTATTATCATTTGTGGTTTTAAAACAAACTGGACACATTTGTATGTAACTATGAATTCACAGGTCTAGTTTTATATGAGGGTAATAGGTTATACAGGTTGAGTATCCTGTATCCGTGCATCCCTTATCCTAATTATTTCAAAAACCGTGGTTTTTGGAATCATTCAAATTTTTTTTTTAACCCCCCCTAACCCTCTTTTCATACTTACCAAGTCCCCGGGCATCCACAGCAGGCCTCCGGCATCTTCTCCAGGGTCTCCAGCGGTCCCAGGAATGCATTGCGCGAGTGTGCGCGCGCGCCGGTGACGCCACCGGTGCACGCACACTCGCGCAATGCATTCCTGGGACCGCTGGAGACCCAGAGAAGATGCCGGAGGCCTGCTATGGACGCCCGGGGACTGCGTGGATGCTGAGGGACCACCGGACACGATCAGGGGACAGGGAAGTATGCCTAAAAAAAATATTCCAAAAACCGGAAAATTCCCCTATCCGGAATGCTCATGGTCCCAAGCATTTCGGATAGGGGATACTCAACCTGTATTAATGTTTTATTTTGTTTTTCTTAAAACAGGCCTTTTGGGCTTCAAAATCTATTTCATATTTTACTTACAGCATTGTTAGATGGGTGCATTAAAATTTAGCAATTTGCTAACCAAAAAACCATGGCATCCTAAAGCAATTATTCACTCAGATGACATACAGTATCAGCATATCATGAAAGTACTTGAGGGAAAAGCTACAATATTCCGCTGTAATACCAATGTGATTCTGCTGTCAAAGCACATACAGGCAGTGTAATAGTGTGGTATAAGAACAGCGTTCACGTTTGCTTTCAAGATACACTGACTAAGCATATCATTGCTTTAAAACTAGTGTGGCTTTCTCGTCACAAATCTAATGTGCCCGCTTGAGATTGCATTTAGGCCAATTTCATAGGATTTAATTATAATCTGCTTTTTCTCTCTTGGTTTATGTAAATCAAAAAAGTGCTCAAGCAGTGTTGGAAAATAACAAGACAGAAACCCAGAAAGAGGCAGGGAGAGGAATTTGTACATTTTATAGACATATAATACTGTTACTTAAGGGGGTATTATTGATTTATTATTATTTACAGTTTCTTATATAGCGAAGCATATTCTGTTGCGCTTTACAATTAGAAACAACAGTGATAAAACAAACTGGGTAGTAACAATCTGACATAGAGGGCCCTGCTTGCATGGGTATTCAATTAGTGCAGTTTTTCTGTATATTCAAAAAAGGTTACTAATTTGACCCTTGATTATTCAATTCCGGGCATTTTTGCCCGTATTTTAGTAATTTTTTGCCCATGCCATTTCACCTTTTTTGAGGGGCGAAAAGGCAGAGGCAAAAAGTGACTGAAAAATGAGGGAAAACCCCCACAATTTTACCCAAAAAGTGGTAAAAACATGTGGACTGGCAGGTAATTCGCTGATATATGTGATTTTTGGCTCTGACAATTTTTTTCACTTTTCCTCACTTTATTTGATTAGGGCAAATTCCCATTTGCTGTAAAAAACAGGGATAAATTAATACCGACCACAATCCTCAATGTGTTTTCAAGAAAAACATATTGCTGTTCCGCATTATCCTTTGCTGGCCAACAGTTTTCATCATTAGCACCTGCAAACAGGATTGGTCTGCATGGATAATTACATACAGTAAAATAAAAATTGCGGATGCACACTGTAGTCAAAGAATTTTTAATACACTTTTACAATCAACATGTAATACAGGTGAAGTTCTAAGCAGGTATTTGCCCAAATATGTGGGCCTGTCCACCAACGTCCAGGTGAACTTCATTATGTGGGTACCAAACATCTCTAATACAAACACATTTTACACAAATGTATCTAGGTCTTACTTCCATAAAGGAAAGAACAAATCTGATTCAACTGTAAGAATACCGATAGTCAAAAAAAATTTGATAAACTCTTAAAATAGCATACAGAGTATACATTCTTAACACACATTTGGCCAAATACAGTAAATGGTCTCATCCACTAGTGTCCAGGTGAAATACATTAGATGGGTCCCTAACATCTCTAATACTATCAAATTATATACATTTATCCATGTCTTACCTTTAAAAAGAGCCCATTCTATTGTGCAGTCAGCCAGAGCCAGATTAAGGTCTAAATGGGCCTGGAGCTGAAAATTATCAATGGCCTATTATGCACAATAATAGGGGTTGTGGCCAGCACCTAATAATGTGGGGGGTGTGACCAGTGTTCTGTTTGGGTGGTCTGCTCATGGGTGTGTCTGTATTTGTGTAAATACTTTCAACTAATTATATATGCCTGGAAAAGGCAGGGGGCTGGCATAAGAAAAATGCAGGGAGATATATTGGCGGGTGCCCTCCAAAGGTGCACATGCAGGATACCGATGTTCTAAGATACTTGCAGGGTGAGGCAGCATTCCAGTCATAAAAAAATACTGAAAGCCGAAACTTGGTAGACAACATTTCAACACCTTTTATGTGGCTACCTAAATTTACCACACCATATACCACTTATACAAATCATGCAACACAATAGTAACCCCCTTATACTGTACTTGCCTTTTACACATTGTGCCACATGGAATGAGCCAAAATTCACACTGACTGAGCCAAAATTCACACTATGGCACACAGATTGAGTCAAAATTCACGTTATGCCACACAGATTAAGGCAAAACACACATTTTGCCACATGGATTGAGCCAAAATACACATTATTATACCAAACAGATTGAGCAATAATGCACAATATGCTTCATAAATAGGGGCATTGCCCGCTGAAGGCGCGCATTAAAAATTTACACCATAATGCCCATTACATGTTAAGCCAAACACCATATTCTCCATTACGTATTATGCCAAACACCATAATGCCTATGAAAAATGAGTGTATTTTGGCGGCGCCCGATTCCAGCATCGTTCGATGAACGCGTCGCATCGCATGCCATGTAGCTGATGGCATGCGATGCGACGCAATTTTGACCCCCTATATGATGAAAAATCGTATAAGCACCCTAAAAGGTGCTTTTGAGCACCCTAATGGGTGCTTACAATGTTAAATGCAGCCCACACCACACCCCCACTATAAACGTGAACCCGAAGCGCGGCGGTACGCGTCCTATGACCTTTTCATACCCCCACTATCCACGTCGGCGTGGAGTCGAGAATTGATTAGTGTGGCGAGCGCAGCGAGCCACCGAGCCCGAAGCGTGGCGAGCACAGCGAGCCCCATGAGGGGACGCGGATACCTTCACAGGTAAACGCGTCCCTTCGCGGGCTTCACAGGTATCCGCGTCCCCACGCGGGGCTCGCTGCGCTCGCCACGCTTCGGGCTCGGTGGCTCGCTGCGCTTGCCACACTAATCTATTCTCAACTCCACGCCGACGTGGATAGTGGGGTATGAAAAGGTCGTAGGACGCGTACCGCCGCCCCTCGCAGGCTCGCTGCGCTCGCCACGCTTCGGGTTCACGTTTATAGTGGGGGGGTGGCGTGGGGGTGCATTTAACATTGTAAGCACCCATTAGGGTGCTTATACAATGTTTAATCGCATCGTATGGCATTGTATGCCATGTACAATGGCATACAATTTTAAAATTGTATGCCATCGTACACTAACCAACGAAATCGCGTCGCATCGCATACCATCGCATGCGTTATGGTATGCGATGGGCGCCGCCATAATACACAAGTACCAAAAATGATGCTACTTAAGTGTTGCTTACCAACATGTTCATTGCCAGGGGTTCCATGCTTATTGCCAGGGATTCCATGCTCATTGCCATGTGGGATTACATGCTCATTGCCAAGGGGGAATACATGCTTGCGGTAACTGGGGGATAGCCGCCGCCGGGCAGAAATGACAGCCATTGACAGCTGGGCAGAGAGCAGGGGGCTGCCTAGCTGTATTCAGAGCACTGCATGCCCCGGCTATTTGAAATAATACCCCTTTCACACCAGAAAATGCAGGGATTTACCCGGGAATATGGCCCCAAGATCATGCAGGGACATTCCCGGACTGGACCGTTTTAAACCAGCCTAGTCCCTGCATTTTTTTGTGTGAGGGGGAGAGAAATCAACCCCCGCCCCCCTTTAAACAACCAGCTACATCTTCGGAACCAACTGACCGATTTACATGTAGGCTTCAAATGATTTTGGTCCCATGAAACTGGGCCATTTGGTTCCAGAGAAATCTGTCAAACAACATGAACAGCCATGAAATTACATTTCAGAAATGAAAAAAAAAACGATTTACCCGCAATATCTTTAGAACCAATGAACCCATATGGACCAGGTATCAGATTGAAGGCCCAGCGATTTGGGTTCGACTGAGATCAACCTCAAGCTTCTGTGATGCCGGAGGGGGAACTGGCAGCCGTTGGAACCGGGTGGAGGTCGGAATTAGCGGGTCCCATGTTATCCTATGGGGAAAACGTTCCAGGTTTGCCTGTCGGTATCTCCGGTTCCCGGGGGGCTACCGGCACGGGGCTGGGCTCGTTGGAAAGCTCTGGCCCTCAGCTACAGAATGGGCCTATTTGGAGAATGGGCCTGGAGCTGTAGCTCGGTACTTGTGTATTTTGGCGGCGCCCCCGATGTCCGTCGTACGACGAACAGATCACATTGCATCGCATGCCATGCACCCGATGGCATGCGATGCGATGCGACGCGATTTTGACCCCCTATACGACCAAAAATCGTATAAGCACCCTAAAGGGTGCTTTTGAGCACCCAAATGGGTGCTTACAATGTTAAATGCACCCCCACGCCACCCCCCACTATAAACGTGAACCCGAAGCGTGGCGAGCGCAGCGAGCCCGCGAGGGGCGGCGGTACGCGTCCTACAACCTTTTCATACCCCCACTATCCACGTCGGCGTGGAGTTGAGAATAGAATAGTGTGGCGAGCGCAGCGAGCCACCGAGCCCGAAGCGTGGCGAGCGCAGTGAGCCCCGCGAGGGAACGCGGATACCTTCACAGTTATACGCGTCCCCTCGCGGGCTTCACAGGTGTCTGTGGCGACACGGACACCTGTGAAGCCCGCGAGGGGACGCGTTTACCTGTGAAGGTATCCGCGTCCCCTCGCGGGGCTCGCTGCGCTCGCCACGCTTCGGGCTCGGTGGCTCGCTGCGCTCGCCACACTATTCTATTCTCAACTCCACGCCGACGTGGATAGTGGGGGTATGAAAAGGTCGTAGGACGCGTACCGCCGCCCCTCGCGGGCTCGCTGCGCTCGCCACGCTTCGGGTTCACGTTTATAGTGGGGGGTGGCGTGGGGGTGCATTTAACATTGTAAGCACCCATTTGGGTGCTTAACATAGTATAAGCACCCATTAGGGTGCTTATACAATGTTTAATCGCATCGCATCGCATCGTATGGCATCGTATGCCATGTACAATGGCATACAATTTCAAAATTGTATGCCATCGTGCTCTATCGTACGATATCGCGTCGCATCGCATACCATCGTATGTGTTATGGTATGCGATGCGATGGGCGCCGCCAAAATACACAAGTACCCTGTAGCTCCACCAGCCCCATTGTTAATCCGGCCCTGCAGTCAGCAAGGCAGGAACCGGTGCTAATTAAAACAACTGAGGGTATTTTGCTTATCAGTGTTCTGATAGTCAAAATTCTCAGATGAATTGTGAACTTTTTAGTTCAAAGCGCATCGATTGTAGCTCAGAGCGCACCATGTTTCTTTTGGCTCGTGATGAGATGCACAATCCCATGTAGTTCATATCGCAATGCAAAAAAGTATTGTTTACATGATACATTAAGTAATTTCATGCTTATTATAGCAGTTTTAGAGAATTTTGTATATTGCATACGTAGGTTTGTTGCACTTAAAAGAAATGAGCAAAATTTAAATTGTCTGCGTGCCTCCCAACTGTCCTGATTTTCATGGGACAGTGCCCGTTTTATGGGACTGTGCCACAGTACGGAGTCTCCCCTACTACCCAGTGCTCTGCTATTCAGTGAGGCAGAGGGGCAGGGAGCATGGCTATTAGCTCTCAGAGTTCTGGCCATGCCACCCCCACAGTGGGGGTGTGGCTTCAGGGAAGTACCACAATCTTAGTCCATGTGCCCTACTGCGAGGCTGTGCACCCTATTTTCTCACACGCCACAAATGTCCCTCCTCCACTGCCACCAAAGTTGGAAGCTATGTGTATGTGCTGTGTGTCTGATGTCATAACCCAGATGGATATAATGTTTTTGTCACTGTGTCTGCAAATGGACTGTAAAAAAATACTGTATACAGTATCTGCATGCTCTTGTATTTCATAATTTATGCCTATAATTTAAACAGTGTGGGAAATATGACACTTAAACTTAAACCATACAGGTACCTCTGTTTTCCTTAAACTGTCATGAGTTAAACAAAACACATATTAGGATCTAACAAGCAGAGGTGTTCGGCAACTGAAGCAAGTTATAATGAATTAGGGAATGGTACAAAGCTGACAACAGACAGCACTTTAAGACTGCTTCTCTACTTAAATAATCATACATACTTTTTTACCTACAATGCTTCTTACCTTCACAATTCATTTGTTACATTTTATATATATATATATATAGTACACTTACCCCCCCGCAGAAGGATGAAGACCAGCACTCAGGCGAATTTCAGGTGAAGAAAATAAGAAGTTTATTCCATGTGCAAGTAAATAGTAACAATGGCTGTCCCGACAGCCGTTTCAACTGGGCTTTAGCCAGTTATCATCAGGGGAACAGAACATACAGAAGTCCCCGTTTATAAAGACAGATATTGCGCCAAAATAGATGTAAATGAGGACCATTTGACCTCATTGTGTCAGGTCTGACGTCAGGGAAGCCCTGTCAGGTGGAGAGGGCGGGTGGCACTGGGGTGAGTGACAGCGGGATTCCCCGTGCTGTCAGCCAGTAGTTGGCTCGCTGCGGGGAACCCGTCATCAGCTGTATGCGTGCCGGGTGTTGCTAAGGAACAAGCGGATCTGTGGCAAGATCGTGCAATGTGTAGAGAGGAAAAACTGGAAGGGGCACCCTTGGTTCGTGACAAGTCTAAGCGGGTATAAAAAGTGGGGACCGGACCAGCTATGCGGACGTCAGATCTGTTACAAAGAGTCAGATGTATCACTGATACGTCTGGTGAGGTGCTAACACACGGCGGTGTCACACTGAGATTACTGAAGACATATACACATGCGGGTCGGTAGGTGGTCATGGTAACGGTGTTTAACATACACTGTGGGAGGATCTGACTCGGGGCATCCGGCGGTGTCAAACAATACAAATACTGACACAGGGGTGTCGATCATAGAGCGGCACAGTGTGTCATGAAGAAATCTAACTACGGGCACACGGCGGTGTCCAACTACATGTACTAATATATTGAGACAAGAGCAAAAACAGATGGAGACACACGGCGGTGTCACATCAATGGTCAACATGCATAAGGGTTGACACCCAGTGGTGTCAGTCATGAAAATTACAAAGTACATAAGAGTGGTCATCACTCAGCGTCTGCGTGTAACAAACATAATGAGACAAGACCAGAGAAAGATGGAGACACACGGCGGCGTCCCATCACTGATCAACATGCACTGGTCAACAATCCATGGTCAACATGCATAAGAGTTGACACCCAGCGGTGTCAGTCATGAAAAATACAAAGTATATGGGAGTGGTCATAACCCAGCGTCTGCGTGTAACATACATAATAAGACAAGAAACAGATGGAGAAACACGGCGGCGTCCCATTACTGATTGACATGCAAAAAAGTCGACACACAGCGGTTTTTTACAAATTTCCTTTAGTAAATTTCCCCCTAACTGAGGGTAATTGGCAGCATATAAATTTGCCGGCTTAATCGGTATGGTGAGACCTAAGTATGGCCCTTATTCTGAATCGGACGGTACGGCCCGTGTGCGGCCGTACCGCCGATGTTTTTAGTCTGCACATGCGCAGAGGTCAATCTGCGCATGTGCAGCCCCATTCGCCGCAGACGTATTTCGTCCGCCGCAAAGGGGGCGTATAGGGGCGTGAGGGGCTTCATACCCTCATTTCCCTATGTATACGCCCCGCGTTTCATGGGCGTTCCCATGCAAACGCGGGGCGTATGCATGCTAATCAGGGCATGACGCCACTGATGGGGGCGGAAAGCTGACGTCGCCGGATGTCAGCTCTCAGCCCCCATACAAGCTATCACACGGACGATTGTCCGTGTGGTCTCAGCTTGCGGGAGCTGCTGTGGCGTGCGGCCCTGCCTTCGATGGTCGACGACCATCGAATGCAGGGGGCAGCTCCCACCATGGTGGAGGCGTACGCCCCACCATTTTTATGCGGATCGCCAGCCGTCCGTGTACGGACGGCCGTGGCGATCCGTCTCGTGGGCGGGGATTGGTTTGTGCGGCCGGAGCACCGTGTGCGGCTCCGGCCGCACCAACCAGAATAAGGGCCTATGTGAGAGAGTCCTCTGCCCTTAAGAATGGGAACCCAGAGGGCCATCCCAGTTTTGCATTTGTGTGTAGTGCTGATGCCTTGGTTTTTAACTTATTGGTCATAAACCCGGATATTAGTTCAAATTCTGACAATGTCTTTAAAAAGCCCGGGAAGGCTTCCTGTGGATTGGTAAAATATAGGAGAAGATCATCAGCATAAGTAGATACTTTTAGTTCGGTCAGGCCAAACATTATTCCATGCCAATCTGGTTGTGAGTAAAATTATCTAATACGTGGGTCAATGGCTAAATCAAACAATAATGGAGATAGTGGGCAGCCTTGCCTGGTACCACGGGCCAATGTGAAACTAGAGGTATTTAATCCATTAACAGGCAAAAGGGCTGTGGGTTATGTGTAGAGCTTTCGAACAAAGGTGACAAATCCCACCCCCAGTTTTTGCATGTGGAATACACATAGCAAATGCTTTGTCCGCATCGCAGCTTACTAATAATTATTTGCCTCCTGTAACAGACAAAGATTGGGTCAAGGCAGCAATGACCTGCCGTATGTTATGTACTGAGGACCTGCCCTGAACAAAGCCGATTTGAGAAGAGTGGAGTAATTTTGGTAAAACTATTTGTAGTCTATGAGCAATAATAGAGGTTAATAATTTTTAATCCTGGTTTAGCAGAGATATAGGGTGATAGGAAGTGACCAAGAGTGGATCTTTACCAGGTTTTGGCAGGACAATGATTCTAGCTTTTTTTTCAATAGAGTCGTTTTATTATTTTAAAGAAAGGCATTTACATTTCAAAAAAGAATAATAAACAAAGACATCAAGAGTAGTTATCTTATGGATAATTCAGCTTGATTAAAATCTGGAGGGGGATCTTTGCCAGATAAGATAGAGTTAAATAAAGTCAGAAGGTGCAGAGAAAGATGAGGAAATAATATCTTATAATATTCTGCACCCAGTCCATCCGGCCCCGGGGATTTGCCCTTAGATAAATTAGCAACTGCTACTTTAAGTTCTAGGTCTGTAATAGGTTCCACCAAAGCTTCACTTTCAGATTGGGTTAGTGTAGGGAGTGCCGTTCTTCTAAGAAAAGACATGCCTAAGACTGGATGATCAGGGGGTGAGGAATATAATTCCGTCTAGTATTCTAAGAAAGAATTAGCGATGTCTGCTGTGTTTTTGTGGTGGCTTTGTTCTGTGATGATATGTGAGATATGCATCAGTGTCCGTTGTCCCTGGACTACAGAGGCCAGTAATTTACCAGCCTTGTTTCCCCATCAAAAGTATTTCTGCTTTTGAAAGTCTAAGGAATGTTGTGCCCTTTATGTACATAAAGTGTCATACATTGCATTTGTGTGTAAATAACATTGTTGAGATGCCAAAGTATCATTGCGTAACATTGTTGCATAGGCAATAGAAACAGCGGAGCTGAGCTCTGTGAATTGGTTATTTAGGGCCTTACATTTTGCTGCAACGTATACTATTACATGGCCTCAGATGACAGGCTTGAAGGCTTCCCAAAATAAATTTATGTCATCTAAGAGTTGGCTGTTGTCATCTACGTAATTCAAGAAATGTGGTTGGAACGCTAGCTGAAAGTCGGGAGAGTCAGCTAGATATGTGGGAAATCTCCAATTAAAGGAATGTGTAAATGGGGAGGGTAACAATAATTCAAACCATATAGATGCGTGATCAGATATCGGAAGCAATTCTATCTTTGATTGGTGTACTCTGGTAAGCAATGGGATAGGTATAAGCCAGTAGTCTATTCTCGTAGATGTGTGGTGCGGATGTGAATAAAAAGGTGGCGATTGTAAACAATTCGTCCATTAACTTTAATTTAAAAATTAAGAATCGGCCTTCTGGGTATGGCAAATTATCAATTATCGCATAGTTTAATGCCTTATTAATAATAATTAGGACTCCTCATCATTTCGTCGAGTAAGAGGCAGTGAAAAAGTCTGTAAACCAATTATCTCTCAGGGTGTTAGGGTCACTATCCTTCCAATGGGTTTCTTGTAAGACTGCCACATCTTACCACTTTAAATGTTGTAATATTTTTTGTCTTTTTAATGGAGAGTTTAAGCCCTCCACATTCCATGTTAGGAACTTAATGCACTTATGGACAATAGGTGGGCTAGGTGATATTGAAGACATGCTATCCTATACAGGTTGAGTATCCCTTATCCAAAATGCTCGGGACCAGGAGAATTTTGGATAACGGATTATTCCGTATTTCGGGAATATTTTAATATTTCAATGATGTATTTTGAAGTATCTTGCATTTATGCTGTATAAACACATAATATACACACAAATATATTTTATTACCACATAAAATACACACAAATATATTTTATTTGTTCAAAAAACAAGGTTTCAAAATGTGAAACAAAATGTGTGTACTATCTCAGCACTGAATTTGAATGCAAAGCAATCATTGTCTTGCACATATATAGTGCCAGTTACATATCATGTCCTCAGTAATGCTGTTACAAATGTCCCCAGTGAGTTTTTAGCAAAAAAAAAAATTTTTTCACTTTCTAGAATGTCTGGTTTTCGGAATAATTCGGATAACGGATATTCGGATACGGGATACCTGTTTTCTGATGCATACTGTAGTTAACTGGAGAAACAATTTTTTTCAATTGTATGAACCCATAAAGTAGGCCAACTGATAATAGGGGGGGGGGGGGGGGTTGTGTCATGCGTAATAGCATGAGGTAAAGATATAAAGCTACAAATACATTTTGTTTCACTTGTAACAGTAAAAACATATATGATAACATTGTTCTGACAGCATAAGCATGATAAACAATATACTTGCAAGTTGCTAGCAGTGTCAGCATCAGGTAGAAATGGAGAGACATGGGAAAGATAGTCCACAAAAGTTTGAGCTGAAGATACTTAGTCAAAGAAGTGGTGTTTGCCATTATGTTGTATCCAGAGTTTAGCCGGGTAGAGAAGGGCAAACTTGATTCCAGCTTCAATAAGAGACTTGCAGATCGGAGAGTATTCCCTGTGCCTCATCGCAACCTGGTAGGAGAAATCTTGGGTACTTGTTTCCTAGCACGGCCACAACGATTAGGATCTCGGGCATCGCAGGTAAAAAAATTGCGTCGGTCGCATCGCATGCGGCCAAAAAAATCGCATGCGATGCGACCGACGTGATGCTCGCGATTTCCCATAGGGAACAATGGAAAATGCCTCAATTTACCCAAATCAACATAGGGAACAATGTTAAATGGCCCAGAGACCCCAAAAAACCCCCCTGAACAGTGATATGGCCCCCCAAAAATAGTTAACTCCACCCCACGATCAACGTGAACCCGAAGCGTGGCGAGCGAAGCGAGCCTGCGAGGGGCTGCGGTACGCGTCCTCCGACCTTTTCATACCCCCACTATCCACGTTGGCGTGGAGTTGAGAATCCACGTTTTGGGCTCGGTGGCTCGCTGCTCTCGCCACACTATTACTATTCTCAACTCCACGCCGACGTGGATAGTGGGGGTATGAAAAGGTTGGAGGACACGTACCGCCGGCCCTCGCGGGCTCGCTGCGCTCGCCACGCTTCGGGTTCACGTTGATCGTGGGGTGGCGTTAACAATTTTTGGGGGGGCCATTTCACTGTTCAGGGGGGTATTTTTGGGTCTCTGGCCCATTTAACATTGTTCCCTATGTTGATTTGGGTAAATTGAGGCATTTTACATTGTTCCCTGTGGGAAATCGCGGGCATCGCGTCGGTACCATCGCATGCTTTTTTTGGACGCATGCGATGCGACCGACGCGATTTTGACTTTTTCAATGCATTTCAATGGGAAATCGCGGGCATCGCGTCCGTCGCATCGCAGACCATTATAAATGACCCGCGATGCCCGCGATTGTGGCCGTGCTAGGAAACAAGTACCAAATCTTGGAATAAGAGCAGTCTTTCACTCTGATAGTGCAATTCTCCCTTTTTCCTGTAGGCGTCGAGCACGGACACTTTAACGAGATAGTTCAGAAACTTAAAGATGACTGGACGAGGCCTACGACGATTAGTTTGATTATCAGGGCCTATGCGATGTGCTTGTTTGATTAGCATGGCGCCAGATTCTGGTAAACATTGCAATTCTCATGGGAGCAATTTGGAAACCAGGTCCATAAGGTCTCTCTTTTTGACGGACTCCGGTACGCCAATGAGAAGCAGGTTGTTTCTTCGATTCCGGTTTTCTTGATCGTCCAGCTTTTCTTGTATAGCCTGCATGGTGGCATCCTGTGAAGCGATGGTTGCGTTAGCTTTAAGCAGCTCATCCTCCACATTGGATATATGCTGTTAAGCTTCGTCGAATTTAGTGCCGTGGTCTCTGAGCTGTGTGACCACTTTTCCTTTGCCTGTGGCTTCACCCTTGCCACTCCTAGACAATTTCTCCACGTATTTCTCCATGGTAATCAATTCGTGGGCAGGTTAGCGTACTGAAGCTGGAAAGTGAGAGGCGGGAAAGACTATGTTGCAAATAGGCCCGCAGCCTATGAGAGTGTGAGAGTATGACTGAAGTTGGGAAGAGTGTGTGTAGTATATTATTTGGCCCAAAGCGCCCGGCAGATTTGTTTAGAGATGTTAATGCAATCCAAAGTGCACTATGAATGGAATCTGGCAGTCCCATTTGCATTAGCGGCTGAATTTCTACTGCATAATGAGCACTGGTTGGTTGGGTACTTATGTATTATATGGGCTCCCGATTTTTTCATTACATACCACCAATTAAGGCATGCAATGCAATGCAATGCGATTTTTCATTGTAAAGACCCAATTTTTAATTGTATAGTCAACCATGGGGGATTTCATACCCCCACTATCCAACTACGCATGGAGTTGATTTTATATAGTGTGGCGAGCGCAGCAAGTGACCAAGCCCGAAGCGTGGCGAGGGGACGTGGATAACTTTACATGTATTCTGTATTCTGTATTCACGCTTCGGGCTCGGTGGCTCGCTGCGCTCGCCACACTATATAAAATCAACTCCATGCGTAGTTAGATAGTGGGGGTATGAAATCACCCATGGGTGACTATACAATTAAAAATTGGGTCTTTACAATGAAAAATCGCATTGCATTGTATGCCACTATATTGCACGCAATGCGATGCAATGCAATGAAATGCAATGCAATGAAAAAATCGGGCGCCCAGATAATACATAAGTACCGTTGGTTGTTGTATCTCTCAATAGTAGTTAAACAGCACGCAGGCACACACAAATCACCTCACTGTCCCAGGGACAAAGTCTTATCTGTAGTAAAGAATGACAAGGAATTAATTGCATCTGTGTGGGAGACCGAGTTACTGGGGGTCCGGAGCACCAGGGTCTGCAGTATCCCGGAGTCCCCTGATGGTGGTTGGTACACCGTCCAGCTCTCTCCGCTGAAGTATTTAATGGCCTCGGGGACGCTGACATGGAGCCTTTTAAAATGCGGCCAATCCATTAGGCCCGCCCACCGGAACTCCTGTATCAAGCATTTTAAAGACTAGGTTCATCATAATGCAGAAATAAATGCAGGCAAATTAAAAAAAAACTTAATATTTAAATAATATAAATTATAAATATATATAAAATATATAACATAATACTAAAACAAATTGAAAACTAAACTATTTAAATTGAACTCTGTTAATATCTGTCCTTTAATTCACTATAATTTTTGGGTGTGGTATGATGGTCCAACTGCCGGTGCTCCAACAGGGGGCAAGTGCAAAGAAGCCTCTTACAGGCACAGGGGCTCGTTACGCTCGCCACTGGTTCTATTCTCCCTCTATGGGGTTCGTGGACCCCCACAAGGGATAATAGCCCCTGTCAGTCGGGATCCCCCTGTCAGAGCACCGGCATTTGGGATTCCAACACGGGATACTGACCATCGGTATCACCCCTGTCGGGCAGTCATCCGGCACCCCATAATTCTCACTTCATCATATTAACATGTCACCAAATGCAGAAAAGTTAACATAAGACAATGCAGAGCTATCATATGTCATCTTCTCTGTCATGTTATGAATGACAGATGCCTGAATTTGTTAAGAAAGCAGTGACAATGTACACAGTTATTCAATAAATCCATTGTCAATTAGATATAATGGTTTAAAATGGCAAGTAATCAAAGTATCATACTCATACTCACCTTGCAAGGTGGTTTGAATGAAATGAGTAACATCATTAATGCTATGTCTGTTAATTAATTTTTCAAATAGAATTTTAGATGTTCGACTTTTTCTCTGCAGAAAAACAACATAAAAATGCAAGACCAAAAACATATAACATTTTCTTCACATTGTAACCTCTTTTAAACATAAATCTGGAAAGCAGAATGAGAGTACACTTCACAGCACATTTTCTCAGCAGTAGTTTACAAATAAATGGGAATATTCAATTAACATTTAGAATGACTAAAACCTCACTAGCAGATCACTGGGTCATGTTATCATGAAATTATTCTGCTTAATTAAAATGACAGGGGATGGCTGCTAAATGTTAACCCATATTCTCTGATAGGCAAGCTTGTAATATTTGCAGACAGAAACAAAATATCACTTGCAAAGGTTTCAAACATCACAAAACTGCAAGTACATTTAACTGGAAAACATGAGTTAAAAGTACTGTACAGTACATTCATCTAAACACAGTAGGTCAGTGGTTCCCAAACTGTGTGCCGTGGCACCCTGGGGTGCCTCAGAGCACTTGCAGGGGTGCCCTGGGATGGTGCTCTAGGTCTAATTCATTTTATTTATGGTCAATGTAAAAGGGAAAATCAGTGCTTGTGGCTTCCAATCATAAAATATGTGAACAACCCAGAGTGAATACTGTCCCTCACAACATAACTGGACTTAAGGATCACATATAAACACAATTTATATATATATTTTTTTTACATAATCAATAAGAAACTTTTGGCCTAGGGGTGCCACGAAAATAATTCTGATACTCCAGGGTGCCGTGATTTCAAAAAGTTTGGGAACCCCTGCAGTAGGTGATTTTATAAAACCCTATGAACCCCCACCATGCTTTTCCTGCCTCATACCCTACTCTTTACCTTTCCAGACTTATGCCCTTCCCCCATCCCGGGTCTCTTCAGCCCCCTCCACCTCATATCTGTTTTAATAAGCAGTGGCATAACAATAATGCGGCAGACCCCGCAGTGACTTGGGGGCGCCAGCTCCAGCAGGGTCTGCGGGGAACACTGAACATGAACTGCTGCTATAACAGGGAAAGACAGCCCAGCGGCCACCAGTGGCCTCCCCTCCAATGCTGGTGCTGAGAGTCCCATGAGTACGGGACTATGAAGCAATGAGGCGTGCAGTCAAACAGGAAGCCAGAACATGCAGCTGGAGAGGCAGCACCTGAGACCAGCTGTCACATGGAGACGCTGGCAAGGTGAAGCCACCGAGGTTTCCCCTGGGAGGCAGCAAGCAGCGGGAGCCATGCTGGAAGAGAGCACTAGCTGCCAGCGGGGTCCCAAGTTTCAGAGTCCGCACAGAGAAGGTAAGGCAGACCGCAGTCCCTCCCGGGCCGTATACAGCTCCCAAGGGTGCAGGAATATGAATATGTTGAGGGGAGAACTCGACACACTGGCTCAGATGAGAAGCAGATACAGATTTGGGTCTGAGGAGACTTGGGTCCTCCATGGAAGTTCTTCTGGCTTGGTCCGACGTTGTCCAGGGCTTCTTGCATCTTCTTCCATCTTCTGGCTTCTTATTCACGCTGCCGGCGACTTCAGCAAAGCTCCCCGACTGTCAGAGCTGCAGAGATCCTTCCTCCTCGGCATCTGGACTAAGACTGAATTCTGGCCAATCAGAAGCCGCCTAGCGGCCAATCAGGAGCCAGGAAAGTCGGCTTCTGATTGGCCAGAATTCAGTCTTAGTGCAGACGCTGAGGAGGAAGGATCTCTGCGGCTCTGACAGTCGGGGAGCTTTGCTGGAGTCGCCGGCAGCGTGAATAAGAAGCCAGAAGACGGAAGAAGATGCAAGAAGCCCTGGACAACGTCGGACCAAGCCAGAAGAACTTCCATGGAGGACCTGGGTGAGTTGGATTTCCTTCCACAGGTCCACCATGGATTTCTTCGGACCCGGACCTGACGCCGACGCCGACATGAAGATCGACATGATGAAGAATGACGACATGATCCGGAACCAGGACAAGGCACCGGATCAAGACTCTGGGACCTACCTACGGGATCAAGAAAGGTAAGTATTAGTGTGTGTGTAATGTATGTATTAAACTTTTATGTTTAAGGTGTCAGTGTGTATTTATTTTACTATTTTTTTTACTGTGGAACTACAAGTGCCAGCTGGCCCTTTAATGCCCCGCAGGCTGGGACTTGTGGTTCTCCAAGTCCCAGCTTGCAGGGGAGGCTTGCTGGGGCTCATAGTTCCACAGTTTAAAACAATAATTTATTAATCTTTCTTTTACACCAAGATCAGCCTGGTGGCCACCGCACAGGGCCACCGGGGACAGCACCAGGCTTCAGCCTGGTCAGGTAAGTCCTGGAGGGGGGGGACCCCTTTATTGGGGGGTCCCCACTCCCCCAGGGCCCCTGGCCAGGCTGACTGGTCGGTAGGGCTGAATGCTTTGGCCGGGGGGACTTGTAAAAAAAGTCTCCCCCCGGCTGTGGCATTACCCTGCTGGCTGGTTTGGCCTGGGGCTGGTTCTTAAAATACGGGGGACCCCTAGTCATTTTGTCCCCCCGTATTTTGGGAACCAGCCCCGGACCTGGAGCCTGGGGCTGGTTGTTAAAAATCGGGGAACCCCTATTTAATCATTCAAATTTCAAGTCATCATAGATTCAAATCATCCATTAATGAAAGGATAGTCACAACCATCTAAAGATATCCAAGCTTAAAGAAACACAAGCCTTCAACAGCACCAGCAAACCCCTTTATTTCTGTATTTAACTGCCACATATGACAGCTATATATATGAAAATGTAGCATAACGATTTATGATTTGCATTTACATATGCTTTCCATTAGGGATGAGCAGGTTTGGATTTTGGAAATCCGAACACCGCATTGTTCAGATATTCCCTCTAGTCTCTGCTCTCAGATTGAGGGAAAACGTCATCATCATGCCTTCAGATCTCGGGAGATCCAGACTCGATATAAGTCCCCCGCAACCCACCACCATATGCACTCCAGCATTGGATAGGGTAGTGGGAGGAAGGGTCTCTGTGCTCTGCGTGTCTGGTGGTCTGTTGAGCACATGTGGTGTCGACCTGGGGTGGTGACCTGGTCCTGTGCTTCCAGAAGTCATGGAAGTCGTGGTGCTGCTGTATAAGTCCAGTCCTGTGATGCTGTGCTGCCTAGTGTTGGTGTACTGTGCTGCCATAAGTCCATTGGTGCTGCTGTATAAGTCAAGTCTATGGTGCTGTGCTAGCTAGTGCTGGCGTCCTGTTCTGCCTAGTGCTGGTGTCCTGTGCTGCTTAGTGCTGGTGTCCTGTGCTGCTTAGTCCTGTTGCCCTGTGCTGCTTTTTAAGTCCAGTTCAGTGGTACTGCTGTCCAGTCCTGTGGTGCTGTGCTGATTAGTGGTGGTGTCCTGTTTTGTCTAGTGCTAGTGTCCTGTGCTGCCTAGTGCTGGTGTACTGTTCTGCCTGGTGTTGGTGTCCTGTGCTGCCATAAGTCCATTGGTGCTGCTTTTTAAGTCCAGTCCAGTGGTACAGCCACCTAAGTCTAGTCCAGTGATAATGCTGTATAAGTCTAGTCCACTTGTATTGCCGTTTAAGTTCATTGATACTGCTGTATAAGTAAGTCCAGTCCAGTGGTACTGCTGTATAAGTAGAGTGGTACTGCTGTTAGAGTCGATTGGTACTTCTGTATAAATCAATTAATTTATACTGCTGTATAAGTCCAGTCCAGTGGTATTGCCATAAAAGTCCATTGGTACTGCTGTATAAGTCCAGTCCAGCGATACTGTTGGTTCTCGGGATTTCCGGACTCTATATAAGTCCCCAGCTACCCACCGCCGTGTTCACTCCAGCATTGAAGAAGGTAGTGGGAGGAAGGGTCTCTGTGCTCTGCGTCAAGGTGGCAACCTGGTCCTGTTCAGTGGTGGTGTCCTGTGCTTCCATAAGTCATGGAAGTCATGGTGCTGCTGTATAAGTCCAGCCCTCTGATGCAGTGCTGCCTAATGCTGGTGTCCTGTGCTGCCTAGTGCTGGTGTCCTGTCTTCTATAAGTGCGTTGGTGCTGCTGTATAAGTCCAGTCCTGTGGTGCTGTGCTGCCTATTGCTGGTGTCCTGTTCTGCCTAGTGCTGGTGTTCTGTGCTGTGTAATGCTGGTGTCTTGTGCTGCAATAAGTCCATTGGCGCTGCTGTATAAGTCCAGTCCAGTGGTACAGCTGTATAAGTCTAGTCCTGTGGTGCTGCCTTATAAGTCCAGTCCAGTGATACTGCTGTTTACGTCCATTGGTACTGCTGCATAAGTCCAGTCCAGTGGTACTACTTTATAAGTCCAGTCCAGTGATACTGCTGTATAAATCCAGTCCAGTGAAACTGCTGTATAAGTCCAGTCCAGTCCAGTAATTGTGCTGTATAAATACAATCCAGTGGTACTGCCATTAAAGTCAATTGGTCCTGCTGTATAAATCAAGTACGATGATACTGCTGTATAAGTCCAGTAAGTCCAGTCCAATGATACTGCTGTAAAAGTTCATTGCAGTGGTACTGCAGTTAAAGTTCATTGGTCCAGCTATATAAGTGCAGTGGATCTACAGTTAAAGTCCATTGGTACTACTGTATAAGTCCAGTCCAGTGGTACTGCCATTAAAGTCCATTGGTACTACTTTATAAGTCCAGTCCACTGATACTGCTGTATAAGTCCAGTCCAGTGTTACTAGTGTATAAGTCCAGTCCATTGGTACTGTTGTATAAGTCCAGTCCACTGATACTGATGTATAAGTCCAGTCCAGTGATACTGCTGTATAAGACCAGTCCAGTGATACTGCTGTATAAGACCAGTCCAGTGATACTGCTGTATAAGACCAGTCCAGTGGTACTGCTGTATAAGACCAGTCCAGTGGTACTGCCTTTAAAGTACATTGGTACTGCTGTATAACAAAGTTCAATATATTGGTACTGCCATTAAAGTCCATTGGTACTGCTGTATACTGTATGTCCATTCCAGTGATTCTGCTGTTTAAGTCCAGTCCAGTGGTACTCCAGACAGAGAACAGATGTACTCCAGACAGAGAACAAAAGTTTGGAGGATAAAATAGTGGAAGAACAAGAACGACTCCCTCCTAGTGCTGAAGCTGCTGCCCTTAGTCATGACATACAATGAAATGTCATCAACGTCATCTGCCAATGCCCAATGTCATTGTAGAGGGCATGTAAAATAAAAAATGCTAAAGTTCAGTAACATGAAGAAAATAATAAATGAAAATCATTTGAGGAGAAACTTAAGCTTGCCAATATGTCATTTTCGACAAGGAGAGGAAAGGAATGGCTAAGGCCCTGGCCTATTTTCCTGACTAGTGGTTCAGCTTCGCATGGTGATCTAAGCCCTCCTCCTCTCCCTGGTAGAAACTTTTAGAGAGTTAAGCTTAGTACTTAGATTGTAAGCTTGCTGCAGGGCTCTCCTACCTCAAACTCTGTCTGTTGTTACCCAGTTTTTTTTATCACTGTCTACCATTGTAAAGTGCAACGGAATCTGCTGCGATATATAAGAAACTGTAAATAAATAATAAATAATACTGGTATCATATTTGATACTGCACTGTTCACAACCACTCTCTGTTCTTTATTCCACAGCCAGTTCCCAACCCATCTACAGATTCTTACACCTAATCCCAGGTCCACAATTTTGTTTATCAACCTCTTGTGTGGCACTGTATCGAAAGCTTTAGCAAAATCTAGGAAGACCACGTCTACAGCGTTTCCATTATCAAGATTTTTGCTGACATCCTCATAAATTAGTAATATATTAGGCTGACAGCCTAGTAAATTAGTTTATCATGATCTATTTTTCACGAACCCATGCTGGTTAATACTAAGTAAACTGTGGAGATCTAAATATTTCTGGATACCATGGGGGAAATTTACTAAAGCAAATTTGTAAAAGATAGGTGTATTTGTATCCAGAAATACACTTATTTTTTACATTTACTATCCCAAAAATAAAGCAATTCGTATTCATATTGATAGCACATCAATACGACTACGAATTGCCGTATTTTCGGGAAAGTAAATGTAAAAAATAAGTGTATTTCTGGATACAAATACACCTATTTTGCTAGAAATTTCCTTTAGTAAATTTCCCCCCATATCTTAAACATCCTTCAAATAAGTTACCCACTATTGATGGTAAGCTCACGGGTCTGTAATTAGCTGGATCATCCCTTTTTCCTTTTTTTAATATTGGTTCTACCTCTGCAATTCTCCAGTCTTTTGGTACCTTACCTGATGAAAGTGAGATATCAAAAATGTAATACAGAGGGGTCGCTAATTCCTCCCTTAATTCCATTAATACCCTTTGATAAATCCCATCTAGTCCTGGTGATTTGTTTGTTTTGATTTTGCTGAGCCGCAATATTATCTCATAGGTCGTGAAAGCAATATTAAGATCTGGCATATTCGTCCCATTTGTGGTACCTGTGCATTCCACTGTCTCTAGTAAACACTGATGAGAAGAACTCATTAAACAGCTCTGATTTTCCCTTATCATCTGTAAAACGTTTACCATTGATATTAGTTAATGGGCCTATGTTCTCTTTAATTATTTGTTTACTATTGATGTATTTGAAAAACTTCTCCGGATTGGTTTTGCTCTCAGTGGCTATGCGCTCTTCATTTTCCCTTTTAGTTACTTTGATTACTCCTCTACAAATTTTGTTTAATTCTTTGTACTTTCTGAACACCTCCTCATTCACGTTATCCTTAGAAAATTTAAATGGCTTTTTTTATTGAATTTACCCTTATTGACTTTTGGTATATATTTAATGATTCAAGCACTTTTTTTCCCACATTTCCTCTGCATTCTTCCCCTCAAATACCAGTTCCCAATCAATTTCTTTTAGAGATTCCCTGAAGTTTAATATTTTAGCCGGTCCTGTATGTTGTAGTTAGGGATGCCAATCCCGGGGCATTTTTTCAATCCCGGATTTCGGGATTGAAAAATGCTCAATCCCGGGATTCTCGGGATCCCGGGATTGGCATCCCTAAAAGAAAAACATGCCCTGTCCACCTGTTTAATCGACATGGCAGGGGGGGTGGACATGGTCGGGCGGGCATCGACAAGGGGTGGGCGGGCGGGCATCGACATGGGGGGTGGGTGGGCGGGCGTGCATCGACATGGGGGGTGGGCGGGCATCGACATGGGCGGGCGGACAGAGCAGCACTGCGGGGGGTGCCTGCTGCAGCCCCGCAGATTACCTTACATAGTGGGGCACATAGCGCTGCGGACGGTGAAGCTTGCAGGAGGGGAGGTCAGTGCGGCCGGAAGCAGTCACCTGTGATAGGCTGCTGTGGCCTGCGCAGCGTGACAGTCAGAGGTCACGCTGCGCAGGCCGCACACCGGGGTCGGGAACAGCCGGGCAGCTTCTGAGCGGGTGCTCAGAAGCTGCTCGGCATTAGACTGCGCGTGCGCAGTCTAATCCCGAAATCCCGGGATTGGATACTCCAATCTCGGGATTGAAATCCCGGACATTTTGGGGCCAAATCCCGGGATCCCGCCGATCCCGATCCCGGGATTGGCCACCCTAGTTGTAGTTTACTGAAGTTGATTTCAAGTGAAACCATGTTGTGGTCACTGTTCCCTAGATGTTCAATTACTTTAGTGTTTGAAACTAAATCAATGTTATTTGTTAATACTAAATAAAAAAATGCCTCGTTACGTGTTGGAGCTTCTACCATTTGTTTGATAAACTGATCCGTGAGTAAGTTTAGGAACCCACTGCTTTTTGCTGACTTACATGTCACCTTTATCCAATCAATATCTGGAAAGTTAAAATCCTCCATAATTAGTACCTCCCTCTGATCTGATGATTTTTTGATTTGGTTTAAAAGCAGAGACTCATCCCTATCATTCTTATTCAGCGGTCTGTAGCATACCCCTATTAAAATGTTATTATTATGCTTTTTGCGATTATCAGTTATCTGAGCCCACACGGCCTCCGTGTTATCTTTTTTTCCCTGAGCTCATTTCCTTCTCACACAGTGTTAAGTTATTTCTTACATAAAGGCACACCCCCCCTGTCCCTTCTATTTTCCATCTTTTCTGAAGAGAGTATATCCCTCCATGTTTAATGCCCAACTGTGTGACTCATTACACCAAGGCCCTTATTCAGATCTGAACGCAATACAAATTTGTTCTCAACATGGGCAAAAGCATGTGCACTGCAGGTGGGGCAGATGTAACATGTGCAGAGAGAGTTAAATTTGGGTGTAATGTGTTGAAACTGAAATCTAAATTGCAGTGTAAAAATAATGCAGTCAGTATTTACCCTGCACAGAAACAAAATAACTCACCCAAATCTAACTCTCTCTATACATGTTACATCTGCCCCACCTGCAGTGCACATGGTTTTGCCCATTTTGAGAACAAATTTGTATTGCGATCAGATCCGAATAAGGGCCCATGTTTCTGTTATACCAATTATATCATAATCGTCCCTTGTGGTCACAGTTTCCAGTTTCCAGATTTTTCCTGCCATGTTTCTTGCATTAGCCAGCAAGCATTTCATTTTAGGTTTATTTTTATTTTGTTCAGTTAAGGTTTGGTAGTGATCTCGATGCGCTATTGATTTCTTACTGACTCCTTTTTCTCCCCAACCCACCTTCTCTGAGCTCCAGTCTCTTTATTGGCCATTCCTCACTATTCTGTCTTACTTGCCCATAGTTTCTATCTCAATCCCCCCTTATGCCTAGTTTAAAGACTCATTTGAGCTTCTAACCATCCTGCCTCCCAGCACTTCCACGCCTTTCCATTCAGGTGCAATCCATCTCTTCAGTATAGATGGCGCCTGTCTGAAAACTCAGACCAGTGCTCTAGGAACCCAAACCCCTCTCTCCTACACCATCCCTTTAGCCAAACAATAAGATCCATGAGTTCCCTCTGCCTCCCTAGACTAGTTCATGGCACAAGTAATATTTCTGTGAAAATTACCTTGGATCTCCTTGCTTTTAACTTACATCCTAAATCCCTGAATTTGTTTTTAAAGACACCCCACCTGCCACTAACTTGGTGATTTGTGCCAACATGTAACATGATGGCTGGGTCATTCCCAGCCCCTCCCAGTAATCTGTCATCTGTGATCACACAGTATACAAATATCTATACAATTCTTAACAATAACTAATGAAAAGGGGAAAAACAAATGTAAACACAATCAGCAATAATGCAACTGCAACAATACAAAGGTACAGTTACTGTTTCTCACAGGTGCCCCCCAGACCAGTCATCTGTATTTAAAGTTCTGAGCACAGTCAAGTACTGTAGACTGTCCCTAGTCCATGCACAGCAATATAAATGGCCCAGACAATGGGATACAATAAAGGTCTTTATTGGTCAAGAGGTCAGGTTTCACCTCTCCTTATTGGTACAGTAAAGATGCACAGCTGGTTCTTTATTCAATGCTTCATCATCGGGTCCAGAGGTCCCTACTGTGCATCTGGTTTCAACTGGATTTCTTCAGTTAGCCCTTCCTTGTGGCAATGTATATATTATTATATGTAATGTCCATAACTTATGAATGGTATATGCTGCGCATTTCAAACAAACAGCAGAGCACTGCGAGTGAGAGACTGGTCACAAATATACTAAATATGTCCAGGGGAAATCATGTATTATCCTTAATACTATGTTTTGCAATATTACACCATATAAATATATTTTATTACGTGTGATTGTGGAGTATGATTCTATGTGTTTTAGTATGACTGCCCTTTTGCATTCGCACAATACTCACTCCAGTACACTCTTTACGTAAAAATGCAGACGAAAATGGTGGCCATAGTAGTAGTAGTGAAGGGAGGATGCAATATGACTTCTACAGTCCACCCTTTAACGTAAATAAAAGCTGTCACGTTTCAAAATTTCTGAAAACATAAAAATTCATAACAACATTTTCTTCTGGAAAGGGAACAAAAATAAAATTTAGTGGCATATGGTTATACTTTAAGGGGCATGCATTATGATGCTATATGGCTATTCCTAGATTATGGGTAAATGGGCGGGGGGCACATTTACCTAACAATACATTATGGAGATATATGAGTGAGAAGGGGAAACAACCTTTATATGTACTGCGCTGATACCTAGTACCATTGGTATGATGTCTTTCCTTATACAATTAAAATTCAATTGTTAATAAAACTCTCACCACACTATATAAAATCAACTCCATGCCTAGTGGATAGTGGGGTTATGAACAGGTAAAAAAATTGCACCATATCCCATCGGATCGGCCGATATATCGGCTGATATCGCATCCGATATATCGGCCGCCGTGAAACTAAACAAGTACCTTATTTTGTATTTATATAATGAAGTTATTCTTTTTTTACCGTGTTATACTGGATATATATATACTGGTGTGTATAGTAATTTATATAGGATTGACCTCGACTTTACAATTATATTTCATTATACAGTACATAGACCTTAGTTGTTATCCTATTTACAATATTTGTTTAAGTAATACATTGTAATATTCGTGTATTTAGTTGACAATCATACATAGCGTATTATCGGGTGTTCACAAAGTTATACTATATACAGATTTTTATCTGTATCAAACAAATGATACATACAGATTATTAAAAATATCATGACGAAACAAGGAAACAATAAATTATAAATACAGTATTACATAATTTGCTCTTATTCATACCTTAAGTCTGTTCCCTATTTAGTGATGACTAGCATATCTGACAGAAAAAGGGATGGGTTCACAGGTGGTGCGCTCACCGGTGCAGTCAGCAATTGTGTTTAAGGGTAATTAGAAAAAGGTTCCTCCACGGTACCTTAATTAGAACAAATGCATAAAACAGAAAAAACCCTTAACACTTCTGCGCATACACCCAAAACATGTGGGGGAGAGAAACAAATCCCAATCTTATCTTATTTTTTTTTATTACGTTTTTATTTACTTTTTTTTTTCCATACCAAATACATACACAACATTACACCATTAAAAATCACAAAAAATCACAGCAACATAGAATATTCTTACATCGTTTTACAATCCTCAGACTATTTATTTCGTCATAGCCTTTTACCTCAATACATGATTTACTGATCCGGCTTGTTGCCCGATTCACTGCTCCCTGGCCCTCCTCTAGTCCCCAACATAGCCCCCTTTCTCAATGGCTTCAAGTGAATTAGCGTTGCTCCCATTCTACCTCTCTTCTCTATCCCCTTTTTCCTCAGTCTTTTCCCTTCCTTTCCCTCCTTCCCTTTCTCTCTTTCTTTTCCTTTCCCTCCGTACGTCGCCCCGGCAAGACTATCACTAGCATTTTTCCCCTTAATCCCCCCTTTTTGGTATTCCCACCACTCTGGAGGCCAACACCCGCTATGTGGGGCAGAAAACATGAAGGAGCGGGAGGAGAAGAAGAGAAAAAAAAAAAAAAAAAAAGAGCCCTCGGGTTTGTATTAGTGCAAATCAGTTCATTCACTAAGTGTATATCGACTTTTACTTCCATCCCCAAGGTGACGCGTATTCATTTTAACAAACTAAAAACATTCCGTTTGAGCCTCGTGTGCTCTCTATATATAGAGGGTGTCTTTTGTGTCCCCATAACTGATACCTCTCCATCAAATATGGGAAATCGTGTCTTTTAACCAGAAGGTTTAAATTAAGTGTCACCCTCCCCCTTTCTATGTGGACCTGCCCCCCCCTCCCACCCCCCTAACAACCGGGATTTAACCTACTACTTACCCTTTAAATTGATATACTCTGTGCCCACCTTATCAGTGTCTCCGTGCTGAACCTACATAAGTGTCCTAAGAGCCATATTGCCGACTGGCCAAGCGTACTTTCTCATCCTTCTGAGCTCATTTCCTAGCTACGGTGCCTCTCGTGTGACCGTGCACCCAATGTGTAGACGAGCTTATCTATACAATTTATTTATATTGGGGCAGGACCACGAAGCTCTATACTGATCTGGTGGTCCCCCCATGCCCTCTGCCTAACCATGGCTGAACTGACAACCCAACAAATCGAGAGAAAAAAAAAAAAAACTCAGGGTTTTCCCCCCTTCCCCCCTCCCCCTCCTCTCTCCTCCTCCCCTCCCCCTACAGATTTGCCCCCTCCGTGTTACAGGCTTTGTAATGTCCTGACCTATTCCAGGGGCCCCAAATTCCCTGATACTTAGCGACCGTACCCCTCGAGGCATGTAGATATTTTTCATGTTCGCTAGTCTGATTTACCAGGTTGACCCATTCTCCGTGGTGCGGGGTCAGTGGAGACATCCATCGTCGGGCTATTATCACCTTGGCTAGGGCCACTAGGCTTCTAGCCAATTGCTTCATCTCAGCGTTAATTGCAGCTTCCTTCCATAACCCTAAAACCATATTTATTTTAATTAACGCTGCTCTCGGAACCCCTATTTGAGCTAGGGTTTCCCTTATCTCCCCCCAGAACCTACTAATATCCCTACAGCTCCAGAGTAAGTGATCAAACGTGTCCGGCCTTCCCCTACATTTGGGACATCCATCGGATGCAGACCCCGAGAATTTTTTCATTTTGACCGGGGTAATATAGGTCCTATGGAAAATATTGAATTGGACCTGTTGTGTCCGCATTAGATTAGTCGAGTGCCGAGGACTTGCCACAGCCACCCTCCATCCATTATCATCCAACTGGGGAATATCCTCAGTCCATTTGACCCGAAGGGCCCCCATTTCCTCGGATTGAGAGAAAGACTGGAGGTACTGGTACATCTTGGACATTCGCTTCCCCTTAGCAAGTTGTTTTATAAAGATTTTACATGGGGCCTCCTCCACAACCCAGGTTTCGAACCTACCCCCCTGCGTCATCGCACTTCTTACTTGCAGGTATCTAAAAAATACTTCCTTGGGTAAACTAAATTCTGATTGTAACTGGGAGAAGGACTTTACTATCCCATCTTGGCACCATTGTCCCACATTCGTAATTCCATAGAAACTCCAGACTGTCCCACCTTGTTGTTCTTTAAGTTCACTCATTCCTGGCAGGGATAAGATAGGGGTGTCCGGGTCCAAACCCACAGTTTTCGTTAATTTACAGGTCCATCTCCATACTTTGACCGATTGGCTGATTAATGGAGGGAGATCCCGACGAAGCCCTCTCACAAACAATCTTTGGAGAGGCGAAAAGTCTGGATCCACCCGTTCCACCAAACTACGCAATTCATCAGAGACTTCCTCTGGCTTGACCCATGCACACATTTGTACCAACTGTGCGGCCATGTAATATAGTTTAAAATCTGGGAGGGCCAGACCACCCCTTTCCCTATCCCGGCACATAATTTCCATTCTAACTCTAGGCAGTTTGTCCCTCCATATAAATGAGGAGACAATACTCTTTATCTTCCTAAAATGTTCGTCCTTGAAAAAGACAGGGGAGTGTTGGGCAATATACAAGAACTTGGGCAATATTGCCATCTTGACCAGGTTAACCCGGCCAATTTGTGAAATCTGGAGCCTTGACCAGCTTCTACACTTCGACTTAAGATCGTTAATAAACGGGGTGAGATTATCGGGGATGTAATCAACTGAATTACTAGCAACCACTATTCCCAAATACCGAAATTTCTCCACAAGTTTTAACTGTACATCTAACGCTGGACTTATCCCTACTTTTTTCCCTATCTGCATATAATTGGATTTGCCCCAATTCATTGAGAGCCCAGAGTATCCCCCATATTCCTGAATATGTTTTATCACCCCTGGTAGGTCTCCAGGTACTGCAAGACCAACCAAGAGGTCATCCGCATAAAGCGAAACTAGATTTCTACGGGGCCCACCTCCCCCGTTCCCTCCCCCCAGACCCGCCCGCAGGACGCACGCCAGAGGCTCCACCACCACTGCAAATAGCAGGGGGGATAGAGGGCATCCCTGGCGCGTACCTCTGGAGAGAGAGAAGGGGGGAGATGTAAACCCATTAATGGTCACTCTAGCTTTAGGGTTTTGATAGAGCAAAGATATCCGTTTAATAAACCTTTCCCCAAACCCAAATGCCCGCAACACCCTCCACCGGAATGGCCATTCGACCGAGTCGAACGCCTTGTTCGCGTCAAAGGACGCGAGCAAAGCGTCCGACCCCCCCAGTTCTACGCCCTGAAGGTAAGTATATGCCCTTCTAAGATTAATCATAGTGGACTTCCCAACCATAAACCCAGTTTGATCTGGGTGAACCACTTGATGTATTACTGTCTGGAGTCTGGTTGCCAAGATTTTTGCATATATCTTTGCGTCTGCCGTTATTAAAGATATAGGCCTGTATGAGTCAACTCGGTTAGGATTTTTTCCACTTTTGGGAATCATTATTATGGCAGCCTCAGTCATTGACTGAGGAATACACTCCTCGGCCTCCATGTGCTGGAAAACTTTCAGCAACCGCGGGCCTAGATTATTTATAAATTTCTGATACACTTCCCCGGGAAGACCATCCAGGCCGGGGGCTTTACCCCCTGGAAAGGAGTTAACCGCCACTTTCACTTCCTCTACTGACAGGGGGGCCTCCAAAATATCTCTTGAAATGGGCAGCAAGTTGGGGAGATCTAGCTGTGCCAGGTATTCATCGATTTCTTCATTGCTCCGGTTAAGTTTAGATCTATAAACTTCTTCCATGTATGTGGAAAAAAGCTCTGTGATCTCAGGGGACTTTGTCACCGCTTCGCCATTTTCTAACTTAATCATGGGAATAATATTAGGGGGGCTCTCCTGCTTCATTAAATGGGCCAAGAATTTCCCAGTACGATCAGAGTTTGCATACCACTTGTGTGACCCAAATCCCAACCTCCGACACGTCACCTCTTGAAGATACTCTACCCACTCTTTTTGGGCAGACAGCCAAGCAGACCTAGCTTGGTCTGTCTTATTTGACAGAAAAACATTCTCCAAATCGGTAATTTTTATTTCTAATTCCTTTGCCCTTTTACGATTCGAGGTCTTCAAAAAAGCTATCCTTTTGATAACCACCCCTCTCAGATAGGCCTTAAAGGCATCCCAGACGCAGCTATTAGGGGCGGACCCTTCGTTGCCCTCGAAAAACTCCTCTATCATAGCCTCCATCCCCTCCTGTTCTCCCTGTTGCTCTAGCCAATAGGCCTGTAGTTTCCAATATCTAAATCCTACCGGGGTCTCTAGGTCCACCTCCATTGTAACCGGGGAGTGGTCCGAAATCCCTCGGGCTTTATAATCTACATGTCTAATCTTAGTAAGGGTTTTATCTGAAACAAGAATCAAGTCGATCCTGGAGAAAGTTTTATGGGAGGAGGAGTAACAGGAAAACTGCTGTACCTCGGGATTCCTCATTCGCCAAGGATCCTTCCACCCTATTTCTTCAATGAACTCAAAAAACCTATTTCCTTCCCTACAAATTTCCCTCTCTGACCTGTTCCATCTATCCAGACGCGGCTGGAGGACCTTGTTAAAATCCCCCAGACAAATTACCAAGTTTTCCGGGAAAGAAGCTGCAAATTCCACCGCCATTCTTACCACCTCATAGGAGAACGGGGGTGGAATGTACACTGTAAGAATACAAAACCGCACATGATCAATAGCACATTCCAGAAATATGAATCTTCCCCCCTGATCAATCTTTACACAACCCGCTTCAAATACCACAGTTTTTTTTATGAGAATCGCGACCCCACGGGAAGAGGAGGAGAAGGGAGCTTGGAAGATATGACCAATCCAAGGACGTTTTAAGGAGCCCACCCGATCCTTCATCAAGTGGGTCTCTTGTAGGCAAATAATATCGGAGTCTTGGCTCCTACACTGCTTCAGGACAAGAGCTCTTTTGACCCTACAGTTCAGGCCTCTAACGTTCCAGGTCATGAATCTAACCATCTATGAGGCAAAAAATAAAAGCAAACCACAATTTACATCTATCCCGTCCTCTCCGACTGGTGCCCGAAACCCCTCTTGAACCAACCCGGAATTCCTGGCCCCTTAGGAACAAACTAGAGAAGGATTTTATCTTATTGTTGCTGTGACTGGACAAAAACAAATACAGAAACATACATGCACACAAGAACAACCCCCCCATCCCCCCACCCCCTCCCTGTATACCCAACCCCCATGGTATACCTAAGTCCCTACCCCCCATCCACACAATGTCCCACTACTTACACTAAAGCATACAACCCAGGGGCAATTTACTAATGACCACCAAAGAAGCCCGCCCCCATCCCCCCCCGTACACCCCACACCACCCGTCTCAGGATCTATAAATGGTGGCGAGAGAGAGCAAAAAGAAAAACAAATCAAAACAAACCAAAAGTAATAACAATAGCTCTCTTCCCCCCAACCAATTCCCTATTTTGTACCACAGGATCCGCCCCCCGGCATTTAATAGAAGCATGATTTTATACAGAAATTCAACCTATACTCAGGACCTTGTACAATCTAACATGAGACCACATCCACAAGCTGCAAATGTGATCAGAGACCTTCTATCAGTGAGCAAGAAAAAAAACAAAAAAAAAAACATTATCATTTTGCCAGGACCTGCTTCCTTCCGGGATAGGTGGCATCAAGCCACCTTGCCGCCTCCCCGGGAGTGAAAAAAAAATTCGTAGCCCCATCCGCCACTACTCTCAGTTTGGACGGGTAGAGCATAGAATATTTCAATTCCAACTCCCTCAGGCGGATTTTTATTTCCCTAAATTTAGCACGGTCCTTCTGGATCTCTAAGGGAAAATCCGGAAAGGCAGAGATCCTCCTGCCATTATAAGCAAAGTCCTCCTTGTCCCTGGCCAGTCTTAGGACCGTGTCCCGATCTTTAAAGTTTAAAAACTTAGCAATCACAGTCCGAGGTGGACCTCCTGGAGGGATAGCCCGACCAGGAACCCGATGGGCTCTCTCTATTACAAACTGGGCTGAAAAGGCCTTATCGCCAAATATCTGAGTCAACCAGTCTGACAGGAACTTTTCCGGGGCACTTCCCTCTATCCTCTCTTCGAAGCCTATGAAACGGATATTATTCCGTCTCAGTCGACCTTCCATGTCCGACATTTTATACCGTATTTCGGTTATTTGGCCACTCATGGTTTTGAGGAGAACAAGGAAAGAAAAGAATTTGTCCTGGTGTGGTGCACCAACAAGAAATTTTGTACATAAAACTTAGCTTTTATTTATTTATATTAGAAGAAAGCGAAAAATGATTAAAAAACACAGATAGACAGACAAAAGACAATAAAGTGTGTTAAAAACTTAACACGTGCGGGCGTGTTGTGTGTGATTAAACCGTACGTATGTATAATTCAACTGTCAGACAGGCTCCGTTTTAATTCAATCTGGGAATTTATAAGATTCCCTTGTACAGGCACAGTTATTGGAAGTATATTGGCTAAGCAGCTCTATGGTACTGTGTTCTTCAGTTCAGGTAACACATCCAGAACTCATATCTGCTGCAGTAACCTGACCACACACTGGTTAGTCTGTCTCCCACAGGTCTGGCACACAAATATCTGCCTGAGAGCAGGATTCATGGAAATAGGAGGGAATAAAATATAATTACAAATCCCCAATATTTATCTTAGATTGTGTGAAGCCACAGACCAATATTGTATAATCAATCCTCAGGCTTGAGGACATTTCAGTAGAACAGAGCCTATTGTAGTGTAACCAATCTGAGTTAATTGATACACTCAATACAATCTGTATAAATTGTTGCCAATTGTTACCTGAACTGAAGAACACAGTACCATAGAGCTGCTTAGCCAATATACTTCCAATAACTGTGCCTGTACAAGGGAATCTTATAAATTCCCAGATTGAATTAAAACGGAGCCTGTCTGACAGTTGAATAATACATACGTACGGTTTAAGCACACACAACACGCCCGCACGTGTTAAGTTTTTAACACACTTTATTGTCTTTTGTCTGTCTATCTGTGTTTTTTAATAATTTTTCGCTTTCTTCTAATATAAATAAATAAAAGCTAAGTTTTATGTACAAAATTTCTTGTTGGTGCACCACACCAGGACAAATTCTTTTCTTTCCTTGTTCTCCTTGAATAAAATACATTTGTCAGTGGTAGCACACCCCTATAGTATATCTTCCTTATAAAGGTCTGCACACTAAGATATAAGGGGGCCGCTCAGATAAAAACTTTCTTATCCCAACCCATAAGTCTTGTGCGATTGCACCCAACCTGTACACTCATGGTTTTGACCTGGGACTGCAATGGGCCAACCAGGTCTTCTACAGCTGAAATTCTGGTCTCGGCCTCGGTTACTCTCTCACGCAGTAATTGGGCATCGTTCCTGAGCAAGGAAATATCAGACTGAACTTTGTTAATCTGCTCAAGAAGGCGGGTCTCACATGTGTTGATCGCCACGAGCACTTGTTGCAACGTGACTTCGGGAGGCACCGGATTTTTGCTCTCTTTAGTGGGGGTAGATAATGGAGTACTGGACTGTGAACTATTTCCCGTCTGTGATCTAGTGTATTTCTCCAGCCTCGCTGCTGCTGCTGTCTGGCCGGTTTTTCCCATGGTTACTATCATATCAGCCACCTGACGTTATCTCACACAAGCCGTAGACCCCCCCTGGTTCAGACTGTACAGTTCGAATGCACTTTAGTACTGACACGAAATAGAGTCCCAGGCTACGGAATGAGTGTGCCCCCGGTTTACACAAACTGATAGGCTGGGTTAGACTGGGTGCTGCGCTTTACACTTTATCCCCTTACTTTCAGGGTATTTGCATCTGAGGGCAGTTTATTAACGGCAGCCCCTCTGTGTGGTCCGGCCGTGGACCTTTTCAGGGCCTCAGGCCAAGGCCACCAACAAACAGTTCCGACCACAGGCCACAATATGCTCCGACCCGACTCCCTGCCTCACACCCAGGGGCCGGGTGGGGGTCCACAAATCGGAAAGCCTATTCAGAACCAGCCTTGCCAGTTTCCCCGGCTGCCACTGTAAGACCTTGTATATGTCTGTATGCCAGAGTACCTCAATATAGCGCTGGTCAGGTCTCCGCTGCTCGTTATCACTGGGGGAGCTCTCCTCACCACCAGGACTCTCCACCGGTCCTGCTGGATTGATGCGGCCACACGGAGGTCAATTGCCGGTATAGATAGACCCGGGTATCTGCGCCTCTCACCCGCAGGCTCCCGGCGTCTGAAGGCAATCGGAGCAGGCTGTCCTCGGTTGCTGCGTCTCACACCCGCAGGCTCCCGGCGGGCAGCACTCACTCCCGGCGTTGTCTCCAGCCTCCGTAGTTCTCTTAGACGGGCAGAGCTTCAGGCGCACTTCCTGGGACCCTTCGCCTCGCGTCACCTCGCGTCACCACGCCGGACGCCCTCTCTCAACGGGCGCCTCAGTACTTCCGTCCGACTTCCGCCAGGCAAGGGAACTCAGCAGCTCGGATCCCCGCGCCGACTGCTTACAGACGGTAATAAGCGGCTGTTTGATACGGGTTAGGGTTTTTCACGCTGGGGCTTCCATCGCTACAAGGGAGCAGTCTCCATTCGCGTGGTGTGCTCACTCACGTCCTGCCGTGGTCACGCCCCCACTCCCCCAATCTTATCTTATGCTGGTGTATGTCTCCAATGTTTATCCAGAGCGTGTCTCACAAGAAGCATATGTTAGAGAAAACAATGGGGATCATAGTACAGAAAAAGGTACTTGTTTCCTAGCACGGCCACAATCGCGGGCATCGTGTACCTTTAAGTTAAGGTACACGATGCACGCGATGGACCCGATTTCCTTTGAAATCAGGTCCATTTTGCCGGCAAAGGCAAAATAGGGGGCATCGTGTCGGTCGCGTGCATTAACATGACCCCCGACGTGACCGACGCGATGCCCCCGATTTTGCCATAGGCTTCAATGTTAAAATATTTTTAACATTGAATTCGGGAGCATCGGGTCGGTCTTGTGCCATTATAATGGCACAAGATGAGATGGACTTTATTTAGTCCATTTTACATAGGAAACAATGTGAAATGGGCCAATATGACCCATTTCACATTGTATATGGCCCCGTCATGGGTTACGCAAGCCCATTGGGAGCGTCACCCCACGATTGACGGCAACCCGAAGCGTGGCGAGCGCAGCGAGCACGCGAGGGGCAGCGGTGCACGTCCTCCGACCTTTTCATACCCCTACTATCCACGTCGGCGTGGAGTTGAGAATATAAAGCATGGCGAGCGCAGCTCGCCACCGAGGGGACGCGTATACTTGTGAAGTTGTGCGCGTCCCCTCGCGGGGCTCGCTGCGCTCGCCACGCTTCGGCCGCGGTGGCTCGCTGCGCTCGCCACACTTTATATTCTCAACTCCGCGCCGACGTGGATAGTAGGGGTATGAAAAGGTCGGAGGACGCGCACCGCCGCCCCTCGCGGGCTCGTTGCGCTCGCTACGCTTCGGGTTGGCGTCAATCGTGGGGCGGCGTTCAGGGGTTAAAATTGGGGGTCTGGGGAATACTTTACATTGAATCCAATGTAAAATAGGGTCCCAGGGGCCATATTCACATTTGATTCAATGTAAAAATCGGGTCGGTTGCATCGCATGCGATGTGACCGACGCGATTTTTCCGACACAATCACCCTGATGCAAATCGGTGTGGCCGTGCTAGGAAACAAGTACCCAGAAAAATTTAATACATCATAAAACACATATAAAAGTTTATATAAAAAAACACATGGGAGGCCAGGGAAAGGAATCCCTCCAGACAAATAATCCAAATGGTAGATCTTAATTACCAATTCCTTATGAGAACTATAGAAACACTATGTTCTCAAAACAAGCATACAGTATATGAACACTTCAACAATGTGATTCTTCCACATCAAAGTCCCAGACTAGGAGGAAGCTTGCAATTACCAGAGTAAGTGGAGAACAGGGTGGAAATCTTTCTCAAACAAGCAACTGAGGTTATGCAGCAAGATGTTAGTTACCACTCCACAGATCACTGCAGTTTGAGTCCAGGTCAGAAACCTACCCTCCAGGAATTGGCGTGGAGTCACAGTGTCACGAGTCCGACGCGTTTCGACCACGTCCGTAGTCTTATTCAAGGCAAAGGTGAGTCGCATAGCATATCTACCTACTTCAAGTCTGATTTAAAGGAAATGTTTTTGTGATTAGTCCCTAAAAATTCTATCAGAGGAAAGTGATTTCTATACACTCATTTAGACCTTTTGGGGTCATAGTATCTAATGAGAAGATCCAAAATGATTCCCTCATGGTTAGGCGTTTATCTTTATTCCCTCCTCTTGGATCATCCGTTATCTATTCTAGAACTGAGAATTTAAAAGAACCAATTTCTGCATTGTGTTTGTTCAAAATTTCTGGGAACACTATGCGTTTGTACTTTCCTTTCTATATTACGCAAGTGTTCTTGTATTCTTATTTTAAGAGAAAAACACTGTTACCTGTTAAAGATTTAACAAATTTACTGGACACACACAATAATAGTGAGAGTCCGATTAAGTTTACATATCTGCACAGCAACCATGAGATTCACTTTTTGGACGTCCTGATTAAATTGGAAAATGGAAGTATATCTACCTGCCTATATTCAAAACCCACAGACAGGAATAACTTATTAGCTTACGATAGCTGTCACCCAAGAGCGCAATAGCCCGTTTCCCCAAATCGGATTTCCCAGATCCTAGCCTGCATGAACGTAAGGTATCCGAGCCCGATGCAAAATGTCATCGCCCGGCAGTATATAATTCCAGTCTGCTGCTGCCACAGCCTACCAGTACCTATCGCAGTATATAAATCCAGTCTGCTGTTGCCAATGCCTACCAGTACCTATTGCAGTTTATAAATCCAGTCTGCTTTTGCCACTGCCTACCAGTACCTATCACAGTATATAAATCCAGTCTGCTGTTGCCACTGCCTACCAGTACCTATCGCAGTATATAAGTCCAGGCTGCTGTTGCCACTGCCGTCCCTACCAGTACCTATTGCAGTATATAATTCCAGTCTGCTGTTGCTACTGGCTCCAAGTACATATCGCAGTATATAATGCCAGTCTGCTGTTGCCACTGCCTACCAGTACCTATCGCAGTATATAATTCCAGTCTGCTGTTGCCACTGCCTACCAGTACCTATCTCAGTATATAAATCCAGTCTGCTGTTGCCAATGTCTACCAGTACCTATTGCAGTTTATAAATCCAGTCTGCTGTTGCCACTCCCTACCAGTACCTATTGCAGTATATAATTCCTGGCTGCTGTTGCCACTGGCTACCAGTACCTATCACAGTATACAGTATAATTCCAGTCTGCTGTTGACACTGCCTACCAGTACCTATCACAGTATGTAATTCCAGTATGCTCTTGCCACTGCCGTGCCTACCAGTACCTATCGCAGTATATAATTCCAGTCTGCTGTTGCCACTGCCTACCAGTACCTATCGCAGTATATAATACCAGTCTGCTGTTGCCACTGGCTACCAGTACCTATCACAGTAGATAATTCCAGTCTGCTCTTCCAACTGCCGTGCCTACGAGTACCTATCAGAGTATATAATTCCAGTCTGCTGTTGCCACTGCCGTGCCTACCAGTACCTATTGCAGTATATAATTCTGATTATCTTTTCAATCTGACTTGTTGGAATGAAAATCTGGTAATTTCTGGGATCAAGTAACAATCTTATAGTGTGTATCCAGCTATAGGAAGAGAGTAGTGAATTCCTCCACACCCCCTCCCTGATCAGAGCCAGGAATGGCTCTGTGTGCCCCTCCCCCACCACTGGCAGAGAGAAAGTAATAACAATACTCTGGGGAGAGATGCTTCTCACACTCCTGAAAATAAATATTGATGCCATACTGTATTTCTTAAACTGTTGCTATGGGAAATGGTCATTAGGTTGACATACATTGACTCGACCACTGAAGGTTGATAGGCCTTAAGTTGACATGGCTAAGGTCGACAGGGTCATTAGGTCGACACAAGCATTAGGTCGACATGGGTTTTTCAAGTTTTCTGTGCCAACAGGCAGTAGTCATACCCAGGGCATAAAGTGGTCATGCAGAGGTGGGGGAACTCATTTCTCTATGCCACCTAATTAAACCCCCTCCCCTCCTCCCATTAGGCAGAGACAGGGCCAGTGGTAGGGTTTTTGGCATCCCCTTGTAAACTAGAATGCTTTTCCGTGAGAATTACTGTGCAGGGCCAATGTGAAGGTTAAAATGTTCCACCTCACCATTAGAGGTGGTGGAACTCAGTTCCACCCAGTTCCCCCTCACTTTAACCCCTGGTCATACCCTACCATCCATGTTAGTGTGGAGGGAGATTATAATAGCGTGTCAAGCACAGCAGTGCACTTTTTCATTATCCATGTAAACTGTCGACATTTGGATGAAATAAAATGAAAACCCCATGTCGACATTTTGACTGTCGACCTAATGCTTGTGTCAACCTAATCACCCGGTCAACCTTAGCAATGTCAACCTTTTCACCTTCAATGGTCGACCCAATGCTTGACGACCTTAGTTTGGACAACCTAATGATCCACACCCATTGCTATACTCTTTTCTAGACCAATAGTAATAGTATATCCATATATAATGATGAAGAAATGCACACATGTATACAGGCCTGATTGCTATAACCCTCTCGTTCTAGAGCAGGGATGGGGAACCTTCGGCCCTCCATATACATAACTACATATACCAGAATGCTTTGCTACAGTTTTAGCATGGCCAAATAGCAGAACTGTAGCAGTGCATGCTGGGATGTGTAGTTTAGCAACAGGTGGAGTTCCAAATGGTCCCCATCCCTGTTCTAGACCAATAGTAATAGTATATCCATATATAGTGATGAAGTAATGCACACTTGTGTACGGGCCTGATTGCTATAACCCTCTCCTTCTAGAGCTCCCCCCACATCTAAAGGTTATGTCTAGGTGTGAACATCAACATAAAGTACAACTACTAATATACAGTGATTCCTGCCTCACAACAGGCTGCAGCAGAGAGCAAGGGTGTAACTACCATAGGTGCAAGGGGTGCAACTGCTATGTGGCCCAGAGCTGAAGGTGGCCGATCTTTACTGTCTAAGTCAGTGGTTCTTAACCACTGTGCCGCGGCACACTAGTGTGCCGCCAGCAGTGGTCAGGTGTGCCGCGAGAGATACGCTGCCGGCTTTAAAGTATAGGCAGCGTAGGTGACGGGGATGCAGTTGCTATAGGGACCAGACTGCCACAGGAGCCTGTGTCCCGCCACTCCATCCTTCACCGAGTAAGTCACGCACGCTGCAGTACTAGATAGTGCTTTACCCCCTTCCAGCATGGCTCCATAAGCCCATGCACCCTGCAGCGTTGATCGGCTCGTCCCCCTGGTGCTAATTGGCTCTCTGCACTGTCAGCACAAGTGACAGTGATTGCCGGAAATAAGTCCCGCCTGCCTGCAGGAGATCACAGCTCTGAGCTCAGCCTTCAAGTACTGGCTGCATGGGATTACACTGGGGCTGGCACAAGCAGGACCTGCACAGCAACACACCACTATAGAAAGTAAAGAGGGCTAGGCAGAGACTATGCAGAGGGGCTGCTGACTATGTGTATAGAGCTGCAAAGTGCATGAGCCAGGCAAGCCATCCACAGGTCAGTGTAACCATACCCTGTGCCTAGCCCAGCCCCCCCCCCTCCATCTAACTACCATCCCCCTTTTTCAGCACAGTTGCCCCTCCATCCCAGTGTGTCTCACCCTGCTTCCTTGCCCCCCTTCCCTCCACAATCGGCCAACCTGCCCCATCCCACTGCCCCCCCCCCCCCTAACCTCCAGCCGGTGCCAGCACAGTCACCCTGCCCCTCAGACTCATTCAGCACAGTGTCCCCACCCCTTTTGCCCTTCCCACCCTCATTATTTCTCTATATAAATATAGATATATATTTATATATCAAACCAACAATGTAATGGCGGCACTTGTGGGTCTTTTCAACATTACATTGTTGGACACATTACTTTGGGATTCCAATTGGATCCCCCAGGAAGGTCACAGGACAGGTATTTAAGTTAACACAGTAGGAGTGCCAGTCTATTTTGGAAATATATATTTATATCTATATCTCTATTTATCAGTCTCCACCCTTCTACTCTGGGGGCCCGCATGTTTTTTTATTACTATGGGGGCCAATGTGTGTGTGTGTTTTGTATTTTTTCCATTGGGGCCAGTGTGTGTGTGTGTGTATTTATGTTTATCCTCGTGGGGGACTGATGGTGTGCCTTGGCAATTTTAAAGTATTGTCTGGTGTGCCGGGAGTTGTAAAAGGTTGAAAATCACTGGTCTAAGTAATATATTTTACATATATTTATCACCATCAGTTGCTAAATAAGGGGCCCTTACAAACTTTTGCTATGGGCCTACGAATATCTAGTTACACCCCTGGGAGAGAGGTAAAGTCAAGTTACCTAGACAGTGACTTCTTATAGTTGTGTAAGTGCTGCAGCAGTGAGTGATGCAGGATAGAAAGATAAAGTCCACTTTCTGAGCATTTTACATTCTTTGACCAGTAATGAAGGAGATTGAAGTAAATATATTTTTAAATACATACCGTACTTGCTTATTTCAAGGAACAAGAAATGTATCAAAATACTTTTGATATTGTAGTTACATACACTAGATCTTGTAGCTGAAAAAACTAGTGGCATTAAATTAGCTCTCAAAGTGTATATTTTATATATACTGTAGTATACGTTCCTTAAGCATTCAGATGGTTTTGCTGATATATAGTCTCTTGCATGGGCACATAATCATATAAATGACAAAGCGCCTCTCACAATTCATTCTGTGTTTCAAAGTATATTTCTTGCCTGAATTCGGGTGTTTAATACTGTCAGCCATGGTAATAAATTTGCAATTGGCGCAGCCCATGCAGCGGAAATAGTCCACCATCTTTTGCAGCCAAGTCTCTGCTCGACTGACTTTTGGACTCACGTCAGTGTAGAGTATTCTATGTTTCAAATTGCGGCTGCGTTTATAACAGAATAATGGGGTCGTATAGCAGATCTTACCCAATGTGGGATCCATCTGGATAATGTGCCAGTGTTTTAATATAGCCATCCGTATCTCTTTCGACGTAATTGAGAACGTGCTGGAAATCACCATCCTGGAGTCTTAAGTATTGCGTCCTTTAGGTTTGAGGAGGTCCACTCTGGCTATTCCCTTAGCCCTTGCTCTAGTCATATGAATTTCTTTGCAGTTCCTAAAATTAAGACACATTTTGTCCAATAATGCATCAAGTTTTTCCATGTCCGATGTATTGCGGACTACTCTTGCTACGTAGCTGGGAAAAGGGGAGTCTTTTTTTCAAAGGTTGGGGATGGAACCTATCTGTGGACAACAGTGTATTTTTGTCCGTAGGTTTCTTAAACAAAGTAGTAAAAATTCATCCCTACAATGTACTGTCACATCCACAAACTTAGAATACTCAAAATTAGATATAATGTTGGTTAACTCATATTGGTACATACAAATATTAGCATAGGATGGTCCATATTAGACCCCATCGCTGTACCATTCGGCTGTAAATAAAATGAATTGTTAAACAAAAAATATTTTTTGCCCAAAATAAATACCATTAATAAAATTACAAATTCCATCGGTGGCCCTTCATAATGCGGACCTACAACATCTGGGACCTACAACAGGACTGGGACCTACAACATCTCGAATAGCCTGCAGTCCCTAAACATGATAAATGTTAGTGTACAAACATCAAGTGTCACCAGTAGACAAATAGCAGGTGGGTGACCAAGACCAGTAATTTTATTTAAGAAGTTGGTGGTATCTTTTAGGAAGTAGGGACTACTCTTCACCACAGGCTGAAGTAGATAATCATCATATTGGGACAAAGGTTGTCCTAATGACCCAATTGAAGTAGTAATGGGCCTGCCTGGAGTGGAGATAAAGGTTTTCTGAACCATTTTGATGATGTTTAGCAATGTAATCATAGGGAGTTCCAAACCAAAATGAAGGAAATTATCTATTTCAACTTTGATTTCAACTTTGATTTTTTCAGTAGGGTCAGCACTGAGTTTCTCATAGCATTCGGTGTCGACATCACCTCTTGAATATAGTCTTCCCGATTCAGTATCACTATACCCCCCTTTATCGGCGGGGCATATGAATCTAGAATAGGCATTATGTCATGTCTGATGAGCCTCATGAAAGTGTCTATAGAGGCATTAGTAGATGGAGGGTCAAAGTAGCTTTGAGTTTTAAATAGAGGTACACTAGCGTGTTCTTTATTGGAGGGGTGTTTCAAGAAAAAGTATTTTAAGCGAAGTTGACAATGGAATTTATATAGTTCAACTTCACAATCAAAGTTTCTTTGTTTATAAGTTTCCACAAAAGATAAACCCTTGTTTAATACAGACCTCTCATTATCTGTTGGTTCATATTTGGACAAGTTGAACACAACTAATTCTTTTTTCCCCCTCTCTGTCCTTTCACTTTTGTACTTATTGTGCCTGATCCCCCATCTTCTGCATGGTTTTTTTGTTACCGTTGCAGGACTGGTTCTTGTCTGAGTTCTGGCTCCTTAAAAAGTTCCTGTTGCACCCCCTCTTTGTGGCTGATCAGAATCGCTCTGGGAAGTCTGTGAGTCTATATAAGTGAAGACTACCTCCTTGCATCTACGGTTAGGTCCCTGATATAAACTCACCATCGGAAACCTTTTTGCCGCACACTTTAACAAAACTTATTTAACTTAACACTAAAAATAACGAGACAGACACAAGTGCTGGCGTTTAAAATATATTGTCAAATTTATTAATTGACATTTAAATATCTCTGACTATTAAGTGGTAGGCAGCCCTAAAGAACGGTCATAGAAAGGAGGGGGTAAAGATCACACACACCATTCAAACATCGCTGGTGTTCAACTCTCCCAAACACTCCCACCCGTCCAGGTGGTGCAGCCATCCCCTGTCCAAGGGGCATGTGCTGACGACATATCAAATGCCGGGAGAGCGCACCCCACTATCCTCAGATGATTTCAAATATACAAGACCGTTCTTTACCGCCGCCTGTAAAGAAGAAAAATAGGGATGGGAGGGAGGGGAAAGCTGGATCATAGAGGAAGTTCACCCTGACTTCCTTCTGCCTTAAGCATAGACAGCTCCACCCTACACCCTGATTGGCTAATCCCTACAAAGTCAGATCCTAACAACTTGGTACTTAAAGTGCCAGCAGCTCAGGTACCTTCGGTGGTTTATGACACCTCCTGCTTAAAACAGCCCTCTGTTTTCTTTCATGCCAAGTCCGGTGTGTGGATCGTCGAATTAGCCACGGATAAACTTTCATCTCCCTGTAGTCATCTTTCACTTTCCTGTATTTGTTTTTTTAAACACCAAGAATTCTGTACGGAAGTTATCAATACTCTCTTCTAGCTTGGTCACCCAATCATTGCTAGTGTCCTCTCTTAAAGACTTCAACCCATTAGATTCACAATGTGCAATCTCTTTCCTAATCATTTCGATGTCAACATTAACCTGTTGGATTACTGAAATCATTAAATTGAAACTGCATTGGTTTAAAATGAAGAACCATTGCTTACAGGATTCTTTATTAGTATCTGCCAGAGTGGGATGCTTCTTTATGTGAAAACCAAGTGGTATTAACCCCTCTTTATGGTACTGGGATAATGTTAAGCCATGCAGTTCGAGTTCCACAAGTCATGTTTTAAGTCTAAGTAGATCACTATTCACTTCACTGGGGCTAGCAACATACTGTAGTTTCAGTTCCAGAAAACAATATTTTTGCACATCCTTTTCAAGAAACCTTTTAGTTCCTGATATGTCACCAATATTAAACTCCATGGTTAGAGTATAATATGACGAATACACACTCACAAACAACAAATAACATATACTAAATGATAATATAATGAAGAAATAAATAAAATATAAAATTTGCTGTGCGGTATATATAAACGGCTAAAAAGATGGTATTATAGGGATCCAACTATACTGCACAACGCTTTCAGGTTGAAAAATGTCCGTGCCCGGTTATGATACAATAGCAACTATACATCCAAGAAAGAATCCTCCTCCTGATGGATAAAACCAGCACTGGACTCCAATGAGATTTTTAAAAAGCTGGATTAAAGGTCATCGTATCCAGACCCACAAAGAAGCATCATAGTGGCATAACAGAATACACCCTTCGGGCATTACAACAGTATACTTTACTGCATGGGCTTCATAGCCAAACGTCCCTTGACAGCAGCCATTTTGCTGTCGCGTGCACCTTTCTCAAAAGGGAAAAATGTATAACCCGATGCTGTGTCAGGGATCTCTTAAGTAGAGTGTAGGACGCCATGCATACCTGTATGTTAGAAACATAGAAACATGTTGCATCCATCCGGCATTGAGCAGCCTCATCCTGGCAGTGTCTGTCTCACGGCGCCCGAGTATGACATCAGACGCCAGTGAGCACGTGCTGTAATGCCAGAAACAAAGTGGAAGTCTCAGTAGACAGTTTTGGTGGTAATTATGGAAATGGGGTAAGATAGTTGTAACTATGGAGATGAAGCCCACATCAGTAATTACATAGCGAAAAAGGCAATAACATTCTATATACATAATAATCAAATACACCACACCAAAAAAAGGACAAATATACATATAGAAAGCACATTATATACAAATGGACCAGAGGATTCTCAAAAGAATCGAATCAATTTACATGCGGACAAGAGAACAGGATCAATCAGCACTCACCTCCCCCAATAGATATATCTTAATCTTGCGTAAATAGCAATGTCATGAAAAATTGGTATTCTAAGAATTAAGCATATGTGAACTCCTCGTTCAAACCTGTCGGATTCATTGATCGGAGCTCATAAATCTCGAAACATTTGCGACAAAGCGCATCCCACAATTCATTCTGTGTTTCAAAGTATATTTCTTGCCCAAAGTTGGGTGTTTAAAACTGTCAGCCATGGTGATAAATATGCAATTGGCGCAAGAGCTCACCATGTTTTGCAGCCAAGTCTCTGCTCGACCGACTCTCGGTCTCATGTCAGTATAGAGTATTCTCTGTTTCAAATTGCGGCTGCAACAGAATAATGGGGTCTGTACAGCCTGGGAGGAGCTGTGCACGGCAGCTCCCCCTAGTGTCAGTCGGCTGCCAGCTCAACTTCTGTGTGAGAAGAGAAGGCAACTTCTGTGCCTGAGCTCCTCCGTCTGCGAATCTAAAAAATTTTAACTGCGGGGAATGATTCGGCGGACAGCAGGAGACAATGGAGAAGCACCCCCATAAGATCAAAAACCCAGCGGCAGCTGACTCCATTGCCTCCTGCAGTTCCGCCACTGGATAGACATAAAGATATACTTACATAGATTTAAGAATCAAATAGGGTTTAAGGGTAACAATATGGTTAAAAAAGGGCAATCTAAATGAGCCGGATGGTTATCTGCTGCCAAATTCTAAGTTAATATATTTCTATGACTAGACTACACCACAAAGCACAAAATGTCTGGCATGAATGAGTCGAGTCTCAGTTGAATGAACATGCACTAAACCTTGTGACCGAGCCATTTTCCCAGTGATCACTCCACTATTCACCTGCCGGGATACTGGGCCATTTCCCTTTGGGCCGGCACCCCTAATGCACCTCCTTTGCAGCCCGGCAGACTGACTCACTGCTGCTGCCGTGATTCGAGCACATCTCCGATCGGACAGCATTCAGACAGAACTTCTGCGCATGTGCAGTAGCTCCCTGCAAAGTCCAGCAGCGACAGCTGTAAAAGGCACATGTCCTCGGCTCCTGCACTGCAGCCACCTTCCCTTCCCTTCACTGTCTGGGGCTTGCCCCCCCCCCCCCCCCCCCCAGGTTCAGCCCAGCCTTCACTTCCTGCTCCGCATCCAGGGGGAAATTTACTAAAGGAAATTTGTAAAAAAATAGGTGTATTTGTATTTAGAAATAAACTTATTTTTGACATTTACTATCCCGAAAATACGGCAATTCGTAGTCGTATTGATGTGCTATCAATACGAATACAAATGGCCGTATTTTCGGGATAGTAAATGTCAAAAATAAGTGTATTTCTAAATACAAATACACCTATTTTTTACAAATTTCCTTTAGTAAATTCCCCCCCCAGTGTCTGGCAGGGCTGGCTGTGCTGCTGCTGCAGCTGAGCTGCCTTATCTCTCACCACACTGAGCTGCCAGGCTGTCTTTGCTCTGCAGAGGAAGAAACACTGAAGTTAGGTGGGGAATGTGCTTACTGGGGGTAACATGGGGAGGATCTGTGCTGTGTATAATGCAGTATGCTGTGTGTACTGGGGAGTTATATGGGGGAGGGGGTCTGTGTATAATGAAGTGTGTACTGGTTGGGGTGACATGGGGAGGGAGGCCTGTGTATAATGAAGTGTGTACTGGGTGGGGTGACATGGGGGAGGGGGCCTGTGCATAATGCAGTGTATTGGAGGTGACATGGGGGGAGGGGGCCTGTGTATAAAGCAGTGTGTACTGGGTGGGGTGACATGGGGGATGGGGCCTGTGCATAATGCAGTGTATTGGAGGTGACATGGGTAAGGGGGGCTGTGTATAATGAAGTGTACTGGGGGTGACATGGACAATGATTTACCAATAAGAATGCCGACTGTTTGTATTCCAGCGTCGGCATCCTGATAATTTTGATGGCAGTTGGGATGTTGGCATTGTTATGATGAAAGCCGCCATTCTGACTGCCTATCTGTACTATAGGTATAGAGATCACCCCCACAAGCAGCCCTTTTTAAGCAAAGCAGGGAAAGGTTAGTAGCGAGACTAGAGGAAGGAAGAAAAAGTACTCTCCTTTGTTTGGGGGTATCAGGAATCGACAGAGAGCGCAGCGGACGTGCTGTCTGGATGCTGCGAGTGTCCTTCCAGTGCTGGCGTCCGACTGGGGCTTTGGCGCTGCTCCTGCTGGTCCCTCCGGCCGGGCTGACAGCCTCTCTCCCCGGCGTGTGCTGCGGCGGGTCCCGGAGTCTGGGTGCCACCATCTTGCCGGAGTCACATGACTCCATTCGGCCAATCAGGGCCTTTCTATAGGGAAATTTGTATTCCTCCTGCCTAAGCCAATCCACAGACAGGGGAGGGTATTTAGGGCCAGATCCTGGAAGGGTCTGGTGCTGGTGCAACTCTCTTCACAGTCCTTCTGCGTCCTTGGTTCCTAGTTCCTCGTGGTGAATGTCTGACACCTGTCCATCATCTCGCTGTGGGTTCTCTGGTCCAGTCATCTGGTTACTTTCCCAGCTCCGACATCTCCGTCTCAGGTTCCGGTCCACTCGTCTTATCACTTCTCCGGTTCCAGTATTTCTGTTCCAGTCCGCCTGTCTGGTTTTTTCTCCATTTCCAGTATCCTCATTCCATCCCCCGGTCCAGTCATCTGGTTACTTTCCAGGCTCCGGTATTCCCGTCTCAGGTTCCGGTCCACTTGTTTGGCTACTTCTCCGGTTCCGATATCCTTGCCTCCACCTCCGGTCCAGTCATCTTATTGCTTCCTGGGTCTCTGTATTCCTGTCTCTGGTTCCGGTCTACTCATCTGGTTCTCTCTCATCTCTGCTCCCAAGTACCTACGCAGATCCCAGTAACCCGTGCCGAGGGCCGCGACGTGCTCTTTAGACGCCGCAAAGTCCTAAATCCCCTGAAGACCGCCGGCGAGTTTAGACTCCGCGCCTCTGTATCGGATATCAGCCAACTACTGGGTATCTAGCTACCATACCTCTGCATATGAGGAAGCATTACAGGAAGCTACCCTGTCCAAAAGTCCAAACCCGGTTCCACAAAACCCTCAAGTTGTGACAGGGGGCATGTTCGAAAAAGAAAAACTTGTGTGAAAAATATTTGAGTATGCTTAAAACGTAACTTTTAATATAAATTATTAAAAAACTTTAGCGGACAAACTGACAGACAATGTATAACATGTAAGTTTAGGATCCATTAATAATTAGAGTCAGATACATTCCAATAATTTGTGACTGATAAGTACTGTAAGGAAATGCAGTTAGTCAGAGAAACTGCGTAATATTTATAGTATAAACTAGTAAGGGGGCCTAGTTAATTGGTCTCCAGCGGTATCATATGGATTTATCTGATTAAGTCAAGACACTGGTGGTAAACTTAAAACAGTTAGCAAATTATTATCAATATGACTCGGTCACACCAACTGAATACACAAATAAGTTTAAACAATAAATGATATAGAAAACCTCTATATGGCAAATGAGTGTATTAAAGCCTTAGTAGAGTGCAGGGGTGGATTGGCCCGCCGGCAAACCAGGCCATTTCCTGGTGGGCCGGCCCAAAATGCATTAAAAATGGGCCGGCCGTGCTCCCCCCTAGGCTGGCTGGGCCGCGGGCAGCGGCCGCAGCACTTTGTCCAAATCCAAAATGGCCATGGGAGGGCTGCTGTGCATGCACGCACCCCCAGGGCCTTCAAGTGGGCTTCCAGCTCCCGTCCCCCCTCCGCCCAGCCAGCAGAAACCAGAAAGAAGCAGCAGGTGAGCCGACGCCACCCCCACGCGCATTACATACCGCCGCCACCCCCGTGCGTGCATTACATACCGCCGCCGCCACCACCCAGCTCACATTACATACCGCCACCACCTGTCCCCCCCCCCCCTCTTCGCTCCCAAATTCAAGTCCAAATCCACCCCTGGTAAAATGGTAGAATAGCGCTCCCTAGCGTGGTTAGGTTTCTGCAGTGGTAACCAGTGCATGGCCAAGTTTGTGAACTCCACAGTTGTAAAGGTTACAGCTGCTCCTGCTGTTTATCCAGATTCCCTGATAAGTCAGTGAGCGGGCTGTATTATTAACTTGTATGCACGGAGTAGATTAGAATAGTAGTATGGAGCATCTGCTGTCCCCTCTCACGGGTTAAGGTGCCCTGTTGACATTAAGTCAGTGCAGGGTGAAAATTAAAATGTGCAGCAGAAAGATGCAGGAGTGATATAGTGGCTGAGATTTAATGGGTTAGTATGCTACTGCTTCCCATTGCAGGGGCACTGGTGGGAAGTGAGCGTTGCTCACCGAAAAACTGCATATAGTATAGGTAGAAGGTTTAAATTGCGAGCTCCACAACTGTAGCAAATGCAGTTGCTGCTTCTGCTTGTCAGAGTTGGTTCATCATGCTGACACCACAGTGAGCGGGCTGTAGTTATAAAGTATTGTAAGAGTTAAACAATGTAGCATTTCCTAATCACTGAAAATATGCATGTGGTAACAGAGATTAATCTGAAATGCTGATAGTCGACAATGATTATATATATATATATATAGCCGGTGCCCCCGTGATGGGAGTAGTGGCAATAGCCAATGCTTTACAAATGAAGAGATAGCGGAGTGGAGAAAGAAAGGTGTGTAATGTGGATTATCAACAGGAGCTATGCTCCATGTGCCGCAATGCAGCCGTTACCGCTGCTTACCTGCCACCTGGGACACAATCGCGCTGACTTCTCCATGGTGTGCCCGGGCGCAGCGTTTGGACGTCAGTGCGTCCAATGCCAGATCATGTGGCAGACAGCTGTTTCGCTGAGGAGAGCTTCATCGGTGCCTGTGGACGTCCCAGACATACACAACATTTATGCCCGTAGTGGGTTGGTTGTGCCGTGGTGTGTGGGCGTATCTGTCTGTAAAGGGGGCTGGATGAGTATGCCTAAAGGGAATTAACCTAGCGTGTGCTGGGTAAAAATAATAAATAGTATTGCTGCTGCGTCCTGCTGGAAAATTACCAGGAAATGCAGGGTTTTTACAACGAGGATGGATGATGATGTAAAATAGTAGGGTGCACATAAAAATGATGCACACATTACACAAAGAAGGATGGGATGCACCAATTCTATGTTGCGAGTTGTAAGTGTGGGCATGGGTAAGAAATGTTAGTAGCGACCACTGTGAGAACTAAAACCTTCAGGGTCATCAGGACCCCACCAAACACACACAGCCTATAAACCAAACCATACCCTCCACAGCCTAAACCACTAACCACACACACCCCACACACACAGCCTAACCATACCCCCCACAGCCTATAACCATAACCGTACACACCCACGCACCCCATAACCCTAACCATACACACCCACGCATCCCATAACCATACACATTCATGCACCCCATAACCCTAACCCTACACACCCATGCACACTATAATCCTAACCATACACTCCCACGAACCCCATAACCCTAACCATACATGCTCATGCACCCCATAACCCTACCCATACACACCCATGCATCCTATAGCTTTAACCATACACACACCCATGCACTCCGCATTGATAGTGCAGCTTCTATCAAACAAGTTTCCTTCCTGTATTGTAAATCTGCAAATTCACACAATGGAGTGCCCCAGGAAACACAAGAATTCCTTGGCAATTGGGAGGAAGGCCTGCTGATGTCAGCAATGGCCTCCTTCTCCCACAAAGTCTAGACTGCTTGCAAGCAGGGGGAAATCTATTTGATGGTGAGTGATTCCAAATGGTTTTACACTCGTGCATGGCTGCAAACGCATTTGCAGGCGTACTCATGAGTGGGATTTCTCTTGTGCAGGGCAGCATTTACCTGCTTGCTGGGCTCCCAACATTCGCATCCCAGTGAGCAGGTCTGAATCAGGCCCATAGTCTATGATCATGCATCTAAGGGCAGCTACTTGGTGACCATATTTCATAAAGTGTTGTTACCACATGTTTATCAGTCTCTCCAGAAGATAGGGCAGTGCAAATGGATGCCCTTTGGTTAGCATCCTCTCACTAAAACATCTAGTTGTCATCCCCAGGTAGTATAGCCCTTTATTATTGCTGGTTATAACAGTGAGTGTGGAGCACGTTGGGTTATTTAGAATAAATCACTCATACAGCAAACTGGCATATCAGGGGTCAGCAAACCTATGAGTAGAGAGAGCCGCAACTCCTTTTTCAAGCCTATAACCAGCTCCCCTCTGGAGTCTGGGCACACTTTCTATTAACAAGCTTGTATGCCTCTGAAATGCCAGTTTTTAACTCTTAGCATAGGTCTTGTGCAGGGTACATCGGTGCAACCAATGGTGACATATAGAGACGCACAAAGCATGTTTGCAGCATCTACTGTATAGACACTGACGATGGGCATCTCATTCAGTCCTATCCTGCTCACACACAAATGTACACTAGGGAAGGGGGGTGCATACAGATGACACACTAGTGCCTAACCATACCCCCACAGCCAAACTCTATACCCCTGCAGCCTAACCCTAATCTTCGATGCAACCTAACCATAAATCCCTCCCTAGTACCTAAACCTTACCCCCTTCCTTCTCCACCCTGACACTAGCGCTGCCTGGCATATTTTCTATGTGGTATCCCAGCAGTTGGGATTCCTGCACTAGCATCCTAATTGATGTTGGGATTATGGCGCATCTCCAGGAAGGGCTGTGCAGCAGCATAAACATAAAGTCAGATGCGTCTGACTCAAAATCAGGCCCGATGAGAAGGGAGTATCTTTCCACTTCCCTTTACAGACCCCGCCCCCATTAGGGCTGCTTCTGGAAATTTCCCAATCTGCCCCTGCTATTCATGCACAGATCTCAGTATTCTCCCAGTGTTTTTCACAGTTCTTATGGAAAGGTAATATCTATGGAAACAGTGTGTGGTGTGGGTACGCCCTGGACCCGGTGACCATATACAACGCATACCCTGAAGCCATTATAGATATGCTCTTAACTTTAAATGCATCAGTGTTTAAAAAACTTAGAAAGGAAGTTGTTGTGATACTTAATTCATTCCTTAATTACAGATTTGTTAATTAGTTAAAAGTAGACTGTTAAAGGGCCATGATAGAACTGTACAAGATATTTTTTAATGATGCACAGTCACTTAGGGAGTCAATGTTCCTCATTTCTCTGGCAGTGCTGGATACAGTATGCAGTTACATTAGACTGCAATAGCTCGGAAGGCTTCATCTCTATTCATTTGTAGGCAGCTGCTTAACTTGCAATGCTTATCACGTGCGTGGGGATAAAAAACATAGGCATTTGCATACAAATCTAAATCCGACCCAATTCAGACCTGGGGCCAGATTCTGTAAGCTTCAAAAGTGATAAAATGAAGAGTGATAAACAGCCAGCCAATCAGCTCCTACCTGCCATGTCACAGACTGTGTTTGAAACATGTCAGGCAGGTGCTGATGGTCTGGCTGTTTATCACTCTTCATTTTATCACTTTTGAAGCTTACAGAATCTGGCCCTTCATCTCTGCTGTGTAAATTAGTAGCGATCAGCGAACAGGTAGACACCAACCGCATGATATCCCCCCTTGCAAATGAATGTGCACTCTGTTTGAATAGATGTGTATGGCTAGTAAAGATTTTACAGCCAAGCAAATATGACCAAAACCATTTGACACTCACAATAGATTGATTCTTCCACTGGCCAACAATGAGCACAGTGTAGCCTGGGACTTACTTTGCAACTGTGATAAATACAGGCTTATCGGGGCCAGAGCTGATGTCACACACCCTCTACTATAACTCTTGCCTGTGTTTTCCTAGGCACGCCTCACATTTTTCTGGCACGCTTGCGATTTTCTTAGCACTCTCACTAAATGGCAGGTTACCACCCCTAAATGCCTACTTCCTGTCAATTACCTTGTGAATGGCTTGCAAAGGAAAAAAAATTAGAAGGCTTTTGTGTGAGCTTTCTCCGAAGTGACTTCATGGTGCAGTGCCATGAGTTTGTTATTTGTCATGCTCCCGACACTTCACTTTGTCACAACAGGTTCTTGTGGTTCCACCACAGACAGCTATTCTGGCACGGGTTGACTGGGTAGAGTTAGTGTAGCGTGTCGTATGTATTGCCTTCACATATGTGGGAACCTCAGGGATGTTGGCAGAACTCCCGAACAAGGCGCAGAGTCTAACTGGACAGCGGTGTTCACCAGGGAACCCCACAAGGGAGTATGGACTTGGCTGCATCTGCCCAGCAGGTCGCACCCCTCCAACAGGAGTATCCCTGAGATCCTGGCTGTGACAATAGGTGGTGATGGACACAGCGAGATAATGGATGACTGAACCATCATTTGAGCAGGCAACTGGATGTCTCTTGGAGGACCGAACGGTTAGACTGAAGAGATCCGTAACCCGGATTGTAATTACTTGAATGCAGAAACTAAACTGGATGCCTTCTTTGCTTGAAAGGAATAAGCAAAAGGATAACTGAAGGAAGCCTAACCGACAATTTAGGATAGCCAATAATGGGAAGAAAACAATGTTACTGGATTACCCCAACGGGTTGCGGAGACCACAGGAGGTAGATGGTCTAGGTGACTGGCAGCTTGAATACCGGATACACACGAAGCCAAAGCAGATGGTGAAATACAGTGGACCGGACTGGAATGGAGATGACCAGGACTAAACAAAAGAATTCCAGCACACCTAGGAGCTGGATGCCGCAGCAACTGTCTGGGAGTGCAGAAAGTAGCACCAGCATCTGTGATGAGGGATCCCTGCCCTTGATTTCCCTTGGACCATTGCCATTGGCTGACCTCTTAAGAGAAGTTATAATATCCCCACAAACCCAGAAGTGCTTCTACAAAGATGAAATCACCAGATCTGCCAGGAGGCAGCCATCTGAACAACGCAGGCAGAGAGGGGATACCGAGGAGCCTGTCAGCATCTCCAGAGAGGAAGTCACACCGCACATGCCCATCCTGGTAAGTAACAGGCGTGGCACATGTCCTGTTAGACCAGGCTGCGGTGGGGTCTGACACCCTTGTGACGCCTGATACCAGGTGAGCTGGGGGCAGTTCCTTTGTATACAGGTGAGCTGCTTTATCTGTTCATTATCCTGATTGTGGTTGCTATCCCATTTGTGGGAAATCACATGCTCCTGAGGATGGTAAACACGCCACCAAAACAGCTGTTGAGCATGACTGTCCTGCAGTGTTCCTTTTGGAGATAAGCCTTTGTGTCATGTTTGGATATGTATATGGAATTCTGCTAACATTGCCAGATTCCCTGAGCTGGCACAGACTGGCAGATAGGCGCTGCATTTGGTGGTGATGCACAAGCGTCTCACACACATGCGCGTCTCCTTCACACAGTGGAATGGAGGCAGATTCTCTGCTCATCTCCGCTTCAGGGAGACAGGCAGGGTTAGTGCGGGGTGCAGGTAGTGGCAGGGGAGTGTCTTGGAGGTGGCAGAAGGTGGCGGCGGGCTCTGTCAGAATGGGGCGCACAAGTATCTTGTGCACGTGCACCCCCTTCTGGTGAAAGGCTGCAATTGGTGATAGAATCACTTTAAGCAGCTCAAATGAGAGCTGCTCCATCTGTACATAGCAACATAATAGTTGAGGTTGAAAAAAGACATACTGTATGTCCATCAAGTTTTTGCAGATCTAACTAACATGTACAGCCCAGCTGTGATACCCCCTGTAATATAATCTACCTATTGCAGCTTTTGGAAAAATACTGATTATGGGTTGTACCCCTGGATGTTTTTTTTTTCCAGTAAATGTTTGTCAAACCTTCACATTTATTTAATGTATCTGCCCATAATACCTCCTCTGGAAGGTAATGCTCCTAACTGTGTAAGTGGCTAACTCTGTTGTTTACCTGCAAGTAAAAATACAGACCACGTCATAATATGATTAGTGGGAATCAGGCAAATTATAATTCCATTGTGTTAAGATCGCAAATACTTTAATTGCAGCTTTTAGCCTCTCTTTGTATTCTGGGAAAAATAAATGGTATAATAGTGTATATTTCCTTTGCGTCTGAAATACTGTGATTTGCTTCTTCTTATTCAGTCTGTCATCTTTGCCATTGTTATGCCATTAAAGAAGAAAACATACTGTAGACGAGTTAAAGATTAAACTGCAATTTCCCATTGGAAATCTGACATGTGAAATCGGTTGCCACAGATCTGACACTAATGATTCCATTCACAGTGGTTTGAGGGTAATTTTACCTTACTGATGTCTCTTGCAACAAAGGTTTTTTTATGGTTTTTTTTCAAAGCACCATAAAAATAGATGTGAATTATACATTGTTCTAAAGGCTTTTAAGTTTGTCTTGCTACTCAAAGTATCGGTGTTTTACACAATGTTCATTTCCTATGGTTCTGGGACTAACAAGTTTCTACCCATACAAAATCAAATTGTTTCTTGTTAACATCGAGAGCTTCTCCATAAAAAAATAACAAGGATTTATGGTACATCTTCAATATGAATTTGAGGCAGACAAAGATTTTTGGTAGAGATTTATTCAAATTTCATATTCAAGTTCACTGTTGATTGTTTTAGCTTAAATGGTTATATTTTACAAGTTAAAATGATATACAGTAAATACCACAAAACCTTTGAGTGAATTGATGCCAGAGCCGAATATAATAATAGTAAAAGGTTTTATTTTTTACTGATAAATTATAAAAACAATATATTTAAATCAGGACCAAAAAATCTTAATAATAAAAAAGGGAGGACCAAGTTAATGTCTTAACTTAGTTAGCTGGAGGCAGCTAATTCTCGCTCCCTGCATCTTAACTGTAAACTCACAACCCCCGCCACCCCCACCCCATAACATTCCCTGGGCTAAACCTAACCTGTCTTCCCAACATACTTACATACAGCATCTCTGCAGTTGGACTTCTGGCAGTAGTCAGGATGCCGTAGAAGGTAGATATTTCTGGAATATCGTCAGGGGTCAAATCCCACACACACAGCGCTCAAATATATACCACACCTCCCTTGGAAATGAAGAGCGTATCCTCTTCTCCGTAATCGTTATACACGTGGGGAGGGGGTATTCACATTCAACGAATCCTTTTCCACAGCACAAAATACGGTGTTCTCCTCCCACAGATCAAAGGGTGTATGATTCCCAGAATGAAGAGGAGAAGGATATAGTATAATACCACCTTTTATTTGTACAAAACATTAAAACATAACAGATGATGTCCCCAGGGAAAAAAAGTAAGAAGTGGCTTTTACCAGATAGGTTGGAGAACCAGGCAAAAGGCTCTCAAATGGGCATGGGTAGGTCTTAGATGTTAAATCCCGGGTAAGAGTTCCACACACGCTCGCAGAGAGTTCCACTTCTCACAGTCCCCCAGTCCAGAGTCCAGCACAGCACCTCCAACGCGTTTCGGACACTTCCTGTGTCCTTTTTCAAGGAGAATGGCTGTGAGATCAATGTAATCCTAGATATAGTGCTATTCATTAATTTCTGTCCAATCAGGGTCCTCTGTACATTCGCGGGCTTCCGCAACTTGCCCCACTTCCGGTCGGGCTAGTACGCGTCTATTCCCCGCTTCCTGTTTAGAGCAGTGCGCCTTGTCATATGTTCCCTCCGGCGCTGATGTTGTTTGGAGCTCCGTCTGACACCTTGTAGTAGCGTGTCAGAGATCAGTCACAGACTGCGGGCGCCATATTGGTTAAGGGCATAATGTGCTATTCCCTATTGTGGTATTCTGGCGGCGATACTCAGTTATAGTTGGGACATGAGATCACGGGCGCCATCTTTCAAATGGGCATGATTCCATTCTTTAGAAAAGAAGCGTTCTAGCAGTCTCTTGTTCACAATCGGTGCTATAATGCATAATAGCATAAATTAGTACATTGATTAGGGACATGCTAAACAATATTAAGACACATAAAAAATCCTCATTACAAAAATGATAAAAACGAAGGTATGTTTAAGAGACAGCAGCATATGGATTTCATTAAAAAGGCATAAAAAAAGGCATAAAAAATAGCTATCTATAAGAACCATTTCAGCTCAAAATCTGCATTCAAACCTTTAGGTTTTAGTGTATCACAGTTGTATATCATGCGCATTTCATCTTTTGCTAAACATGTGTTCAATTTTTTGTTCCTAAAACCTGGATTTGAAATTTTTATACCGAAGAACCTTAAAATATGAGAGGTAGAGGAATTGTGTACAGTTTTAAAATGATGGGAGAGAGAGTGTGATTCAAGCCCTTTTTTAATATTATTAAGGTGCTCACTTAGACGAATTTTAAAAGGCCGTGTGGTGCGGCCAATATAAAATTTCTTGCATGAACACTCAATTCCATATACGATGTTTTTCGTGTTGCAAGTTATAAAATCTTCGAGTGTCACTTTAAAACCATTAATCGTGATTTCTGTGAGTTTGCTGGTACCATCACTTTTCACTTCCCTACATGCTCGACAGAGCCCACATCTGTGGAAGCCTTTTGTTAATGTTCTCCCCGGGCGTTTGGTTATTGGAAGAGCGCTTCTTACTACTTTAGTTTTGATGTTCTGGGCTCGTCTGTATATAAATTTCGGTTGTGCAGGCAGATGTTCTCCCAAGATTGGGTCATGTCTCAAAATGTCCCAATTTTTTCTAAATGATTTTTCGACATTTTTGAACTGGGCATTATAGCCTGTTATAAAGGCCAAATTATAACCCTTATTTGTATTGGTTGAGGGATTTATATCTTTGGATGTTAAAAGTTCTTCCCTCTCTGTTATACCCGTAGCGGTAACCATTGAATTTATTATTTCCGGATCATAGCCGCTCATGACGAATTTTTTTGCCATGTTTGAGGCTTGTTCTTGATAGACATGTTTTTCCGTACAATTGCGTCTTAGACGTTTCAATTGACCCCCTGGTATGGCATCCAACCAATTTTGATGATGGCAACTGGTTTTATGTATATATGATTGAGTGTCCGTGGGTTTTGTAAATGTCTTTGTTTCCCATTTATTGTTTCCTTTCATGACAGTTATGTCAAGAAAGTCCACTGAATTTTTGCTTATATTGAAAGATAGTTCAATATTACAACTATTGTTATTAAGATGGTTACAAAAATTATTTAGATCCAATTCAGTGCCTTTCCAAAAAAACAAAATGTCGTATATGTACCGAACCCAGGACACCAGACTTGCTCCGAGCTGGGCCTGACTCCATACGTGGTCCAGTTCCCACTTGCCCATAAAGATGTTAGCGTAGCTCGGAGCAAATCTGGTGCTTATTGCGGTCCCGACCTTCTGCATGTAAAAGGACGACTCAAAAGTAAAATAATTGTTTTTTAAAATAAATTCCACTCCCTCTGTTATGAAATCTTGTAGACCTTCTTCCAGGTTACTAACAGATAGATATTCTTTGACAGATTGGGTTCCTATCTGGTGGTCTATTATTGTATACAGAGATTTTACGTCTGCAGTTACCATCCATATATCATCACCCCAAGGAACGGTTTGTAGCGCATTCAATAGATCTTTGGTGTCCCTCAAGTGGGATCTATTTGTCAGGACCAGTGGCTGTAGATGGTGGTCTATGAATTCAGATAAGTTGGCGGTAATTGAATTCGTACCAGAGATGATCGGTCTCCCTGGTGGATGCGTCACATTTTTATGGATCTTCGGTAATAGATATATGACGGGGACCGTCGGTTCTTCATTCAGGATAAATTTTACTTCTGTTTCTTTTAAGGTGCCCCTTTCTTTATGTTTGGATAATAGGATACTAAGTTCTTTTTGTATTCTGTCAGTAGGATCATTTCGAATCTTCTGATAAGTGTCCACATCTCCTATTTGCGTAAGTACCTCATTGACATACCAGTTTTTGTCCATTAAGACGATCCCCCCCCCTTGTCGGCCGGCTTAATCACTATATCATTGTTATCTTTTAATGATTTCAATGCTCCTCTTTCCTTCATAGTGAGGTTGTATTTGACCTTTTTAGGGTTGATGTTCTTCACATCTTCTTGGACCAGTTGTGCAAAGGTTTCAATATAATTTCCCTTTATATGGGCGGGATAAAAGACCGATTTTGGTCTAAATTTGTCTATTTCTCTAGGGGTTTCATCGATAGATGTTTCTGTTTTGCTTTGTAGAAAAAACTTTTTAATACATAATTTTCTTACAAATTTATGTATGTCGACAAAGGTATCGAACTTATTGATGTTCGACGTCGGAGCATATTTTAGTCCTTTGTTCAGTACGGACAACTCAAATGGAGAAAGTACATGGGAGCTTAGATTAAAAATTTTAACCTGAGTAGTTTCCTCATTAGTTTCCTCAGTGATAGTTTCATTTGCATTCCCTTTCCTGGATTTTGAGGGGTGCTTTCTCTTTCGTTTCTTTTTTGTCTTTTTATTTTTATTTTTATTTTTATGGATTCCTGCTCTAGTCCCTCTTTTAGTTTTTCTAAAGGGGATACCTAACGTTCTCTGTATAGTGGATCTCTGCCTGCCCCTAAAAAATTAAGTCTGTTGGTATCACGTCTAAGTGGTAAGTACCTATTTGATGTATGAGGTGGGGAATTATTATAATCCCTCTATGATTCCTAGGGCTCCTTTCATATCTCGTATTGTTCTCTCTGAAATTTTTTTCCCTCTCTCTATCGGGATCTCTCATTTTATTATTCCTCCAATTGTTGGATTCATAATTGGGGACCCTATTTTCTCTCCATTTGGTGGGTCTAGCTCTAGAATCCCTCTGGGGACTCCTCATTCTTCTGGGTGTGGGTTCTCTACGTTGAAAGGGTTCCCTCCTTTTATTAATTTTTTTAGATCTAGTTATTGGTTTAGGTGTTTCAAATTCAGGTTCTTCATTAGTTTCTTTAGACTCCCTCCTGTCCCTTAAGAATTTCCTGATTTTCCTGTCGATTATGGCATTCTCAGTTTTTTTAAGATTATCCATAATTCTAGTCTCTGTGTCTTTAAATTCCTGATGGTCTAGGAAAGGTTGGATGAGATCTTTTGATTTATTTATCTCTGCCTCTAATTTTTTCAATTCACCTTTTCGTTCTTTTATTATTAATTCCATCAGTCTAAATGAGCAATCTTCAATGATTTTATCCCAATTGTCTCTAAATTCCTCACTTGCACTTTCGAATGAGGCAGATTTATTTATTTTTAGACCTTTTGGAATAATATGGCAGGATAGATATTTCTCCAATGTTACGGTTTCCCACCATATTTTTGTTTCTTTAATTAAGACATGTTCCAAATCTCTCATCACAGTATTTAAACTGACATCAAGAATATCTATTCTCTCTTCATTTTTAAAAAGGTTATCCAGGAGTGAAATTCTCCGGTCCCTTAATGAAAACATATTGCTGCAACCAGAGTTCGGATCAGGGATTTGGGAAACAAGAAACGGCCTTTTAAAATTCGTCTAAGTGAGCACCTTAATAATATTAAAAAAGGGCTTGAATCACACTCTCTCTCCCATCATTTTAAAACTGTACACAATTCCTCTACCTCTCATATTTTAAGGTTCTTCGGTATAAAAATTTCAAATCCAGGTTTTAGGAACAAAAATTTGAACACATGTTTAGCAAAAGATGAAATGCGCATGATATACAACTGTGATACACTAAAACCTAAAGGTTTGAATGCAGATTTTGAGCTGAAATGGTTCTTATAGATAGCTATTTTTTATGCCTTTTTTTATGCCTTTTTAATGAAATCCATATGCTGCTGTCTCTTAAACATACCTTCGTTTTTATCATTTTTGTAATGAGGATTTTTTATGTGTCTTAATATTGTTTAGCATGTCCCTAATCAATGTACTAATTTATGCTATTATGCATTATAGCACCGATTGTGAACAAGAGACTGCTAGAACGCTTCTTTTCTAAAGAATGGAATCATGCCCATTTGAAAGATGGCGCCCGTGATCTCATGTCCCAACTATAACTGAGTATCGCCGCCAGAATACCACAATAGGGAATAGCACATTATGCCCTTAACCAATATGGCGCCCGCAGTCTGTGACTGATCTCTGACACGCTACTACAAGGTGTCAGACGGAGCTCCAAACAACATCAGCGCCGGAGGGAACATATGACAAGGCGCACTGCTCTAAACAGGAAGCGGGGAATAGACGCGTACTAGCCCGACCGGAAGTGGGGCAAGTTGCGGAAGCCCGCGAATGTACAGAGGACCCTGATTGGACAGAAATGAATGAATAGCACTATATCTAGGATTACATTGATCTCACAGCCATTCTCCTTGAAAAAGGACACAGGAAGTGTCCGAAACGCGTTGGAGGTGCTGTGCTGGACTCTGGACTGGGGGACTGTGAGAAGTGGAACTCTCTGCGAGCGTGTGTGGAACTCTTACCCGGGATTTAACATCTAAGACCTACCCATGCCCATTTGAGAGCCTTTTGCCTGGTTCTCCAACCTATCTGGTAAAAGCCACTTCTTACTTTTTTTCCCTGGGGACATCATCTGTTATGTTTTAATGTTTTGTACAAATAAAAGGTGGTATTATACTATATCCTTCTCCTCTTCATTCTGGGAATCATACACCCTTTGATCTGTGGGAGGAGAACACCGTATTTTGTGCTGTGGAAAAGGATTCGTTGAATGTAAATCCCCCTCCCCACGTGTATAACGATTACGGAGAAGAGGATACGCTCTTCATTTCCAAGGGAGGTGTGGTATATATTTGAGCGCTGTGTGTGTGGGATTTGACCCCTGACGATATTCCAGAAATATCTACCTTCTACAGTTCTATATATCGACAAGGGAAAGTCGACCCAAGGGGCCAGGTCTCCGAACAGCTGCCACCCACCCATACGACGTTGCGCATCCATTGTTTGGAATCTAGGGACCTTTGTTTCTAGTAGTCAGGATGCCAGCATATATTATATAATGCACAGATAAGGGTGGCACTCACAGGATTTATTAGCAGAAATGGACATTGGAGTCTTGATCGACAGGTGACTCCTGTGTCCATTTTTTCAGATGTATGTTAGTTAGTCATGAGAGTGCCTCCCTTGTCTGTGCATTGTCTTAGGTGGTTGAACACCTTGAAGGGGAACCAAACATTTACTATTGTCTGAGTGCTATTTAATGCATATGGAATCCAGCTCAATTTAGCTATAAAATATGGTACTTATGTATTACCTGGGCTCCCGATTTTTTCATTGCATGCCACTACTTAAGGCATGCAATGCAATGCAATTTTTCATTGTAAAGACCTGATTTTTAATTGTATAGTCAACCATGGGTGATTTCATACCCCCACTATCCAACTACGCATGGAGTTGATTTTAGGGACGCGGATAACTTTACATGTATTCTGCGTCCGCTCGCCACGCTTCAGGCTCCTTCACTCGCTGCGATCGCCACACTATATAAAGTCAACTCCATGCGTAGTTGTATAGTGAGGGTGTGAAATTGGGTCTTTACAATGAAAAATCGCATTTGCATTGCATTGCATTGCATTGTATGCCACTATATTGCATGCGATGCGATGCAATGCAATGAGATGCAATGCAATGAAAATATTGGGCGCCCAGATAATACATAAGTACCTAAAATATATATGCATCAAATAGACTAGCTAGCACACAATTATAATAAACAAAAATACAACAGAAGTGAAAAAAGACAGTACACACTATGCATAACCAAAACATCCACTACTATTAATGATTATGTCAGGAATCACAAATAATTTGGAAAGCACCAGGTAGATTTACCTTGCATGTTTTGTTTTTAACTGTCATTGTGGTGGAGGGTTTTTTCTTTTTATGTCAGGCTGCTGTGCGCACGAAGTACATTCTTTTAAATCTTTTACCTGCAGTATTACTTTTGCATATCTAGTGGCAATATTACTGTTTAAATGGCACCATGGCAACATTATTGTTATGTTATGAGGTGATCATTTCCCTGCACTGTGGAGCTTTTCTCCAATCCCCCCAGCTGTGGCCAATGAGCGATGGTTCCGGTGTCCGGTGCCACTTCCGGTATGCAGTACCTTGGTCCTGTGATGATGAATGCCACTGTCCGCATGCCCGCTGCCCCACCACCAAATCCCCTTGGTAGCATGCAAGGGAATGTGTACGAGAACACATCTCCTCGCATGCAGCCGCTGGCAGGAGAAATAATTTCTCCTGCCTTCACAAATAATAGTCTGTCTGAACTGGCTTTTACAGTATTTACAAGTGTTAGGACAAAGATGAGGCAGGCAGTTGATGTCCTGTGACATCAGCCGCCTGCACCTGGCAGGCAACGGCCTATTGGGGCTGGGGTCGAATTCAGATTGCTACAAATTCGAATCGGCCTAATCCTCAAGATATACCCATCCAAATTAGCCCCAAATTGTCTGGATAGATAACATATGTGCAATGGGACGCATGCTTCCTGGTCTGTGGAATGCAAAGTGGGAGGAACTATAGTACCTATGAATTTCAACATCCCATCACACTGCATAAAAAATAAACTCAAGCAATAAAAAAGATAAAACATACATCACCATTAGATTGCAGTGAACTATAAGGCAATCTGCCAAAAGCAAAATAAATAGAAGTCCATGTAGGGAGTCGACAACCAATTTCTCTTAGCGGAAGTGGTCATCATATTTGGTCATAGCTAGAGATAGTGTTATGCGTTCCAATATGTAGATCACAGACAAGAAACATGGTATGCGTTCCAATATACAGGTCATTAACCAGGAAGATGTCTCTACTAGCGTACCACCCAGCAGGGGCGGATCCAGGATAAAATGACAGGGGGGGCACCATGATAAAAGAGGGTTTAGGTGGGGGAGGGGCGGTGTTAGTGGTGCCAGTGTACATGCTAAGAGAGCGGCAGAGAGAGGGTGGGAATGGGATTAAAAATAGGCCCTGGCATTTAAAGTATGCAGGCCCACCATGGTGACAAAAGTGAAGGATGTAGTTGTGCGCGCGCTCCAGAAAATGGGGTGTGGCCACTCAACAGGGGGGCGTGTCCTTGAGTGTAGTGTACAACACCATATACAACTTCTACACATTATGCAACAAAATACTAGACCCCATTATACTTGCCCCTTACACATTCCAAATGGAATGAGCCAAAATTCACATAATGCCACACGGATTGAGCCAAAATTCAAATAATGCCACATGGATTGTGTCAAAATTCACATCAAGCCACACGGATTGAGCCAAAATTCACATAATGCTACACGGATTGAGCCAAAATTCACATAATGCCACACTGATTGAGCCAGAATTCACATAATGCCACACAGATTAAGCCAAAATTCACAATACGTTTCATAAACAGGAACATTGTCCACCAAAGGCGCGCATTAAACATTTACACTCATTGTCCATTACACGTTAAGTTACACGCCATTATGTCCATTATGTATTATGTCAAACACCATAATGCCTATTAAAAATGATGCTACATAAGTGCTGCTTATCTACATGCTCATTGCCAAGGGTTCCATGCTCATTGCCAGAGGTTCCATGCTCATTGCCATGTGGTATTACATGCTCATTGCCAAGGGGAATACATGCTCGCGGTAAATGGGGGACAGCCGCCAGGCAGAAGTGATAGCCACTGACAGTGGCAGAGCCTGGCTGTATTCAGAGCAGAAAATGCATTCCCAGGTTGGCCCCTTTTACACCAGACTAGTCCCTGCATTTTCTGGTGTGAGGGGGAGAGAAAACCACCCCTCCCCCTCTTTAACCAGTTATCTTATTTAACCGGCTATATCTTCGGAACCAACTGATCCAGTTACATGAGACAAGTATCATATTGAAGAACTTTTGAGTGGGCTTTGAATGCTTTTGGTCCAGTGAAACTGGAACTTTTGGTTCCAGAGTAATCTGCCCTCAAAGAACATGAACAGCCATGAAATTACATTTCAAAAATAAAAAAATTGTTTACACGTAATATCTCTGGAACCGATTGACCGATATGGACCAGCCTGGTACCATATTGAAGGCCCAGCGATTTGGAATTGAATGAGATCGACCACAAGCTTTTGTGATGCCAGGGAGGGAACTGGCAGCCATCAGAACCGGGTGGGGGTCGGAATTGACGGGTCCCATATTATCCTATGGGGAAAAAACGTTACAGTTTTGCCAGGCGATATCTCTGGTTCCCGGGGGGCTAGAGACACAGGGCTGGGCTCATTGGAAAGCCCTGGTCCTCAGCTACAAAATGAAATGACAGGGGGAGCACGTGCCCGGGTGCCCCCCCCCCCCCTGAATCCGCCACTGCCACCCAGCCAGTTGGTCTATGGTAGATGGACACTTAGATAACTACCAGCAGGTATAAAAAATATCAAATCAGTCTTCAGTCCAGTAGTGTTTGTATATTTTCTTACATGACTCTGCTGTGTGGTCAAATGTGTTGACATGTACAATTCAGTCATCACTCTTGCTCTTCTTAGTGACATTGGTAGATCGCTGTGCGATCTTGTAAGCTTTTTTACACAGTGATTGATTACTGTTGGTAAGTACCCTCTGTTGATGAATCCAATACACATCTCGTAAATTTTCACGTGGGCCAAGGTGTCAGAAGAATTTATTCGTAACACATGAAGAAATTGCAAGAGTGGTAGATTTTCCTTCATAGATGAGGGATTTTGGCTGTTCATGAGTTTGTGGCAATATGACGATCGGCATACAGTTGGATGGCAGACACTGACATGCATTTCTTTTATGTATGCATGTTATATGTATACGCTGTTTATGACATTGTGTTCAAATAGAAGGGTATGGGTCTTTGGGTTGACCATTATTAGGTAGACATGGATTGGGTCGACCACTTATAGACAACATGACTTAGGTCAACACATGAAATAAGTTGACATGGCTGAGGTGGACATGAATGGAAGGTTGACACAAGTATTAGGCGGACAATGGTTTGGTCAACAGTCAAACGGTGGATATGGGATTTTAATGTCGACATGGACACTGTCTAATGTCCCTTTCAGACCTCATTTTTTACCCAATATTTTGCCTTTTTTTACCGCTTTAAAACGGTAATTTGTGCAGTCTGAAAGGTGAAGATTGAATTTCCCGGTTCTATTGAACTGGTATTTCTAAACGGTATTAAAGCAGGGTCCTACCCATTTCAGACCCGTTTTTTTCCTTCTACTGTTTTTTATGGGTTAAAACGGGTTCAGTGGACAAAAACTGCACTGAAATACTGTTTAAAGATATGTGGTGTGAAAGGGGTTGCAGACCTGTTTTTAGAAACGTTTTAAAATACCTGGTCAAAGCCAGTTTTGCGGTCTGAAAGCAGCATAAGTGTACTGTGTCTCCTCAGTTCAGGCACGGTACCTCACTGCAATCGGTACACTATTCTATTCCTCCACGCCCTAGGGGATGGTAGAGCATGAAATACCCCTTGGCACACGTCGGCTCAAAAAAGAAATGCAAAAACCCATTTTGACCTTTTGACTTGTCGACATTGCAGACCTAATGCTTGTGTTGACCTTCCATCCATGTTGACTTTAGCCATGTTGACCTATTACATGTGTCAACCTAAACCATGTCGACCTTCAGTGGTTGACCCAGTGCATGTTGACATTTGCTGTGTGTCCATATACCAAAATGATGTTCTCTGTATTGTGGCTAGGGCTTAATGATTGCTGACTTTTTTCTTTTTTGCTGTTCCTACATGTGCCTCTTTCAGAACTTTCCAGGACCACTTAAACTATCTAATCCACAAATAAAATAATACAGACAAATGAATAGTAATCACCTTTCAAAAGAATGGTGATTCCTAATTTACTAAGCGGCCTTATTGGAAAAAAAATAGCCGGTAATTAGCAGGATACAGCCACTAATTGCCTGCCAAATATGCCTGGAAAATACAACTCATTTTCCAGGCATATTTGGAATTAGCCTGCCAATACGAATTTGTATTTAGCGGCCGTATATACGGCCGCTAAATACAAATGCATACGACATAGGAAAATATGAATCAGTTAAATACGACTGCTTTGTAAATTTCCCTCCGGAATATGAATTTGTAAATGAAATACAACACCAATAAATGCAACAGTAGTATGCATTTGGATTCAGAATTTTCATATTTTTCGTAAGTTTTGCCCAATGTCTTTGTTCCCACTATGGCCACTGGCTGCAGTGCTTTCCCATCTGCTATGCCCTATCTTTCAGAAATAAAAAGTCAACAATAAACGATAACATTGAATTATACATATTTTATACATAACAAAAGCGTACTGGTTGTGTGTTGTTGGTCATCTAGCGATCGAAAGGGCCAGGACACTTACAAGAACCGTTCTATAAAAAAATTCCCATCTGAGAACGCATAACCTGTTATTGGTCCAGAAGCCTAAATAACTCTATATATCTACAGCAATTAACCTCTAACAAACCTTGCAGCCATAGCCATCAGGGCAGTGATATCCCTATCTTAAGTAACACCAGGTGCAGCTTCTTCAGAAGGAGACATGGCATCGCATCAGGAATTCTGACACTTTTCAGTGACCCTTACACTGCCCATGTTCAATTATGTGGCTGCTGTAGTCTGTCCCCTTCCTCCTCCCTGCTATCAGTGTTATTACCCCCAATTAAGCTTGCTTCTGTCTGACTTAAAGCCTGGTAATGTAATAGAATACTACCTTTGCAATAAGATGGTTTATGAAATGTCATCATTGTAAGTGATAATATTGTTTACGAATAACAGTAGCTCAATCATTAAGTGGCAGACCACATATAATCACAGAGCAAGGTCAATGACTGCAAAGGCACAATAGTAATCAACGCTCTGCTGATTCCATAACTGAAGAGTTCTGAAATTCCACTGGCAATAATCTAAGAACAAAAACTAGGTGGCGGGAGCTTAATAAAATGAGTTTCTATGGCTGAGCAGCTGCACGCAAGCCTCACATCAACAATTTCAATGCCAAGCATCTCAGAGTTGTGTAAATCACACTGACTGTGTTCTGTGGAGTAATGACTCATGCTTCTCTATTTTGGCAGTCAGATGGGTGAGTCTGGATTTGGCAGATTCTGGGAGAACATCACCTGCCTGACTGCATTATGCCAACTGTGAAATTTAATGAAGGAGGGCCAATGGGATTGGGTGGTTTCTTAAGGTTTGGGCTAGGCCCCTAATCTTCCGTGATATAAGAACATGGTTTGATAAGTTAATTGTGGAAGAACTTGACTTGTCTGAACAGAGCCCAGACCTTAACCCATCAAGCACCTTTGAGATGAACTGAAAAAGAAATTGCAAGCTAGGCCTTTTCATCCAAAATCATTGCCTAACCTTATAAATGCTCTACAGAATGAAAGGGCACAAGTACCCACAGACACATTCCAATGTCTTGTAGAAAGGCTTCCAGGAAGAGTTAATGCTTTTATAGCTGCAAAAGAAGGACCAACTCCATAATGTCACAGATCTGCTTATTCAAGCTTACCTGACTTGTGATTCTGCTTTGTGTCTCAGTCTGGCCCAGTTCTGTCTCCATTCATGCTGCAGGTCAGTCTATGCATTGCTGGCTCATTGATTGTGTACTGAGGAAAAGCCAGTCTGAAGCTGAAATCACCTGTAACCCTTTGCTGTCCGGTTCCCTGTGGCTCACTGATTTAGTTCAGACTGAACTCTCCTGGATTCATGCCTCAGATTGCAGATTGTCCTCTGTCTTTCCTCCAATCAATGCAAAGTAAGGGCCTTAAATATCCTGCTCACAGACTCAGAACCGCCTTCATCAACTTGTCTACCTGCTGCATTTTCCAGAAGCTCTTTGCTGATCAATCTTGGTTCCTTTCTCCTGCTGGTATCCTGACTGTAGCTATATCATTTCCAGTCATCTAGTATTCCTGGTTCCATTGCTCCATTCCTGTCTCCGGTCCAATCATCTGGTTAATCTTCCAGTTTCATTGCTACAGTCATGTATCCAGTCCAGTAATCTGGTGATTCCTCCAGTCCTGATTTTGGCTATGCTCACACTCAGCCAGTAATACAAGCCAGAGTGTCAACGCCAAGTCAGCCATTTCAGTTACCATTATTTCCTGAGCTTTGATTCTCTGAAGACAAGCCCTTTGAGTTACCCATTATATTAACCATCTACATCAAGTCAGCCATCTCAGTTATCATAACTATCAGCTAGCTAGAAGTTCCTCTGTCTTGAACTACTTCAAGTCCTCCTTTAATCAGTCTCTTCTCATCAGTGAGCACTTCTAGCGAGGGGCTGTGATCTGCTGTCAAGGCACAGCAAAATTCAAACCTACTTGCCTGGGTCCCTGCCAAAGACTGCTGGGCAGTTAGACTCTGCACTCTCGGCAAGGAGTTTAGCCAAGACTCACGGGAAGAGAGTTTATGCGTAGGTCCTACATCCAACCCGCCAAGCTTCCAGCACCACAGGTGCAGCCCATCCCAGTGAGTGGCGGAGCACTGATTGAGCCAGGCAGCTGCTTGCTGGAGATGAGACAAGACCTGGAAGGAGCAGAATCCTGAGGAACAGGGAACCTGGAAAGCAGCTTGGAAACAGAGAGACACCATGCAAGTAAAACACTCAGGTTGAGATCAGTAGCACTGGCAACTGGTCTTACTTTCCCAGCATACTTATAGGGAGGAGTGAAAGCATATAGGCTGGGTAATTAGCCAGACTGGGGAACTCACAGGATAGGTTGGAAATTGACATGTGACGGGGAAAGACAACTTGAGGTTCAATGTGGATAAATGCAAGGTTATGCATTTGGGAAACATAACCAATGTGCTAGAACTTGAAAAAGACCTAGGAGTCCAAGGAGTCCAAATAGAAAACAAACTTGGATGTAGTGCTCAATGTCATATAGCAACAAATAAGGCCAACAGGATACTAGCATGCATAAAAAGGTGCATGGAGACTAGAACCTCAAATGTAATTATGCCACTGTACAAAGTATTAGTTAGACCGCATCTAGAATATGGAGCACAAATCTGGGCCCCGCACTATAAAAAGGACATCATAGAACTGGAAAAAGTCCAATGAAGAGCAACAAAACTAATAAAGGGAATGAAGAATTTAAGCTATGAAAATATATTGACCCATTTAGGATTGTTTATGCTAGAAAAGAGACGTTTAAGGGGGGACATGCTTAACATGTACAAATATATCAGGGGCCAATATAGGGAACTGTCAGATGCCCTTATTACTGTAAGGAAGGACTCAAGGACACAAGGTTAGATTAGAGGAAAGTAGATTTCGTTCCCTTAGAAAACATTTTTTACAGTAAGGGCAGCCAAATTATGGAACTCCCTTCATGAAGATGTGGTGTCAATACGTTTAAAATAAGGTTGGACAAACATCTATTGGTTAAAAACATACAGTGGTACAAGCAATAATCGTAATCTGTCCATAAATATATCAGCATACACTACATATAACAAGGGATGAAGCTAATACACCAAGGTTGAACTGGATGGACGTGAGTCTTTATTAAGCCTTAAATACTATGTAATTATCTAACTATGCTCCCATGTTTGTTGGCACATGGGGGTTTATTCTAGTTCATTCTTTCTGACAAAATCCTTCTTAGATGGACAAAACCATGTGCACTGCAGGGGGGCAGATGTAACATGTGCAGAGAGAATTAGATTTGGGTGAGTTATTTTGTTTCTGTGCAGGGAAAATACTGACTGCATGATTTTACACTGCAATATAGATCTCACTTTGAAGAAAAACCCCACTCAAATCTAATTCTCTCTGCACAAGTAACATATGCCCCACCTGCAGTGCACATGGTTTTGTCCATCTAAGAAGGATTTTGTCAGAAAGAATGAACTAGAATAACCCCCATGGTCTGAGGCCTACTGTAATGGCAGCAGTGTGGAAGCCACAGGAGACTAGGCTAAGCGCACACATCGCCAAAAGAAACCATGTCGGCAGAAACTTGTCTTCTCAGGCATCTGGATGGTAAATATATAGAGGAGGCTCCTGCTATAGGGCTTCAGGGCTTCAACCCCTTCAGTCAAAATCCCAACACCAGAGACACAGACAGACAGCACCAGTGCTTCCCCCTGCGAGCACCCCCCCCCCCCCCCCCCCCACCACCACCGGAGCTCTGGTGCTTGCTGGCTGTGTCTCTGACATGCTTGTAACAAAGCCATGTTAACAGCATTACGGTCCAGCGGGCAAAGCAGTGCAGTGGGGCCCCTGCCTAACACAGACACACACACACACATATATATATATATATATATATATATGTATATATATATATATATATATATACCTGTCAGTGAATCCCGATAAAATGGGAGTGCTCATGAGGGGGAAAGGTACCCAATGTCCCATGAAGGTGGCATGAGGGGCAGCAAGCTGTTTACAATGTAAAGAAAAAATCACCTAAACGAAAAGGGGGGACACATGCCTTGGCACCCCTAAACCCCTAAATCTGCCACTGCCTCTGTCAGTCAACACAAACCCACATCTGTCACTTACAGTAAACTCAACATACCTCTTCATCATCCATCAACATCGATGCACATAAGCAGTGCTTCCTATTTAATACGAAAATGCCTCCTGGTGCCCCCCACATGCACCTTTACACACAGTACCATTTTGAAGCAAGACATAAGATATCGTGGCAAAGGAGAGTGATTCACTGAATCAGCTTGCAAGTACCTGGGAGAGCTGTTTATTATTAAATGCTCATTGCTATATTAGCGCTACCTTTTTCTTCTTTTTATCCTTACTGTTTTTAAGGGGCTACTCCCTCCTCACGGTAGCTGCTTGCCGAACCACCCCACAACAGCGCCCTCCTCTTTGCTACCTTTGTTGTTTTCTTGATTTTCTTCTACTGTTTCCATCTGCTGTACATCACTGGGGGCACCCAAGCAAGTTGATCTAACTAATCTGAGAGCCGGTTCTTTTTGACCAAGTGCCTTGTTTATATATACTTACATACATGTACAGACCCCTCCCCCCCCCCATGAAATTCATGCATTTACCACTGCCTTCCCCAGTTTCTTTCCATCCACAACCCTCCAGTGACGCTACATGAGAAGATGGACCTTGTGACAGCGCAGACTCCCCAGAGGAAAGGATTTGAAAAGAACCCTCTACTGCATACAGCAATCATCCGTATATATACACAGCAGCCTGTAAAGGGTCTGTACATCATCTCAGGATGGTATACATATGGTAACACAATCAAGTTCCAAAAAAAAATGCTTTTGTAGAATTGTAAGAAGGGCCCTGACACTAAATTTATATACAAATGTGCGAAACTTGTAATTTTAACCTGCTTTTGTACACTAAATTAAGTGATGAAAAGATCTCTCAGTCTTACAGGCGCTATTGTATATATAGACACCGTTCAGGAAAAATGATGCTTTGGAATTAGCATAATTCGTTTCCTGCTGGGATGGTGTAAAAGTGCATCTATCTATCTTTCTTATATTATTGGGAGAGAATTGACAGTCAACATGGTGTCTCTGAGGCTCCCTTTTTTGTACACTTATGGTTCATTGTGCATTGGTGATGGTACAGCTTCCACTGCATTTTCTCTAAAACTTTAATTTACTTATATTTGCAGACAGCCGGAGCATAAAATTTGATACCATTATGCTCCGCACTTTTTGTGCTCCAGATTCTCGGGGCCTTCCTGATTTTGTGATCCCATCACAATTGTCACCATAGTCCCACCCCGTTCCTGACCTGGCCTGGAGAAACCAGAGTCGGTGGTGGCCTCCGGGCACCTTGAATGAATTTAGGCCCCTGATTGCCCTATTGGTGCAGGAGTTATAAAATGTGCAGAGAGATTTAGATTTGAGAGTGATATGTCCAAACAGATCTAAATTTAATTGTAAGCCTAATGCTGCTTTCCTACTGCTGAAAGGGGTCATTACCCGTTTTTTTAAACGGGTTTTAAACGGCATAAGCCATAAAGACCCTTTCCCACTGCAGCTTTTAAATGGTAAATTACCACTGCCGTAACCAGCACCAGGCTGAAGAGCCGGGGCTAGTATTAAAAAAATCTGGAAACCTGACAAATAGGGCTTCGCTAAATTTTTAAAACCAGCCCCAGGGTTCCCAAAATATGGGGGACAAAATGAGTACAACCAGCCAGCAGGGTAATGCCACAGCCGGGGGACACTTATTATATAAGGTCCCGCGACCAAAGCATTAACCCTACCGACCAGTCAGCCTGGCCAGGGTTCCTGGGGGAGTGGGGACCCCCCCAATAAAGGGGTCCCCCCTCCAGAACTTACCTGACCAGGCTGAAGCCTGGTGCTGTCCTCGATGCCCCTGGGCTATGGGCATCCAGCTGATCTTTGTGTAAAAAAATTGATTAAAAACTATTATACAGTGGAACTATGAGTCCCAGCAAGCCTCCCCCGCATGCTGGGACTTGGAGAACCACAAGTCCCAGCATGCGGGGCATTATAGGGCCCGCTGGGTCTTGTAGTTCCACAGTACAAGAAATAGTTAAATAAACACACTGACAAGCCAGAAAAATAAAAGTTTAATACATACATTACACAAACGCACTGATACTTACCTATCTTGAGCCCGTCGGTAGGTCCCTGGGTCCGGTCCGGTGGCTTGGTTCCGGGGCTGGTCCGGGGCTCCAGGGCTGAAGAGTCCGGGGTCCAGGATCCGTAGTAATCCAAAGGGGTACCTGTGGAAGGAAATCCTACTCACCTGGTCCTCTGGCGACCATCCCGGCATCTTCTCTTCAAGTCGCGCTTCTCTCGGCTGCTGGTACCCGCTCCGCTCGGACACTGGAGAGATGCAGAGATATTCATCTTTTCCCCACCTCTACTTAGAATGATTTCAGGTTTCCAGATTTTTTAATACCAGCCCTGGCTCTTCAGCCTGGTGCTGCTTACGGCAGTGGGGGGGGGACCCCACACCGATTTTCTTTTTTTACTAAATACCGTTTCAGAGCCATTCCCACTGCCTAAAAAACGGCTCTGAGACGTGTAGGACTCTGCTTTTTAAACGTGTTGAAATACCGGTTAACTTTAACCGGTAAATTAACTCTGGTGCTTTCCCACTGCAGCCTTAAACGTTTATAAAGGGGGAAAAAAACGGCAATATACCGTTTAAGACCTGCAGTGGGAAAGGGGCATAAAGCTTTCAACATATGTGGACTACATGCCTGTATTTACACTGAAATCAAAAAAATAAATCATAATTACTTTATCCATAGCTCCCAACATTTGAACTGTGTGAGGAGGGACAGGGTGCGCGTCATTTTTCGCTGCTGTGGGGGCATGCTCAGCAGCTTCATGAGCTGCAGGTAATGCCCCCAGCCCCTCTGGCTGCAGCAATAGATGCTATTCATGGATGACAGGGGGAACTCCCAACTGCCATCACCCCCCCAGTAGCGCACGCAGGGGGGGTTTCTGAGTAGCCAGAAACCCCCCAGGAGTCTACGGGACATAGGCTGAAAGCTGAGGGTCCCCTCTTTCCAAGGGTACAAGAGTTTTAAAAATCGGCCCTTGGGAACCGGAGATATCTGACTTCAAAGCAGTGGTCCCCATCCAAGCCTGTTAATTGCTCTTCCCAGTCAGGTTCTCTCTTACTTAGAGTTTTTATGAGGGTATATTCCAAAAGCTGGGAATCTCCCTCTTTGATGGACACTAGCAACTTGTCTCTACTGTTCCCAGAACCAGAGATATCAGCCTTCCAGCAGCTGGTTACTGCTCCAGCTCCACACACCTGGTACGTAGTTTTATATACTCGTTGGCAGATTGCTCTGCTTCCTGAACTCTGATCCCCTAGTCCCTAATACCATTTGGTAGGTGGGATACTCTAGTTTTTAATTCCATTAAAATCTAAGAAATATATTTTTGGGAACTGGAGATATCTGCAGTCAAGCAAGCTGTCCCACCAGAAAAGTATGAATAATAAGCCCACTACACTATACACCGCTCCTCTGCATATTAAACATCCTCTACCACCCTGGAAGTTATGTATCAGGGCCCCTTCATTCAGCCCAATGCCCCCTTCTCCCACCCCATCTCCCACCATCTGTGCAGTAAAGGTGTAATTAGTGGAAATTACTGATCCAGGCCCTACATGCTGAGCGGGTGATATAATACCCCCTACCACCCGCGGGACATCAAAGCTTCCCCCACCCCTACCACTGGAGGATCGGTAGGTGCCCCAATACATTGCTATGCCCAGGGGTCTACACTGCTGTTGACACCCTTGTATGTGTATACATATGTATGTATGTATATATATATGTATATGTGTGTATATATATATATATATATATATGTATACACATATATATATTTTTTTATTATTATTATTTATATACATTTAGTCTATCTATAATACTTTAACTGACCCGGCATATACTGGGTCACCTAAGTGTCCATCTCTGTGCTTTGCTCCGCCCCTCTGGAAAACCCCTTCTGCAAATCCTGCGTTTGCCCCCCCCCCCCCCATGCCGCAGGACACTGCCGGCCCCAGGAGGGACGCAGTAACATCCCCCAAAAAATGGGATGTTCCCACGATAAGCAGGACAGTTGGGAGATATGATTTACTGGAGAAAAGATGCAGGTTGGTAAAGATGAGCGTTAGTGTCATTATTAAGCCTGGGACGCCTTATGAAAAAAATGTTGCACTTAGTTAAAATTTGCATAGGGACAGAGTCAAAAGGCACATTTTCATAGAAACATGTCAATAGGTCCCACCCCCTCCCAGAGATTTCATGCAGTCTAGGGAACAGATCTGTATGTAAGTCTAGGGAACAGGTCTGAATCAAGCCCATTGTTTCTTGTGTGCTGTCATTGGTTGCACATAGTTGCCTATTTCTAAAAAATCATGACAGGGAGATTGTGCCGGCAACACCAATAAGCAAAGCATGGACGTGTATTGCTACATCTAAAGGGCACACCACACGGGAAGATATGCTGAGCGTTCTGAGCGATCTAGCATCGCTCAGATTGTGCAGCACACAGCGATGTGCCAGAGTTGTCTGCTGAGCCATCTGTCAGGACCTGTAATCTCCAGTGAGGACAGTGGCCCAGGCACTGGAAATTTCCAGCATGCTGGATATTAATCACCGGGTGATAGAAATGTGCAGTGCTATGGAAAATGTGCTGATATTTCCCCCTATGTAGGCCCATGTAGATCTACACCAATATGTGTCAGGGCTTTAGAAAAAGTCAGTCCAAACAGTCTTGAGCACTCTTTTTCCTACTGCTGCTGAACCCTAACAGGAAAGTTCAATCCTATAGTATTTCCAAAAACATAGTCTAGAAGGTGTGTATAAGGGTTAACTGCAGCGCTGGAAAAATATAGAAAAAAATTGTAGGATACAGTATGTAGGATTAATTTCTGGATTTTTCCAATGGGAACCTCAAAATTACGCAATTGCCATGGTTTTCTTAAAAATAACACAGTCTTTTTATTTCTTAAAACAAAAACAACAAATCAATAAATATAAAAAAATGTATAAAGTTGTAAAACAGTTCCTTATCCACAAGAAGAAAAATTATAAGCTCACCGGACCTCCTGGGGACGTTCCTTTTTGGCAGGGTCAATGCCGCTCTGACACTGGTACTCCTCTTCAGGGCGCCGCACTGCCACTGTGGCTTTCCTTCAGATTTTCCGTGTGTGTCAGGATCTTAGTGGAGAAAAGGGATACATACACATTATACATATTTCCAGGCTTTCTTAAAGGTATACCTACATCTAAAAAAACATGCAAAATATCCATAAGTGGAAAAACTTTTATAAAATTCCCACATACATCAATCCATTTTTAAAAGAACGTTGTTTTATATAGGGATTTATCAATGAAAAAATTATAAAAAAAGCCAACATAAAAGATACATAAAAAGGAAGCCAACCTAAAAAAGGAAGAGAAAGAGAGACATGGGGAGGGGGGGGGGGGGATGTTTGATCACAAAAACCACTTAACTTTAAATTCCCCATTTAACCCCTTAGGATGTAATGTGTCTAGCTCATAAATCCATCGCATTTCTGCGTGCACCAGATCACTCTTTTTATCTTCTTTTCTCCAATTACCCTTGATGGAATCTTTCATTTTAAAACTGACAATACAATTGGGTGAGCATTTGTGTTCAGTCTTAAAATGAGCTGAGATACAGTGAGTTTCAACACCTTTTTATGTTATTTAGGTGTTCCCTTAGTCGTATATTTAATTGTCGGCTTGTTCTGCCAACATACTGTTTGTTACATGTATATTGAATCAAATAGATAACATCATAGCTATTGCATGTAACGAAATGTTCAATTTTGTATTCTTTCCCCGTTACAGTGGATACAAATGTTTCTATTTTATTGCCTTCTACACTTTTACATTACTTGCAACCAGCACACAACATAAAGATGGCTTAGCAGCAATAGAGGAGAGAGTCCTAACAAGGGAGAATTTTGAGGAGAAATTAAAAGCTTTTATTTTGGAGGCCATACAATTTATATTGGAAAATAATTATTTTTATTTCACTAATAGGTACTTGTGTATTATCACGGCGCCCATCGCATCGCATACCACTAAATAGCGTATGCGATGCTATGTGATTTCCTCGTGAAAAAGCCTGAATGTACAATTACATATCACATCGTATCGCATGCCAGCAAATGGCATGCGATGCGATGGCAAGCGATTTTTAAATGTACAAGCACCCTGATGGGTGCATACAATGTTAAATGCCCTCAGAATGTTAAATGCCCCCCATTGTCAATGCGACCCCCACTATCAACGCCAACCCAAAGCGTGGTGAGCGCAGCAAGACCGCGAGGGGCGGCGGTACGCGTCCTCTGACCTTTTCACACCCCCACTATCCACGTCGGTGTGGAGTTGACTTTAGATAGTGTGGCGAGCGCAGCGAGCCACTAAGCCCGAATCGTGGCGAGGGGACGCGAAAGACATGTAAAGTAATCCGCGTCCCCTCATGGATAGTGGGTGTATGAAAAGGGTGGAGGAGTGGGGGTAGTGGGGGTGGCGTTGACAATGGGGGTGCATTTAACATTGTAAGCACCCATCAGGGTGCTTGTACAATTAAAAATGGCATCTGATCGCATCGCATGCCGCTATATTGCATGTGATGCGATGTGCTGCAGTACGATCAACATCGTGGGCATCGTGATAATACACAAGTACCTAATAATACTTTTTTTCTCCAATGCGCTGGGATGGGGACGAAATTCGCAGCTAGTTTCGCCCACATATTTATGGAAGTGTGGGAGGAGTTATGTGTGTGGCAGAGACTGGGGACGGGTCTCATCCTCTACCAGAGCTATATAGACGACATCATCATGGTATGCAGAGGTGGAAAGGAGATGCTGCAGGACTTTCAAATAGCTCTAAATGAGAACAATATGGGGATAATTTTAACATTTGTGTGTACATTTTTTAGACCTGACAGTCTATATTGAAGAGGAAAACATTATAACAAAAACATATTATAAGTCGACGGATTGTAACTCTTTTATCAATAAAGAATGTTAGTCAATTTCGCAGGATTAAGCAAAATTGTACACAGGAAGAAATATACAGGGATCAGGCAGATAAAATGAAAAAGGAATAAAGGGAGAAAAAAGAAACATATAACAGTGATTACAAAAAAAAATAGAAAAAGTCTTAAATTGGGGTCTGTTAAAAGCTGATCCAATCTTGAAGGAATCCATCCCAGATAGAGTGGAGATAATCTATAAAAGAGCACCCAGGGGCGGATACAGGATAAAATGACAGGGGGGGCACCATGATAAAAGAGGGTTTAGGTGGGGGAGGGGCAGTGTTAGTGGTGCCAGTGTACATCTTAAGAGAGCGGCAGAGAGAGGGTGGGAATGGGATTAAAAATAGGCCCTGGCATGTAAAGTATGCAGGACCACCATGGTGACAAAAGTGAAAAATTTTATTGTGCGTGCACCGAAGGCGCGCTCCGGAAAAGGGGGTGTGGCCACTCAACAGGGGGCGTGTCCTTGAGTGTAGTGTACAACACCATATACAACTTCTACACATTATGCAACAAAATACTAGACCCCATTATACTTGCCCCTTAAACATGATGCCAAATGGAATGAGCTAACATTCAAATAATGCCACACGGATTGTGTCAAAATTCACATAATGCCACATGGATTGAGCCAAAATTTACATAATAACACACGGATTGAGCCAAAATTCACATAATGCCACATGGATTGAGCCAAAATTCACATAATGCCATACGGATTGAGACAAAATTCACATAATGCCACACGGATTGAGCCAAAATTCACATAATGCCACACGGATTGAGACAAAATTCACATAATGCCACACAGATTAAGCAAAAATTCACAATACGCTTCATAAACAGGGACATTGTCCACCAAAGGCGCGCATTAAACATTTACACCATAATGTCCATTACACGTTAAGTTACACGCCATTATGTCCATTATGTATTATGCCAAACACCATAATGCCTATTAAAAATTATGCTACATAAGTGCTGCTTATCTACATGCTCATTGCCAAGGGTTCCATGGTCATTGCCAGAGGTTCCATGCTTGTTGTCACGTGGGATTACATGCTCATTGCCATGGGGAAATACATGCTCGCAGTAAATAGGGGACAGCCGCCGCCAGACAGAAGTGATAGCCACTGACAGCGGCAGAGCCTGGCTGTATTCAGAGCACTGCAGATCCCGGCTATTTGAAATAATACCCCTTTCACACCAGAAAATGCATTCCCAGGTTGGCCCCTTTTACACCAGCCTAGTCCCTGCATTTTCTGGTGTGAGGGGGAGAGAAAACCATTCCCCCCCTTTAACCAGTTATCTCATTTAACCGGCTATATCTTCAGAACCAACTGACCCATTTACATGAGACAAGTATAATATTGAAGAACTTTTGAGTGGGCTTTGAATGATTTTGGTCCCATGAAACTGGAATGTTTGGTTCCAAAGTAATCTGCCCTCACAGAACATGAACAGCCATGAAATTACATTTCAAAAATCAAAAAATCGGTTTACATGCAATATCTCTGGAACCGATTGACCGATATGGACCAAACTGATATCATATTGAAGGCCCAGCGATTTGGAATTGAAGGAGATCAACCACAAGCTTCTGTGATGCCAGGGTGGGAACTGGCAGTCGTCGGAACCGGGTGGGGGTCGGAATTGACGGGTACCATATCATCCTATGGGGAAAAAAACGTTGCAGCTTTGCCAGGCGATATCTCCGGTTCCCGGGGGGCTAGAGACATCGGGCTAGGCTCGTTGGAAAGCCCTGGTCCTCAGCTACAAAATAAAATGACAGCCCCCCCCCCCCCCTGAATCCGCCACTGAGAGCACCCAATATTAAGAACTGGGTAGTTAAGAGTGCCTTAGCACCAAAAGCAAAAACTAAACGTTTTTTTCCGTTGTGGAATGTGTGCTGGTTGCAAGCAATGTAAAAGTGTAGAAAGCAGTAAAATAGAAACATTTGTATCCACTGTAACTGGGAAAGAATACAAAATCGAACATTTTGTTAGGTGCAATATCTATTTGATTCAATGTACATGTAACAAACACTATTTCTCTTTCGTCCAGTCCGGTGACATAGCTACGATGGGATGTAGGAGGGGTCCGCAGGAGCCAGGCACCTATGCTTCAAGTCTTTGGGAGCAGCATTATGCATCCCACATTGCCTCAGTTAGTTTTAGGTGCCCACAGGAGTGGGTGCTATGCTTTGCAGCTGCGCTGCAGCAGCATTTTTTTCTTTGTCTCTCAGAGTCCTATCGGGTACCGGTGGATGATGCGGTGGACTACGGCGGAGACAGAGAAGATGGCGGGATCTTCGCCAGAGGACCTGGTGAGTAGGATTTCCTTCCACAGGTCCCCAATGGATTTCTTTGGATCCAGGACCCCGGAATCTTCAGCCCTGGAGCCCCGGACCAGCCCCGGAACCAAAGCACCGGAACCCACCCTGGGACCCACAGACAGGCTCACGATAGGTAAGTATCATTATGTATGGGCTTTGGATGTATTAAAGTTTTATTTTTAGTGTGTCTGTGTGTCTGTGTGTTTATTTTCATATAAATTTCAAATAGCAGGGTATTCAGTAACAAATTGAAAAAACTATTTGTTTTTTCAATTTGTTACTGAATACCCTGCTATTTGAAATTTTTAGTGATCCTGCTTTTAGATTACAGTCAGTAACTTACATAGTATATTGGTTTTAGTCTGGCCAGTTTGCTTTACTGACAAACTATATTCTCCCACCTTTTATTATACACAAAATATATTGTCATTTTTTATTTATATATTTTTTGTCTTTCTATATATTTTAAGAAAATATCCCCTGTATATATTTTTTATCTCACCTCTCTGTGTTAAATAAATTGTTCATTTTTTATTACAATTATTGTCCCATGTATACTTAATACGTGCAAATAAGTCGCTATTCTAGTCCAAACCAAATCTTTTTCCAAAACATTTGTTAATGTCTAAACAATATGCGAATATGTACCCCATGCCAGAGGATCATATTAAGATTTGGGAAAAGATTCCATTGGTTGATGCATCTGTGGCCAGATTGTCAAAGGCCACAGCCTTACCAGTGAAATATTTAAATCTTCATCTCTGGGTCGATCACTTTCGCATGGAGTCTCTGCGGTCCGTGCTTTTAAGCATAGAGCTGGGAGAATTTCTGGCATCAGTAGATATTCAGGATGCGTACCTCCATGTGCCTATCCACAAGGAACATCAGTCTCTGCACCGGTTTGCAATCGGAGAGAACCATTGGCAGTTTCAGGCTCTGCCATTTGGGCTGGCAACGGCCCAGAGGGTGTTCACAAATGTGATGGCAGTCATGGCTGCAGCCCTCAGACTGAAGGGGATAATAATTATTCCTTATCTGGACGACCTTCTATTCAAGGCGGAGTCAGCGGAGAAGCTTCAGGAACATCTGAGCATCGCAACACATTTCTTACAAGAACAGGGGTGGATACTAAATCTACCCAAGTCTCATTTTACACCCACACAGAGTCTGCGATTTCTGGTGGTGATTCTGGATACACACCTGCACAGGGTTTTTCTGCCAGAACCCAAGGCAGTGGAAATTCGGCAGATGGTTTTGAATATTTTGCAAGCACCTGTACCTATGGTGTGACAAGGAGTACGGTTGCTTGGGAAGATGGTGGCAACGTTCGAGACTCTTCAATTTGCTAGATTCCATTCAAGGATTTTTCAATGGAATAGCCTGTCGTGTTGGTCGGGGAACGCAAAGACCATGAAACAGGAAAGATTGCTTCAGTCTCTGGAGGCGAGATAATCACTGATCTGGTGGACAGATGTGGAGATTTTGCAGCTGGGACGCTCCCTCTGATCCTGGGATTGGCTGGTCATCACGACCGATGCCAGTCTCAAGAGTTTTGGGGCGGTAGTTCTTCATCTATGGCTACAGGGCCTATGGTCAAAGAAGGAATCCAGGCTTCCCATCAATATTCTGGAACTTCGGGCTGTCTGGAATGCGTTGCTGCAGGCGGAGGAATTCCTGAGAGGTTCACCCTTGCGGGTTCAATCCGACAATGCCACAACAGTGGCTTACCTGAACCATCAGGGCAAGACACGCAGCATGATGGCAATGAAGGAAGTCTCCCAGATTTTCACTTGGGCAGAGAGCAATGTTCCTGTGTTGTCGGCTGTCTTCATTCCAGGGATCAGCAATGTGGAAGTGGATTTCCTCAGCAGGGAGACACTGCTGGAGGGAGAATGGTCGCTTCATCAGGAAGTGTTCCAGGAGATTGTAGATCGCTGGGGTCTACCAGACATAGACCTGATGGCAACAAGGAGCAACTGTCAGGTGCCGAGATTTTGCTCTCAAGCAAGGGATCCATCAGCTTTGGCAGTGGATGCCATGACAGTTCCTTGGAATTTGCACATGGTTTACATATTCCCTCCGTTTCCCATGCTCCCGAGGGTATTGAAGAGAGTGAAGGGTCAGGGAGTGCAAACTATTCAAATTACCCCGGATTGGCCCAGGAGGTTGTGGTACTCCGACGTACTGAGGTTGTCAACGGATTCTTGGCGACTCCCGCTTTGGCAGGACTTACTAAAGCAAGGACCGTTTCTTCACTCGGACCCTGCTCGTCTCAATTTGACGGCGTGGCTTATGAAACCTCCTTATTGAAGTAGACGGGGGTTTAGGATGCAGTTATACAGACCATGCTTAGGGCTCGTAAGCCTGTGTCTGCAGCCAATTACCATCGGGTCTGGAAAATTTATCTTTGGTGGTGTGAACGTCAAAAGGTTCACACTTCTAGGTTCAAGATTTCAAGACTTTTGGATTTCCTGCAAGATGGTTTCTCTACAGGACTTAGGGGGTTATTCTGTTTGGTACAGTGAAACGTGCGTACGGTCCGTCATACCGTGCATTTTCCGGACACTCACGGTGAGCGCAAGTCCGCCCACAGAACAGCCGCACACGGACGGTCACAGACACCGACAACGGGGAGTGGCGTACACTTGAGCGTACGCCACCTTGCACAGACGGATCTCCCTCTTAGCCACGGATACCTGGCGTATATCTGAGTGTATTACACAGTGCACGGACGGGTCTCTTGCCTTTTTCAATGGAAAACTCAGCGTGTGTGACCGATCGTGAGAGGAAGCGTACGTCCGTGCACGGTTGCGTACCCTTCACATATATGGGCCTGCAAATATTCCCTTTCTAGCTTAATTGTGTCAATTACTTAATTTGTCCCAATTAAGCTCATGATTGATTTATATTAACTAAATTGACTACCTTAATAAACACAGTAATAAAACAACATTTTAACCCTCATTACATGTATATTTATTATGTTCTAATGTGGCACTTAACTCACTATCTATGTGTCCCCACATTGTTTTAACTTTTAAATAAAGTCATGTTTGTGTTTGTGTGTATGTACTAAATTAGAACATTGTCCATAATTAGAACAATGAGTTTCTCATGGAGTGGGTGAGGTAGGCAAACAAGGGGGAAAAGTGACATTTGTGTAGGAATGCATATGTGTCCTCCAAAAACAAACTGTGATGACTCCCAATAGTTCTTGGTACAGGTATGTTAAAGATGTGTCAGTCAACCAAGCATGACAAAATGGTTTGTGTGCAAACATGTTCTAATATAGTTCAAAATAAGACTTTAGAGTGTGATAGGCAGATGTTGGGATCCTTTGTTAGAGATATGTGATTGCAATAATGTGCTTGGTGGCATCTTACATACAGAGTGTGCTACATAAAGTTCATAGCAGATATGAAAGTGCATAATGTATGTTCTTGGGGAAAAAAAATACAGATTGTGTGCAAAATAGTGGCCATGGCCTTAGGACATTGCTCCACCATTGCAAGTAGAAATTGAGTCCAAAAACATCATTGTTGCTCTTAGACGTGGTTTATGTGTCTTTTTCATAATAAAAAAACTGGTATGTTTGTGCTACAGTGAAAAAGTTGACACATGTCGACTCCTGTGAATTGAGTGTCCTGCTTTTTAAAGTAGAAAAATATACGTATACGGTCCCACCGTACCAAACAGAACAACCTCCTTAGTCTGCAGTCTTTAAAAGTTCAAATATCTGCATTGTCGATTTCTTTAAAAAAAGGGTGGCTTTGTTGCCAGAAGTTCAGACCTTCTTGCAAGGTGTAACTAGACTTAAACCTCCTTACAGGCAGACGGTAGCACCTTGGGATTTGTCTTTGGTTCTGTCGGTTTCTTTGGTTTCTTTGGTTCTGTCGGCAAAACCCTCCCTTTGAACCTTTAAGATCAGCTGAACTTAAATATGTTTCTTGGAAACTTACGTTTTTGTTGGCCATTGCCTCGGCTAGGCGTGTTTCTGAGTTGGGTGCCTTCTCCTGCAGGTCACCATTTTTGATTTTTAATGATTATCGGGCTGTGCTTCGAACAGTACCGAAATTTCTACCTAAGGTAGTGTCTTCATTTCATTTAAACCAGGACATTGTTCTTCTGGTGTTTCCCCCCCCCCCCTGAAGGGTAAGAAATAGGGACAAATAAAAAAAATTGGACATGGTTCACGCCATGCGAATTTATGTGGATAGGGTAAAGGACGTATGCAAGTCAGATTTGCTTTTGGCTTTGTATGATGTGCATAAGATTGGGTGGCCTGCTTCTAAGCAGACCATTGCTTGTTGGTTGAGGTCAAGCATTGCCTTTGCCTACTGTAAAGCAGGTAGGCCTGTTCCTTCACGGATAAATGCACATACTACCAGGTCAGTTGCTTCCTTGTAGGCGGTGCGCCATGGGGCTACAGCGGAGCAGTTGTGTAGGGCTGCCACCTGGTCCTCTGTTCACACCTTTACCAAATTTTACAGGTTTCATGCATTCATGTCGGAGGACACTTCATTTGGACGGGCAGTGATGAGAACTGTCAGTCTGAGCGTACCCTCCCAAAGGACCGGCTCGTGAACGTCCCATCGTAGCTGTGTCACCGGAGTGGACAAAAGACAAAAGGGGATTTTTGTAAGAACTTACCGTTCGAACCCCTTTCTCTGAGTCCAGTCCGGTGACACAGCGATCCCCCCCTTACGCTCAGTAAATTATACCGTTCATGTGTTATCATGTTATGGTGCTTTATGTTTGCATATAAGATGTTCAGGCATTGTGCTGAGTTTTGTATCCTATGTGCAGCACATAATATCTATCGAGGCTACATTTGACGGCGTGCCCATGCATCTCATCAAAAAGTCCCTTAAAAATGCATACAATCATTCGATTTATTGGCCAGAATTGGCCGAAATCGAATGATTGTATACAATGTCTCACAAGTGTATGGGCAGCACAAGGGAACACATAAATAACTCACTGTATGTCAGCTCATTTTAAGACTGAACACAAATGCTCATTTAGTAGTATTATCAGTTTTAAAATAATAGATTCCCTCAAGGGTAATTGGAGAAAAGTAGATCTGGCGCACCCAGAAATGCAATGCATTTATGAGCTAGATACATTACATCCTAAGGGGATAAATGGGGAATTTGAAGTTAGGTGGTTTTTGTGATCATACCCCCGCCATTTCTCCCTTCTTTTTCTTCTTTTTTTAGGTCGGCTTCCTTTTTTATGTATCTTTTCTGTTGGCTTTTTTATTTCATGTTTTGATGGATAAATCCCTCTATAAAACATAATGTTCTTTTAAAAATGGATTGATGTATGTGGGAATTTTATAAAAGTTTTTCCACTTATGGATATTTTTCATGGTTTTTTAGATGTAGGTATACCTTTAAGAAAGCCTTTTTTTTTTTTTTTTACACTGAAGCCTGCACAAATCTGACTGATCTGTGCAGGCTTCTGTCAAATACACCTGGAAAATGAAGTGAAGTGTGTCATTAGCGGCCATATATCACGTGCAGCCGCTTAGTAAATTAGGAATCACCTTTCAAATAGTAATGATTCCTAATCATATTCTTTCAATGGCATATACATTTGTGTTCGTAAATACGAATACGAATGTGCCATGAATACGAATAGGAATTTACCTATTTTCGGCATAGTAAATGCTGAAAATACGTATACGCATATAATACTGTAGGCGTATTTACTTATACAAATACGCCTATTTGAGGCATATTTTATTAGTACATTTCCCCCATTGTGTTTTACATGTGGTTCCACATAAATGGCCACAATAAACTTTATTTAAAATGTATGCAGCCATAGGGATCATTGTGCATTGTGCTTATAACTAATCCAGGGAAATGCCACTAATGATTCCATATGAATGTAAACAGCTCTGATTTATCCCCCCTCTGCCCAAAAAAAAGGTAATAGTTGCAAAATATGGGTTAAATAAAATCAGGGAGATAAGCTGTGTACACACGGGGGCGATAGGGGCTGAAATCGCTGGGAATATGGTCGCTGGCGATCATATTGCCAGTGATGGGAGTGTGCCCCGACGATAAATCGCCGGGTGCACGCTCCAGATTTCAGCTGCTTTCTAATCGCTGGTCGCAGGAGCTCGCTCCTGCGACCAGCTGATTACCTCTGCGGCACCGCCCGGCAGAGGTTCCCTTTCATTAGCGACCATCTCTGAGCAATATATCTCCGCCGTGTGTACACATCTATAGCTAGACTCTTTAGGTAGTCAGAGAGATTGCTGTATTTCAGGGAGTCTCCTGCAGAATGCAGGAGGGTAGGCAAGTATGTACTCTAGTTGAGTTGCATAAGACCCTGGTTTCTTATGCCCCGTACACATGGGGGAGATATATTGCTCAGCCATATATTGCTGAGCAATATATGGCTGAGCCATATATTGCTCAGTTTCTCCTTTTCATCAGCGTCCAGAGATGGTCGCTGATGAAAAAGAAACTGCCGGGGGGACCCCGGCAGTGGAAATCAGCAGGTCGCAGGAGCACGGCCGGTGCACACTCCCATCGCGTGCAAAATGGTCGCTTAGCGACCATATTTCCCGCGATATTACACAAAATCGCCCCCGTGTGTACGCACCTTAATTGTTAGTTTCATCTGCAGTTTGGTGGTAGAATCAAGAATTCCTTGGAGAAATTTACGAAAAGGATTAAAACTTGGGTCTATCTTATTATTTGAAAATAATACACAGGACTAAATGGTCTTGTTGAGTTCTTTTATAACACATTGGGTAATGTGATAGGGTGAGATTTTTTTAGACAGCAAAAAATAAAACTGCACTATATTGCACATGACCTTTGCAATTTTCATATGAAATTCTCAAATTTAACCCTTTGAGGTCCGCACCAAATAAAAAGTTTATTACAAACGGATTTCTCAACCATTTGGTAGAGGCCTATATCTCAAAAACTGTGGGGTCTCATTTTGAAAAACTATTGATTGTTGTTGGTTGTTGTTAATATTATCCTCAGTGAATAAAAAATGCAAAGAATTTTTTTTTCCTTTGCTTTTTTTGTGGTGCGGACCTCAAAGGGTTAATAGGGTGCAATTTTTTTAGATACAGTCAGAATTTTCTTGATGTGTGTTTTTTTTAGTAACGGGAGTGTGCAGATTTGTTACATATTTTTTAGAAAAAACACAGCGTGAGGTTGTGTACGTGTGTGTGTTGCACGGGTGTATAGGAGAAATGTCTGTGACACACAGAATAATTACAGCAGGGGAGCCTGTTGTGTATTGGGTACACTCTCTGTGACATGCACAATTAAGCGGTTACCTGTGTGCATTAAACTGTCTGTGACACACAGATTAATTACTGCAGGGGAGCCTGTTGTGTATTGAGTACACTCTCTACACTACAGAAAAAAAGAACAAAAACTAGGGAGGATAAAATAGGGAAAGATCAAGACCCACTTTGTCCTAGTGCTGAAGCTGCTGCCACAAAGAGATGCAATCAACGGCATCTGCCAAGAAGGATACCCAATGTCATAAAGGACATGTCAAATCCAAAAAGCCAAAGTTCAGTAAAATTACCCCAAAAAATAAATGTAAATAATATGAGGAGAAACGTAAATTTGCCAATATGCCATTTATGACATGAAGTGGCAAGGAACAGCTAAGGCCCTGGCCTATGTGACTAGAGCACTCACAAAATGAAAAAAAAAAGGAAGCTGGTAAATGCAGAGCAATAAACTGTGCGTTCTTAAGCCCCGTACACACGGGGGAGATATATCGCTGAGCAATATATTGCCCAGTGACTCCTTTTCATCAGCGACCATAGATGGTCGCTGATGAAATGGAACCTCTGCCGGCGGTGCCACAGAGGTAATCAGCTGGTCGCAGGAGCAAGCTCCTACGACCAGTAATTACAATGGGGCTGAAAACGGGAGCGCGCACCCGGCGATTTATCACTGGGGCACACTTCCATCACTGGCAATATGGTCGCCAGCGACCATATTTCCAGCGATTTCAGCCCCTATCGCCCCCATGTGTGCACAGCTTTAGATGTATCACAAATCCCCAATGAGAGTCCAAGTATGTCAGCGGTTGCAATGCCTGACCTTTCCAACACTAGATGGGAAGAGGTGGCTTCTTCCACCATTTGCACACCCTTTGCAAGTGCTGGAAGGAGCACTCAACATTCAAATTTGTTAGGTGTTTTACCTGGTTTTGATTTCTCCTTTTAGTTTAGCTCTGCCTCGTGTTGCCTGGCAGTTCTGTGTAACCTAAGCATTGCAGATTGATTACAGAACCTGGGTGGGACATGATTGATTGAGGCACCTGTGAGACTCCAGTCCTTAGCTCCCTATTTAAGACATTAAGGGGCAGATACTTTAAGCTTAGTGAAGTGATAATGTGGCTGGTACTTGATCACCGGCCAATCAGCTCCTAACTGTGAAGTTACAGGCTTGGTTTGAAAAATGACAGGTAGGAGCTGATTGGCCAGTGATAAAGACCAGACATTTATCATTTCACCAAGCTTAATATATATACCCCTCAATCCCTGGCAGAGTATAGGATCACACCAACTCTAGCATTCCTGTGCCTCTGTTTACCTTAAGTTTTCTGTGTATGATCCTGGCTATGCTACTGCCCACTCTCCTACCTGCTCCCTATGTGCTGCTTCCTCTGACATTCCATGTATGACCTGGCTAGGATGACTACGAGTCATCCTAGCCAGGACAGGTAGTCCACGCTACCTGTTTCCAAGAGTTTGGCAGTGCCACATGGGGAACCTGTTCAGGGGATTCGGTATGAAACCCAGATGGTCAAAATACCGACAGCTATTGACCGACGGTCAAAATCCTGACAAGGTCAAAATCCTGACATGGTCAAAATACCGACATTTAAAATCCCGACAAGGTCAAAATACCGACATTTAAAATCCCGACAAGGTCAAAATACCGACATATACAATGAAAACAGGTGAAAAAGTCAACATGACTTTCGGTCGAGAGGTCGTGAGGTCAACATGGCTTTTTTCTCAGTTTTTTTACACGAATGTCGACGAGGACACAGTTCGAAGTCAAGTGCAGCCCCTCGCATCGCTCACTTCGCTTGCAATGCTTTGGGCATGGTGCCTCGCTGCGCTCAACACACTATTTTATTCTCCCACCACACCCTAGTGGTTGGTAGGGCATGAAATACCGCCTGTCGGCACATGTCGGGTAAAAAAAATTACCTGTCGACCGAAAGTCATGTCTACATTGTATATGTTGGTATTTTGACCTTGTTCGGATTTTAAATGTCGGTATTTTGACCTTGTCAGGATTTTGACCATGTCGGGATTTTGACCTTGTCGGGATTTTAAATGTCGGGATTTTGACCTTGTCGGGATTTTGACCGTCAGTCAATGGTTTTCGGTATTTGACCATCTGTATTTTGACCATCGGGATTTTGACTGCATCCCTGTTCAGGGGACCGTGATTAGTGTCCATTACAGGGAAGTCCAATTCCCAACTGGAGGGGTCTCTGGTGAACATCTATAGTGCAGTAAGATTCCACACCCCTAAACCAGGTTTAGCCAATCCTCAGGATGGTAACTGGCATCACATCTAAATTCCATAACACCCACAGTCCAGTTTCTGATATTCAAATTGAAAATGTCACTGTTGAAGTACACCAGGATTACAATATGGGTGTAGCTGGCACTGAGGAGGAAGTTGATGAATAGGATGGTGATGTGGTTTGTTTAAATCAGGCAGTTTTTGTCCTTGGGGAGGAAAAACTTAGGCAATCCTGCCTCAGGAGAGGACCAAAAGATCCAAGTCATTTGTCTGGAATTATTTCTACCCCAATCCGGACAATATCTAAGTCACCATATGTACCCTATGCGATGGTACAATTAGTAGGGGTAAGAATGTTAACCACCTGGGAACATCCACCCTATTATGTAACCTGCAGCACGTTCATCATACATCACTATCAAGTTCTGACAATTTGGCTAAGAGCGTATGTAGTCCAGTTAAAGCTAAATCCCTTTGGCATTCTGAAGTGCCTGCAATCCACACCACCAGCTCCCTCCTCGTCAATTTCCTCATTAGTCAGGATGAGTAGTACTCCTTCAGGCCATGTCACTGTCATGACTGACTCCCCGCCCATCCAGGATTCCTAAGGAGGATCCTACAACACTATGCCTACTGCTGCTGGGAGATGGTAATCATCCCAGATAAAAAGTAGCAACACTACTAATTTCACTAAGCAATCATCCAATTGCAAAGAGTATTCACTCAGGCCTTGACAGCTATGTTGGTGTTAGACGTGCATTCAGTATCTGCCATCAGTGCAGTGGTATTTAAAATATTGATGGAGGTAGTGAGTCCCCAGTACCAAATTCCATCTAGATTGCACTTCACTAGACAGGTAATACTGAGGATGTACAGAGACAGCCAAAAAGTGTCCTCAGTGTCCTCAAAATTGTGGTTGTACACACTGTCCACTTAACCACAGACATGTGGACAAGTGGTACAGGGAAAACTAAGGACTATATGACTGTGACAGCCCACTGGGTAGATGCATTGCCTTCTGCAGCAACAACAGCAGCAGCATCTCGGAAATCCCAGCTTGTTCTAAGGCATGCTACACTGTGTATCACCAGTTCACTAAGAACCTCTTAGAGAAAGTGAGGGAAATAATTGCACAATGGCTTACCCCACTTAGCCTCCCCATATGCCCCCACAATATTGTGCAGGCATTACATCTGTGCAAATCCAGCATGTCCTGTGTTTTGCCAATACAATAAATTTGGTGGTGCAGCATTTCCTGATCCTGCCCTGCATTCACCTCCTGAACCTGACCTGCAATCACCTTAAACAAGAGGCAGTGATGCAGTTGCACTCTACCCTCTATATGCTGCAGAGGATGGAGGAGCAGCAAATGGCCATGGATAGAGGAGCAGCCAAGTCTACACAGCCACCTACTGTATGAAGGTGACTGTGTATGACTGCAATGGAAGGGTGATGCACCTGAATCAAGCGCAGTGGAGAATGATTTCCATGTTGTTCAAGGTTCTCCAACCCTTTTAACTTGCCATACATGAAGTCAATTCAGACACTGCCAGCTTGGGTCAGGTCATTCCCCTCATCAGACTGTTGCAGAAGCAGCTGAAGAAAGTGAAGGAGCTAAAAAGGAGCAATCCCTTTTAGTATGTAGGTATTGTGGATGAAGTCCTTCAATTCACTTTGCCAGGATTCGAGGGTGGTCAATCTGTTAAAATCAGACCTCTACATTTTGGCCACCTTACTCGATCCTCAGTTTAAAGTCTATGTTGTATCTTTATTTATGGTGGACACAAGTCTGCGGAGATGCAAAGACCTGCTGGTCATGAGATTGTCATCTGAAGTGGAAAGGGACATGGCAACAGCTCCTCCTTCGCTTTCTCCCACAACTGTGGCTGCGAAGAAACAACTTTGATTTCCTAACCTACCTGCTGATGGTGATGCAGGGCAGGCAGGAGCGAGTTTGGACATCTGTTTCAGAATGAAAGACCTGCCAACAATTGCTAACATGTCTTCTGTCACTGCATACAATGCTGTCACCATTGAAAAATGGAGGAGGATTACATTCGTGACAGCATCCAAGTAGGCATGTCAGGCAGGCTGTATCTGTACTGGCTGGAAAAAAGGGGCAATTTGGGGCCCCTGTACAAACTGGCACTGTTTTACCTGAGTTTTCCCCCCTCCAGTGTGTACTCCGAAAGTGCAGCCGGGAACCTGGCCAAATGTGGAGAAGATTATATTCATCAAAATTAATGATCAATTCTTCACCGAAGACCCGGAATTGCCTCTAGAGACTACAGAGGGATTTGTGATTGTGGAGTCCAGCGGGACAAATTAATAATCTAAGAATGAGGATGTACACAATGAAGGGGGTGAGGATGAAGACAACATCTTACCTCTGTAGAGCCAGTTTGTACAGGCAGAGATTAAGTACTTCTTTCTTTCTTTTTTTTTTTTTTTTGGGGGGGGGGGGGGGGGGGAGGGGGCAAACAAACCAATAATTTCAGCCAAAGACAGTTGTTAAAGAAGTGTGTCCTTCTTGCACCTCTCTCTCTCTCTCTCTCTCTCTCTCTTTTTTAACATTATGTGTTCTTTGGGACCTAGTTTTAAAAACTGACATCCTGTCACTGCAGTTCCACTGCTAGGTGTTTGTGCCGCCCACTTGTGTACCTTTGCATAGTCATCCAGCTACCTCATTGCAACATTTTGTCCTAAAAAACTATATTGTGAGGTAATCAGAATAGACTAAAAATGAATGGAAATTAATGTTATTGAGATTAACAATAGTGCATGAACAAAAAGACACCCAAAGTGTGATCTTAGCTGTTTTTATGTTTTAAAAACAACATTCAGATCCAAAACCAAAACACAAAAAGGGTGTTTTTTCCAAAACCAATCCAAATCCAAAACACAACGGGAGACCAGATACAAAACCAAAACACAAAATATGTTTTGCACACCCTACTTTTAACTCTCCATAAAAGGACATACTATATTTATAATTCATGTTAATTTATTAAGCAACTATCTATAGAGGCAACTACGCCAGCTGCCAATCTTACACCAGTTGTTTGTCATTGATAGTAAAATTCAATTTCACATTTAATCATTTAAAATGATCCTGTAATCTAATAGTTCATGTAAGAGGTAGTCATAAACTACGTCATGAAAATATGACAGAAGAGAAATGCATAAGGTTGGACATGGCAGCACACGGAGCAAGACCCATAAAAACCTATTTGGCATAGTAATTCACCTTGAAGTTCATTTTTATTGAGGTTTCTCATTTTCCTCTGTACTGTAATATGCATATATCAAATATGCCTTTACTGCACTATTAAATTCAAACAAGTTAGCCATATGAGGCCATACTTCATTATATTTGCATTTTACATTCTAGAACATGAATTATCATTTTATACTACATACAAATGCCCTGCACATATTTTTTCTGCATGTGCAACATCTCATATTGACTAATATATTTCTGCTTTCTGTTCTTTTCTCTTGCTGATTGAGTATTTTCTTCAATGTTCAGAACACTTTATTAACCCCTTCAGTGGTGGTTTTTTTTTTTTTTTGGGGGGGGGGGGAGCACTCCCCACTGTGTGAGTTTTTTATGGGGAGTGCTCCCTTAAAAAAAACCCACCACTGCCTCCCTGGGTCCGGGCAGTGCCGCTGAACCGTCAATCAGCCGCTGCCCGGACCTGCGTCCCGGCACCCCGTCCCTGTCCCCGGCAGCCAGCTTGTCATAATGCGGCGCCGGGGACTTCACTAGAAAAGCCGGGGGGGGGGGGGGAGGAGGGAGGAGGTGGCACGGCAGAGGGGAGGGAGCCGGGCAGCGAAGCTGCATGAGTTTAGTGATTGAACTCAGCAGCGCTGCCCGGCTCTAAACAGCGGCAATCCGGAGAATTTTCTGGGCTTGCCAGACTGGGCCACTGAAGGGGTTAATGTGCTGCAAAGAAAAACACATGGTGCAGATGCACACTCCATATTATTTATCAATAATAGAGGTATATTCATTGACCAAGTAATATTTGTCCCGGAAACCAGTAAATAGGGTGTGCATTCTAAGATCCCCCCCATAAGCTAATATTGTGCACACCATACACCTGAAGGATGGGACTCCTTCAACTTAGAGTAGCACCCTGCCCACCTGATCAGGGCCTTCAACAGAAATCTTGGGGCCCCATACACTAATATACACTCAAGCTAGTAGTGGTGTGGAGCAGGGGCGCAGCGTGGGAGTATTGGTGGCAAGATATAACATATAATGGCCAGGGCTGGATTAACAATAGGCCTGATGGAGCTACAGCTCCAGGCCCACTCTCCAAATAGGCCCATTTCTTAGATGAGGACTGGGGTTTTCCAACGAGCCCAGCCCCATGTCGCTAGTCTCCCGGGAACGAGAGATACAAAGCTGGAACATTTTCCCCATAGGATAACATGGGACCCGCTAATTCCGATCCCCACGCAGTTCCGACGGCTGTCCCTCTGGCATCACAGTAGCTTGTTTGATCTCATTCTAACCCAAATCGCTGGGCCTTCAACCAGGCTGGTTTATATGGGTTAATTAGATCCAGAGATATTGTGGTTAAATTGATAATTTCATGGCTGTTCATGTTCTTTGAGGGCAGATTTCTCTGGAACCAAATGGCCCAGTTTCATGAGACCAGCCCAGGAATGTCCCTGCGTAATCCTGGGACCATATTACTGGGTAAGTCCCTGCATTTTCTGGTGTGAAAGGAGTATTATTTAAAATAGTCAGGGCCTGCAGTGCCCCTCCACTCTCTGCCCGGCTATCAATGGCTGTCACTTCTGCCCGGTGGTGGCTGTCCCCCAGTTACCGTGGGCATGTATTCCCCCTTGGCAATGAGCATGTAATGCCACATGGCAAAGAGTATGGAAACACTGGCAATTAGCACGTAGGTAAGCAGCAATTATGTAGCATAATTTTTAATAGGCATTATGGTGTTTGGCATAATACATAATGGAAATTATGGTGTGTGGCTTAACATGTAATGGGCATTATGGTATACATTTTTAATGCGTGCCTTTGGTACACAATGTCCCTGTTTGTGAAGCATATTGTGAATTTCAACTCCGTTTGGTATATTGTGTATTTTGAATCAATCCATGTGGCGAAATGTTAACTTTGCCTTAATCAGTGTGGCATGAGATGAATTTTGACTCAATCCGTGTGCCATAGTGTGAATTTTGGTTCAATCGGTGTGAATTTTGGCTCATTCCATGTGGCATAATGTGTAAGAGGCAAGTACAGTATTAGGGGGTTACTATTGTGTTGCATGATTTTTATAAGGGGTATATGTGTGGTAAACTTAGGTGACCACATAAAAGGTGCTGAAATGTGTTAGGACATCGGCGTCCTGCGGGTGCACCTTTGGAGGATACCCGGCAATATATCTCCCTGCATCCTGTGAGTTTCTGCATTTGTAATATATATATATATATATATATATATATATATATATATATATATATATATATATATATATATATATATATATATAATGTGGAAACATACTGGTCATACTAACACCAAATTTATACCAGAAATCAAATAATTAATTGATATTCTTCAGTCTTTTTAAAAAAAAGAAGAGTGAACATGGATCAGTAAACAGACCTTATATTAAAGTTAGAGCACATCCAGTGGAGAGTTCATTCATTCTTGAGCCACTAACAATAATACCAATACTGAAAATTATTCATTGTTGAAATAAGCAGAAACCCCTATACAGATCAATAAAGATATTTATAAAGCACCCCTGATGAAGTACCGTAGTGACACGAAACGCGCCAGTCTTTTGTATACATCCACTATATAAAAGAAAATCCTCTGTGGAGAAACTACTGTGTGAAAAACTACTTGTTTTTAAAAGTGTTTTTTAATAAATGTTTTATATTTGAGAAATGTGTCTATGGATGTTTTGAGATAGGAAAGACAATTATAACAACTGGACGCTATATAGCACTATTGTGGTGGTAATTGATTGTTGTAGCCTCTCTAGTAGGGGGCAATGTGCTATAAGCGACCATACTGTGTCATTTAGGATTAGCGCAAATCTAGCACAAATAGCGCTAACCCTCACTTAGTGGATACTAGTATAAGTGACAAAATTATAAAAGTACAAAATAATATAATATCAACACTCCAGATTGTATACTGTGTCAGCAAAAGTTTTCAGATTGGCCTTAATTCCGTAGGACCATAGAATTGTCTATTTTGTGGTAAAACTTCTGCGCCTTCAGTGTTGACAAAAAACAGTTTGTGACAATCCTTAAAGGTGCTTTCTATGTGCGTACCAGAAATATTAAACAATCTCATGTGTAGTGATGTCTTTCACTCCTATATGTTCCTTCTTTTCTTTTACTTTCAAATTCCGCCGAAGGCGTGAGGATGTTTGTTCATATATGAAATGTCCAGAAGGATATTATTAGGAGTTTCACTAAAGCAATAATATCTGTGCAAAAATGGCCAAAAAGACTGGGGGCTTAAAACAAACCCTACCCTGAAAATAAGCCCTATGGTGTTTTTTGATGAAAAAAAAAATAAGACAGTGTCTTATTATCGGCAAAACATTCCCAGAGGCGCCAGAGAATCAACAGAAAAATAAGGGATTTTGCTATGTACCCTTGATTGAGGATCAACTTTTATATTCTGTGCCAACATCCAAAGAAACAAATAAATACGCCCTTTGGATGAACAACGTCTTTGCTTACTTCACTGAAAATTGTGGACTTTCTGCAGACCACCCAACCAGAACACTGGTCACACCCCCCACATTATTAGGTGCTGGTTGCAACCCCTATTATTGCATATAATAGGCCCTTGATCATTTTCAGCTCCAGGCCCATTTAGACCTTAATCTGGAACTGATAATGGCTGCCCCCAGTGCCCCCAGTGCAAAAAACGTCACCTCTGGGGACATGGGGCAGGGCTCAAAAAAAATGGGGCATGGAGGATCAGAGAGCGGAGGGATGGGGCAGGCCTCATAGAGAAGGGGACGTTAAGAATCAGAGAGAAGGGGTCAGGCAGAAGCGGCCCAATCCTTCGGCAGTGGGGCAGCAGCATCCTGTCCGTCTCCTCTTCAGGTAGACGGGAAGGGTTGGGGGGGGGGGGGCGATGAGGGGGACCGCTGGCAGCAGCAAAGGAGGCAGCGAGGACCCGTGGGGAGCTTTGTTGCCACGGGGTGCACAAGCTTCTCATGCACGTGCGCCCCCTGGCGGGAGCTGGGGGCAGGTGAAAATCCAGCCCCGGCCTGGCTGAAGAAGGCTCTATTTGTACCTGCTGTAATATGCAGTTTGCTAGCAGTACTGATTCCAGGCTTCATCATCCTGAGATCTCCAGGAGGTGAAGGGTGCTGTGTATCAGCCTCTCTGCCATACAGGCCAGCTTCATGCACAGGACAATCGGCAATTGATTTCTTTGGCCTGGAATCAGACGAGAACTAGTGGGGGCTGCGGATATGGAGCTTTATTGTCCAGCTGGCCCTAGCGGTGGGTAACAGACTTCTTCCAGAGCCACCCTCTCTACACCCCTGTCTGCCTCTTGGGCCCCTCAGAATCATGAGGCCCATCACAGTTGTCCCCCTAGACGCTGGGCCTGCACCTGATCTGAACATTAGTTTACCAGTTTGGCCCTTGGTAGCCACAGACTGCAAACTGAAGGCACACTGAAGATAAGACCTAAAAATTTACACGAATTGCTAGTCTTGGGGATGGATTTGGGGGCGAGGCTCCCCTTGGGTTGGTGTGGCTGAGTTGCCTTTGGGGTGGCACATCCTAACATTTATTTAGCACTATTTATTCTTCACTGATATTATACTTTGTAGCACTTCATTTTTTAACCTCTAGCTTCTGCTTCTTTCTTATTAATGCACTTATACCTTAGTTTTTCACTTGTGTGCTGCCCTGGGGTGACTGCTTATGCCGGCCTTTTTGGGTTTTGGGGTTCCAACATCCTAGATTCAAGGGACCCACCAGAAATGAGGTCACCGTGAAGCTGGTTGGTGGGCAAATATTTCTTGGCCAATTAATATAGCAAGAACCTCTATTATTTATTAATAATATGGAGTGTACATCATTCTGCACCATGTGTTTTTTCTTTGCATAACTACAAGTCCCAGCATGATAGCACCCCATATAAATAGGGTGTGCATGCTAATATCCCCCCCATACACTTTATTAATGTGACCAGATTTACTGTGTTACCGGGCTTTGAATCAGACTGTCTAGTTAAACCAGTGCTTGCAGGGCCGCCACTAGTAATGTTGGGGCCCAGGCCCCCAGCAGCACCCCTCACGCACGCCGGAACCCGCCCTCGTGCACTTGCACCACCCCCCTTGCGTGCCGGCACCCCCCCCCCCCAATTACTATTACTTACCAGCGGTGGCGGCGGCACAGCATCTTCTCCGGGGCTCGGAGCACTCATTGCACAGTGCAGCCTGCCCCTCTGAATCCTAGGATCGGCGCTCTGCAGGCTGCACTGTGTATTGTGCGCACCTGGCTGCCAGTGCCGGGTGGGGGGTTGGGTAGGGGGGTGGTGGTGGTGGCGTGCCACTGTGGGCAGCTGCCCGGGCCCCTCCAGAGACCAGGGCCCGGGACAGCTGTACCCCTCATTTTATAACTGACCATTTTTAAGTCGAAAACAAGGCCAAACGTCATTTTCCTGCTGTTGGAATCTCATGAGACCTGGACTCTATACGAGTCATGGCATTGGTGCCATCTTCATTCCAGCGCTCGATTGCAGACAGAACGGAAGTGCCCTTTGCTGTCTGCTGTATTTGGTACTGAGAAAGGGCTGCTACTATGGGGACAACTACTATGGGGGAAACTGCTAAGGGGCCATTACTAAATGGAATGGTGGCATTACTATATGGAGACTGCTTTATTATGTTAGTCCCTATTACTTAATAGGGACTGCTTTATTTTTTTTATTTTTTATAAATGTAGTGTTTTTGATTGCGTTTTCCAAACAAGTAAGAAACATACAAATTCCCAACAGAGACAGAAAGAACAAATATCGTATAGTAATAAGCAATATTTTTGAATGTACATAGGATAATATATGAATATAAAAAAATTAGACAGTACTGGCTCCCTTTACCGCTAAGAGTGAATCGTATTAGCCCGAAGTCTCCATCCGGGCATATATATATAACAACAGGAGAAAGTGGAGCACAGTTACAGAGTACTGATTGTGAATGATACTACAACCCCATAAAGGAGAAGCGTATCAAAAAAGTCAGCTGTCAGGAACCCTAAAACCCAGTAAATCTAACAAAGTAAACCACCAAAAAATGAAACCTCCAATGTAACCCCCACCCTGTACAACCTACCCCATTTAAGGTGTACCTGGATCCCATTTACTACCCTTATACCTTTCCTAAACTATGTTAATCGTACCAAACTCCCCCCCCCCACACACACGTCAGGATATTGTAGCAAGGATATGTCGAGAGCAATGGACTCAGGCCTCTAGTATAGACGGATCGAAATCTAGCTCTCCCACTATTATAACCACTGATTTTACACACATTATATACAATATGTAATACAGGATCACATATTAGAAAATGAAAATGTTTGTGGCACAAGTACAAATAGGATACGTACAGCTAAAGCAGCATCAATAAAATAACAATAATAATAATAATGAAAAAATAGGGGATATAAACAATTGAAGGGACATCTCAAAATAAAATAATACAGAGTATATCATCAATCCGGCCAGTCCTCAAGTCCATAAAAGAAAGTAGAAGTGGTAATAAGAAATTTGTCTTCAGTATCTCGGGGATAAACCGGGCAACAATCAATAAAGACAAGCATAAGGTCCAAGAGATCTACAGTGTTCTACAGGTAAATTTTACTGCTGGATCCGCCAGAAAGGAGCGCATATCCTCCGGAGCTGGTGCAGGAGGTATAAAGTCCCCAGATAAGGTGAATATATGCAGGCCGCCCTCCAAGATCTTTGCAGCCTCCACGACATCAGCAGTGGTAAAGGCAGGAGGAGGAGCACCATATCCTACATCCTCAAACTTGCTTAAAAGCTTGGAAGTAGAGGCAAGGATCACCAGGATTATTTGTTGAATGGTGAAAGGAAAGACAATGGCTAGCACATCACCAGGTATACGTAAAAGAGCCATAGCTTGAGGAGCATTCAATAAAGTAGTATTTTATGGAACCAAATACAGTAGTTAAGTAATGATGAGCAGGCAAGCAAGCTATAACAGCACCCCTCACTCTGAGTCTCGTCACAAATATAGTCCAGCAGAAGGCAAGTAGTGTCAGGAATCAGCACCTCACCAGAATATAAGCCCCACCTTGCAGGTTCCAGATATTCAGGGGTGGCTGTTGAGCCCAGCGTAGACAGGAGCAACTCGTCACAGGTGCCGCAGCACAGGAGACAGGCAAGCAAGATGGCGCCGGCCTGTCCCTGTGGCCAAGCAGCATGTAGCAATGGAGACAGCTCCCGCTTCTCACCACCAATCCCCCGGAGAGTCACCAGACGTCCCCACCCACCAGATCACCCGGCAAGAGGCACCCACATAGTCAGGGAATGGGATTGCACTCCATAAATACCAGCACCCAGCCAGAGCCGCCGGAGGATCCAAAATGGTACCTGCATCCGAGGGATGGGACACACGAATCGCAGCTGGCCCAGACAGTCGCCCAAGTCTCCACAAGCCGCCAAGGAGAACCACGGGTGGCGCAGGGAGCACAGGAACAGCTCCGGAGCCAGGAGAGGTAAGTAGAGAGCTTCAACGGGTCCTGGGGCAGGATATGTTAAAAGGATATTGATGGTACTCTCAGACCGTGCACCCGCTCACATTGCCGGCCAAGCCAAACCCACCGGGGACTGCTTTATTTTAAAATAAAAAGTGTTTTTGATTTTTCCTGCTGTACTGCCCAGAGTACTGTACCAGTTCAGGGTACAGACAGCTTGGACGTGTCCTGTGCTGTCTGCTGTATTTGTTGCTGAGAAAGGGCTGAGAGGGGGCTGCTACTATGTGGATGGGGGCATTACTGTATGGGGACTGCGTTATTTAAAAAAAAGTGTTTTTTTTTTTTTTACTGCTGTGCTTCCCAGTTTACAGTACCAGTTCAGGCACATCTGCCATGTGTGCCGTATAATTCCAGGAGTGATGTTATGTGTCGTATATAATTATAGGGGTGCCCCATGTGTGCTGTAAAGCCAGGGTTTTTGCCATGCGTCATGCATAGTTCCAGGGAAACACCATGTGCCCTGCATAGTTCCAGGGGTGTCTCATGTGTGCCGTATAATTCCAGGGGTATTGCCATGTGATGTGTATACTTCCAGGGGTGCTGTCATGTGTCATATAATTTCAGGGGTGCTGCCCTATTAAAGAATAAAAAAGTCACAGTTTTTTTACTGCTCGGGTGCCGCCATGTGTGCTTTATACTTCCATGTGTGCTGCTATGTGTACTCTATCAGGTCAGGGGTGCCACCATCTGTGCTTTATAATTCCATGTTGCCGCAATGTGTTCCCTATCAGAATAGAGGAGCTGCCCTTTTTTTTGTTCTTACTGCAAGTGTTCCATATAATTGTATGGGAGCTGCTAAGTCTGCTGTATAATTCATGGGGTGGTTCTGAGTGTCCCATATAAGTCCAGGGGAGCTGCCCTTTTTATATTAAAAGAAAAAAGGTATTATTCTTTTACTGCAAGAGTGCTGTTAAGTTTGCTGTATCAGTCGAGAGGTGCCTCTTTGTTTGCTGTATCAGTCCATGGGTGCTGCTAAGTATGCCATATCAGTCCAGGTGTGCCTCTAAGTGTGCCATTTTAGTCCATGGGTGCTGCTAAATGTGCTGTATCTGTCCAGGGGTGCTGTATCAGTCCAGGGGTGAGCGTTGTGTCATGTATAATTCCAGGGGTGCTGCCATCTGCGCTGTTTACTTCCATGGGTGCAGGGCCGGCGCTACCTGCTCAGCGCAGCCTGCAAAGCAGGTAGGCGCTGGCCCTTAGAGGCGCTTCCTCCCCTCCTGCCACACTGTAGCTTCCGGAGCCTGCGCCTGTCAAAATATATGACAGGCAGCGGCACGTTTCACAAGCAGCCGGGCGTTGTGAACACTCTTTGCTGCCCGCCCAGACCCGCATGCAGGGGGGTTTCCGAGTATCTAGAAATCCCCCGCCCGATGTATCGATGGCCCGGTTCCGATGATTTTTCCCCCGCCGGGTGCCAGCGAGTCAGCTGAGCTGTGCTCCCCTCTGCCCCTCTCCTCCCTGCTGCTGCTGCCGTGAGCTGAAGATACAGCTGCTGGCAGGCAGGGGGAGCACCTCTCAGACAGATGACATCAGCCTGAGAGGGGAGAGAGACACCGAGGAGCAGCAGCGCTGTGGCCAAGCATCTTTCTAGAAGTGAGTGGGCTACTGTGGCTTTGGGGTGACCAGCACTAGTCTGTCACTCCTGTGGGCATGATTCAGTATGATTTTTGGGGGGGGGGTCTCTGGCTGCATTAGGGCAGAGTCTGTAGACTTTGTGAGGTACAGTGGGGAACACATTAAACTGCATGTGCCAGTACTGCTGTAGGCTGTGCTGGAGGGGATTCTGTAAATATGTGAAATGCCTGTGACAACTCAGATCCCCCTCCAGCTCAAACCCCCATAGGCAGATTCTGTATATGTCTGACATGTCTGCCTATGGGAGGTGTGTGTGTGTGGGGGGGGGGGGGGGGGGGGGGGGGCTGTGCTGGAGGGGGGTGTGAATATGTGCCATGTCTGCCTATGGGGTGGGGTACTATTTGGAAGCCTCCCTTTTAAAATCCTGCATTTGCCACTGCCGCTGCCTGACTCCTCTCGACGCCCGCGCTGCTGAGTGACTCCTCTCTGGGTCACGTGCCCGAAGGACCTTGCAATTGCCTTCCCTTTGTGAAGCTGGGCAGGGGAGGTCATGACCCCGTCGCTGTGCCCACACATGTGTGCAAGGGGAAGAGTCGGTGGTGATTTTGAGAGCCTCTCACAGTCTAACAAAGGTGTGTGTCATTGTAAATAAAGGGGGCAATTATTCAGGGCCAGAATGGTGGGCCACTATAATGTTCACTGTGGCCTTCCCCCTACATGAGGAGAGAGGCACCATCTGTATGAACACAGACATGGCAATGGCACTCACACAAATAATTAGAATTAGGTGAGATAGAGAATTGTCTCTGAGTGTTTATTCATATGCTTAATTCTGTGAGTGCCACTGCCACCTCGGTGTTAATACAGTACAGTGTGCATGCGCAGGGCTTCTTTGCAGGCGCCTTCACCACCTGCACAGTCAGCGTGATTCGCGCACGGGGGCAGTGGGCCATGGGAATGCCCAGCGTTTCCTGGGCATCCCCATGCAAACGCTGGGCGTTCCCATGTAAATGCAGCCATGACGGAGTGTGACACAAATATGTCAGTCTCCATTGATTTCTCCTGCTGCGGGACATGTGAAGGGATGTGTTTCCATAACACATTCCCTCCCATGGTTGCAAGGGGTTATGGCAGTGGGTGGGGGCATGTATTTGTCAGGGCGGTATGGGCACTACTATGGGCATTATGTGTAAGCGTCATTATATGTAAGCAGCATTATTGTGGGCATTATTTGCATTCCTCTAGTCTAGGCATTATGTCAAAGAAACTGTTCTGTGGGCATTATATGTACTTTATTACTCTGGGCATTATGTGTAAGTGGTATTATTGTGGGCATTATGTGTACTTTATTACTCTGGGCATTATGTGTAAGCAGTATTATTGTGGGCATTATGTGTAAACAGCATTACTGAACTGACTTTTCTTTCCTACGGTGTCCGCCTACAAGGGCGGATGGGTGCTGAATTCATGTGTTCCTATGGTCCAGAGCCGTTTCCACCCCCTTCCAGGGTCTGCACATGCACAAATATGCCCAACCATTGGAATGGGGATGAATTCGGACCCCTCCGATCATTAGAGAATCACCCCCTTTGTGTAGGCAGCACTACTATGAGCATTAGGTGTAACTTGTATTACTCCGGAACTTAAGTATAAGTAGCATTACTGTGGGCATTATGTGTAAGACCTATTACTGTGGGCATTATGTGTAAAAGGCACTACTGTGTGGCATAATGTGTATAAACAGTACAAATGCCTGAAGTAACATGAATAATGGACTCTGCGGTATTTTGTAACGGGAATAAGGGAAACGGATGTGTGGTAGAATGTGAATCAGTGGCACTACATGCAAATAACATTGTGCTACTGTGTGGTGTCATTTTAGAACACATTCCTTGTGAGAACGCAGCTCCTTTTTTTTGTGGCATGTACCTCTATCGTGTACTCTTTTATAAGGTATGGGAAGGCGCAAATTTTGAGTTTGCAGGGAGGCGCCGAACACCAAAGAACCGGCCCTGCATGGGTGCTGCCATCTGTGCCAATAAATTCCAGGGGTGATGTATAAATTCAACGGTTAGCCAAGTGTGTCATATAATTTCAAAAACGTTTTTTTATTTTCAAAAAAGCAGCTGGCCAGGAACTATACAGCTGATTTAGCAGCCATATAATTCCTGGGTAGCTTATTTTTTTTTTTTTACTGTAGGGGTGCCTTATATTTCCATGTGTACCGCCATGTGTGCCATATTAGTCCAGGGGTGCCGCCATCTGTGCTGTATAATTCAATGTGTGCTGCCATGTGTGCTGTATCAGATCAGGGATGCCACCATCTGTGCCATATAATTACTGCGGTGAGCCAAGTCTGACCTATTAGTCCAGGGGTGAGCAAAGTCTGCCCTATCAGTCCAGGGGTGAGAAAAGTCTGCCCTATCAGTCCAGTGGTGCTGCTGCATTTGCTGTATCAGTCCAGGGGTGCTGCTAAGTATTCCGTATCAGTCCAGGGGTACTGCTAAGTGTTCCGTATCAGTCCAGGGGTGCTGCTAAGTGTGCCGTATCAATCCAGGGGTGCTTCTAAGTGTGCCATATCAGTCCAGGGGCGCAGCTAAGTGTGCTGTATCATTCCAGGGGTGCTAAGTGTGCCGTATTAGTCTAAAGGTGCTGTCAAGTGTGCCGTTTCAGTCCAGGGGTGATGCTAAGTGTCCTATATCAGTCCAGGGGTGATGCTAAGTGTGCCATATCAGTCATGGGGTGATGCTAAGTGAGCCATATTAGTCCAGGGGCAGGGGCGCTGGAACATTTTTAGGTTGGGGGGGGCAAGATATAATCTCCCCCCCCCTCCCCCCCCCCCGAATCACCCGTCCACCCGCCCGCAGTACCTGTGTGCTGCTGCGTCTTTAATTGGTGACAGCCGGGCAGACTGTATGTGCGCTGCCCGGCTGTAGTCTCCGGCAGGATAATCTTTATTTTCATATCTCCCGCTGGACCGGCGGGCAGCCAATCAGGAGCGGCGGCATTGATAGCCGCTCCTGATTGGCTGCCCGGCGGTCCAGCAGGAGATCTGTGAAAATACAGAAACTCCTTCCTGATACTAGTACAGCCGGGCAGCGCACATAAAGTCTGCCCGGCTGTCAGCTACCTAGTATGGGCGTGTGAGCGCAGATGCAGGGACCGGGTCTCCCGTTGGCAGTGGCATCTCTAGGCGGGTGCGGGGGGTGCAGCAGCACGGCTGATTTTGGTGTCACCCCACTGACTGGTGACACCCGGTGCGGGCCGCACCCCCCGCACCCGCCTAGTGACGCCACTGCGCCCGCCCGCCTATATTAGCGCCTCAGTAATTTTGGGGGGGGCAAGCTGCCCCCTCGCCCCCCCCCCGTTCCGCGCCACTGTCCAGGGGTGATGCTAAGTGTGCCGTATCAGTTTAGGGGTGATGCTCAGTGTGTCGTAGCAGTCCATGGGTGCTGCTTATCATACCATTTCAGTCCAGGGGTGATACTAAGTGTGCCATTTCATTCCAGGGTAATGCTAAGTGGGTACTTGTTTTCTAGCACGGCGCCCGTCGGGTCCCATCGCATACCTTAACCTAAGGTATGTGATGGGACCCGACCGACCCGATTTTCTGGCTTTAAAGATGTTTTTAATACACTTCAAAAATCGATTGCATGCCAATATAATGGTATGCGATGCAACGCGACCGACCCGATTTTTACATTGGCGGTACGCGTCCTCCGACCTTTTCATACCCCCACTATCCACATCGGCGTGGACTCGATTATATATAGTGTGGCGAGCGCAGCGAGCCACCAAGCCCAAAGCGTGGCGAGCGGCTGCGTAATACGTCTGAAGTAATGCGCGTCCCCTTGCGGGGCTCGCTGCAATCGCCACGCTTCGGGCTCGGTGGCTCGTTGCGCTCGCCACACTCTATAAGATCATCTCCATGCCGACGTGGATAGTGGGGGATTAAAAGGTCGGAGGACGCGTACCGCCGCCCCTCGCGGGATCGCTGCACTCGCCACGTTTCGGGTTGACGTTGATCTTGGCGTGGCGTTAACAATGGGGGGGCCATTTCACATAGTAATTACCCATCAGGGTTGATATACAATGAAAAATGGGGTCTGGGAAGCATTTAACATTGGGGCCAATGTAAAATCGGGTCTCAGGGACCATTTAACATTGGTTCCAATGTAAAAATCGGTTTGGTCACATCGCATGCGATGCGATTGACCCGATTTTTGCAACACGATTTCATACAATTAAAATCGGTGGAGCCCTGCTAGGAAACAAGTACCGCTAAGTGTGCTGTATCAGTCATGGGATGATGCTAAGTGTGCAATTTCAGTACAGAGGTGATACTAAGCATGCCATATCAGTCCTGTGTTTGTACGGCCCACTTGTGTTGCTTAGCTTAGTCATTCATCTACTTTGATGCAATCTTTTATCCTAAAAACAATATTGTGAGGTGTGATGTGTTCAAAATAGACTGGAAATTAATGTTATTGAGGTTAATAATAATAGTAGGTATAACAAAAAAGAATCTTCTTTATGGTCTGATTGTTGGAAATACTATAATATAATATCATATTGCTCCTGTATGCCTATGTCTTGTTTTTTGCAGGTAAATTATTCTTTATGCTCCATATAAAGTACCAGCCACTAATCTCCTAACTGTTATTTTATAGTCTGCTTTTGAAAATAACAGGGGGTGATTGATTGGTAGCTTATCTCTTTCCACTGTTTCACTCTCCAAGGCTTAGTAGAATACATCTGTTCTTTTTTGCAGTATTAGTACTGCATCTGTACAAGATAGGCTGTGTATTTAAAATTGTACATGATGATCTTGGGAATATAAAAGTATGTCTCAAAATAACATAATGGTCAACAAATGTCAGTACAACAAGGGAGGGTTGCTTTAGTAGAGCAAAAGCTCCAGGTGTCTAAAACTGCAGAGGGTGCTGCCGACTTGGACACAGACTTCCGTCTGTGTGTACAGTTGTGTGACCTCCCGAGTAGGGAGGAGGAGAGGGGCATACCACCATCGTCAGTGGAATATTTCTAATGGGTGCAGTGTGCACGGTGCACACACTCAGTGGAGTCTAAGTGCAGTATTCAATGCCGGTGCGAGCGGCCGGCGAGGGGGTTAAACTGTGAGGATCACAGAAAACCAGTGATCCTCGCAGTTTAACCCCCGCGCGGCCGCTCGCACTATGCAACGTTCCGGGGGAATCCTCGCAGTCACAGAACTGCAAGGATTCCCCTAAACTGCGAGAGCCGCGGCTAGTGCAGCAAACTCGCTGTAATTGGCCTCGGCTCTCGCAGCTTTTGGAGGCACATTCGCAAATTCCCCCTTGCTCAAAAAACGGAGCGAGGGGGAATTTGCGAATGAGGGGGGGTCAGTTGAATACTGACAGGGTGAGCGGTGACTGCGAGCAAAAAGTCCTGCTCGCAGTCACCGCTCGCCCACGGCATTGAATATATGCCTAAGAGCTTTAGTGCTCAGACTCCAAAATGCTGCGGTGATGGGAAAATCACCGGAAAAATGGTCACCACACCAATTTTATAGAGATCCGCACAGGTGCAGTAGGGTCTGAGTGATCTAGTGTTCAGACCCTACTTCACACATTGCTGCACCTGGCCAGAGGTGGCTGCACACCGGCCTCCTCCTCTCTTAAAATGCCCCTGACTAGCGGGGAGGTTTTGAGCCAGGATTTTGTTTTTTGTTATTCAGCATTAGACTGCTACAAAGGAGGGTTAGGGCGGGCAGGGGTGTAAATATACTTAACTGACCCCTGTCAGGATTCCTCTATCGGGATACTGGAATCAGTTTTCTGACCGCTGTCATCTATATAATATAAATCATTATGATTAGAATACCTACCTTTTCTGCTCCATAGGAACCCCTAATATAATCAGATTATTTGTTCATTAGAGAAACATACTAATTATCAATTTATGCCAACTTTAATTTGGACCTGTACAAATAGGTCTGAAGCAACCCCTTTGTCACCCACTGAGGGCCAGATGTACCAAGCTTCAAAAAGTAATAAAGTGGGTGATAAACAACAAGTAATAAATGTACCCTTTTTAATAAAGGTCTCAAAAAAGATAAAAGTAGCACTGCATAGGAAATCGGCTTTAAATATATTTGTAACTAGTTTTATGTACAGTAGGCATGTCCAACCTGCGTCCCTCCAGCTGTTGTGAAACTACACATCCCAGCATGCCTAGCCTTACTTAGTTTTAGCATTCCCTAATAGTAAAACTGTGGCAAGGTATGATGGACTTGTAATTTCATAACAGCTGAAGAGCTGCAGGTTGGACATGCCTGATGTACAGCATCAGACATGTCCAACCTGCGGCCCTCCAGCTGTTGTGAAACTACATATCCCAGCATGCCTTGCCTTACTTAGTTTTAGTATTCCCTAATAGTAAAATGGTGGCAAGGCATGATGGACTTGTAGTTTCATAACAGCTGGAGAGCTGCAGGTTGGACATGCCTGATGTACAGCATTATATAAATTCCACAAAGACTAAACTAATTTTTTGTGTTTGTGACATGGCAAACGTTGTCAAATGAATTTCTGAATTGTTGTTGTTTTTTTTTTCGCCCCCGCCCAGACACAATGGCCATTGGAAACTACACAAAGTCAAGGTAAGAAAAACAATGTGTTTATTTTCCAAGTATTTAGAAACATGCTGTTTTCGTAATGTCCTGAATGTGTCTTTCCTCCATTTTTTAAATTTGGAGAAACTGACAAAGGACATCCTTTTGGTGAATCTATAAATGACTTCAAATTCTTTCTGAGACCTGTTTTGTAATGATTGTGGTTCACACAGTTTGTAAACACAACAAGGACACTGCTGCAAATCTGGAAATCAATTTAGACTGAAAACTGTGGATCTTAACCTGTATACAGATATCTGATGTTATCATAGCAGTTGTGCTTTAAGTGTAACTGTGATATTAATGTGGCAGTTGCTGTATCTATTACAGTGGTACCAGTGGTGTAACTATAAATTTTGTTCCCCCCCTGCCAAAAAGTTAGTGGCGCCCCCCCCCCTCCAGGCTCCTCTCCAGCATGTTTCCCCAGCGTGTGATGTGATGACATCACACGCATAACGGAGAAGCTGAAGAAGGAGAGAGGAAGAGAGACCAGCAGACACTGCTGCTTCCCTTGGCTCTGACGCATCCCAGGCCACCCTAGCATGCCCAACCTCCCACCCATCCTGTACAAAGTAGCCAATATCCGGCTATGTGTACAGTTACTTGAATCAGTAGGGGAATTTGTCATATCTGCCATCGGCACACCCGCGCTGCGGCTGACTCGCTTCCAGTGCTCAATTAGTGGGCAGTGGCAGGTTGCAGCATATCAGTGTGTCGAGTGGGTGCCAGCGCCCACACAGACCCTGCTGCTGCTTGCTCCCCCAAGCAGCTGCTGGGGCTGCCTTACAGTAGTTACACCACTGAGTGGTACACTTATTAGCATAGCTGCTGCCAGTATTTGGTCAATATCGTTTTTTAAATGAGAAAACAAATATTCTACCTTAATGAACTGAAATTGAGGCAATACTCGGCTACTTTAAATGGATTCATTTTATCCAATTCTATCCAAAATGTATACATTTATTTCTATAGGGAGCAATTGGTATATTAATTTCCTTTCTAAGAGATGAACATACTGTACATATTTTTCACAAATGACCACTATGGCTGCCTGCAATATGTAGTATTTTCTGATGGTTTAATATTTTATTACCTTTTTTTAAAAAACATGAAAATACTCAAAAGTCCCCCAAAAATATGTTTTTTTTTTTCTGAACTGTCTAATTTGTGTCTTGGTCATGGCATTAAAGTACTTTGTGCTTATTAGTAATTGTCTATAGGATATATCCAACTGGCTGATTGTATACAATTGGCTGCAATAATTTTTGCCACTGTAACTTCAAAACAATGTACAGTGTGCAGCTTTTTTTCTCTCAGATTCGGAACAGGGGCAAAATCTGGGAAAATGTCTATTTCAATGTAAAAAACAAATGTGGGACTTGGTTAAGAACCACTTAAACCTCCCACACCCATTTATAAGTATACAATTAGCTTAATTTGGGTAATAATTTCTTGTCATTATTGTTTTACCTTTTTCTGCTAAAATCTCATGGCAAATTGTTTATGCCTAAAGTTTTCATCAAACTACACAGTTTCAACACAATGTTGTATACTTTGAAATGTCAGTCAGTTTTCTTGAACCAGCTTCATGTGGAGTGCTGCAAGGTTTTTTGGTATGGAAGTGAACTAGGTGTTACTTTATGTTCACACTTTGAGGCAGATGTACTAACCAGTATTTCGCCACTTCTGCACTTAGTGCTGGTTAACTGGGGGGGGGGATTACGTTTACCCCAATGTATTACTAGCGCACCTAACATGCGCTAGTGACAGCCCGCCGAGTTACGCTCGGCGGGGTTGTCCCCTGCAATCCCCCAGTGCTTAGCGGCTGGGGTGATGTATTAACAGCCGCCCAGGCCGCTTCGCCAGCAGGGCTAGCGTTGTCCTATCCCCCACTGTGGGGACAACGCTAGCCCTGCTTCTGGCTTGGCCTACGCTGGAGATCTCACAGATTTTTTTTTTTTAATTAAGTAATTTTTTTTATTGTTTTCATACTTTTAAAATACAAAGAAAAATACAAACAGTTAATGACCAAATTAATAACGAACATACATATATTTCCACATTTTACAGATATGTATACATATTATGCACATCTACAACACAAAAAACGGGCGCTTCATAGTGCAATTATCAGATGTAAAAAAGATATTTATTTTCTAAAAGGAATCCACCACAAAGGTCAGGGTGACGTACCACATGTGGCGGTATACAATCACCGCAGAAGAAAAAGCATAAAATCGGATAAAATTGGTGCGCAGCACCAGGTTACCACTGCCGGAGCGGTCACTCTCGCCTGGGCTCCACAGTCTGAACGTCGCTAGGCCACGCCCCTACGCGTTTCGTCACGTTGGACTTCGTCAGAGGGCTGGCCTAGCTACGCTCAGTCTCCTCATATATAGCCACAACTCAGGTGTTGTGGATTGGTGCTAATGACCTCAGTGCAACTCATCAGAGTTTTTTTTCAGTGTTGAATAAACACCTGTGGTTGCTGCTAGCAACATGAACATCTTGTATATATATTAAAGTAGACATACATTGCCAGTACATAATAAGTAAAATCAACAATCAATGTAACACATATATATAGCACAAATATACCACGCAAGATGCATATATCAATACGATACAATTAATATCACAATGAAGAAAAATATATATATATAATAAAATTATCATATTTGCAACAACTAATTAATAAAAAACTCATAGAGTGTTATAGATCCCGGTTTTGCATATATCCATAGGAAAAAGATAAAGAGAAAAAAGTCGAAAACAACCCTTATCTATTTCAAAAAAGGGGTAATTTCTAAACCGTCATTCATTCCATGGGGAGACACGGTGTTCAGGTGATACATCCACCATGATTCTTTTTTTGCAAGAAGAATATCCCTATTACCTCCCCGTATGTCCAGCCTCACATGCTCCAGTCCCACAAATCTAAAACCAGATGGATCGCCTGCCTGGCAGGTCTCAAAGTGACGTGGGACACTGTGATGTTTTACTTTATTTTTTATATTGCGGTAATGTTCCAATATGCGGATTTTTAGCATACGTTTAGTTTGGCCGATGTATTTGGCTCCACAGGGACAGAGGAGGAGATAGACAACATATGTTGTTATACAATTGATCACTCCATGGATTTTTATCTCTCTCCCGTTTTTGTCCTTAATACTTTTCATCCCTTTAATGCAATGAGCGCACATCTTGCACTTCCCGCATTCAAAGAATCCCTGAGGTGGGGGTATATTATAAATTGTGGACTGTTTCGGGACCTCGAGAGGCAACAGGCTTGGGGCTAACCGGTTTTTTAAGGTACTCGCTCTTTTAAATACTAATTCAGGACGATCTCCTACTAAATCTTTTAGATAAGGGTCCATTTTGATAATAGGCCAATGTTTAGTTAATATTTTACGTATTTCTTTATTTCTTACGTTATAGTTAGTAACAAATGGACAAAAGCCTTCACCTCGAGAGTTTTTTTCTTTTTTCGGTTTATATTCAATTAATTGTGCTCGTTCCAGTCTCCTACATTTATCAACAGCAGCTTCTACCATATCTGCAGGATACCCTTTTTCAGAAAATCGTGTTCTATATGTTTCAGTTTGCTGGTCGAACAAATCTAGGGTGCTGCAGTTGCGTCTCAGTCTCAAAAGTTGCGAATAAGGCAAATTATCTTTCCATTTTTTTAAATGGCAACTGTCATATTCCAAATAGTTGTTAGAATCTACTTTTTTGAAAAAAGTGCATGTTTCTATGGACCAAGTGTTGGACACCATATCTTGTTTTGCAGTGAGAGTAAGATCTAAAAACTCTATACTGCTCTTGTCGTGTTTGGATGTAAAAGAAAGATTGTACGTATTAATATTTAAACGCTGTACAAATTCACCAAACTGCACCTCCGTACCGGACCATATTATCACGATATCATCTATGTACCGCTTATATAATTTAAGGTACATTGAAAATGGGTTGTTTTCATAGATATGTTCTTCTTCCCACAGGCTGAGGTACAAATTTGCGAATCCCGGGGCACAAACTGTCCCCATCGCCGTCCCACACTTCTGTATATAGTATACCCCCAAAAAAGTAAAATAATTGTATCTTAACACAAATTTCAAACATTGCAGGATAAAGGTTATCTTTACATTTGTCAACTCGCTGTCACGTAGCAAAACTTTCTTGATACATTCTAATCCCTTATCATGCGGGATTGACGTATATAACGAGTTGACATCTATTGTCCCCCAACTGGCAGTGTGATCCCAAGTAACGTTTTTCATCAGTTGTAGCACCGAAGTGGAATCTTTAACATAAGATTGTAAAGATGGTACGTATTTGTTCAAATACATGTCAACGTATTCGGAAACCCTTGAGGTCAGGGAATCCACACCCGATACAATAGGGCGTCCAGGGGGTGAGGTCTGGCTCTTGTGAACTTTCGGCAGGTGGTATATCGTAGCAATCCTCGGTTGCTCGTTATAAATGTATTCATATTCTTGTTTGGACAGAACTGCATTTCTTAGGCCTTCCATAAGAAGATCTCTAAGATCGTCCAAGTATTCCTTGGTAGGATCTTTTGGCAGGATCCCATAGGATACAGGGTCTGCTAACAATCTATGCATTTCATTTATATAGTCGCCTTTGTTCATCAGAACCAGACCTCCCCCCTTGTCTGCTGGTTTCAGCACGACATTATTGTTTGCAATTAGATCTTTTAACGCCATATTTTCCTCACAGGTCATATTGTATTCACTGTATTCGATTTTATCATGTAATTTCTCTAAGTCTTGTTGAACCAGTTGCGAGAAAAGTTCAATATTAGGGCCTTTTGATTCTATTGGATAAAATGTGCTTTTATTTTTTAATTTAGTTGTAACAGATGCAACCTCACTATCAGTTCTTTGTGGTGCTGTACTGTTTTGGCATTTATCAATAGAATTTTTTAAGAAATGGCGTTTAAGGGTCAACCTACGTGTGTACAGATTTAAGTCTATGCATAAATCAAATTTATTGACTTTTGCAGAGGGCGCAAAAGAAAGGCCTTTTTTTAACACTTGTTCTTGTTTAGTTGTTAGCGTTAGGTTTGACAAATTAAAGATACCAGTATGCTGCGGTTTTATCAATTTAGTGTTCTTCTTTTGAACATGGGAATTCTTTCCCCCTCTTTTGCCGCGTCGTCGCGGTTTCGTTTGCCCCATCGAAATGGGGTCTGCGGTACTGGTAACTGTTGTGTTTCCATACCATGGCGCTGCTCTAAAAAATGGGGGTTTGATGTTCCTGCAGTCGGTTGATTCTGCAACGGTTGAAACCGATTATATGTGGGAGGAGTTCTATTTTGTTCAATGGGATATTTTTTATTATTCCATGCCGCAGATCTATTTACCTTGGTCCACTTATTTGGGGTCGTTTTATAATTTGACGATTGTCTAGGGTACACTGGCTGGGTTTTTCTTTCTTCCCACGTTAAAAATGGTTTTTGCTGTTGCTGTTTATGTGTTCTTACATATTTATCTCTAGTAGTAGAGTTTGAGAACCGATTGGCCCTATATTCATTACGCTGTTTATGCCAGGTTCTCACCTGATTGGATGCGTAATCATCTTTATCTCTTTTAAATTTTTTGATTTTAAGTTGTTTGACCTCATTGTCTACTTTCATTAATTTTGTGTTCATATACTGTTTGAACTCCAAAATCTCACCGGGATCATTACGTTCAATTTTGGTTTCCAAAGAAATTATTTCTTTTTCTATCTCTTTGAGATTTCTTTTTTTCTCCGTTACAATAAGTCTCATTAGTTCCAGGGAACTCTCATCGAGAATTCTGTGCCATTCTTTTAGAAATTTTTCGTTATTTTGTCCAAAAGTTGGTTCTTTAATTATCCGGAGACCTCTAGGTATGCGTGCACATTTAAGATAATTATCTAGTGTTTCAATCTCCCACCAGGTTCGTATCTCCTTAATTAATGTGTGTTCTAAATCAGCATACGGGTCTCTATTCTCTGCAGGTGTATCATCCAACAGCACATCATCAAGCTCTTTGTCTGAGAACGTATTGGTGTGCTGTTGTGCTCTCATTTCACTGTAATTAAATAATTTTGACATATTGACCTTGCTGCTCTGTTCAACCAGGATAATCAAATACAAGAAACAACAATAACAGTGCGCAAAAGGTCAATAAAATATAAAGTCTCGGACTAGGAGAGCTTAATCCCACAAGTCTCCACTCTCAGTCAATTCCACTTTTTCAGAGGGAAACGGATAGTGTTTGAACAAAATTTGTTCAGTTAATAGAATGCACTCAGTTCGTTTGGAAAACCGGCTGCTCCGTCTTCAACCCACAAAGGGTGTCCTGTATCCCACAGGTAACCAAATCTACAACACAAAAAACGGGCGCTTCATAGTGCAATTATCAGATGTAAAAAAGATATTTATTTTCTAAAAGGAATCCACCACAAAGGTCAGGGTGACGTACCACATGTGGCGGTATACAATCACCGCAGAAGAAAAAGCATAAAATCGGATAAAATTGGTGCGCAGCACCAGGTTACCACTGCCGGAGCGGTCACTCTCGCCTGGGCTCCACAGTCTGAACGTCGCTAGGCCACGCCCCTACGCGTTTCGTCACGTTGGACTTCGTCAGAGGGCTGGCCTAGCTACGCTCAGTCTCCTCATATATAGCCACAACTCAGGTGTTGTGGATTGGTGCTAATGACCTCAGTGCAACTCATCAGAGTTTTTTTTCAGTGTTGAATAAACACCTGTGGTTGCTGCTAGCAACATGAACATCTTGTATATATATTAAAGTAGACATACATTGCCAGTACATAATAAGTAAAATCAACAATCAATGTAACACATATATATAGCACAAATATACCACGCAAGATGCATATATCAATACGATACAATTAATATCACAATGAAGAAAAATATATATATATAATAAAATTATCATATTTGCAACAACTAATTAATAAAAAACTCATAGAGTGTTATAGATCCCGGTTTTGCATATATCCATAGGAAAAAGATAAAGAGAAAAAAGTCGAAAACAACCCTTATCTATTTCAAAAAAGGGGTAATTTCTAAACCGTCATTCATTCCATGGGGAGACACGGTGTTCAGGTGATACATCCACTCGTTATATACGTCAATCCCGCATGATAAGGGATTAGAATGTATCAAGAAAGTTTTGCTACGTGACAGCGAGTTGACAAATGTAAAGATAACCTTTATCCTGCAATGTTTGAAATTTGTGTTAAGATACAATTATTTTACTTTTTTGGGGGTATACTATATACAGAAGTGTGGGACGGCGATGGGGACAGTTTGTGCCCCGGGATTCGCAAATTTGTACCTCAGCCTGTGGGAAGAAGAACATATCTATGAAAACAACCCATTTTCAATGTACCTTAAATTATATAAGCGGTACATAGATGATATCGTGATAATATGGTCCGGTACGGAGGTGCAGTTTGATGAATTTGTACAGCGTTTAAATATTAATACGTACAATCTTTCTTTTACATCCAAACACGACAAGAGCAGTATAGAGTTTTTAGATCTTACTCTCACTGCAAAACAAGATATGGTGTCCAACACTTGGTCCATAGAAACATGCACTTTTTTCAAAAAAGTCGATTCTAACAACTATTTGGAATATGACAGTTGCCATTTAAAAAAATGGAAAGATAATTTGCCTTATTCGCAACTTTTGAGACTGAGACGCAACTGCAGCACCCTAGAATTGTTCGACCAGCAAACTGAAACATATAGAACACGATTTTCTGAAAAAGGGTATCCTGCAGATATGGTAGAAGCTGCTGTTGATAAATGTAGGAGACTGGAACGAGCACAATTAATTGAATATAAACCGAAAAAAGAAAAAAACTCTCGAGGTGAAGGCTTTTGTCCATTTGTTACTAACTATAACGTAAGAAATAAAGAAATACGTAAAATATTAACTAAACATTGGCCTATTATCAAAATAGACCCTTATCTAAAAGATTTAGTAGGAGATCGTCCTGAATTAGTATTTAAAAGAGCGAGTACCTTAAAAAACCGGTTAGCCCCAAGCCTGTTGCCTCTCGAGGTCCCGAAACAGTCCACAATTTATAATATACCCCCACCTCAGGGATTCTTTGAATGCGGGAAGTGCAAGATGTGCGCTCATTGCATTAAAGGGATGAAAAGTATTAAGGACAAAAACGGGAGAGAGATAAAAATCCATGGAGTGATCAATTGTATAACAACATATGTTGTCTATCTCCTCCTCTGTCCCTGTGGAGCCAAATACATCGGCCAAACTAAACGTATGCTAAAAATCCGCATATTGGAACATTACCGCAATATAAAAAATAAAGTAAAACATCACAGTGTCCCACGTCACTTTGAGACCTGCCAGGCAGGCGATCCATCTGGTTTTAGATTTGTGGGACTGGAGCATGTGAGGCTGGACATACGGGGAGGTAATAGGGATATTCTTCTTGCAAAAAAAGAATCATGGTGGATGTATCACCTGAACACCGTGTCTCCCCATGGAATGAATGACGGTTTAGAAATTACCCCTTTTTTGAAATAGATAAGGGTTGTTTTCGACTTTTTTCTCTTTATCTTTTTCCTATGGATATATGCAAAACCGGGATCTATAACACTCTATGAGTTTTTTATTAATTAGTTGTTGCAAATATGATAATTTTATTATATATATATATTTTTCTTCATTGTGATATTAATTGTATCGTATTGATATATGCATCTTGCGTGGTATATTTGTGCTATATATATGTGTTACATTGATTGTTGATTTTACTTATTATGTACTGGCAATGTATGTCTACTTTAATATATATACAAGATGTTCATGTTGCTAGCAGCAACCACAGGTGTTTATTCAACACTGAAAAAAAACTCTGATGAGTTGCACTGAGGTCATTAGCACCAATCCACAACACCTGAGTTGTGGCTATATATGAGGAGACTGAGCGTAGCTAGGCCAGCCCTCTGACGAAGTCCAACGTGACGAAACGCGTAGGGGCGTGGCCTAGCGACGTTCAGACTGTGGAGCCCAGGCGAGAGTGACCGCTCCGGCAGTGGTAACCTGGTGCTGCGCACCAATTTTATCCGATTTTATGCTTTTTCTTCTGCGGTGATTGTATACCGCCACATGTGGTACGTCACCCTGACCTTTGTGGTGGATTCCTTTTAGAAAATAAATATCTTTTTTACATCTGATAATTGCACTATGAAGCGCCCGTTTTTTGTGTTGTAGATTTGGTTACCTGTGGGATACAGGACACCCTTTGTGGGTTGAAGACGGAGCAGCCGGTTTTCCAAACGAACTGAGTGCATTCTATTAACTGAACAAATTTTGTTCAAACACTATCCGTTTCCCTCTGAAAAAGTGGAATTGACTGAGAGTGGAGACTTGTGGGATTAAGCTCTCCTAGTCCGAGACTTTATATTTTATTGACCTTTTGCGCACTGTTATTGTTGTTTCTTGTATTTGATTATCCTGGTTGAACAGAGCAGCAAGGTCAATATGTCAAAATTATTTAATTACAGTGAAATGAGAGCACAACAGCACACCAATACGTTCTCAGACAAAGAGCTTGATGATGTGCTGTTGGATGATACACCTGCAGAGAATAGAGACCCGTATGCTGATTTAGAACACACATTAATTAAGGAGATACGAACCTGGTGGGAGATTGAAACACTAGATAATTATCTTAAATGTGCACGCATACCTAGAGGTCTCCGGATAATTAAAGAACCAACTTTTGGACAAAATAACGAAAAATTTCTAAAAGAATGGCACAGAATTCTCGATGAGAGTTCCCTGGAACTAATGAGACTTATTGTAACGGAGAAAAAAAGAAATCTCAAAGAGATAGAAAAAGAAATAATTTCTTTGGAAACCAAAATTGAACGTAATGATCCCGGTGAGATTTTGGAGTTCAAACAGTATATGAACACAAAATTAATGAAAGTAGACAATGAGGTCAAACAACTTAAAATCAAAAAATTTAAAAGAGATAAAGATGATTACGCATCCAATCAGGTGAGAACCTGGCATAAACAGCGTAATGAATATAGGGCCAATCGGTTCTCAAACTCTACTACTAGAGATAAATATGTAAGAACACATAAACAGCAACAGCAAAAACCATTTTTAACGTGGGAAGAAAGAAAAACCCAGCCAGTGTACCCTAGACAATCGTCAAATTATAAAACGACCCCAAATAAGTGGACCAAGGTAAATAGATCTGCGGCATGGAATAATAAAAAATATCCCATTGAACAAAATAGAACTCCTCCCACATATAATCGGTTTCAACCGTTGCAGAATCAACCGACTGCAGGAACATCAAACCCCCATTTTTTAGAGCAGCGCCATGGTATGGAAACACAACAGTTACCAGTACCGCAGACCCCATTTCGATGGGGCAAACGAAACCGCGACGACGCGGCAAAAGAGGGGGAAAGAATTCCCATGTTCAAAAGAAGAACACTAAATTGATAAAACCGCAGCATACTGGTATCTTTAATTTGTCAAACCTAACGCTAACAACTAAACAAGAACAAGTGTTAAAAAAAGGCCTTTCTTTTGCGCCCTCTGCAAAAGTCAATAAATTTGATTTATGCATAGACTTAAATCTGTACACACGTAGGTTGACCCTTAAACGCCATTTCTTAAAAAATTCTATTGATAAATGCCAAAACAGTACAGCACCACAAAGAACTGATAGTGAGGTTGCATCTGTTACAACTAAATTAAAAAATAAAAGCACATTTTATCCAATAGAATCAAAAGGCCCTAATATTGAACTTTTCTCGCAACTGGTTCAACAAGACTTAGAGAAATTACATGATAAAATCGAATACAGTGAATACAATATGACCTGTGAGGAAAATATGGCGTTAAAAGATCTAATTGCAAACAATAATGTCGTGCTGAAACCAGCAGACAAGGGGGGAGGTCTGGTTCTGATGAACAAAGGCGACTATATAAATGAAATGCATAGATTGTTAGCAGACCCTGTATCCTATGGGATCCTGCCAAAAGATCCTACCAAGGAATACTTGGACGATCTTAGAGATCTTCTTATGGAAGGCCTAAGAAATGCAGTTCTGTCCAAACAAGAATATGAATACATTTATAACGAGCAACCGAGGATTGCTACGATATACCACCTGCCGAAAGTTCACAAGAGCCAGACCTCACCCCCTGGACGCCCTATTGTATCGGGTGTGGATTCCCTGACCTCAAGGGTTTCCGAATACGTTGACATGTATTTGAACAAATACGTACCATCTTTACAATCTTATGTTAAAGATTCCACTTCGGTGCTACAACTGATGAAAAACGTTACTTGGGATCACACTGCCAGTTGGGGGACAATAGATGTCAACTCGTTATATACGTCAATCCCGCATGATAAGGGATTAGAATGTATCAAGAAAGTTTTGCTACGTGACAGCGAGTTGACAAATGTAAAGATAACCTTTATCCTGCAATGTTTGAAATTTGTGTTAAGATACAATTATTTTACTTTTTTGGGGGTATACTATATACAGAAGTGTGGGACGGCGATGGGGACAGTTTGTGCCCCGGGATTCGCAAATTTGTACCTCAGCCTGTGGGAAGAAGAACATATCTATGAAAACAACCCATTTTCAATGTACCTTAAATTATATAAGCGGTACATAGATGATATCGTGATAATATGGTCCGGTACGGAGGTGCAGTTTGGTGAATTTGTACAGCGTTTAAATATTAATACGTACAATCTTTCTTTTACATCCAAACACGACAAGAGCAGTATAGAGTTTTTAGATCTTACTCTCACTGCAAAACAAGATATGGTGTCCAACACTTGGTCCATAGAAACATGCACTTTTTTCAAAAAAGTCGATTCTAACAACTATTTGGAATATGACAGTTGCCATTTAAAAAAATGGAAAGATAATTTGCCTTATTCGCAACTTTTGAGACTGAGACGCAACTGCAGCACCCTAGAATTGTTCGACCAGCAAACTGAAACATATAGAACACGATTTTCTGAAAAAGGGTATCCTGCAGATATGGTAGAAGCTGCTGTTGATAAATGTAGGAGACTGGAACGAGCACAATTAATTGAATATAAACCGAAAAAAGAAAAAAACTCTCGAGGTGAAGGCTTTTGTCCATTTGTTACTAACTATAACGTAAGAAATAAAGAAATACGTAAAATATTAACTAAACATTGGCCTATTATCAAAATGGACCCTTATCTAAAAGATTTAGTAGGAGATCGTCCTGAATTAGTATTTAAAAGAGCGAGTACCTTAAAAAACCGGTTAGCCCCAAGCCTGTTGCCTCTCGAGGTCCCGAAACAGTCCACAATTTATAATATACCCCCACCTCAGGGATTCTTTGAATGCGGGAAGTGCAAGATGTGCGCTCATTGCATTAAAGGGATGAAAAGTATTAAGGACAAAAACGGGAGAGAGATAAAAATCCATGGAGTGATCAATTGTATAACAACATATGTTGTCTATCTCCTCCTCTGTCCCTGTGGAGCCAAATACATCGGCCAAACTAAACGTATGCTAAAAATCCGCATATTGGAACATTACCGCAATATAAAAAATAAAGTAAAACATCACAGTGTCCCACGTCACTTTGAGACCTGCCAGGCAGGCGATCCATCTGGTTTTAGATTTGTGGGACTGGAGCATGTGAGGCTGGACATACGGGGAGGTAATAGGGATATTCTTCTTGCAAAAAAAGAATCATGGTGGATGTATCACCTGAACACCGTGTCTCCCCATGGAATGAATGACGGTTTAGAAATTACCCCTTTTTTGAAATAGATAAGGGTTGTTTTCGACTTTTTTCTCTTTATCTTTTTCCTATGGATATATGCAAAACCGGGATCTATAACACTCTATGAGTTTTTTATTAATTAGTTGTTGCAAATATGATAATTTTATTATATATATATATTTTTCTTCATTGTGATATTAATTGTATCGTATTGATATATGCATCTTGCGTGGTATATTTGTGCTATATATATGTGTTACATTGATTGTTGATTTTACTTATTATGTACTGGCAATGTATGTCTACTTTAATATATATACAAGATGTTCATGTTGCTAGCAGCAACCACAGGTGTTTATTCAACACTGAAAAAAAACTCTGATGAGTTGCACTGAGGTCATTAGCACCAATCCACAACACCTGAGTTGTGGCTATATATGAGGAGACTGAGCGTAGCTAGGCCAGCCCTCTGACGAAGTCCAACGTGACGAAACGCGTAGGGGCGTGGCCTAGCGACGTTCAGACTGTGGAGCCCAGGCGAGAGTGACCGCTCCGGCAGTGGTAACCTGGTGCTGCGCACCAATTTTATCCGATTTTATGCTTTTTCTTCTGCGGTGATTGTATACCGCCACATGTGGTACGTCACCCTGACCTTTGTGGTGGATTCCTTTTAGAAAATAAATATCTTTTTTACATCTGATAATTGCACTATGAAGCGCCCGTTTTTTGTGTTGTAGATTTGGTTACCTGTGGGATACAGGACACCCTTTGTGGGTTGAAGACGGAGCAGCCGGTTTTCCAAACGAACTGAGTGCATTCTATTAACTGAACAAATTTTGTTCAAACACTATCCGTTTCCCTCTGAAAAAGTGGAATTGACTGAGAGTGGAGACTTGTGGGATTAAGCTCTCCTAGTCCGAGACTTTATATTTTATTGACCTTTTGCGCACTGTTATTGTTGTTTCACATATTATGCACAGCCTGGCCCAGATAGTCCTGATCAGTTTTCACTCCAAAAAAGAAAGAAAATAATAAAGAAGAATAAGTGTTGTGATTTATACTTAGTGTAGTTCCCCCCCCCCTTCCTCCCTTCCCTTTCCTTAATCTACTTAATATAGTCATTTGTGCCGTGAAGATATAGTGTATTTATCAGCTAGTCTTCCTTTTATTTTTATAGACTAGTTGTGTTTGCTATGTGTGAAATTTACGTGTCCCTATTTAGTCGTTTATTTATATACCCCCCCCCCCCTTAACTTCCCGTTCTATTCGTCCCTTCTCCTATTGTGTAATGGACCCCTAAGCCAAGACTCTATACAACATTATTCCTCAATGGTACACAGTGGAAATAAAAAAAAAGAAAAGAGAAAAAAAAAAAAAAAATTCCAACTAGCAAATTAAATTTTGGTTTGTTCGCCATCCTAACAGCCCTCTCCTATTATCAATTTACATTTATTGATCCTTTTTCCTTTTTCCCTTCTTTCTTCTTCTCTTTTCCTTCCCCTTGCTCCCCCTTTCCCTCCTCCTTCTCTCTTCCCATTTTACTTAGATATAAGCTTTAGCCAAGTACAATACAGCAATCTTTCATAAACTCTCCCTACTTAACAGAAATTACTATGATACAATTCCTAATTCTTAATTTTTGGTCATGAGCAGATTTCCATGTTATCTTATCTATGCCTTTGCCTTCTTCTATCTAGGGTCTATATTCCACCTCCCTGCTTAATCTTGATGTACACCATCTATCCCACTTTTCCTGATATTTATGAATGGCTCCACGAGTTTTAAACATATGCCGTTCATGACAAGCAACCTCATTAACCAACGCTCTCCATTTATATATATTAGGGGTATCTGTCGAGAACCATACTCTCGCTATTATTACTTTGGCTAATGTGGTGAGGCATAGTACATATTTATATACGTTTAGTGAGTGTGAACTTTCCAAATCTACCGCGAATAGACAGGTTATTGGATTAATAATCGTAAGTGACGGAATTGTGAGTTGTATATCTCTCCACACAGCCTCCCAGAAACCATATATACTCGAACATTCCCATATCATATGCCAGAACCCCGCTTTGTCGCTCCCACACCTCGGACAGCTGGAGTTATCCATGAAGCCTACCCGCTGGAGAAATACCGGCGTCCGATAGGCTCTATGAAGGATATAAAAAAAAGTTTGTCTGAATCTAATGCACGGGGTAGTGTGCATTATTGATCCTAATATTTGTTCCCATTGTTCATTAGAGAGAGATCCTAGATCTATTTTCCACTTCAATCGAAGCTTGGCAAATTGATCCGGGATAACCTCTTGATTGATTAATTCATATAGTTTGGACATTTTTCCTTTCTGTCCTAGTTTGAGTAGCACCTTCTTTATGGGGGAATTACAAATCTCCGGGGGGCCCTGTGGAAACTGGGCTTCTACTGCATGTCTTAATTGAAAATATCTGTATAGATTATTATTTGATATTCCATAACTCTCCTTCAATTGTTGAAAAGATCTAAACACTCCTTGACTATATATCTGGCCGATCGAGACCAGGCCTTTAATAATCCAAATATTATCCTTCGATATTTTTAGCAATTCTGGATACCTGGTGTTAAACCATAGCGGGGACGATTCATCCTGGCCTGTCCAGTCATAAATTTTATTTGTAAATCTCCATATCATTAATATTTGTCGTAGCATATGCGGTAGTTTAGCAGTTGACCAACCGGATAGTAAAAATTGAAGCGGAGAAAAAGAAAAGGAAGAAGAGCATTTCACATGTTCTGCTAAGAAACCGACCATAGTTGGATCAATATTGCCGTTCACCCATTCAGTCATATACGCTAATTGTGAAGCTACATAGTATAGCCGCATGTTGGATAAGATGACTGCTTCTTATACAGGATTTTAATTGATATTCTAGCTGGGCCGTTATTCCAAATAAAGGATAGCAATACATTCTCTATTTTTTCAAATATCTTCTTTGAAATGTATATAGGTGAGTTCTGTAATACATATATGAATTTAGGCTGAATAGCCATCTTAAATAAATTTATTCTCCCCAAAACAGATAATGGCAATTTTCTCCAAGCCTGGGCTCTATCTTTAAAGTTCTGTATAATAGGGTCAATATTTTGTAATATATAATCAGTCGCGTGGGGCACAATCCATACCCCAAGATACTTGAACCTAGTGGTCCATTGGAGAGGTGAGTCCAGACGGACACCGTCTGGAATCCGTCCTGATAGGGGGAATATGTGTGATTTCTGCCAATTAATCAACAGTCCAGAGAATACCCCAAATCTATCTATAACCTGGAAGGCAGCTTGCAACGAGTTTTCTGCATCTTCCAAAAAAAGAAGTGTATCATCGGCATACAATGCCACTACATCTATCACTCCTCCCATTTTAATCCCTCTGACCTCCTCCTTATCTCGCAGTAGGCAGGCCATGGGTTCTATAGCGATAGCAAACAGTGCTGGTGAGAGGGGACACCCCTGCCTGGTCCCTCTCTCCAATGGAAATGTATTTGATGTGTACCCATTTACTGTCACTCTTGCTTGTGGGGCTATATACAAAAGCTGCACTAGTTTTATAAATCGTGGCCCAAAAGCAAATTTCCGAAGCACTCCCCACAGATATCTCCACTCTATGGAGTCGAAGGCCTTGGCGGCATCCAAGGACACCACCACTGCCCCCGACTCCACAGAGGCACCCCTCTGGAGATGGCAGAAAAGTCTCCGCAAGTTCTGGGAGGTGGATTTCCCTGGCATAAACCCAGTTTGGTCTGGGTGAATTATTTTCGTGATGACTTTATTTAGCCTGATTGACAGTACTTTTGCTAGGACTTTAACATCTATAGTTAATAAGGAGATTGGTCGATAAGATTCAGGAAGTAGGGGGTCCTTTCCTGGCTTTAATAATGTGATAATATTAGCTTCAGACATGGATAATGGAAGAGATCCCCATTCATATAATGAGTTAAATAGTTTTAGGAGATATGTAATAAAAAACTTCCTAAAGATCTTGTACATTTCGACTGGAAGGCCATCGCTTCCAGGAGCTTTAGATGATGGAAGTGATAGTATGGCCGCTTCTATTTCTGCTTCTGTAAATGGGGCATCCAGCTCCTCTGCCTCATCCCTAGACAATGAAGGGAGTTTAATTACCTCCAGATATTCTTCTAGGTGCATCTCAGAATAAGAGGCTCGGGATGAATATAGGTCAGAGTAAAAATCGCAAAATACCTCAGCTACATCCGCACCTGAGTAGCATATATGTCCGCTCGCCTTCCTTATTGCTTGAATTATATTACTGTTACCCAAGTCTGCTCGCGATAGATATGCAAGATATCTACCGTTTGCTTCATCTTGGAGGTATCTCTCATGCCCCGCAAATAAAAATCTGCGCCTAGATTTTTCATATAGATAATTCACCCATTCCTGTTGTGTCTCTTGCCACTCCTCCCTATGTGACTGTAGTTGTGAGGCAACATATATTTTCTTTAACTGTCGGGTCTTAGTTTCTAATCTCTCTTCTTCCTTGCGATGCTTTATTTTAATTATAGATATACTTTTTATAAATAGACCCCGCATATAAGCCTTAAAGGCATCATATTTAATAGTTGGATCGTTATATGCTAGATTATCTATCTGAAACCTCTCCCATCCTTCAATCATCTCCAGGTTATCCTCCATTTGGGTCAACCAGAATGGGTTGAGTTTCCACATCTTCATTCCTCTATCTGGGTTTACCCGAATGGCAAGAGAAACCGGGGAATGATCGGATATTCCTCTAGACAGATAACATATCCCCGTTACATCTGGGATTAATTCTGGTGAGATTAGAGCCATATCTATACGCGAAAGGGTGTGGAAGGTTGCAGAATAGCAGGAGTACTGACTAACCTCTAAATTACGCTCTCTCCATATATCTACCAACCCCATCTCGGCGACAAGCTTTGAAAAGGGTGTAGGGGAGAAGGATTTCCCTTTATACGTCTTAGTCTCACTCCTTCTATCTATGTTTGTATCCATAACGTTATTAAAGTCACCTACACAGATTACTGGGGTGTTGTGTGAGCAAGATATAAATTTGATGGCTTGTCGTAAAACATCGTTGCTGTACGGGGGAGGGATATATACAGCTAATAAATGCCACAGTTTATTATTAATATATGCCCGCAAAAACACATATCTACCATATATGTCAATCTCAGTCTGTTCTACCTTAAATTGAACATTTTTACGTACCAGTACAGATACCCCTCTTGCATTGCTAGCGAATGTGGAATGGTACAAATGACTAACCCAGGGTTTCTTAAGAGATAATACCTTGTTTCCAACCAGATGCGTTTCAAAAAGACATATAATATCTGCCCGATATTTTTTAACCTGTGACAGAACTAACGCCCTTTTAATTTTATCACCTAACCCTCTGACATTCCACCCAACTAGGTGTATTTCTTCAAGACTGACCATCATAAGCGGGGAAGAAAAAAGAGAACAGATACATACACAATAATTTTCTCAAAGAATAGTCTCGTTTTCTAGAGTTAATGGAATTCCTTACATTCCCGAGTAATTTGTACATAATTATTTTATAAAGAAACAACATATGGATTAGCAAATATAGATGGCTTCTCAAACAGCAATGGAAAATAATAATAAAAAATAAAAAAGAATAATAAAAAACTAAACCACCCATTCCCTTCCCTCCCTTACCCACCCTGCATAACCATGTTAACCTAGGGCATACCTGCATCCCAAGAGAAAGAAAAAAACAGAAAAAAAAAAAAAAAGAGAAAGACAATCTGGGAATAGGGGATTATTCAAAAAGAGAAAAAAAAAAAAAAACCCTATACTATCTTCAGCGGAGTCTCCTCTCTATACATCAGTATGTTACATCCTATCCTTTACCATAGCAAGATAACTTTTAGGGTAACCCTCCTAAGCGTGTCAAACTAGTATATAATTATAGAATACCAATTTTACGACATAACAAGAATATTATTTTCCACCCCCTGCTTGTGACTGCCTGTCAAGCCAGCTCTCAGCTTCTTTGGGGAAACTAAAGAAAAATGTTGTGTTTTCGTAGATCACCCGCAGTTTAGCCGGGAATAACATTGAGTATTGTATGCTGCGGTCCCGCAGCTTCTTCTTGATTTGTACAAACTGCGAGCGACTCCTCTGCACCTCCTGTGCAAAATCTGGGAAAACCGATACATTCTGCCCATCCCATTGCAAGGGCCCTTTTGTTCGCGCCAACTGCAAGATAGTATCTCTGTCCTTGTAATGTAGGAACCGTGCAATGAGGGTCCTGGCCGGGGCTCCAGGAGGTAAGGGTCGCATTGGCAACCTGTGGGCTCTTTCTATTGAGAATTGTATAGTAAAGACTGTCTTCCCAAATAACTGAACCAGCCAATTCTCTAAAAAAGTCTCCGGAGCAGTGCCCTCCACTTTTTCTGGGAGCCCAACAAATCTAACATTGTTTCGCCTCAGCCGCCCCTCAATGTCGGCCATTTTGTTTTGCATACTGGCTACCTGGGTGGACAGTTCAAGCATTTTTTTTTGCATAGGAGTTGCATTGTCCTCTAAGGCTGAAATTCGATGTTCAGTCTCATTCACTCTTTCCCTTATTTTTTGTAAATCTTGCCGTACTAGGGATACATCGGTTTGTAATTGTCCGATTTTGTCAGTGACACGCTGCTCAGAAAGCGTTATGGCTTGGAGGATTTGTTTTGTGGATTGTGCTGGGTCGGTGCCTACAGAGGTATCTCCCTCTATTACAGAGGTTGAGAGGCTTGCATCATTTGCATCACCACGCTTTGCAGTTGCAGTTGACTGAGATGCCCGTGCAAATTTCTCTAGTTTGGCTGCTGCAGCCGCTGCCGCCGCCGCGCCTTTCACCATAATTAATTATGTAGAAGTTTTGGAAGTAGCCCACGGAGAAAAGGAAAAAAAATATATATATTTGTCCAATTTCAGCCACTTAATTCCAGGGCTAATTTATTTAACCTTTGCTGGCTTAAGGGATGACCCCAAAAAAGAAAATTATAAGAAGGATTAGACAATATCGCCTGCTCACTTCCCAATCAGCAGCAGCTTAACCCGTGGACCTACAATAATGTGCTGTAGCCTATAATATCCGTGGCTCACAGCACCACTGCATGAGATTTTTTTTTATTTTTTTTTATTTTATTTTTTTTTTTTTTTTTTTCCCCCTTTTTTGAACTATTATCACTTCTCTCCTCCTGTTTGCTAACGTATATCTGGGCTCCAGTCGCCAGCGACAACAGTGGTCCTTCTTTGCAGTAGAAATAGTCTGGTCAGTGGAGTACAAAAAGTACAATTGAGTTCAATATAGACCCCCTATCACCAGGGCCTGCAGATCCACATATTCAGCCAAAGAGTCCCACACTTAGCTTAACAGGAGCCGAATGAAGGAACCAGAGCACTCAAACTTTATATAGGCTGCTCAAGCCAGGTGCCTCGGTAGTTAATGTGTAGAGTCAGTAGTCTTACCCCACAGCCGTAGCAGTCCCCCAAAGCCAGCAGCATCCACCACACAGCTCCAATCTCCGTGTATCGCACGGCAGCCGAGTCAGCGCGCAGCAGCCGCTTCCAGGTCAGCAGAAGGTCGCAGCCGGATATGACTCACGCGTCCGTCCTGCACTGCTCTCGGCTAGGATCCCGGCGTCTTCCTCCCGCTGCTGACACCGGCGCCAGGGCCAACCGCCGGGGTCTACCTCTCGGGACCACTTCAAAACAGAGAATCGTTGCCCAGCACACCACCAGCTACACGCTTTCCTCCAGCTGCTCTCGCTATGACATGGTAGGATGCAGGATTTCTATGTTGGTTTTCCTAGAGGAGACGCAGCTCGTGGCTGCTACTCCATGCTGATCCTAGCCCCGGAGATCTCACAGATTTAGCGAGATCTCGTGCATGCCCAGAAAGCCGGGGGAAGCCACGAGTGCGCATGCGCTGGGCGCCAGGGCAGCCGATAAGGAGAGCCATTCACGCTGGGCATAATGGCTCTCCTTTTCGGCTTGGGGGGGGGGGGGTTAATACATCTGCCTAAAACATTTGCCCACTTTTCCACGTTATGCTGGAGAAGCAGGACTATTTAAAAAACGTTATAGGCAGATTGATACATCTGCCCCTTTGGTTTTTTGTTTATTTGAGTAGACTAGAACTTTAACTTCATAGTGGAAAGATGCACAAACTTCCAATAAAAACTTTGCTGAGAAATTTTCAGACGATTTTTTTTTTGTATTAACTTAATGAAGTCTCTACTGAAAAATTCTCCAAAGTTTCAAAATAATATTTGTTTGCTATAGTATCAATCCACCGATAGTTCATTTTCTTTTTTTCTTTTGACAGATACTGTAAGAGAGGAAAGCATGGGGAATTACAGTATATTTATTCATCACATACAACTAAGGTCTCAGCAGCACTATAGCTGCTCAATGTATATGATTTGTATATCTTTAAACACTTTTTAAAGTCCACACTTCTATAATGTATGATCCAACATTAATGATCCAAGAATAATACACATTTTTGGGAGTGTAGAACATTGTTTCAAAGGTTCTTCTAACAGTGCTTTTTCATTTGAAATGCTTGCTCTATATTTTCCAAATCCTTTTCAACACATACATACAATGAATGAATAACTTAACTGGCTGCCCTGCTTTCAATAAAATAAAAATAATGCATTTGTTTATTGAAAGATTAATAAAAATAGTATTAAATAGCTACATAAATTGAAAATTCGAATGACTTATTATGGGAATTGTTTTAATATTGTCCATAAATAAGATGTATGACTATAAAATAGTTGGGAATATTTACACTGAATTTATTGTTCATCAGTAGTTATCACTTACTCATTTCGGTTCATATTCAAGTGTCACATATAATGTGTGCCCAAATTAAAAATACACTTTTGCTGTAGCGGTGTATCTAATCGCAGTGGATTAATGTATTTGTCGATAGATGGCATTGGCATTTTTCCCAGTTGTGCATGTTTAGGGAACGGCTTCACCTCAGTTTCTTAATTCCTGGAAGTTTTTCTTGCGCAGTTGAATGCATGATGGATTCTTCCAGATCAGTGCAAAGAGCTGTTATCCAAGTTCTTCATGCAGAAGGCAAGAATGCTTCAGAAATGTATTGCATGATGAAGGCGGTGTATGGATATTCCATATTCCGTTAATGTCAGCGTTATGAGGTGAGATGCAGAAGGATCAAGAAAAATCCTATTGGGAAAGGGAATGCCTAATGTTGTGGGGAATTAAAAGTAATCCTTGCTGTCCACTGTTTGCCTAATATACACAGATCAGGTACAATCCAGAGGTAAGCAGTCAGGCAGCGGCGTAACTATAGCACCGCAGCCCCCGCCACCGCGGGGGGGGGGGGGGGGGCGCTATGCATGTGGGGGCGCCGGGGGCTGCGGTGCTATAGTTAAACCCCCCCAATCCCCCGCAGACTTACCTATCTCGCTGGTCCAGGCGGCTCCGTTCTTCTGCTGAGGACCACCACAAAATGGCCACCCCCATATAGAACACAGTTCTCTAAAACTGTCTGCTGTACGGGGGCAGCCATTTTCTAGTGGTCCTCAGCAGAAGAACGGAGCCGCCGGGACCAGCGCAATAGGTAAGGCTGTGGGGGATTGAGGGGGGGTTTGCAGGGGCGTCGGGGGGGTTGGGGTGCTTGGCAGAGTGGCGGGGGGGGGGGGGGGGGGGCACCAAAAATGTGGCTATGCCACTGCATTCAGGTATTAAGGATGCAGGCAAAAACAGATAAGGCACAATAAAAGGAATCAAGGAGTAGGGGGGCATTAGAGTAATAACCTGCAGGCAAAAACAGATGTTCAATGTTTTTAGGTACATATCTTGCATTTGTATTTAAGTGTTTATAATCAGAAACATAGGTCCAACAAAAATGAATTTGAAATGTATTTTACATTTATAGCTTTTTGAACTATTCTAAACAAAGTCATTCAAAAAGCAAGCATACTGTATGTTGCATTTATTAGGGTGAGGTCAGTTTTAGTATCCTTTCCCTTCCACTTGAGTTTCTAAACATAATGCTATTCACTTTTACTATAATATCCTGTTACAATTCACAGATAAATGGTAATACATTACATTTATATTAAATGCAAAGTTGTATAATTTTGAGATCATGCTGGTGAAATCAAGTAAGATATTTGTTTTGCAATTGATGAGCTCCCTAATAATAATAATAATAATAATAAGAATAATAATAATAATACATTTACAAAATCAACTTTTAAGTTGCAGATCAGAGCTTTAAAAAAAAAAAAGTCTGAATTGCATTGTTCATAGCGTATTATTATTATTATTATTATTAAAACTTCCAACTCCATCTAGATTGTAGGCTCGTTCAGGAAGGATTCAAAATACCTTTCTCTGCATACAGTATTTCCATACCCTGTCATCTTTTTTGCATATGAAGAGCTATAGTGTGTGTAGATGTGGTATCAGCGCCGGCGAATGTATGCACCCAAATGGAACAACACTTGTATTAATCCCTTTGGGCTGCATCTAATGGCCACCAGTGCACAATACAGTTGAATATCCACATAGATGAGGAAAAGCGGGTGTGGTATAGGGGATCCCGACAGTCATTATCCCGACGTCGGGATCCCAACTGGCCGGACCCAGACAGCATGGCAAGCGCAACAAAGCCCCCTGCGGGCTCGCTGCGCTCGCCATGCTGCGGGCACCTATTCTATTCTCCCTCTATGGGGTTCGTGGACCCCCACGAGGGAAAATAGCCGACGGCCGTCGGGAACCCGGCTGTCAGCGTCAGGATCCCGATGTCCGGTGAATGCCAGTCGGGATCCTGACTGTCGGGACCCCGTCCGGCTCCCAGGAAAAGCATTAGCCTTTTATTACATACAGCAGGAAAATAATTATATTTCTGATAATGAAACAGGTTTAAAAATAATGGGATTGCTTAAGTTGTATGTAAACATTTATATTGAATTATATTTTTTTGCAATAAAATGACATTAGTTAAGAAACACAGGAGTGACCTTATCATTCATTTGTATAAATTTGTATAAAGTTCTTTATTGTTTCTTGTTTCTTGATATATAATAAAATGCAAAAATAGCAGTGAATCAATTAGCGCTAATTGTATACTAAGTAAAAACCAGCAAATCGTCCGAAAAGATAGTCTTTTGTGGGGAAAACACCAAGTCCCAACAATCCGGACTGCAGCTGCCTCCAAAGTATTCCCAGGAGTCACAGGGAAATTGTAGAAATCTGTTAAAATAGAACAATAGAGGAGCGCTCCATAGTGTAAAACCAATGTTTAATGTAGAGAAACAGAACCCCACAAGTTAATGCCAGATAGGACTTGTGCCGAATAAAAAGCAGCTGTGGGCTGGTTAACAAAAGATACAAATCAATGTATGCCAAAGCAATACTCCTACTGCCAACATAGTATTGACCAACATGAGTTTGTGAAAAATCGCTCATGCCAAACAAATTTGCTAGGCTTCTATGAGGATGTCAGTAAAAACCTTGATAAATGAAATGCTGTACACGTGGTTTTCCAGGATTTTGCTAAGGCTTTTGACACAGTGCCACATACTGTAAGAGGTTGATAAATAAAATGGAGGAACTGGGACTAGGGGTGTATTTGTAGATGGGTTGGGAACTGGCTGTGCAATATAGAACAGAGAGTGGTTGTGAATGGCACAGTATTAAAAATAATACCACTACTAAGTGGAGGGCCACAGGGGTCGGTACTTGGGCCTATTTTAGTTAACAAATTTATTAATGATATTAGGGTGGGAATACTCAGCAATGTGTCCATCTTTACAGATGACACAAAAGTGAGCAGAGTAATTAGATCAACCGAGGATGTCTCCACACTTCAGAGCGATCTTAATAAATTAGATGAGTCGGCAAAAAAGTGGAAAAATTAGGTTCAGTGTGGATATATGCAAGGTTATGCATCTTGGGAAACATTACCAATGTGCTAGCTATAACCTAAGCGGGGAGGCATTGGGTAGTTCAGAACTTGAAAAGGACCTAAGGGTCAAAATTGAAAAAAAACTGGGGTGTAGTGCTCAATGTCACATAGCAACAAATAAGGCCAACAGGATACTAGCTGATAAAAAGGGGTATGGAAAGTAATCATGCCACTGTATAAAGCATTGGTTAGACAACATCTAGTAGTCTATGGACTTCTAGATGTAGTTCTATGGAGATCAATTTTGGGCCCCACACTATAAAAAATACATCATATAACACAAAATACAAAGAAGAGCAACAAAGCTAATAAAGGGAATGGAGAATTTAAGTTATGAGGACAGATTGAACAAATTGGGATTGTTTACACTAGAGAAGAGTCGATTAATGCTTAACATGTACAAATATATCAGGGGCCAATATAAGGAACTGTCAGGTGCCCTTTTTACTGTAAGGAAGGACTCCAGGACACGTGGGCATGAGTTTAGATTAGAGGAAAGAAGATTTAGTTCCCTTAGAAGGAAACATTTTTTTACGTCAGGGCAGCAAAACTGTGGAACTCTCTTCCGGGTGAGGTGGGGTTGGCAGACACAATAAATACTTTTAAAATAAGATTGGACAATCATCTATTGGTTAAAAACATCCATGGGTACTAACAATAATCATAATCTGTCTTTAAAGACATCAGAATACACTATGTATAACAAGGTATAAACTAATAGATTATACGGTACTTGTTTCCTAGCACGGCACCCAATACGCAAATAGCTTAGTGTGCTATTCTGCTTAGTGAAATCGCATTGCATCGCGTACCGTCTACAGTGCTGTGCGATTCGTGCGATGCAATGCGATGTCCATGTTAACTGCAAAGGAGTGCTTATACAATGAAATATCGCATAGTAGCGCATGGCACTAAATGCGATGCGATGAGATATTTCATTGTACAAGCACCCATGCCATGAGGGATCCGATACGATTTCCCGGCGGACGGGATCCCGGCGGTCGGAATCCCGACACTGGAATCCTGACCGCCGAAATCCCGACAAGGGGGGGACATGGATCGCCCCCCCTTGCGGGCTCGCTGCGCTCGCCACGCAGCGGGCCCGGTGCCTCGCTACGCTCGGCACGCTATTTTATTCTCCCTCTATGGGTGTCGTGGACACCCACGGAGGGAGAAAGTTTCGGGATTTCGGCGGTCGGTATTCCAGTGTCGGGATTCCGACCGCCGGGATCCCGACCGCCGGGAAATCAACTGCATCCCGCCATGAGATGTGATGGGTGCAGCCATTGTTTAACGTCAACCCCAGTATCCACGCCACCCCGAAGCGAGGGGCGGCAGAACGTATCCTCCGACCTTTTCATACCCCCACTATCCACGTCATCGTGGAGTTGACTTTAAATAGTCAGCGAGCCACCGAGGCCGAAGCGTGGCGAGCGCAGTGAGCCCTGCGAGGGAACGCGGAATACATGTAAAGTAATCCGCGTCCCCTCGCAGGGCTCGCTATGCTTCGGACTCTGTGGCTCGCTGCACTCGTGACACTATCTAGAATCAACTCCACGCCGACGTGGATAGTGGGGGTATGAAAAGGACGGAGGATGCGTTCCGCTGCCGCTCGCCATGCTTCAGGTTGGCGTGGATACTGGTGGTGGCATAGATAGTGGGGGGATATTGTGATTCTGGCTGTCGGCCACAGCACATCATCCAGCACCTGAGGGAAGAATTGTCAGCATTAAAAACATTTGTAATTACAACAACAGTCAGCATTAAAATAAATGAGATGACACATTTCTTAAAAAAAAAAATCTGCATTTTTTATTTTTGGAGTTCTCCTTTTATCGAAATATACAAGTAAAACAACTGCCTCTGTGGAAGGGACTACCACAACCAGGCAAATCGGAATCAGGCATACAACTATTGATTCGTACAGTAGAGCATTGTAAACAGTGCTGCAAACTTTCCATGGGTTCGGAAGAAGATGCTAAAATGTCGAACAGTGGTTTATGAAGGAGTATAACAAGTACGGACATCACAATGTCCAGAAGTACCGTACTGTGACCTTTACAAACCGAAATTGAGGTAAAATGAGCAAAGAAATTTATCGTTGAACAAGCAAATCAAGGAGAAGAACAAGAGCCTTGTTATAAACCATTAAATTAAAAAAACATAGCCAAATTAAAAAAAATGAATTAATTAAAAAAAGCATCATCCTCTGGGGTAGGGGATTGTGTACTTAGCAAAGCTGAGTACACACCACCAGACAATGAAGAGGTGTCAGTGGCGGATGGTATAGAGGGCCCCGGCGCATAAAAAGAAGAATGGGGAGGCGGAGGATTACCTGGCGCAATGTACATAGGTCGGTGATGTGGGTAGTTGGGCGTAGGGGCAATGGCCTGTGTCTTATAGGACATGGCACTATGTCACACTCATCAGACAAATTTTTGTCTGCTGCGCGTGACATACCGCAATGTACTAACCGCTTAAAGATGCGGAAATGGTCTGGATCCATGGACTGCGTCTCACAGGCAATATGGTTGGGAAAATTTTGAAAAGAATCCGGGGGATATTTGTGAGCTTCTTCCGCATGCCTACAACAATGCTCTTGGCCGCTTGCAACAAATCTGGTCGTCTGGGAGGGCTGCTTCCTCCTTAGCTTCTTTGGGGAAGGTCCAGACACACTCTCCTCTGGAGGAGCCACTACTTCTGCGACAGGACCAGTGTGTGCTTCCGGCTCAGGGGTAACTTCCTAAAAAATATATATATATTATAATATCAATCAATTTTACAGTTTGTTAAATACAAAACATGTCATATCAAACACTTACTATGTCTGCACTCTCCAGATCTTCAAGTGAATCACTTGACGGAGAGTCTTCATCCATAAGAGTACCCTCTGATCGTCTCCTTGAAGCTTGTTCAATGCTAAACTTCATTCGCTTATAATACCACAATTTCGGCGTGTAAAGGTCATCAGTCCCGGCTCCAGAACGTTGCGATTCCAGGACTTGATTATACTCCTTCACCACCACTGTTCGCATATTTGCGATCTTCCTCCGAACCGACCGAGAGTCTGCAGCACTGTCATGGGCTCTACTGTAACGAACCAATTTCTCATATGCCAGATACCTTTTCATCTGATTATGATTGTTCCTATGATCGGTCTTCCAGAGCCAGTCGTTTTCCTTGCAGATGTCAATAAAACGAGACCAAAATTTGTTGCCCATTGATTGTGGCATTTCTGAAAAATATAATGAAAAATAAAGAAAAAAGGAAAAAATGTATGCCTATACTCCATGTGCACCATGTTCAATTACAATAACATGACACAGCAATGTACACTTCCATTACATTATTAACAATGACATGACACCGCAGTCTGCTCCAACAGTACAATAACATGACACCACAATGTGGTACACCTGTATAACTATCACCTCACCCCCACCCTGCACATTATCACCTCACCCCCACCCTGCACATTATCACATCACCCCCACCCTGCACATTATCACATCACCCCCACCCTGCACATGATACCACTCTGTACATCATTAACACCCATGCACATGATTACGTCACCCTCATCCTGCACATGATCCCCCCATCATCACCCCCTGAACATCATCACCCCCCCTGCACATCATCACTTCACCCCTACCCTGCACATGATACCCCCTGTACATCCTTCAACACCCCTGCACATGATTATGTCGCATCCTGCACATGACCCCCCCAGGCATCCCCTGCACATAATCATCTGGCGCCCCCTGCACATAATCCTCCCACCCTGTACATGCCCACCCCCACCCCCCAACACCCAGGCGCCAGATGCAGGCTAACTAACTTACTGTATAGAAAGGATGCCCCCTGCACATAATCATATGGCGCCCCCTGCACATAATCATCCCACCCTGTACATGCCCCCCCCCCCCCCCCCCCACCCCCAACTCCCAGGCGCCGGATGCACTCTAACAAACTTACTGTATACAAAGGATGGACAGGGACACGATCCAGGCACAGACAGGGACCCGATGCGCACCTAAAATGGCTCCTGTAGGCTGTGGTTATGTCGTCTTGGCGCCTCTGGAGTTTTGACTGACAGGAGGGCGTGAAATCGCACACATCGCACGGTAAAAACGTACAATGCGATGCTATGCAATGTGATTTCACTACGTTAGCTTACATAGAAAATCGGGGTGCCGTGCTAGGAAACAAGTACCAATTATACACACTAAAACCAAGATTGAACTCGATGGACGCAAGTCTTTAGTCAGCCTTAACTGCTATGTAAACACTGTATGGAAAGTTTAATTCCTCAGTAATCTCTGCATTGCTTTCAATAACGTTGGAATATAGTTTTGTTAATTGGTATCAGTCTTGAATAGCTTTTTTTATGGTTGTATGCAGCTGGATCAAAATCAGTCATTAAACTAAGCCATTCTGTTTATCATTAATTTTGATTTTCTTCAGCAGATGTTTTTTAGTTGCATATAATCCTACTCAAGTTGTCTTTGTGAGAGGGAAATTCAATAAAATTCAATAAAATAAAGTAATAAATGCAGCATCCTGTTTAAATAGTTTTAATAAGTGAATTAGTTTTCAATGAGCATTCTGTAAGTTGTATCCTAAAGCGATGTATTTTATTTTCACATGCAAGGCATTGAAATTACATGTTGTCTTTTAGATAACTTACTATTGCTAAAATAGCTTTTAAGCATACATATTTCATTTTATTTGTTTATTTAACGTTTATGTCGTTTTTAACAAATTTTACAATGATTTTAAAGTCATTGTTTTTTTTTTTGTGTTGTGCAGTGTAAAAATATATACAGTTTTGGAAATAAGAACATTTGTTAATATAAAGATAGAAAATTAGGAACGGAATTTTGTTAATGATAAATGTATTGACATAGCCGAAGGGATACTATCAATTCACTAATTTAACCACTGTATGTGTAAAACAATTAATACACAATTACAAATATACCAATGAATAATAACATGTAAGGAAATATCAACATTAATATTGACATTAAATATAGAGATGGAGGCCGGGGCCGAAGATTTAAATTAGATTCTTCGCCGGGATTTGGATTTGGCTTTGTGAAGCGGCAGTGAAAGGCTCTGGATCACGTAATTTTTGTGTTTTTTTGTCCCTAGAGCAATATTAACCTCAATAACATAAATTTTCAGCCCTTTCCAGACAATTTTGATCACTTTACAGCTTGTAATGTTGTTTTCATTCAACTTAGGCTGATTTCTGCAGCAAGCTGGCTGGTTATTAACACACAGAACTTCTGACAGTATCGGTATGGTGTACTGGGGTGCAGTACACACAAACAATAAAGAAGAGCAAAATTATTTTTCGGTTTTATTTTTCTTTATGCGCAGCTTGTATAACACTGCGTGGAGGCAGAACAATGATACATGGAACTTCTGACAGTATAGTATATGGTGTATTGGGGTGCAGTGCAGCACATCACACACCACAAACAATAAAAAAAGGACAGCCTGCCTGTGTACTGTACCCCACTACACTGACTGGCTGTGTGTTAGGCGCATTGACACAGCCTGCCTAACACACGTCCAGTACAATAACCCAGCACAAACCCCTCTGCTGCACACACCCCTCTGTACTGCACAACACCCCTCTGCACAGCACAACACCCCTCTGCACAGCACAACACCCCTCTGCTGCACAATACCCTTCTGCACAACACCCCTTAGACCCCTGCCAGTACCACCCCAGACTATACTGCAGAGCTTTGCGCAGCTTCCGGAAGCATGTGACAAATATGGTGCCGAATTCTTGGGACGCCTTTAAAGACTCTGCGTCTTGTCAGATGTGAGATTACCGCGTTCAGCCACGCTTGGGTTTCCGAGAAAAGCCGGAAACTTGTGTGTGACTCGCAGCGAGCTTGAGGGAAGTATGTTTGGAGCTCATTGTCACATCAGGGGTCTGAGTCGCAGAGACTAAGACCTCTGGTGGGGGCCTAGACCGATACTGGAATCGGGGAGGCTGTAGACGACCCCTGCGCATATACCTTGCGCGACAGTGCACCCAGAGGCACGAAAGAGTCAGTGGTAAAATACAATCAGTTTTATTATTATGCAGGAAGGTTGTAATATAACAGGCAGTAAGGTTTGCAAGATGAAAGTATCTGAACAATAAGTCTCTTGAACAGGAAATGCAATACGTTACCGTAATGATGGTACAGTGAATCGATGTATGAACATCGGAGTCAGGATGACTTGATGAGATATGGAAGCAGGATGGAGTATGAAATAACGGAATCCGGAATATCGGAACTACTGTTGATGGTGGAACATTGGAGTTAGGATCGATTGTGGAACATCAGAACTAGAATTGATGGCGGAACATCGGAGCAGGATTGGAATCCTGGAGCTAGGCAGGAACCGGCAAAGGTGAGTCTGGCGGAGGACACTGAATCACAGGAGATGGTAAACCTGGATGGTCACAGGAGATGATAACCCTGGATGGTCACAGGAGATGGAATTCCCGGACAGGCTCAGGAGCTGGAACACCTGGAGGATCACACTGCAGCAAGGAGAGACAAACACCAGCAGGCAACACTTGCATGTAGAAATGACAACTGAAGCACTACCAATGAGACATTGAACTCCCAGCATACTTATACCCACTGCAGGACCAGGATTGCCCGGGATGACAGGGAGTTAAGACTGTGCATGTTTGGTCCGTATTGACATGTGACTGGGAAGAACATGGCAGCCCCCATGTCAGGCTAGGGTGGGAAAAACTGTTTGTATGCACCATGCTTGTGGCCAGCAGCAATGGCGGCAGACTGGGAGATGACTGCAGGAGAGCTGCACAGCACACAGGATGACGGCTGCATCGGGACTTGGAACGCAAGCTCAGCCTGCACAGACACTTAGCCGGTAAGAGAGCTTGCTTCAATACACGGATTGTGACACTCATCTCTAATTAAATATGCCTTATTATAAAACAAATAAACTATATAGATATCTATCTCATAACGGCATATGTAACTCCTTATATTAAACTCCTTATGTCAATAAAGTTAATCAATAAAAGTGCTGATGAATAATAAATAGGAATAGTTCCAGTTATTGTGAATGGAATATTTAACTTTACAGGATTCAATTACCAGAAAAGTCTTGATGATCCTTGGTGTTCTTTCTACAGAAATCCCTGTTGACTCACTACAGTCCCATTCAGCTGATGAAGCTGAAGAGGCCCCTCTGAAATCATTGAGGTAAGGTGAGGTCAGTGGTTGATTTGGTACTCTCTAGTATTAAAGCTAGATTTGCACAGACACATATAAACCAATATCAGGGGTTCTGGAATGTGGGTTGGGGGGCAAGGGAGCAGATTGACCCCCCAAATATGACAGTAGAGCACATACACTTCAAGAGAGGAGCAGCAAGCAAACAACACCCTGCACTGCTGACTTTTTTTGTCAGCATGGATTCCAGGCAGTTGGGGGTTGCGAACATGCAATGGTGTGGTGGGCGGACCTCTTAGGCAGTTGGATAGCATTGACTGTGGGGCTGGTTAAAACAGTGCCGAAGCTGGTCTCTTTAACATGGTCACTGAAAGGTGGCAGCAATCTGGATCAAATTGTTGTCATCAACGATAATTACGTGCTCTGTCTGTGGTCTGGCCTCTCACGTATGCCCAACTGTACAGCTTATACTCTGTATAATCCTTGTTCACCATCTTGCGCTTAAGGGACAACTATTCGATACAAATCGCTCCAGTGGAGCCGAGTCCTCTAATAATTCTGACTGTGTCACACCTATATCTAACATGGCCGTGGCAGCCAAATGCCCCCTTTAGGGGTTACCACACGGGCCAAAGCAATTCCGCAAGTAGAACCAGAACTCGTCACAGAGGCGAGTCGACAAAGCTACGGAAAAATGAAATCAGGCAAGAAGACATAGTCTTCAACCTGTCGTCCAGAGCTTTAACGCCTCCTGAGCTTGCTCTCCTCAACAAAGGACTTTCACTCATGCCAACAACTGTCCCCAATGAATTTGAAGATAAATACAAATTCAGGTGATGTCTGAGACTCAGAGAATACTTTAGAGATAACCCGGCACCAACCCCTATTTCCACCAGATTTACTAAAAAAACTTAATTCGACCCAAACTTGAGTAATCCTGCAATTAAATTGTTCACCAACTATATGGATATCAAACTCACTGCGTACCATAGCACATCTGCCTCCACTCGACAGAATCTGTCATTGGAAGATAGAAAGGCTTTGGAAGCATTGTGATCTTACAACGAACAGCGGATAAGGGTGGTGCAATAGTCATTCAGAACTTGTCAACATATAAACGAGAAGTGTAATAAAAGTTGTCTGACACAAGTGTCTATACTAGACTAAAAGAGGACCCGACATCCTGTTACAAAAAAGAGCTGGAACAAGGTGTAAAATCCTCAATTTTTACTGATAAAATCAGGGAAGCACTGACAGTTGACCACCCTAAAGTACTGGTGTTATACACCATTTCCAAACTCCACAAGGATCCTGTGAGTCTCCCTGGGAGGCCTTTTATACCCATGAGAGATTTGCTGTATTACACAGTCTCCCAGTGTTTGCACATCTTTATAAAGCCTACTGTATCATTCAGAGACAATCTACCTACTTAAAGGACACCAACACCTTTCTTGTTGAGTTACAAAAATTATCCCCTTTAACAGAGACATGTATCCTGTGTATGGTGGATGTGGTGTCATTGTACACTAGCATCCAACACCACAGGGGTATACAAGCCGTTAAAAGGGCAGTGCTGGAAAGTGCAGTGTACAAGGGTCCTGATGTTTTATTTTTTTCTGCAACTGTTGTATTTAGCGCTTTTGCGCAATTACTTTATATTTTGATACCAGGTTCTATATTCAGAGCTCAGGGGTCATAATGGGCTCTTGCATCGCCCCGAGGCGAATATTTTCATGCATGAGGAGGAGAGGGATATCTTTATGCCAGGCCCAACCATTATTAGTGCTATAAAAGCATTTTTTCGCTACATAGATGACATATTCGTCTTTTGGGCGGGTAGTGAGGAGAGTCTTCACAGTATGATAAAAACTGCTAATACACGACCCCTCGATTAAATTTACATGCACCTGCAGTTCCAAAAACATCAGTTGTTTTAGATGTTACTGTACATTTAACCAATCAACTTGAGATCTTTAGCACTATGTATGTATAAAAAAAACACAGATAGAAATACCACTTGACTTGGAAGCAGCCATCATCCGCCTTCCTTGAAATGGTGGTTGCCCTACTCGCAATTCTTGAAGGCTTTCAGGATTTGCAGTAGGAGAGAAGATGCTGAAAAGGAGATATCCATCATGATGGTACCCACATCATTTATTGCTCAATACCATGAATAAAGTGCTGGCCCTTGATAGAAACACTATCCTTAATGCCAAAAAAGACACCAAAACAGACAATACTATTGTATGAACACAGAACTATATGTCCTCAAGCCAACACTTAAGGAAAGCAGCCAGAGAGGTGTTGCCCATAGTTTGCACTGAACAGTAGAATTTTACCATAATTTAGAAGAGGCAAAAATATTACTGGTTACTGTAAAGTTACTGTTGTGCACAATGATATTTCAAATCTAGTTCCAGTGCAACAAACACACTTCTAAATGTGGAGGAATGGCAACTACAAGTGCCTGGGTTGCATGGCTTGTTCCAATTTGGAAGTTGGTGACTACTTCTTAATAATAGAATAGAATAAAATAAAAATTCAGGATTCTGGCTGTTACGTGTCATTTGCCTGAGACCTAGTACAGCGGCACTGGTGGTCTTCACTTCAGACCCTTACAAGGGAGTTTGGGCTTAGCAGTACCCAAAGTGGAGGTCAAGGTAATCTGACTGGGTTTCCCAGTGCCAGAAAATTACAGGTGGAATAAGATAGCTGGGACCAGGATAGTAATGGATGCTAGAACATCGTAATGAAACTGAAATAACAAAAGCACTGAAATTTAGCCAATCATACTGGTTATCATACTTAAACCAGTTGTGCAAAATATCGGTCTGACACTGCTGGTTCTAGATATTGAACTAGAACTCAGAGGCAGCCCTAGGCAAATGCCTGGTGGCTTGCATACCAAGCCTGAGGCTGGCTCAGTTTGACAGGGGCAGCAGTGGCCTTGTAGGGCACTTGACTGATTTGCACTAGGATGGTCATGTGCATTCTCTCTCAGCCCTCTCAAAGTGCATGCTGCATGGTAGGGGTGGGTTTATTTTAAAAGGGAGCATGGCATAGGGGCCAAGGCTGCAAGGCTACATGTATATTGAGCAACTGCTTATAAATTACATGGGTCAACTTTTCCTGTGACTGTAAAAAAACAAACTTTAAAAATGTGGATACTCCCAGGACTTACTTGCAACCTGTTGAATGACAACTAAACTGTAAATTATATTTTTTTAAATAACAAGTATTTTATTTATCATTAAATCATACTGCCATACCTAATGCAACATGTATGAAAAAGTGTAATAATAACTGTAATATACATATTTGATTTGATTGATTGTTGAATTAATTACAACTTTCCTTTAGAAGTGGTTGCATATCTGATATAAAAGATCTTTAAAAGAGGTGCCTAATGCTGGAATACATAAAAAATAAACATAAAAAAATGTCAGATAGTGCCCCTTTTTCATGTAATTAAAAACAAGTGCTTGGGTTTATAGCCTTATGAGGCTGCGAATCTCAGCTTCTATAAGTTCATTGCATAGAATATGATTGACCCCTTTGTGCTGATCAGTATATTTTTAAAGTGCCAATCATATGCCTTATCTCCAATTTGGCATGAACTGTTCCTTGTCATAAAGCACCAAAATGTCTGCGTTATCACTCTGCAGATGAGGCGATGGGTGTTGCTAGTTGCTGTGCTGAGAGGGGGTGCTGGGTCAGAATTAGTGTCAGTGCTATGATGCACCAGCCAAAATCTTGCATAGGGATGAAATTGGTTTGGCCCGGCTTTGGTAAAACCAATGGTGCAAGATATCAGACTGAAACCGATAGTGGAAGATATCAGACTGAAACTGATGGTGCAGGATTTTAGACTGCAAACCGATGGTACAGGATATCAGACTGAAACCAATAGCAAGACAGGAGTGCAGCAAGATAATAATCTGCACTTGGACTCATTAGGAAACAGAAGAAGCAGAATGAGCTCCCTGAATAATCTAACAGCTAGGCTATAAACAACATTGCACTGGCATTTTCTGTATAAAGAGATCTCCTGGGAGACCAGGGATTTCTGGGAGACCAGAGATTGGGTGCAGATGACATTTGTGCAATCACCTGACTAGATCAACATGGAGGTAACTGGCAATGAGAGATTGATGGAAAACTCTTGAGGTACACACAGAGAAACTGGGTTTCACCTTGGATAGCAGCTGGCTATAATGGACTGATAGCACTGCTACAATTAGGAATCTTCAATCAAACACAGAAGAACTCTCAGTAGAAGCTTCAGCAATGAGATTCTCAGTGTCTAAATCAGAGTCGGTTGTACTTTTGCTAAAATTCACAAAAGTATAACTGGCAGTGGTAGTCTGCAGTGTGGCTACCCTGCAGTGTGGCAACACTATCTTGCTGAGTTCCTCCCCATGATGTGCCCGCTAAAATTTACTTGCAGATAGCTAAAGGTAGGAGGGCTACACACCACAGCAAAGTTCTCACTCATGACGGTCAGCCCCCTGGCTTCGCAGCCTTTGTTTATGATCTCAGCAGCTGCATGTGACATCACACAGCTGCTTATTCCCTTCCCTGGAGCGGGCCAGAAATGCATGCCTTTTCTGTGCCACTCACTCATGCTCGATGACCGCTCCCCCCCCACCACCATTGGTAATTTGCACCCCCATTACTTGTCAGAGTCCACCATTGGAACTTAAAGGAGATCGCAGTTGAAGTGTTTCTGCACACTGGCTTGTGCGTGCACGAGCAGATGTGACCCAAAATGAATCATACCCTCAGTTCCAGGCTCAAAGTTAGTGTGTTCAGACTTCTTAGACCAGAAACTCAACAAAGCACAATATCATGACCTACAGGATTTTGACATGTTTGCTGAGGAGCCAAAATCAAGAATGGGGTAATAGGTGAGAAACCCAGCGTTATTTTTATTAAATATCTTAGTTGCTTAGATGGCAAAATATCCGCTAAAAAATATCCTCTATAATTCCAGTGTGGCTCACATTTGTTGTATAAATTCAATTAAAATGTGGTGTAAAAAAGGTAATATTAAGGTAAACATTAAATGTTAGGTACTTGTGTAATATCTGGGAGCCCGATTTTTTCATTGTATTGCATTGCATCGCATTGCATCGCATTGCATGCAATATAGTGGCATACAATTCATGCAATGCAATTTTTCATTGTAAAGACCTGATTTTTAATTGTATAGTCACCCATGGGTGAATTCATACCTCATTTATCCAACTACACATGGAGTTGATTTTATATAGCATGGCGAGCGCAACGAGCCACCGAGCCCGAAGCATGGCGAGGGGATGCAGAATACATGTAAAGTAATCCGCGTCCGCTCGCCACCTTCGGGCTCGGTGGCTCGCTGCCCTCACTACACTGTATAAAATAAACTCCATGTGTAGTTGGATTGTGGGGGTATGAAATCACCCATGGTTGACTATACAATTAAAAATCAGGTCTTTACAATGAAAAATCGCATCGCATTGCATTGCATTGCATGCCTTAAGTAGTGGCATGCAATGAAAAAATCGGGAGCCCAGATAATACACAAGTGCCAAAATGTTATTATGATGAACAAAAATGTTTGCTTGGCAATTTTCACCCATTTTTTGACAAACTCACTTAGCAGTCAGAGCGTTAAATTTGCTTCAATTAAATAATCCATGTTTTCACTTTGCTTAGGATCTACAAGAACCATCCAGGAACAGTAAAAAATAAAAATAAGTGAACAAAATAAATCTAATACCTCTAACTTCCATTTCCATAATTAAATGACCATTAAAATACATTTCCCTGTTTATTCAAATTCTATTGGTGTTCTCTTTATACAGAGGAAGCTGAAGAGATTACCTCACCGCCAGAAATCACAGTAATTAATTCCAGCTCAAAGCTGATAATTGAAATATGTTTTATCCTATTCCACAGAGAGTGCTAATGATTGTGCTAGCTCATGATAATTTGACTTTTACATGGAACAAAAGTTTATCACCAAAAAGATTTTATTGAGGTTTTTAATTTCAATGTTGTGTAAAAATACATTTGAATAAAAGTGGCTGTTATTTTATTGCATCCAACTATGCCATATTAGCTTTCTTTACAATACTGTACCTAATAATTGTGTCATGCATATCATGGTTTAATTATTATAATAAGAATGACCAATTTGAAACTACTATCTTTAATGTATTAGAAAGCTGCACTAAAAAAACAAATGTTTTGAATTCAAGTAGAACACAAATCATACTGTTTTTGCATGGATTACTGCTAATGGTGTAGGCATGGGATGCAGTGTAAATCCTGGCGGTCGGGATCCTGGCGTTAAAAATACAGACGCTGGAATCCCGACCGCCGATATCCCGACACTTTCTCCCTCCGGGGGTGTCCACGACACCCCTGGAGGGAGAATAAATTAGTGTGCCGTGCATAGCGAGGCACCGGGCCCGCTGTGTGGTGAGCGCAGCGAGCCTGCAAGGGGGGCGATCCACGTCCCCCCTTGTCGGGATTTCGGTGGTCGGCATTCCGGCGTCGAGATTTTGAACGCCGGGATCCCGACCGCCAGGATTTAATACTGAATCCGTAGGCATGCTACCGCAAATATCCTATCACTAATATACAGAGGCGGGCTGGGCAGGGGGGCAGGGTGCCATGTGCCCCCCGGGCTGCTCAATCGTTTTCTGTGGGGGCCGCCATTGTTCTGAGGCTGCTGCTGCAGCCAGGCTGACCAGTTTCCGACTGGTCTCCATAAACATGGCCGCCGGGCTCCTGCACTGAGGACATGTCTAGTGCAGGAGGCCATTACAGATTCTCTGTTTGTTCCACCTACTTCCTCATGCTGCAGCCTGCTGCTGCCTCACTTGTCTGGCTTCAAGGTAAGGTAGAGACTAGCTCCCATGCAGTATAGGTTACAGGAAGTGACGTTCAGTGAGGGCGGAAGTTGTTAGATGCCCTCACAACGTTTTTAAATTTATGTGTAATTCATGTAGGTGTCGTTTATTTTGTTTTATTTTTGCAGCATTGTACCCTCGCGGGCTCGCTACGCTCGCACGCTTCGGGCACGGTGGCTCGCTTCGCTCGCCACAGATTTACATTCCCCCTCCAGGTATACGTGGACCCAGGGCATGATGGGAAAATTACCTAAACTGCATGGGATCTAGACACTACCTTCAAGGTAAGGGACTGTACAGGCTGAGCAGCCTGTGGGGTTCAGTATTATACAGGGGGAGCAGCCTGTGGGGGTCCAGTTATTATTCTAAGCGGGAGCAGCCTGTGGGGGTCCAGTTAATATTATAAGGGGGAGCAGCCTGTGGGGGTCCCATTATTTAATATACAGGGGGAGCAGCCTGTGGGGTCCTGTTATTATTATACAGGAGGAGCAGCCTGTGGGGGTCCCATTATTATTATTATACAAGGGGAGCAGCCTGTGGGGGTCCCCTTATTATTAATATTATACAGGGGGAGCAGCCTGTGGGGTCATGTTATACAGGCCTGTGATGTATTTTTATTATACAGGGGGAGCAGCCTGTGGGGGTCCTGTTATTATTATACAGGGGGAGCAGCCTGTGGGGGTCCCGTTATTATTAAACAGGTGGAGCAGCCTATGGGGGTCCCATTATTATTATTATACAGGGGGAGCAGCCTGTGGGGGTCCCGTTATGATTATTATTATTATTTTTATTATACAGGGGGAGCAGCCTGTGGGGTCATGTTATACAGTGAGAGCAGCCTGTGATGTATTTTTATTATTCAGGGGGAGCAGCCTTTGGGGTCCTGTTATTATACAGGGGAGCAGCCTGTGGGGTCCTGTTATTATACATGAGGAGAAGCCTGTGGGGTCCTGTTATTGTTAGAAGACAGGGGGATCAGCCTGTTGTGTCCTATTATAGAAGGGGAGCAGCCTGTGGTGTCCTATTATAGAAGGGGAGCAGCCTGTGGTGTACTTTTATTATACAGGAGTAGCAGCCTGAGGGGATCCTATTATTGTACAGGAGAAGCAGCCTGTGTTGTCCTGTTATTATAAGACAGGGGGAGTAGCCTGTGGTGTCCTGATATTATACAGGGGAGCAGCCTGTGGTGTCCTATTATTGTTTTTGGTACTTGTTTCTAGCACGGCGCCCATCGGGTCCCATCGCATACCATTAGTTAAGGTATGCGATGCGACCCGATCAGACCCGATATTCGGGTTTTTAAAGCTTCACATACAATTTTAAAATCGCGTCGCTTTGTATGCCATTACAATGGCATACGATGTGACGCGATTACACCCAATTTAACATTGTACAGCCACCCTGATGGCTGATTACAATGTTAAATGCACCCACACACACGATTTTTAATTGTACACCCACCCTGATGGGTAATTATTATGTCAAATGGCCCCCCATTGTTAATGCCACCCCACTATCAACGCCAAACCGAAGCGTGGCAAGCGCAGCAGTACGCGTCCTCCAACCTTTTCATACCCCCACTATCCACGTCGGCGTGGAGTTGATTTTAGATAGTGTGGCGAGCGCACACGGAATACATGTGAAGTAATCCGCGTCCTCTCGCCACGCTTTGGGCTCGTTGGCTCGCTGCGCTCGCCACACTATATAATATCAGCTCCATGCCGACGTTGATAGTGGGGGAATGAAAAGGTCAGAGGACGCGTACCGCGGGCTCGCTGCGCTCGCCATGCTTCGGGTTGGTGTTGATACTGGGGTGCCGTTAACAATGGGGTGCATTTCACATAGTAATTACCCATAAGGGTGGGTGTACAATTAAAAATCGGGTCTGGTGTGGCATTTAACATAGTAATCAGCCATCAGGGTGGCTGTACAATGGGAAATCAGGTGTAATCGGGTCGCATCGCATGCGATGCAACCTGATTTCATAGACCCGATGCCATAAGATTAAAATCGGTGGCGCTGTGCTAGGAAACAAGTAGCTTGTTTTTTTTTTCTTATTACATATTTTTAAACCGCAAAACCTAAATTTAATGATGCGCTGTTTCTTATGGGCCAGTGCTCTGTACTTGCCCCCCAGGCTAAAAGTTGCCAGCCAGCCCCTGCTAATATAGAGACCTGAAGTTTTCCTGGTCATCTTAGTCTTCCCGCTCCCTCCATCTCTCCATCCAACTTCACACCATCTCCTCTGTCTACTGCTTTGCACCACACCAGGCATGAGTCAGAAGTTGCTATCACTGGTGCTTCCTTGGGACCAGCAGGGATAGCTCATAAGGCATCTAATACAAGCAGACTCCTCCGGCTGCAGTAGTAATCCAAGCAGTGTTTGAGGATGCAGCATTGGATCAATCACATACAGCTTGCAGCATGGGTCTAACAATGGTTTTCCCTGGCCTCTTTACTCCCTCTAAATAGCAAAGCACACAGTTTGGAAGAATAATGGCCATCACACTGACAGTCTGATGTCGATCTCAATCTGTTGTAGCAAGACCCATTTGCAAATGTGCAGAATAGGCCCTGTGCATGCTTATTGGTGCTTTGCACAAGATGTCACATCTATCCCCATCTGTCCATCCCAGCCCATCCAGCTAGGTAAAGCACTGAACCAGCCCCCACCTTTCACCATATCCCCTAGCTCCTATCCAACCCTATACATACTTACTATATTCCTGATGACCGATGACCGGGCAGGTCCTCATCTCCGGCTTAGAAAATGGAAACATATTATCCCATTTTCTGGTCAAGCTGAAGCCAGTGGCTGTGTCCATGAGAGCTGCTTCACTTGCTTCAGTGATTAATGTCCATCTCTAAATTATGTCCAAACGTCATATGTATTTAATGTTGATTGCATTGTCACTAAATCCTCACACCAGAATAAACAACCCAAAGAATTAAGAGTGTTACAGCTTTGATAATCTTCTATTTCAGTTAAATACTTGTATTTTTGTGAGCTAATTCACATGATTTATTGATTTTATTTAATTGTAATTCAAAGGAAAGGGAAATACTTAAAGCTAATTTAAGAATGTTAAGGTAAATAAAAAAAAAAAAAAAAAATAACACCTAGTGCTGGAGGCTAATAAAGTGGCTTAAGTAAGATGAATTGGCATTTTTTAATATAGCAAACACAAGCTGATCATTCACTTGCTTGAAGCTACAACAACATCTCCACTATTCTCTACAGTCCAAGGCCATTAGAGCGTCTAAAATTTTTTTTCAGAAAACGCCTGCTCCCCAGGGTTTTTCCAATTCCTATTGTTTCTAAAAGGGAGTATACAACATTTGAGCTTTGTAGGTGCAGGGAAAATATTGCCTTTATGGATATTTTTAATACAGGTTTTTAGAATCCTGGCATTTTCTTTTGATGTTCTTCAACCGACTGCAAGTATGCTGTTGCTCCTCGTTCTTCGTAATTCTTCCAGAACAATCTAGAATATGCTTGACTTCTCTTTCTGCAGTATCATTATCTACTGTTAGGGAGATAGGGATAGAACAGGGAACTATAGCTGATAAAGTACCTGTAGCAAGAGTAACTGACAATTACCAGGAGCATAGAGGTGAGGATGGCCACAATCCCAACCCTGACTCTGTTAATCCCTTCAGAGATTCACCTATAATAGCCACGTTTGAAGTGGCGAATTAGGTCCGTCCCAACTTCGGTGCCACCAGGCCTTGCAGGGACAGAAGATGCCCAACACCTCCAGAGCAGACAAGAGAAAGACTAACTTAAACCCGTAAAAATGGGAAACAAAACCAAATGTGGCACAGCTGTCCACCACAGGAGGGATTACTCCAGCAGTCCAACATACACGTAAACTAACAGGTGAACTCTAAGCGTGTCTATTCAGGAAGGTGGTCAAGTAGGAAATAGTGATACATTTTCCTCCCTAACTACCGTAAATGCAACAATGCATGCAATGCACCGTATTCCCGGTGGAATAAATGAGCATCACTTTGTCACTCCGGGACTCCAAATGGTTAAAAGTCACTGTGCTTTACCAAAATGCCATAGAGTAAAGCACAGTCACTTTTAACCATTTGGAGTCCTGGAGTGACGCTCATTTATTCCGCCATACAGTATATATATATATATATATATATATATATATATATATATATATATATATATTGCGGTATGTACAGCGGCACTCAGGTCCAAAGAAAATGATTGAGACAGTTTGCTTACATAAAGCCAACATTTCACTGAGTATCACCGAATTTTCATCAGGGCAAACAAATAAAACATAGAGCATTCATCATTTATGTGCTGTCATTACCATCACCAGAGCCAACTGAGCCATACAGCTGCACTGCTGCGCTGTAGTTCCAGCCTCACTGTGTGACATCACCACATGTGCACCCATCATCATAACTGTCAGAAAAGATGCAACTTGTAACATGGTATACAGTTCCCATCAGGTATACAGGTGGCTAAAGGGCGACGCAGGTTCCAATAGGAACCGATATAGACAGAACCGATTTAGACAGAATTACTCATCAACCTCCGCGTCCAATTCCGACTCTGAGAGAGGGGATAACGACCAGAGATCTCAGAAACCCCCCACCGGGTCTTTTTCCCGGGATACCCGAGCGAAAAACAGAGGGAGGCCGGGGGACGATCAAGATACCCCTCCAGAAGGGGTGGGTATAACAAGAAAAAGACGAGGCAGGAATCCCAGATAATGGATTCAGTAATTAATCTGTCAAGCCATCAACTCACCGAGAGCGAGACTAAACTATTGTCTCTTGGTTTTTCATTTGTGCCTACCTGTGACCAAAAGCCTTTTCAGTCCACTGTAGACCATTATAAGTTTGGGCGCAAGCTTCGGCTCAGAGAATTTTTCAAAAGTGGTTCTAGTACTACAGAGATACCATTATTTAAACAACCAAGTTTGTTCGACCCTTCTAGTGCCAATCCCAGCATCAAAACATATCTAAGACTTACTGACTGTGCAAGGGACCCGCCCTCCCCACGTCCACAATTCCATAACTTGCAGATACCTGAACGTGAAGCTTTAAAATCCTTGATGGCCAACGACTCCCTGGTCTTTAGACAGGCCGATAAGGGGGGTGCGTTGGTCATCCAGGATTGGGCAGACTACGATAAAGAGATCCTAAGACAATTGAGCGATAGCCTGGTATACCAATGTCTCTCAGGGGACCCTGGAGTACGGGTTAAAAAGGAGGTTGATAGCGTTTTAGATCTAGCTTTATCTGCGGGGTGGATTGATGAGCATGTTTGTGGCTTTTTGAGGGTGGACTACCCAATTTGTCCAATAATCTACACGATGCCAAAGATCCACAAGGGCATGACGGATCCCCCTGGCCGACCAATTATCTCGGCCCGGGGATCCGTCCTGCAGCCTTTGGCAATTTATGTGGATCATTATCTACAACCTTATGTTACGAAAACGTCCAGTTACTTACGTGATACTGGTGACTTGCTACAAAGCATTAAGAACATTCCAGCTATACCCCCTGAAGCTATCCTAGTGACAATGGACGTCGCATCTTTGTATACTGTGATCCCCCATGGGGAGGGCTTAGAAGTGATTAGATTCACACTGCAAGATGAACTTCGTGGAGGTCCCCCCACTGAGTTTCTGGTGGAACTAACCACATTGGTGTTGACTAAAAACTATTTTTTATACAAGGATAAGTACTTTGTACAAAAGACTGGCACCGCCATGGGGTCGAATTTGGCACCGGCGTATGCCAACTTATACATGGCGTGTTATGAACAGCGACATATCTTTCCCGTATATGGGACTAAAATATTTTACTACCGTCGATACATAGACGATGTTTTTCTGATTTGGCTAGGGAGTGAGAGTGACCTGAAGGATATGCTTTTTTGTTTGAATGACCTGGAGACACCGATCCGCTTCACCTTTTCTTTAAGTTGTTGTGAAATTAATTTCCTTGATGTTACCCTCTTTAAGGATGGGTGTGGTCTAGGGTCCAGACTGTATCGCAAGGACACTGATAGAAATTCTTTACTCCATGCAACGAGCCACCATCCTCCTCATTTAAAAGAGAACTTACCTGTGTCCCAATTTTTAAGGGTTCTAAGGAACAATACAGCTACCGCGACGATGGAAGAACAGATTGGAGAGATGTACTCCAGATTTAAACAACGTGGCTACTCAGATTCCACCCTCTCCAGATGCCTCACCAAGGCAAGGTCCAAAAATTCAGCAGAACATCTAGTGCCACCCACAACTGATAAGAAACCAAGAATGATTTATGCCAATACTTTCGATACAGGGGCGCACACTAGGAAGAAGAAACTTGCCAAATACTGGCCAATTATTGCCACTGACCCGGCTTTCACTGGGGTTAGTAAAATACCTCCTATGTGTGCATACAGACGAGGAAGCAACCTCAAGGATCTGTTAATGAGACCTCTCTGCCAACCAAAAACAGATACAGGCACCTGGTTATCGCGTCCCAAAAACGGTTGTTTTAGGTGCAGTGATTGCACTACCTGCAGGTCCATGTTGACAGGACCAGCTTTTGCTCACCCGCACAGTGGGAAGAAGATTACTATAAGACATCGGCTCCATTGCAGATTGGATTATGTAATCTACATCCTAATCTGCCCATGCGGGCTATACTATGTGGGCCTGACCAAGCGTGACTTCCGAGAGAGGATGGCCAATCACAGGACCACGATCAGGGCAGCAATTGTTGCGAAAACCTCGGACAAACCTGTCGCTAAGCATTTTGCCAAAATGGGCCACAGTGTGGCGAGCCTTCGATGCATGTTGATAGATCATATCCCGAAACCAGTGAGAGGTGGTGACAGGGACACCATGCTTAAAAAACGTGAAGCCAAATGGATCTTTGAATTGGGCACGATTGCCCCCAAAGGCCTAAATGAGGCAAATCCACTATCTATCTTTTTGCGGTAAATAACTTCTGATGCCCCTTTCCTGTTTTTTCATTTTTATGGTTATGTTTCCAGTTGCCTTGGTTCGGATTTTTGTTTTTTTGAAGTTGGATTTGGTGTCTCCAGGTCATTCTTTATATATTATTTTAGTACTCTTTATATATTATTTAAGTATTGTTTATGTCTTGATAGATGGTTTGATATATTCTATTTAATTTAATTCTTATGTATTCTTTATATATCTTGAAGTCACTATACCTGGTATTTATGATATGTGTGTCTCACATCCGATAATATTGTGAGAGGATATCCTTTGAAGTGGTATACACCCCCTATGGGGCATTGTGTCTTTAAATTTCTTATTAATAAGTTTTCTATAAAATATAAAATTATTCAAACAGTATAAAATAGAAAATAACAAAAATAGTATACTAATGCACATTTTATCTATATATACTTTTTGTGTCACTTGGTTGGGCTGTTCCTTGTGTCAACAAGTGGTGACACATGGAGATTTATTTTTGATGTTTTATTTTTGATGTTTTATTTTTGATGTTTTGTATAGTATATTTATTTGTATATAAGTTTCCTTTGTGTATATTTCGATATTTCGTTATGTATTTTGCCAGTACTAGTGAGGCCGCCCGGGCTGGTTTATAAATACCACAACATCTTTCATATTGCTCTAATGTCCCTTGTTCCCCGCTGTCTGGTGCTCTTTAAGCCTCAGCCACGCTGTCATGACAACCCTAATTGTACACAACGGCGGTGTGCGCTTTGTATGACACGCGTATGACACGCGGAAGCTCCCCTTAGTAATTACCGGTGGAACGCTAGTTCCTTTTCCGGTCTAGCGCAGATGACACTGGGAGCTTGACACGCGGAAGTTCCCCGCGATACAAGCGGGTGGAACGCATAATCTACTTCCGGTCCAGCGGGACTCAAGTGTTTAGCGCTATACAGCGCTTGTATGCTCTGATATCATTAGTTATCACATTCTGGTACTAGTCGTTTTGCTTATGTTCATTTTCCAAGTTAGTAAATTGCCTGAACTTTATTTATATGCCCTTAACTTACGATGGTACCAATTTTGATGTTGCACAAGGAAGTGCGGTGATCACTTCCGGTGAGATGGTATTTAAACTGGCCCGGCGAGGCTATACAGTTGTATCTCCTCCATGGATGGATACCAGGTTGCCTATTGGTTGGGTATGATACTTGTTATTTATGCTGATATTCTCCTGATGACGATCCTTTGATCGAAACGTCACGTCACGTCGGATGTACTTTCATTTCATGAATAAATTTGTTTGCTGAATTTAAGACCTTGGTGAGTGCCCATTTCTCTATATCTCTATATTCGTATGATGTTCATTCATCTGTTGGAGCACCCCCTATGATAACAATCTTCCTTGAGTGCGGACTCTCCTACATATATATATATATATATATATATATATATATATATATTGCGGTATGTACAGCGGCACTCAGGTCCAAAGAAAATGATTGAGACAGTTTGCTTACATAAAGCCAACATTTCACTGAGTATCACCGAATTTTCATCAGGGCAAACAAATAAAACATAGAGCATTCATCATTTATGTGCTGTCATTACCATCACCAGAGCCAACTGAGCCATACAGCTGCACTGCTGCGCTGTAGTTCCAGCCTCACTGTGTGACATCACCACATGTGCACCCATCATCATAACTGTCAGAAAAGATGCAACTTGTAACATGGTATACATACATCAAAGTGAACATGATACAATGTAAATAGAATAGCCGCACAGATTCAGCAAAGAGAAAAATATATTAAAGGAAACAATTCAGACCTAATGATTCATTAAGTTCCCGTGGACTCAAAGAGTCTAATGCAAAAATCTATTTTGCCTCCCTTTGTAACAGTAATTTCGATCTATTACCACCCTGTACCAGAGGTGGAATATAGTCTATTATTTTGTGTTTGAGTGCAGTAGGAGAATAGCCCATGGCAACATAATGTCTTGCCACAAGCTGTTCGCTGATGCCTTTAAGCACCGCAGCATGTATGGCCAGTCTATGTTTTGCCGTATCATATGTATTTTGAACTGACAATCCGTTTTGCCTATGTAAAACTTGCCACAGGGGCAAACAATCAGATAAACAATGAACTTTGAGGAGCATGTCAAATGATATTTAATGGGAAAGAGCTTGGTGTTTGGTAGTATCCCCCACCCACATGTAACTGCTTGTTGCACATCCCATCCATTTTACACAGCCTACTTTGGGAGCGCTTAGGAATGTAGAGGGAGTGGATTGATCAAACCCGGTGATATCGTTGTGGACCAGATGATCGCACAGATGCGTCCTCTGGAGTAACTAACCATAAGTTTCTTATTAGATATTCCTGACAAATCTTTATCTGAGGTAATGATCGGCCAATATGATCTAGTAGCCGTTTTAGATATATGGCTGGCTGTATTGTACCGGTTAGCCCAAAAAATTATATTGCTGGTTTTGTTACGGGAATTGGCTAGTACCTTTTCTTTAGTTTGTACAAGAAGCTGCCGGTTACAACCCATCTCACAGAATTTGTCAATCATAATATCAAGCTGCACCCTCAAATCAGCATCATCGCTGAATATTCTGCATACTCGCAGCATTTGCAAATAAGGTAAACCTTTTACCACTGCTGGCGGACGAAAACTTGTTGAAGATAACAACATATTTCTGTCCGCAAATTTCACATGTAATGATGTGTTCAGTGAGCCATTAAAAAATATAATATGCACATCTGGGAAATCAATGGAAGTGTCAGAGCACTTACAGGTCAATTTAATGGGGCTGTCATTATATTTTGACTATCTATAACATTAATGAGGGAGATTTTTAACCCTTCCATATAATGATCATATTGTCTATATACCTTGAGTAATAGACAATATTGGCAGCCACTGCTGGATCTGTAAACAATATCTCCCTCTCTACTGCCATCATGTATGCATTCACATATGATGGGGCCACTGAGGACCCCATCGCACATCCATTAACCTGTAGGAAGAACCGGCCATCAAAATAAAAATAAATTTTTGGTAAGAGCCAATTCTAAAAGGTCACAAAAAAAACCAACATCGGGGCCTTTGTATGAGGTGCTACAGGAGATGAGGTGCCGGGTAGCAGCAATACCTTGTTGATAGGGTATATTATTTATTTATTAACAGTTTCTTATATAGCGCATACATATTCTGCAGCACTTTACAGAGTACAGTTGACCATGCACATCAGTCCCTGCCTCAGTGGAGCTTACAATCTATATTCTCTACCACATGTACATGCACACACATTCATTCTAGTCTTAATTTAGTTGGGTACCAAACAACCTACCAGTATATTTTTGGATTGTGTGAGGAAACCGAAGTACCCGGAGGACACCCACGCAAACACAGGGAGAATATACAGACTCTGCACAGTTAGGGCCATGGTGGGTATCGAATCTGTGAACTTAGTGCTGTGAGGCAGTAATGCTAATTATTATACCATCCATGCTGCCCATGTATACTGGTATATAGCGAGTTCACATCAATACTGCATAATATGCAACCTGGTGGAATTTCGCGCAAATTTTTTAATGCTACTAGTAAAGCAGTGGTATCCTAAAAAGTATACTGGGAATCCTGTACAACGGGTTGCAGATACACATCCAAATATGCAAAAACTGGCTGAAAAATTACCCAATTCTTTGTGAATTTTGGGCAGGGTATATTGCAATGGTTTGATGGGAAATTCACAGGTAAGTAGTTTTCTAGCTGAATTGGTGATAACACCTGCCATAACCTATTTTGGTTAATATTACGTTTAAATGAGGCAGTGGGATCAGTGGTCAACAAATGCTAAGTGTTGACATCAGCCAACTCATGCTCAATTCCCATTTTATAGTCAGTTAGATTCTGACCTACAATTGAGCTGCCATTGTCCGCAGCTCAGATCACAATGTCACGCCTGGAGCCCAATGATTTTAATGATTCAGTTTTCAATTTTATTAAGGTTTGGACAATGAGCAGTAGTACTTTTGTTGACTGCATTTATGGATGAGTCTACCAGTCTGACTTATGATTTAATTGAAGTGTTAGTTGAAGGAAGGTAACATTTTGACCTGGGTGCTAATATATGCAGTTCTACTGATAGAGCTTCTACACCACTAGTACATCCCTTTGAACCAAAGAACTCCTGGAGCTTTAGTTGACAATTTAATATGAAGGTTTGAGTCTTCCATAAAGAAGGGTCAAAGTAGGACGTCCTAACAAAATTCAAGCCTTTTGTTAAGACGTCTTATTCAACACTGGACAATGAGGTGAATGACAAGTTGAAAATTACTTCTTGAGGACCATTTGCTTGCACGCCTTGGACCCGCCTCCACTAGCCCCCTCCACGGTTGGTTCTCCGTTTCCCGCTACCTGCGCTGTGTGCGTACCGCTAAAGGTATAAAGCGGTTCCTGGAAGGTCATTGTCACTTGCCGAGTTGGCCAAGTCATTGGAGGAACCTGAATGTAGGCCCCGCCACAATCTGCGGTGTTCTTTACAGTATATTGATTATTTCTATTGATATTTCCACTGAGCCAGCTATACACATTTTGTGTCTCATAGTCATTGCTGACTTTCAGAGATTTTTCCTTCTTGTACTTAATTAACTCTTTCTGGTAATTGGCAATCTGTGACTGTATTGTGTCCAACCATTTATCAGTTGTATCATTGGCAAGGATAGATTTATGCATAGATTGAATTGTGCAATTTTTGCCTTTTTAGAATTCTATTACTTAGTGGATTCCTCCATAACCAGGAGTAACAAGTCGAAGGAGCACTTGTTAAGAATTGCACACCACTTTTTACAGAATGGAACACTGTGGCGGCCTATGGTGGGAATATTGCTAAATTGAAACCCTCTGGGTATTGAATGCCTCAGTCATCCTTAATCTATTTTACATCTAATATGTTTTAACTTTTTCTTAAAAACAAACAAACGACTAAAGCAGTTCACAAAATGTTACAAAGGGAGGCAAAATGGATGTTTGCATAAGACTCATTGAGTCCACGGGGCCTTAATGAATCATTAGGTCTGAATTCTTTCCTTTAATCTGTTGTTCTCTTTGCTGATTCTGTGTGGCTATTCTATTTACATTGTATCATGTTCACATTGATGTATGTATACCATGTTACAAGTTGCATCTTTTCTGACAGCTTATGTGTTAGGGCCGTGAGCTCTCGGCGCCGGAGGGCTGGTGCTGAAAGGCAGCACACAGTACTTCCGCCCGGCACCTCCGTGTGCTCACGCGTCACTTCCGCCCGGCGGGATGACGCTGCTTCCGGCCGGCAGGGAGACGCTGTTAGCTGCCCGCGGCGTAGCCCGGCAGACGCTCAGCGGTTGCCGGGTAACAGGGGATGCCAAAGGGGCGCGCGCTCGGCCACCTGAGCTCTATCAAGAGCCGGTGGGCAGTGTCCTGTGAGGCGGTGGCTCATTGGCTGCACCATCTCTTTTAAGGGATGGCTGCAAGCATGTCCACGCCGGTTATAGCGCTTGCTTAGCTATATCTGGTCCTGCCGCTGTCCCTGGTTTCCTGCTCCCGGATACTCCAGTTCTAGTACCCTGCATTTGGATCCTCCTGCCAGTTCCTATCTTGGGCTCATGTAAGTGCTCCTGTGGAGCCTGGCTGTTCTAGTCTCCATTCGTTGGGGCATTTGCCCAGTACTTTATTTTGCTCATTGTGGGCCGTTCAGCCCGGTTATTTCAGTTTGGGCTCAGCTCATCCTCTGTTTCTGCCCAGGTCACGTTTTTGACCTCCAGGGCTTGTTTCTTAGTTCGGTTATTCCCCGGCTTCGTGGATCGCAGAGTAGGGCATTCCACCACTCCCCGTCCCTGGGGTTTTGGGGTTTCGCTCCTTTGTTTACTCTGTATATTATGTGGTGATACCCCTTGCATTCCCCTTTGTGCTTGCGACTGGGTCGCGTTCCTGTCCTTGGCCAGGTGCCAGCAGACAGGGTGTCTATTTTCAGTTAGGCCCTTAGTTAGATTCCCCTCTTGAGCATACCTCTGGCGATCACTTGCTCTTTGTCCCCCACATAAGACCTGGCTGCATCGGGGTCGGAGCGGGCTTAACTCGCTCCTTCGAACGTGGCGGCCACAGGTGAAGCCTAGCACACGCAGGGGCTTGTCATCTGTCAGAGGTACTCAACAGAGAGAGTGTAGGGGTCGCTGTGGCCGTCCTAACCGGCGGTCCCGGCTACGGGCTCACGCCTGACATTAATCTCTCAGCCATCGGTCCTTATACAGTCAGCCTTAACATTATGTTGTTATGGTGATGGGCGCATATGTTGTGACATCACACAGTGGGGCCGGAACCGGTTCAGATGGCTCTGGTGATGGTATTGACAGCACATAAATGGTGAGTGCTCTATGTTTTATTTGTTTGCCCTGATGAAAATGGTGATATTCATTGAAACGTTGGCTTTATGTAAGCAAACTGTTTCAGTCGTTTTTTTTGGACCTGAGTGCTGCCGTACCTACTGAAATGTCTTGGAGTACTTTCTCCTTAAATTTACGGATGGCAACAGGCACAGTTACACATTAATCAGTGAGTGCCATTACCCTGCTTTGCGATATTGGTTGAACCATTTGGCTATAGTGGCTCTCTATCTGGTCTGGGCACCCTGTGATCGTATCAAGAATTCTGTTTTTATCATCGCAGACCTTTGGGTGTTTGGTCCAACGAATTTGGGCACACCTGGATTTATTTCCTGATTTTGCTTCAGTCTATCCATTAGTTGCATCACCATGGATAATAAGTTTGAAAGAATTGTTCTGGAAAGAGGTGACATTCATTCATATTTTGATGCGGAAGCATTATTTTTAAGGACAAAATATTTGCCTCCCCATATAACATCTCTACACTGGACCTGTTCCATGAATCAATGAAATTTAAAAAATGCGAACTGGACTTTTATTACCATGCAGCCACCTTATCTGAATAATACATGGATAAAAAATACCCAGAAGGTTTCGAATTAGCAATATTGCCACCATAGGCCACCACAGTGTTCCATACTGTAAAAAGTGGTGTGTGATTCTTAACAAGTGCTTCTTCGACTTGTTATTCCTGGTCATGGAGGAATCCACTAATGAATTAAATACTACAAAGGATAAAATTGCACAATTTGAATCTATGCATATATCTACCCTTGCCAATGATACATCTGATCAATGGTTGGACAAAATACAGTCACAGATTGCCAATTACCAGAAATAGTTAATTAAGTACAAGAAGGAAAAATCTCTGAAAGTCAGCAATGACCATGAGACACAAAATGTGTATAGCTGGCTCACTGGAAATACCAACTGAAATAATGGGACGGGACCTTTGTTCAGGTTCGGCCAACTAGGCAAGTGACCTTCCTAGACCTTCCAGGAACTGCTTTATCCCTTTAGCGGTACACACATGGGCAAAGGTAGCAGGAAATGGAGACCCAACTGTAGTGGGGGCCAGTGGAGGTGGGTCCAAGGTGCGCAAGCCACCAGTCCTCAAGAAGTAATTTTCAATTTGTAATCCACCTTATTGACCAGTGTTGAATATGTCTTAAGAAAAGGCCTGAATTTTCTTCCTACAACCTACTGTACTTTGACCCTTTTATATGAAAGACTGAAACCTTCAAATTAAATTGTCAACTAAAGCTCCAGGAGTTCTTTGGTTCAAAGGGATGTACTAGTGGTGAAGAAGCTCCACCAGCAGAACTGCATAAATTAGCACCCAGGTCAAAATTTGATCCACCTTCAACTAACGCTTCAATTAAATCATACATCAGACTGTTTGACTCATCCATAAATGCAGTTGACAAAAGTACTACTGCTCATCGTCCAAGCCTTAATAAAATTGAATTTGAAGCATTAAAATCATTGGGCTCCAGGCGTGACATTGTGATCCGAGCTGCCGACAAAGGCGGCTCAATTGTAGTTCAGAATCAAACTGACTATAAAAGGGAAACTGAGCACCAGTTGGCTGATGTCAACACTTATCATTTTTTGACCACTGATCCCACTGCCTCATTTAAACGTAATCTTGACCAATATCTTGACACCGCATTTATGGCAGGTGTTATCACTAATTCAGTTAGAAAATTACTTACCTGTGAATTTCCCATCAAAACATTGCTATATACCCTGCCAAAATTCACAAAAAATTGCTTAACCCCCCATGGCAGACCCATCACCTTTGCCAGGGGGTCAGTTTTTCAGCCGATTTCTGCATATTTTGATGTGTATCTGCAACCCGTTGTACAGGATTCCCAATATTCTTTACAGGATACCACTGCTTTACTAGTAGCGTTAAAAAATTGGAGCAACATTCCTCCAGATTGCATATTGTGCAGTATTAATGTGAACTTTCTATATACCAGTATACCCCATCAACAAGGTATTCCTGCTACCCAGCACCTCACCTCCAGTAGCTCCTCATACAAAGATGTTGTTGTTTTTTGTGACCTTTTAGAATAGGTTCTTACCAAAAAAAATATTTTTATTTTGATGGCCGGTTCTTCCTACAGGTTAGTGGGTGTGCGATGGGGTCCTCAGTGGCCCCATCATATGTGAATGTGTACATGATGGCTGTAGAGAGGGACATATTCTTTACAGATCCAGCAGTGGCTGCCAATATCATCTATTACTCAAGGTATATAGACGATATGATCCTTATATGGAAAATCTCCCTCATAGCCAAAATAATAGTGACAGCCCCATTAAATCTGTACGTGCTCTGACACAGCCATTGATTCTTAGATGTGCATATTACATTTATGAATGGCTCACTGAAGACATCATTACATGTGAAATCTACAGACAGAAATATGTTGATATCTCCAACAAGTTTTTGTCCGCCAGCAGTGGTAAAAAGTGGTAAACCTTATTTGCAAATGCTGTGAGTAAGTTGTAGTTGTAGTAAGTTTTACATAGACAAAACGGTCTGTCAGTTCAAAGTATGTGTGGCAAAGTATAGACTGGCCATACGTGCCTAAAGACATCAGCGAACAGCCTGTGGCAAGACATTATGCTGCCATGGGCCATTCTCCCACTACACTCAAACACAAAATAATAGACCACATTCAACCTCTGGTACAGGGTGGTAACACATCGAAATTACTGTTACAAAGGGAGGCAAAATGGACTTTTGCATTAGACTCATTGAGTCTATAGGGCCTTAATGAATCATTAGGTCTGAATTGTTCCTTTAATATATTGTTCTGTTTGCTGAATCTGTGCGGCTATTCTATTTACATTGTATCATGTTCACTTTGATGTATGTATACCATGTTACAAGTTGCATCTTTTCTGACAGCTGATGTTGTTATGGTGACGGGCGCACATGTGGTGACATCACACAGTGCGGCAGTGCGGCCGCCCGGCTCAGGCGGTTCCGGTGATGGTAATGACAGCACATAACTGGTGAGTGCTCTATGTTTTATTTGTTTTCCCTGATGAAAATGAGGTGATACACATTGAAACGTTGGCTTTATGTAAGCAAACTGTCTGTCATTTTCTTTGGACGTGAGTGCCGCCGTACATACTGCAATGTCTTGGTAACAATGGCTACAGGCACAGTTACAAATTAGTCAGTGAGTGCCATTACCCTGCAGCACCTGTTCTCTCCACTATGAAGATTTGTTCCTACAATGCTGATAGCTGATGTCTAATCCAAACCAAGTAATGCTCCTTGATAAAGGTCTGTGCTCTAAGGTCTGAAACATCGGGGCATAATAATGGATATTTCAAGTGTCTGCAAATTAAGTTGTCTATATTGAAATAAAGAAAACTTTATAACATAGTTCTCAATACTTGTTATATTGGCGAGTGCCCAACATCCTACACCAACAGGTGTGGGAACCGTTGGACTATCTATCTATCTATTATCAGTTTCTTATATAGCACATACATTTTCCGCAGCACTTTACAGAGCATTTTTGAACATTTACATCAGTCCCTGCCCCAGTGGAGCTTACAATCTATATACCCTACCGCATGTACATGCACACACACATTCTAGGGTTAATTTTGTTGGGAGCCAATTAGCCTACCAGTATATTTTTGGATTGTGGGAGGAAACCGGAGTACCCGGAGGAAACCCACACAAGAACGGGGAGAATATACAAATTCTGCACAGAGACATGGTGGGGATCGAACCCATGACCGCAGTGCTGTGAGGCAGTAATGCTAACCAATACACCATCCGTACTACAGTATATATATATTTATCTAGCAAAGAGTTCAAACAAGTATTTTAAACAAAGCTAACATAAAGAGCACTAATAAGTATATTTCTGTTAAGAGTGACTATTAATATTTCATATATGACCCGGAAGTATTGATATGGAGGACAATTATTTAATATTGCTACACTCATCCTGTATTCTTTATAACAGACCATGTGCACTTTCAATAGCTGGAAGATTCATCAATTCCATGAAGCTATAGAATGTTAGATATATCTTTGCTAAAAATGGTTACAGCAAACTGTGATGAGATATAATTTCTGCTACACTTACTATCGCATCTCTGAGGACTCTGTAGAGGACTCTGAGTAAAGACATACAGGTTGAGTATTCCTTATCTGAATATCCGTTATCCAAATTATTCCAAAAACCATACATTCCAGAAAGTGAATTTTTTATTTTTTTTTGCTAAAAACCTACTGGGGACATTTGTAACAGCACTACTGGTGACACGATATGTAACTGCCACTATATATGTGCATGAAAATGATTGCTTGGCATTAAAATTTAGTGCCTGAGTTAGTACACAATTTTGTGTCATGTTTTGAAACCTTGTTTTTTGAACAAAAGAAATATATATGTGTGTATTTCATGTGGTTGATGTGTTTATAGTTTATACAGCATAAATGCAAGATACTTCAAAATACATAATTGAAAAATAAAAATATTCTGAAATACAGAATAATCTATTATCCAAAATTCTCCTGGTCCCGAGCATTTTGGATAAGGGATACTCAATGTGTATATGGTAATTATTTTATGTTTATGGAGCCAACCAAATACAGAAGAAAATATATTTAGAAGATACAGTACAGTTACTATTTTAGACTACTAAATGAAAAGAATTTAAAAGGGTCCCAATGTGTGCACTAGAAATAATACTGCAGTATGGCTTCGAACAATTAATACCCAGGTATTATTTATATGGTTTTGTTGGTACTTGTTTCCTAGCATGACGCCCACGATATTCAGTCGTATGGCCTTGTATTCAATTTAAAATTGTATACCATTGTATATGGCATACATTGCAATGCGATGCGATTTTAAATTGTATAAGCACCCTAATGGGTTTTTTTCAATGTTAAATGGTCACCCTATACAATTTTTTATTGTATAAGCACCTTAATAGGTGCTTACAATGTTAAATGCACCCCCACGCCACCACCACTATCAACGCCAACCCGAAGCGTGGCGAGCGCAGCGAGCCCCGGGAGGGGACGCGCATTACTTCACATGTATTCCGCATCTGCTCGCCACGCTTCTGGCTCGGTGGCTCGCTCACCACACTATATAAAATCAACTCCACGCTGACGTGGATAGTGGGGGTATGAAAAGGTCGGAGGACGCGTACCACCGCCCCTCGCGGGCTCACTGCGCTCGCTACGCTTTGGGTTGGCGTTGATAGTACGGGTGGCATGGGAGTGCTTTTAACATTGTAAGCACCTGTTATGGTGCTTATACAATTATTTATCTTATAGGGGGCACATTTAACATTGAAAATACCCATTAGGGTGCTTATACAATTGAAAATCGTATACCATTGTATATGCCATACAATGGCATACAAGTCGATGGTATACAATTTAAAACTGTATAACATCGGCTAACATCGCATCACTTACCATCGTATGCCTTATGGCAGTGGTAGCCAACCCTAGCCCTCGAGAGCTACCAACAGTTCACATTTTCCAGACAACCTAGATGCTGCACTCATTAATCACTGACACATTTTAAAAGATACACAGATGGAGCTAATTAGCTCACTTGTGATTCTGTGAGGAGACCTGCAAAACGTGCACTGCTGGTAGCTCTCGAGGACTAGGGTTGGCTACCCCAGCCTTATGGTATGTGATGGGCGCCATGCTAGGAAACAAGTACCATTTTGTTATATAGTATAGGTAAGTAGGATAATTGGTTTACTGTCATTATATTTGTTACCTTGGGAAAATGTAATTAAAGTGCAAGTACTTTTCTTGTCAATGAGTGTCCCAGGATAATTTCCTGGGACACTCATTGGTGGAAACAATATGACTAGGAAGACAAGTATTGTATTAGAATACCTGCTATACACTAACTACATATGTAAATTGCCAAATTTGCTAGATTATTCTACAGGCATTCCCAAATAGGCCTAAGGTTAATCAATACTTGGGTGGAGGCACTGATGGTTAACATTACACCCATTAACAGGAAGATCATCATGTGTACTTTTTTGGCAACTTGTAATTTAGTAGCCCAAAATCCCTTCAGTGGTCAAATTAGAACCAGAATCAGAATCAACATTAATGGCCATGTGTGCACACACAGTGTGTGAAGCACAAGCAGGGATGAGGGGCATTAAATACATTACATTGAGACATTACATGCGGGGAACACATGCCCGCCCAGCAGCACAGCACCTAGGCAGCCATCATTGGCACCACTGGTTGCTGCAGCAGCCTGGTAGGTAACAAAATAAGCAAGGCCAGTACAGTATCACACATGGAGCACATGTAGCTGAATGCACAGATCCTAGGCAGCCATTTGCGTCATCAACTTCCTGTAGGAGAACCAGCATGTGCGGTGGTGGTGGTGGGTGGTGGTGGGGGGAAGAGAGTCACTGAGGCCTGGGGAGAGTCAGTGAGGCCTGGGGCTGGAGTTGGGCCATCCCTGGGCTGAGTTCCACACTGCTGCCCCCTATAGTCTAATCATACCTCCTCCCTTGCGAGTGGGGGGGGGGGTGTCGCCACAGCATAGAGGGCTACCACATCTGCTGATGCCTGGGGGGACAGCGGTTGGGGCCTGCAGGCATGATCTTCCTCTGCCGTGGCTGGGTGCCGATGCGGGTCTCCTCCGGGTGCCGATGGGGGTCACCGCCGCATCTGGGGGTCATCATGCCGGGACTGACCCTCTGGTGCCATCCCCGGGGGCTGAGCTGTGTGCTGCTGAAGTCGAATCGGCAGCTAGGTCCAGTTCCGCTTCTTCCGAGCATCTCCTGCACGTGGGTTGTCGGCATATCCCAGGGCTGTGGCGGTGCGTCTGTTCTGGCCAAGGGGGGGGAATGATGGTCACCGTGCCGCCAGTGCCTGTCCTCCCTGTTCCTTCTCCCGCCCTCTCTCCATCCTTCTCCATTTACAGGGTGCCCAATTCTCCGGGGCTCCGTGGTCGCATGCGTGCGACAATCTCCAGACCCGACCGGAAGCTATTGTTCAATTACAGAACATTCTCACTCGCTCACTGTCTGACTGAACAACAAAATGTGTGTATTTGCACCATGTGTCCACCACTGCATGCATGCACTCTCGTCTGTTGTACATGTACATACTCAGTCACTCAGCATTTGCCTACGAAGCTCACATTTTGTATACTTTCGATTGGAGTGGCAAAAACTTTGGGGAGCAGGAGTTTTATGAAAAAATTTTTTTGAGACACCCTAAGGGCCGTAACTATGTGTGTGTGTGTGGGTGGGAGGGTTGTTAGGGGGTTGCATGTTCAGGCCGCTGGATGTGATACTCATATGTGTATGCAGTATGTGGTGGGGGGGATGGAGGAAGATCAAATTACTAGTGGGTGATGGGTTTAGGGTTAATAGAAACATAGAATTTGGCGTCAGAGCAGAACTACTTGGCCCATCTAGTCTGCCCCTTTTTTAAACACGTTACCTCAAACCATATTTGATCCTTATTTTTTGTAAGGATATAAATATGCATATCCCAAGCTTATTTAATGGTCAGGTTACTACAAGTCCTAGCAAGTCTGTCCTGGTATAAAGGTACTTGTGGAATTCTAGAATGCTTGAACTTTAAAGGTGCCCATACATTTAGGGGCTTTAAAGCAGACCATATTTGATTTTGGGCTGATTTCACCCAATTTCAGCACTTTGGGCTGATAAATCATTTGGAATCGGCTGTGTGTGTGACATCTGATCCAATCTGATGTGAGGTCCGACAGGCTGCACATAAGATCATGCCCCATTCTCGTCACCACCCGCTGCAGCTCCCCGGTTTTACATATGATAAATCGCATGCGATTTATCACGTGTAAAAAAAGGGCACATCAAGTGACAAATCATATGTGAGCCTCCTGGGGAACTGCCGTGCGGCTCCCAGGAGAATTAGGTCCAACTTGTCCTTATGATAAGTCGGTCTAATGTATGAGGGCCTTAAGGGTGTGCCTGTAATAAAATATACAAAAGAAACTCACTCAGAATATTGTACAGTATACTGTACATTTATTATATAAAAACACCCCCTCAAATATATTCTTTTACTATGCATTTTTTCATGCACACATGATTTATATACTTTTGAAAAGTTCATTACTGTGTTAGAAAGCAAAAATCAATTGGCTGTGCTTTTGGTATTTATCAGGAAGCAGATCAAGTGACAAAGGTGTAATGTATTTTCATGATAAGCAGTTGTGTTTGCTTTAGATAATAGAAAGAGAAAACACATGAAATTGCTTTTCATTTGTATCCTACTGTATATGGTGTCATAAAATAGACATATTAATTTGTTTCTATTGAATTTTTTTTCCGGGCTAGCTAATCCTTCATGTCATATTTTAAAATTACAATAGTAAAACCTTTTTTTTACTCTTGTTTTTTGGGAGAAATCCAAGGAAGTATTTAATCTTCTCGATGTAACCACTTGAACATTGCTTCTATTGCACTGTTTGTCTCAATAAGTCGTGGCTTATTTAGATGCATTTGTTTTTAAAGTAAGCATAATTCAGAAAAACATATTGAAGGACAATTGTTCATTCAAACCACGAAGACTGATGGTGTCCAGTCTATGTATCCACTTTGTTTCAATTTGCAGTAGCTGCTTTCTCCGATTACCTCAACGTAAATCCAGCTGTATTTTATCTACTATGGTATACTTTACCATACAAAGCTATGTTTAGCAAGTGCAAAGTGTTTTGCAACTGGTTGTTAATGGTCATTCTTTGCCAAAGCTACAGTATTCTTAAGATGTATCAATGTATTGCCATCCTGTCTCTAAAAGGTCTAATTGTCTTGCCGAGATAGCAGGGACATTTAATGAGGTATATGACAGAAGAGCTTGTACATGTCAGCGGGAGACGGATATTAATTTTGGGCCCCAAAGTGGGGGTGGGTACAAAACCTGCCTGGTGTCATGTACCAGCAGGTGGTGCAGCCTAGGCACCTATTACTTCCCCCCCATGTTTGGTTGATTGAAAGGTTGTCTTTTAGTAATGTCCGTCCTCACTGGAAGGTACCTAATAGTGCATCCTATAGTGTAGCAGGGCATAATCTATGAATGTCTTAGGGTCTTTAGCTCTCTGTCCTATTCTACTATGGACCACAAACTATCTGATACGGTATTGAAGCTGCAGATCTACCAGATCTTATCAGCAGTTTTAGTTGTAGATAAACTATTCTTGTCAAGGGTATCCCCTCGGGAGATATTGTTGACTTTGGTCATGGCTTGGTCAAGCATCCTCTGCAGATATACGCATTCTGGAAATTTGTCACTCATTAGCTTTACAGTTTTTGGCAGATTTTGTTCCTGACTGGTGAAATTTTAACTATCAGGAGTTGTGAATATGGCAAAGTTCTCTTAATAGCAGGAGGATGGTGACTTTTTGTATTCCAATCGTTAGGTTTTTGATATATGTCTGTCTGTATTGTCCCATCTTGGATGTAAATATTGACGTAAAAATAGTGTATTGACTGTTGGCTGAGTTTAAAAGTGAATTTGATGGGTCACTCCAAAGCATTGATTCTGTCGATTTGTTTCTGGATGGATTTCTCTGTACCACACCAGAATAATAGGACATCATCAATATATCAGAAATAAAAGTATAGATCTGATTTCATGTCCGAAGAGAAATATGGTTCATGTTCTACATGGTACATATAGGCATTAGCGTACAAGGGTGAGACGGGTGACCCCATCGCACACCCCGTATGCTGTTGGTAAAATTCTCTGTTGAACATTAAATAATTTCTTTTAAGTGGGAGCTCCAAGAGCTTCTTCATGAGTTCAGGTTGAGGGGCCTCTTAGAGATTTTCATTTTTCATCAGTAATTTCATTGCCTCTAAGTCCCCCTCATGTAGTATGTTTGTATATAAGCTTGTGATTTCCAAGGTGCATATGTTGGGTGGTATACGGTTCAAAGATTCTAGTTTCAATAAGAGTGCAGAAGAATCCCAAAGATATGTAGATTGAGCCTGAATACATGGTTGTACAAAAAAAGTCCAAAAATGCGGACACCTTACTGTAGATTGAATTCTGGTAGTCTAGTTTGATTTTTGTGGATTTTCAGCAAGCAGTATATAATGGGAGTCTAGGGAAACTCGATTTTAAGATATTGGCCACATCAATAGGGAGAGTTTTCTCAGAGGTTGCCTGATCCAGGATGAGGTCAAGCTCATTTTATATTGTACTGTACATTGGGATCTGACAATAAGCTATCATATACACCTGGATTGTTAAACTGGGAATACTTAGTGTTAACCAGCATGGGTTTGTGAAAAATTGATCATGCCAAACAAATGTACTAGGCTTCTATGAGGATGTCAGCAAAAACCTTGATAATGGAAATACTGTAGATGTGGTCTTCCTAGATTTTACTAAAGCTTTTGATACAGTGCCACAGAAGAGCTTAATAAATAAAATGGAAGACCTGGGATTAGAGGTAAGAATCTGTAGATGGCTGTGTAATAGAGAACAGAGAGTGGTTGTGAACAGTGCAGTTTCAAATATGATACCTGTTCTAAGTGGAGTACCTGAGGGTTCGGTACTAGGGCCCATTTTATTTAACATATTTATTAACAGTATTGGGCTGTGATTACTCAGCAATGTATCCATCTTTGCTGATGACACAAAACTGAGTAGAGTTATTAATTCAACAAGGATGTCTCCACACTTCAGAACGATCTTAACAAACTAGATGAGTGGGCAAAAAAGTGGAACATGAGGTTCAATGTGGATAAATGCAAGGTTATGCACCTTGGGCGACACAACCAGTGGGGAGGCATTGAGTAATTCAGTACTTGAGTAATTCAGTACTTGAAAAGGATCTAGGAGTCCAAATAGATAACAAATGGAGGTGTATTGCTCAATGTCACATAGCAACAAAAAAGGGCAACATAATTCTAGCATGTATAAAAATGGGCATGGAAACTAGGGACTTAAAAGTAATTATGCCACTGTACAAAGCATTGGTTAGACCACACCTTGAATATGGAGTACAATTCTGGGCCCCGCACTATAAAAAGGACATCATAGAACTGCCAAAAACCCAAAGAAGATCAACAAAGCTAATTAAGGGAATGGGGAATTTAAGCCATGAGGATAGACTGAGCAAATTGGGACTGTTTACACTAGAGACATTTAAGGGGGACATGCTCAACATGTACAAATATATCACCAGTGACATCCATCCAACTCCAGAGACCAGGATATATCTCCGGAGATGGATGGATGTCTCTGGTGAATTATCCTATCTTGAGATTTAGGAAAACATATATCTCTCTTATCACAATAATAATTATTGAGAGTGAAATATTATCTAAAATATATTTATTATATCTTATGTCGATATAATAGTACATGTATTTGACATCTGCAATTATATTCTAATAGACTTTACAATATAATATGCAGATTTCTTGTCATAACCTGATTCCCAAAATATGAGTTCAAGACTTGTTAACACAGTAATTGATGTATATGCTAAATATATATATATATATATATATATATATATATATATATATATATATATATATATATATACACCTTGTTGCTTATAACATGAAATAATTTATCAATTTAGACAGTTACAATACTAACATAAATGATATACTTACAAGTTACATGGGTACAGTGATCAGTGAATATCAATAACTACCTCCAGCACATTCTTCTCTGTTCCTCTGACTTCTCCTTCTCACTGACCTGTCTCACATCCTTCCACCTGACTCACTGAATGGCTGTCTAGCTGGTAGCTTCAGTTTTTATTCTAAATTTCTTAACTAAGGCTCCCTAATTTCAGGTTTCAAGGTGTTGTAAACATAACATGTCCTGCTTTGGTCAGCTGATTTAGGGGATGAGCATGGTGGGATTGCGGTGTCATAAAATCTGGCCTTCCTTAGTTAATCAAGGATCTGTTTGCCCAGGCTGTGAACAAAAGCTTGGTTTCCTTGCTTTGTCCTGCCATAAATCCTAGGTGCTGGACAAGGAGGCTTTATTATTCCCAAATACATCCTGAAACCAACTGTATGCACATCTGCCTTGACACTCTCTATCAGGGTTTTATTTTATACACTGGGATCAGGCATATGAACATTCTGAACTTAAGCTGTGAGGAAGTCTTATAAGCTGTGTCTTGACAAAGGCCACCTAGTGGCTGAAATGTCGACTACATGATAAAAAGTAAGATATAATTGCTTGGTGATTTACCATTATTAAAATGTCATTGCTATAATCTGGTGATTGTCCTTATAAGATTGAAAGGATCCTTTAAACTTGTCATGGCTATGAGTTTTGTGAACCTGGCGTATGTGTAAAGTCTGTGCGAGAGGGTGGAAATAGCCGCAGAGACAGAGAGCAATCCCTGACCGGGAATCAAACCCGGCCTTCAGCAGAGAGAAAGATATATCCTGACCACTGGATCACCAGGGAGTTGGTATTGAAAGCAGGATGATGAATATATAGTTGTATGACAGGTTATTAGTGTTCTATGGTTGAGGCAGATATGAATAGGACTGTACCGGACTGGATACTGGAAACAACTGAACCAGGCTGGATTCTGGGTATGAACAGGACTGGACTAACTGGATACAGGATATGACTGGAGGCCAGAAGAATTCACCAGGAGTACTGGACCGGATGTCAGGAGGTGCTAGCAAAGAGCACTAGTACTGGTAGCCAGAGACACACAGGTGCTGGCAGCTGGAAGCACACAGGAGCCGATAGCTGGAGGCGCACAGGATCTGGTAACTGAAGCAGAGGTTAACATGAACCAGGGAAGTCAGTAGACACACACAGGAGGCTCAGATACCACGCTCACCCTGAGCTGTGTGACTTAAGGAACTTGGAGTCCCAGGTCTCTCTATTTATACCTAGTTTATGGATGACTGGAGACAGGTGATTCAGAGACTCAGGCTGACACAGAATTGGATATCTCATGGTCAGATGATCTGATCATGTGATGTCAGAACTCCAGGTAGGCTTTGAAGTGGAGAGAGGCCTAGTAGGTCGTAAAACATTGAATCCTAACTCCTAAAATGCACTTGGAATGCTGGCTTTCAGATCCAAATACCAAAGAGCTGATTGCAGAGAATAATCAAGGTTGCAAAGTTGTAATTCAGTGAGAGTTCAAATGGAGAAATACTGAACTACTGCTAGCAGGGAGCTAAGGGGTTACAGCTGTCAGAACACTGGGCTAGAGTCTTTCATGTGTCTAATTAAGGAAAGCTGACCATAGTTTCACACACATAGTGATTGCAGCCTAGGTGCAGGCTGAATGAATCCAGGCAGAACATACTCGAAGACCATGTAGAAACTGGGAAACAGAAGAACAAACACCCATGTTCGTGACAGGACTCCCCTCTTCAAGGGTGGACTCTGGACACCCACCTTGAATCTTAGAGGAACGTGAAAATCTAATGCAGATCAACTTAAGACCTTCGTCGACGCCTCTTCTTATTCCGAGAATTTCTTGATTTGTGCAAAGAACTTTGAATCTTCAGTGAGGAGACGACAATCGCTAAACACGGGACCTCCAAGGAAGGCAGTAGCATCATGAACTTGATCAAATTCAGTTCAATTCAAGTCTGAGTCCAAGTCTAATGGGAGATATGACACTACATTATTGGAAACTTTAATAACTGCAGAATCTTGGAAGTAAGATGAAGCAGAAGATCCATCACGTATCATAATATCAGAAGAACTGGAGGTTTGAGAGACGTCAGGAGAATTGAAATTCTGAACAACCAATGAAGCAGAGGGATCATGAAACTTGGTAGAAACATAATCTGGAGATGACTGAGAAGTTTACTGGAGCTTTAAATCTTTTGGCGAAGAACTTAGTATCTTGCTGAGAGCGACGCCTAGATAACCAGATTCAATAGACAAATTCTTATAGGAGGAGATACTGTACTTGAACTATCCTTGTAATCATAGCACAAACTTGCAACAGATTGTTGTTGTTTAGATGAACCCACAGGAGTTACTTTTGGACAAAATTTGTTAACTACTACTTTACTAAAGGTTAAAAAATTCTGGAGCATGGGGTCATCTGAGTCAATGAATGGATTAGCCCAGTCCAAAGCTTCACCCCTGAAGGCTAGTAACAGATATCTGACTATATCATTTGGAGTAACGTTTGAAGAAGGATCCGATTCCATGGCAGCCAGGTATTGATCCACTAGACCAGCATATTGCAATGAATCTCCATCGAAATAAATAGATGAAAGAGCATCAGACTGACTCTCAGAAGTTGAAGCTGGTGAAAATACTGGAATGGAATGAGCTTGAGGAGCATCAGACTGACTTAAAATCTCATCTGAGGCTGAGAAAGCACTTGAAATTCCATTCCATATATAGTTCGGATAGAATCAGCACTCGTAACACTGAAATCAACAACCTGGGTTCCCTTGTAAGATAGCATATATCATCTTGGTGTAGATATGGCCCCCTCAGGGGCTAACTGACTATACTCACTTCACGGGTTTGTGAACAAGTGGTAAAAACTGCTTTTGTTGCAATATTTCAGGGTGCAAACCTCCGTTGTCAGGTAAGAAGTTGTTACCACTTGTTCACAATCCCTTGAAGTGCAGGTTGGTGAGTTAACCCCTGAGGGAGCCATGTCTGCACCAATACAATATACTGTATATATATATATATATATATATATATATATATATATATATATATATATATATATATATATATATATATATATATATACAAAAACCTGCACTCTCACTCTTTACATGAGCAGCCGCTGGGGTGCCATATAAATAGCAGTGTGGCAGAGGCTCACAAAGCTATACAAATACAGATACTCCCAAATTGCGAAAACAGCACTCACCCGACTTGTAGATATGGTCACCGGGATTTCTGTCCCAAAAGAGGTTTATTCGGTCAAATAGAATGCCTGCCGACATTTCGGTCCCTTAGGACCATTCTAAAGGCAGTACAGCAATGCAAATGTATCATCCAAAGTGGCAAAACTGTTATGTATATATTAAAATAGCATCAAATTTAAATGTTTTGTACACTAATCCCGACAGAAAAAATATCTAGACAACATTGCCTAGATCTTGTCTTAAAACTGTCGAGTCCATTTAGACAGCTTGACACTGAATAGGCTAAATCAGAGTAACATTACAGAGTTTAGACAATTAGACAAGAAGAAGTTGAAATATTCGACTTTAGACAGGCGAGGCAAACAAAATGAGTTGACAGGCGGAATGCTTTAGACTGGCAAGAAAAAAGTGAGCACGAATAGGCTAAATCAATTTGATCTTTTTTAGGCAGAAAATATGCTGTTTCCACAAAAACGACCAACACTGAATACCCCCATAAGTGTTTTGACTGGGAATTTTTTTTTCTATTCTGCATGCCACTCGACAATTCTCAATTAGAAACATGTTTTACTGTAAATAAACCAATTTTATTCAGTAACTACAGTACAACTAAGTGTATTATACCAAACACACCAAAAGTGAACCACCTTTATTTCATAAAATGTAGGTAGTTTATAACATATATATTAAGCTAATACTACAAATTGAGAGGGATAGAATAAAAAGTGTCTATACTGTAACTAGAAAAACAGTTTTGATTTTAAAAAACAAACAAACAATAAATGCTTATAAATGGAAGTCACATTTAACCTATTTAAGTTGACAATTACGTTATTTACCAAAGTATTTTAAGGAGAGATAAAATATGCATTTATGAGTCCAATGTGCTGTTGCATAGGATACTAACTTTGCCCTGCTTTGAAAATTAGCAGTCGGTAAATTAAGTTCTAAATTAAGAATCTGAAACAACAGCTTTTTTAATCAACAGATGAGGTTACACTTTTGAATCTTGTCCATTGGCACTAGAAATAATGTTTGCAGAAACAGTGTTGTTGTGCCATCTGGCACTGTGTAAAGTATAATTGACTAATTTCTTCTTTAACCCTGCTGAAAATCATAAATAGTCATACTTAATTTACTCACTAGCATAGACAGTTTGCTGTAGTTTCTTTACTGTAATTCAAATTGTAACTTTCAAACTGCATTAAGCCAATATCCATGTAGATTATATAGTCCTTAAGGAAGGATTTATTTAGCCCAAAGCATATTGGCCCTCATTCTGATTCACTCACAAAGCAGCAGTATTTCACTGCTTTGCGAGCCAACTAACACTGCCCACATGAATGCCCGCCCCCCTGCTGGACACTGAATGTCCCCACAGGACTGGGAATGAATGTTTTGCATAAACATCCATTTGCAGCCTTGTGTGTAGGCCCGAAATCATTTGATTCTTACAAACCATCAAATGATTTCTGAAGCGCTCGCTTATCTGTGTCATGGGCTGCGACCACAGCCACCGCTGTTATTCATGTTCTATGTACTCACCGAATGGACACTCCAGGTTTTGGCTGATCCACCTTGCCTTGTTTCGATGAATCAGGATATGTGGAGTAAGAAAGTCACACAGCACTCAAAAAGGTCCTCCTTATAGTCACCATAAAAGTCAGAATCCCAATGGGAATAATTGATTGGTTGGATCCTCCAAACATGTAAAAGAGAAAGGTACACAAATAGTGCATAACGTTTTGCAAACACACTATTTATTAAGGATGTACACTCACATTTAGTTGAAGGTTAAAAACACATAAAAAGTGACCCGGGGCAATACAGGATAACGATTGTCCAAATGGTAGAAGCAGTCAAGCTCCGGAACTGGAATTGCCGTCCAAGGGGGTGCAGAAATCACTGTCGTCTAATCGGGTAGAAATACAAGTGGCAAGGCACGCCAAACTAGTTTCGGATCACCTGGATCCTTACTCAGTAGCGTGTCCTGCCTTACCACAACTGGGTTTAAATACCATTCGGCCTCTGCCCCATTAGCTTCTTACTTCCGCTTTCCGCCAGAAGTAAGATGTCCATGCGTTCCACACGTCGGAGCGAGGGCGTTCCACCTGCATATTATAGCTTTATTCTGGAAGCAGGAAGTAAGATGTTTTGAATTAAAACATTTTATATTTTGATTTTGTTTTAACCCCTTCCTGACATTTGACGTACATTTACGTCATGGTCGGGATGTACTTCCCGACACATGACGTAAATGTACGTCATGACTTTAAAGTGTCACCGCGTCTAGAGACGCGGTGACAGAGGGACGATGTCTGCTGTCCCTGACAGCAGACATCTTCCCTCATTGCCCAGGGGGGGCAGCGATGCCCCCCCCCGATCGGCGATCGTTGCAATTGGCTGTTCAAATGTGAACAGCCAATTGCAGCGTTTACTGTGTTATGTATATAATTTTGACTCTGCTGCCCCCTAGTGTCCAAAAAAAAAAAAAGAAAGTTGAAATAATTAATGAAACATAAAGTTTACATATGGTCTATGTTAGTTATGAACTATTTTGAGTGGTGTGATTATTTGTCTCACAAGCAGAAAATTTAACATTTTGCAAATTGCAAAATGTTCAATTTTTTTACGACATTTTGGTATTTTTCACAAAAAAAAAAAACTGTATCGACCAAAATTTACCACTAACTTAAAGTACAATGTGTCATGAGAAAACAATCTCAAAATCACTGGGATAAGTAAAAGCAAAAAAAGTTATCCCCACTTAAGTGATACATGTCAGATTTGAAAAAAAGGCCTCTGTCAGGAAGGCAAAAACAGGCTGCGTCGGTAAGGGGTTAAGACCGTCTCTCCATGTAATTAAATGTGTGATAATATTGTGTTTTATGTAATGTGACATTCTTGTTTTATATTAATATGTTATTGTATTTTTACCCTGGTGCCCCACCGTGTTTACCCAAAAGGACTTATCAAAATCTTTGTCTTATTTATTTGCTTAGCACTAATATGTATCTGGAACTCAGGTTCCCATGCTTTGAAACACAAGTTCTTCCTGCTTCCAGAATAAAGTTATAATACATTGGTGGAACGCACACGCTCTGGCGCGTCGAACGCACGGACATCTTACTTCCTGCTTCCAGAATAAAACTATAATATGCTGGTGGAATGCACACGCTCCGACGTGTGGAAAGCATGGACATCTTCCTTCCGGCGGAAAGCGGAAGTAAGACGCTAATGGGACAGATGCCGAACGGTATTTAAACCCAGTTGTGGTAAGGCAGAACACGATACTGAGGAAGGATCCAGGTGATCCGAAACTAGTTTGGCGTGCCTTGCCACTTGTATTTCTACCCGATTGGACGACAGTGATTTCTGCACCCCCTTGGACGGCAATTCCAGTTCCGGAGCTTGACTGCTTCTACCATTTGGACAAGCGTTATCCTGTATTGCCCCGGGTCACTTTTTTATGTGTTTTTAACCTTAAACTAACTGTGAGTGTACATCCTTAATAAATAGTGTGTTTGCAAAACATTATGCACTATTCGTGTACCTTTCTCTTTTACATGTTTGGAGGATCCAACCAGCATCAATTATTCCCATTGGGATCCTGACTTTTATGGTGACTATAAGGAGGATCTTTTTGAGCGCTGTGTGACTTTCTTACTCCACATATCCTGATCTGTTTTTTTGAGGTGGTGATAGAATAACACCTCTAGATTGTTACCTGCTGCCTTAAAGTTTATTTGCGCAATTTAGCACTCAGTCACTTTATTTCTCACTTGATTCGATGCATACCTTAGTCTGTCTTGGGTGTGGCTTCTAAACCACTTGGAATATACTGTAGATGTGCTTTAAGTACTGAACCCTGCCAGTTATACTCCTGGGATACTCCTATTATATTCCTATGATATTCCTTGTCCCTGGTGATTTATACTGTCACAGAGATTCCTAGCAAACTTCTGTCTGAGATTATTCCGGAGTCCAGTGTATTCCAGCCTGTGAATCTAGGACCTCAGTGCAGCAGCTGTGTCCTAGATTGCTCCAGTCTGTGTCTGAGTATTTCACGTATCCTGTGAGATCCTGCCTGTCAGTGAATTATTGCATCCAGTTTGCGAGATTGTGTCTGTGTCCAGCTTCAGTATGGAGGTGTTGTGAGTACCAGTCACTTCCCCACACATTGTTGAGGAAGTTGCACCTTTCATTACGATCTGCCATTGGTATTCTCACAGTGCCAGCTGGAGCCATAGCTCTTGTACTGTGACAGATTTGCAGAGGTGGTTAGGGTGCAGGCCTAACCGTATGCAAACTTGTCTTGTTGTGTTTCTTATTTGTATGTCTCACAGCAGATGCCAGAGGCATTGGTCTAGCCTTGCGAGGTGTCGTATAGGTGCTTAGGTTGCTGATCTATCCACTCTACCTTTGTTATAGTTCTTGTTTGGTTTATTGCGACGGATTTGCATTTAAGTGGTAAAGGCTGCAAATCCTGTGTTAATCCTTGTCTGCAAGGATGCGTGCTCTAGTTTATGTTCATGTGCAGAGCCTAGTTTATCTTTGTATTGTCTAGTTAGTGGCATCCAAGTACAGGGTGGAGCTAATCTGCCCTGGACAGGTGGCTATTAGTGGCAAAGTCTAAGAACTCTGCAGGTGCCAGCTGACTCAGGGTATAGTAAGAGTCAGGGTTAGGCTCAGGTGCTGCTGTGGCTTCACCACCTTGGCCACAGAGCACAATTCAGTTGTAATGAACACCTTGCAGACCTGCCATTCACAGCGAGGGATAAATCTGAGTTCACCCCAGAGTATCATAACACTAAATCACTCTCTGGCGACTTAGATTAGCAGCACCCTGCTCCGAGAACAGGGGGGCAACTGATTTCTGGTGGTCAGCTGCCCACCCCCAAAGGCAAGAAGCCACTCACATTCGCATGGGGACACCCAGCATTTTCCTTGGTGCATCCAGCATTCTAAACCCTCCCCTTTAGAATGTAAGCTCTCACAAGCATGGCCCTCACTCCTCACGTACTTTTCTTAGAATATATATATCCATGCCACCCTAATTTGTCCTGTCCCCTGATGCTACTATCCATATTTATCATGTACTTGTCCTAAATTGTCTTGTATTGTAATTCTTTATGAGTTTTTGCTCATTTGTGTATTGTTAGGCCCCGTGCAACCTTTGTAGTGCCATATAAATAAACAATAATAATAATTATAAAAGACCATTTTATTTACTCCCTTATATTCACTTGCAGAGAATGTGAATAAATAGAGAAGGCAGTACCCAAAAGTTACTAACAAAGGCCAAACTGCAGGTGAGTTTAGGATAAAGGAAACACATAGGGTCTACCTTATACTAATTTACATGCATTTACCTGATTTTTAACGGTTAAGAGATATGACAGAGAGTGCTAACCACTCTGGAAAGATGTATTTACTGGAAAAAAATGAATATGTGGGAAAGCTATATTAATACTCTACACCAGACTCTAAAAGATCAGATTTGGAGATGCTTTCGGAATACACTTTGGTACTAAACTCAAATTTGTATACAAGATCCCCTGCTCTACTTTGACACTACTCCGCATTAGTACCTAACGTCCTCTTTTAGGGTTATGCGTATTGTCAATGTTGGCTTGGCGGTGGACCTAGACCCACCATGTCAGTGTAGAAGTATTCGTGTATTATTTTCTTTGATTATCATGCCCTTTTACACGATGACCATTCACTCATTACTGTACTGCTGTACTATACTGTTGTATTTTGACAAATTATTGTGTGATTTACTTACTGACTTATGTACGCAAAATATCTGTATTGCATTTTCTTTTTGCATTTCAATAAAAGAAAAAGAGATATGACAGAAAAAAGAAAGATAAACTTTTACACAAACTTGTCTTTTAACATTGTAAAGGTGAAGTCTCCAATCAAATTATATTTATTTTGTTATTTTCTTGCTAGATAAAGGATACCATGTTTTGTACTGCATGTTCAAACTCTCTCCCTACAGAGCCAGGCACAATCCCCCCAATGCATAATCAAACCCGCCAATCACAGCCTCAACAGGCAGCTTTTTGCCTGCACATCATGAGACTTCTTAAAAATAACGGCTATGCCATTTTCATCATAATATTTTGCTGTAATGCAAAGAGTGTAGTACAGAACTTTTGAGGAGATGTATCCAGGCTCCTAAAGAGTGAAGAGGTGTAAACAGGAAATACAGTAACCCATATAAATCAATTTGCTTTGAGCTGGAATTTATTAAGTCAATTCTAAATTTATAAGTTGATTGCTATTGGTAATTTAACTATTTACCCATACAGTATCTTCACTTTGTAGGAGGACTGATACTTCTCCCAGAAACAGTAGTTTGAGAGCCATCATTTAAATGTTTAGAAAATGTAATTTTGAGAACATTACATTAAAAAAAGTATTGCACCATTCAAGCACAGCTGTTAATCCATATTATTTGCCACCTGGTTTCATGTGGCAGAAGAACTGATTTCTGCTTTACTATATTGTTTGATTATATCAGTACTTCTGAACACAGTGGGCCTTATTCTGGTTCAAACACTCCCTTGTGCGTTCGCTCAGGGGGAGCGATGTTTGCTGTCTGTAAACGCACATTTCTGCACATGTGGGGTGTGAGCGGGCAAGGTTGAACTGCTAGTTCGCCGTCCCGTTCCATTACACCAGAAAGTATCTTAGGTTTACGCGTACCTTCCAGATGATTCAATAGTCTGCGACCATTGAATGATTTTTCCCCCTCACCCAAGGCTGTGAATGGATGTTTATGCAAAAATTCCATTTGCAGCTGTGCGGAGAACTCTGCGTTTGATGTGGGGGGATGCGTTTAATCTACACGCAACACTGTGAAATTTTCAGCATTGCTTGTGGACCAGAATAAGTTCCTGCATTATTTTCTTGTATACAGTATGATGTATAAAAGCAATTTTCATCTTACATAACTTAAATGAAAGCTGCACAATATCAATAACCATTTTCTATGAACCAATAAGCAGCTCAATATAGATTTTATATTCTGAAAGTAAACTGAATTAAATTCATGTCCAATAGTAAATAGTTGACTGACTGGCACACTGTTTTGCCTCTCACGGAAAATAATTTTGTGTTATAGCTTAATAAGCTTGGAACTGTTCTCATGACTGCCTGCAGCACTACAATTTTCAGCTCATGCTAATAGCATTGGAATAGGTTTATACTTTAGTACCTGCGTGACAATGTTTTCGATCATGTCAGATGAACATCTCAGGTTTTTTTCCCAGCTAATATAAAACTGATGCCAGTGTTAGTTCTAGTATGTGCTTGGGCTAGGTTGTATCTTATGTACACAGATACAAATATAGATATGAGTTGCCAGAGTTGCCCAATATACACAGATAAAGCAACTTTTGGTACTTGTGTATTATCACGGCGCCCGATTTCATCTAAATCGCATCCGATATCGCATCCGATTTATCGACCGATTTTCTGCCGATTTGATCTGCGATGCGATTTTGTGGCTGATTTGCGCCGATTTTTTGCCGATTTTCGGCCATTTCCATGTTATTCCATCCTTGCACACCCCCAGGTACTATGCGATGGTATGTGATGTGATTTTTGGGAAAATGCCCCTGATTGTACAATTAAATATCGCATAGAAACTCATGCCAGCAAGTGGCATGCGATGCGATGTGATTCGCAATGTTAAATGCACCCCCATTGTTAACGCCACCCCCACTATCAACGCCAACCCGAAGCGTGGCGATCGCAGCGAGCCCGCGAGGGGCGGCGGTACGCGTCCTCCGACCTTTTCATACCCCCACTATCCACGTCGGCGTGGAGTTGATTTTAGATAGTGTGGCGAGCACAGCGAGCCACCGAGCCCGAAGCGTGGCGAGCGGACGCGGATTACTTTACATGTAATCCGCATCCGCTCGCGACGCTTCGGGCTCGGTGGCGCGCTGCGCTCGCCACACTATCTAAAATCAACTCCACGCCGACATGTATAGTGGGGGTATGAAAAGGTCGGAGGACGCGTACCGCCGCCGCTCGCCACGCTTCGGGTTGGCGTTGATAGTGGGGGTGGCATTAACAATGGCGGTGCATTAACATTGTAAGCACCCATCAGGGTGATTGTACAATTACAAATCGAATCGCTTCATATGCATCGCATGGCATGCATCACATGCCACTATATTGCATGCGATGCACTACGATGGAAATCGGGGGTGTGCAAGGTGTGCAATGATGGAACAGCATGCAAATCGGTTTTATCCTAGTCATTGCGCCTTATTAAGTGACACTTTCCAGTTATACAGCAAGATGTAATTTGCTCCTAATTCTATGCAAATTGTAATTTGCCCATTATCCTGTACTTCTTATATCCTGCTATTATGTTTTTCTGTCTAGCTCAATATATATACATATATATATATATATACATACATACATACATACATACATATATATACATATATATATATATATATATATATATATATATATGGGTGGATCCAGGAGAAAATTACAGGGGGGGGGGGGGGCGGCACCAAGATAGGGGAGGGGGGGGGGGGGTTAGTGGTGCCAGTGTACATGCTCAGAGCGCAGAGCTAGAGAGAGGAGGAGAGCAGGGAGAGGGCGGGAATGGGATTAAAAATAGGCCATGCATTGAAAGTACACAGGCCCACCTTGGCATCAATAGTGAAGGATGTAGTTGTGCGTGTGCACGCTCTGGAAAAGAGGGTGTGGCCACTCAAAAGGGGATGTTGCCTTGAGTGTAGTGTACCACACCATATACCACTTCTACACATTATGCAACAAAATAGTAGACCCCATTAAACTTGCCCCTTACACATGGCAAACAAATTGAGCCAAAATTCACATAATGCCACACAGATTGAGTCAAAATTCACATAATGCCACATGGATTGTGCCAAAATTCACATAATGCCACATGGATTGTGCCAAAATTCACATAATGCCACAAGGATTGAACTAAATTTCACAACATGCTCCATAAATAGGGACATTGCATCAAAAATCTGCACCATAATTCCCATCACACAGACCATGATGTCCATCACGTATTATGCCAAACACCGTAATGCATATTACAAATTATGCTACATAAATGCTGCTTACCTACATGCTCGTTGCCAGGGGTTCCATGCTTGTTTCCATGTGGGATTCCATGCTCATTGCCATGTGGGATTCCTTGCTCGTTGCCATGTGGGATTTGCTCACTAACAGGCCTATTCTTAGGACACACGGGCATGTACTGAGGATCGAGGAAAATATATTCTGTACTGAATTAAGAAGAGTATTTTTCACCATTAGAGCAGTACAACTCTGGAACTCATTGCTGGTGGGGTGATTACAGCAACTACTGTTAATGAATTTAATCAAAACTGGATGCATTTTTGTCCACTAAGGGAATCCTATAGAAATGATTTACTCAAGTCAGTAGTTACAAGTTAGATAGGTTGAACTCGATGGACTAACATATTTTTTTAGCCTTAATTAATATGTTACTATGTTACATGCCCTCTAAGATGACATTGGGCATCTGCCTTTGCAGATGAAATTGATGGTATTTTATCATATACAGATGGAGTGCCTCTCATTCAGTGCAGTGAATCATGAGAGAGGATGGAGATGTGTTCCATCCAACAGGGATGCATGAGCATCTCACACATAAGTCCCCATTGCTCATTGGTGGGTGATGGAATCCCTGCCCATCTCCGCTTCAGAGAGATGGACATGGTTAGGGGGTGCGGTTACCAGTGGGGAGCGACGGTGAGGTGGCAGAGAGCTCCATCGAAATGGGGTACACCAGCCTGTTGTGCAAGCACACCCCCTTCTGGCAGTTAGCGAGGAGGCTGGTGGCTGGCGATTCTATCACCAGCTACCAGGTGAATGAGAGCGGCTCCTTCTGTATGTCATGACTAGTGGCAGCAGCTTCAACAGAAAGCCCCTCAAAAACTTCTTTGAGGGTAACCCAAAGGGTCAAAATAACTATGAAGCAATAAGTTCTTGCAGGGATGATGACAGCAGGAGATAACGGGATACTGTAAAAGAATGTAACTGGCGGAAGTAAGAAATGGATCCAATAGAAGCACAGAGAAGACTGAAGTTGTATAGAAGCCAGAGACACTGGAAAATGGAACTAAGAGGGGTCATTCAGACTGGACCTGCCAGAGCAGACCGGGTAGGACAGGATCGGCAGCAAGGATGGCTGGATAGCTGCAGAGCATGGATAGCTGGGCTAAGATAGCAGCAGACACTAGGATGGCCAGGAGAACTCCCATATGCACAGCATGCAATGGTGACTTTTTGTACTGACAAGGAATAGCCTAGGCAGCTCCACTATATACCTAGATGAAGGCTGCCATTGGCTGGAAAGTCAGGAAACAGGAAGAACTCCTAACCTGGCCTAAACACTCATTTACCCAAAACAAAGCACTGCCAGACACTATTCCACCTTCTGAAGGTGCGCCCTGCTCCTGCTGCTGCCGGACACCGCCGTCACCCCTGTTGCCTGCCGCCAGACCCTGGGAGCAGCCGCACACCAGCCAACTGCCGACTTACACGGATGGGTAAGTTCCCTGCCTACCATGTCCTGACTTGGCGGCTTTTGACAGGCTATACCGCTGGATTTATATGGTAGCACCACAGGACTGGACTTATACGGCAGCAACATTGGACTAAAGGTAGCACAGGACACCAGCACTAGGCAGCATAGGACACCAGCACTAGGCAGGAAAAGACACTGGCGCTGGGCAGCACAGCATGAAAGGACTGGACTTATATAGGAGCACCAAAGGACTTATAGCAGCACAGGACACCAGCTCTAGGCAGCACAGCAGCAAAGGACTGGACTTATACAGCAGCACCGTGGCTGCCATGACTTATAGAAGCATCACTGAACAGGAGCAGTCACCACCCCAGGTCGCCACCTCACACTCAATAGATCACCAGTTACATGGAGACCCTTCCTCCCACAACCCTCTCCAATGCTGGAGTGAAGATGATAGCAGGTTGCAAGGGACTTATATTGAGTCTAGATCTCGGCAGGGTGATAATGTTTTGCCTCGTTCTGAGACCAGAGTATGGTGGAAATACACGAACAGTGCTCATGTCTGGGCTCAGATCAGGGGTGTTCGGCACTCATCCCTACTTTTAATGCATGCTGTACTGTAATAATATAATAAAAATAACATGCAAATATTCCATGCATACAAAATATAATGAATTTGCATCCCTTACCTTGCAAACATAGTTTTCTTCCAGGAACAAATTGAGGGTTATTCCCAGGAAGTGGCCAAACATGGTGGACACCCCACAGATGAGTGATCAAGACCAGCAGGGTAGTTGACTAGCAGATGTAGACACCAAGAGCGCCGTGATTGTTAACTTCATGTCTGGACAGTGCTGGGCTCTCCCAGGTCATTTAGACAGGCTTAGTCTAATTCTGCAATTACTTACTGCTGGTGCTGTGATATTAAAAAAATATTTACAACATCAACCTGCAGTATGAAGTAAAAACAGAACAATAAGACATTACACATAAGGAGCACCCAGGCAGAATCAGCATAGGGCATAAGGCAACACACTAGTTTGTGCCCTTTCTCCTCTGTACTTTTTAAATCAAAATAAAAAAATCAAGCATCGTAAACAGTGAATCAACTAAAAAAACACAGTATTAAATTAGGGATGAGCGGTTCAGATCTCTCAGATCGGAACCCACCTAAACACGCTTTCCCGCAAAACGTGTTTTCCCGCCAGACTCAGAACCCAGAGCGAGGCAAAATGTCATCATCATGCTGTCGGAATCTCATGGGTTTTGGTCCCCGCCGATCTGCACCATCTTCACTTCAACATAGGAGAGTGTGGGAGATGGACTTCTGTCTGTCTGAGGGTGGTGGCATCAGGTGGGTCCTTGCTGTTTCTGCTGTTTTACTCAGTGGTGCCTTGTCTACTCTATTCTATCAGTCCAGGCATGTCCTGTCTGCCAAATTACAGGGGTGCTGCCTGTCTGCCATTTAATTGTGTGCTTTCTGTCTGCCCTATAATTGGTCATTGCCTCTCTGCCCTATAATTGGGTTCTGCCACTGTCTGCCCTATAATTGGGTGCTGCCTGTCAGCCCTATAATTGTATGCTGCCTGTCTCCCATATTATTTGGTGCTGCCTGTTTGCCCTATAATTGGGTGCTGCCTATCTGCCCTATAATTGGGTGCTTCCCCAGTCTGCCATATAATTGCCCTATAATTGAGTGTTGTCTCTGTCTGCCCTATAATTGAATGCTGCCTGTCGGACAAATAATTGGGTGCTATCACTGTATGCTATGAAATTGGGTGCCATCTGTCTGCCCTATAATTGTGTGCTGCCCCTGTCTGCCATATAAATGGGTGTTCCCACTGTCTGCCCTATAATTGGGTGCTGTATTTCTGCCATAAAATTGGGTGCTGCCACTCTGCATAATTTCATTGCTGTCTGTCTGCCCTATAATTGGGTGTTACCACTGTCTGCAATATTATTGAGTGCTGCCTGTCTGACCTATAATTAGGTGCTTCCACTGTCTGACCTAAAAGTGGTTGCTGTCTGTCTGACCTATAATTGGGCTCTGCCTGTCTGCCAAATATTTGGGTGCTTCCCTGCTTTCGTAAATTACAGGGATGCTGTACAGCAGTACATTGCTGATAAACTAAAAGTTAGGTTGAATACAGACAGACTGGAGTACAGTCTGGACTAGTGTGAGATAACCTTGTCAACTGAAGATGCAGTCAGTAGTCCTGGACTAAAGGGACAGGGGTTCTGAAAAGGGGTGCTGTCCTGGGGAGTTGCCTTGTGTGCCATGCAAATCTAGGGTTGCTGCCCTGTCTGTCATATCAGTCAAGTGTTGCTGCTAAGTCTTGTGGCTGAAATGATTGGTTTGTTTGGGCTCCACAAAAAAGAGGCAATTAATCTCTCCCTGCACAAACTAGATCTACAGAGGTAAGATGTCATCATCATCCTCCGATTCCTCACCTCCATCAGCAGGGCTGGATTAAGCCTTTGTGGGGCCTCAGGTTACTTTAGACATGGGGCCCACTCCCACTTGTCAGTACTGGCCACAAACTGCATGGGAGAATATTACACTGTCAATATGCAAAGACAGTATAAACTTGGTCAATGGGTAACTCCAGGGGGGGAATTAATATAAACATTATAAAGGGACCACCAGGTCTTGAAACGTTGGGTTATCCAGGTCGTCAGTGTCTTCATTTGAGTGACACCGCTCCCACCACGCTATCTATATATATATATAGAGAGAGAGAGAGATAGAGAGAGAGAGTAGTAGTAGAGCAGCACTTCCAAACACAAACTGTTGCTTGCTCCGGTGCCAAGCTATAGAATACCGCAGTATTCCAACACACATAGAGGATAAGCGGCACCCGGAGACTGGTCAATCAAGTATAACAGACGCTGGCTGGATCAAACGTTTTCGAAGTTTATTCACTTCTTCATCAGGATGCCGCATCCTGATGAAGAAGTGAATAAACTTCTTCGAAAACGTTGGATCCAGCCAGTGTCTGTTATACTTGATTGACCAGTCTCCGGGTGCCGCTTATCCTCTATGTATATATATATATATATATATATATACAGCAGATAATGCCCCGGCTCAACTGGTGCCCCCGTGGGGATACAGTGCTCTGGTGCCCTCCCGATCAGATGAGTCCATACATACAAGAGAAATAACTGGGCGTCACTCAGAGTCTTGCAATCAAAAGAAACGTGTATTGGGTACACAGTGAAACATCTACGTTTCGGGGACGTGCTCCCCTTCGTCAGGATGACGAAGCACGTCCCCGAGCACGTCCCCGAAACGTAGATGTTTCACTGTGTACCCAATACACGTTTCTTTTGATTGCAAGACTCTGAGTGACGCCCAGTTATTACTCTTGTATATATATATTCCAAGAAGACAGGCACCCTCCTGCAGCTGTACATCCAACGTGGTGCTCCTTAGCCAAGTAATATTATAGCATAGTCCAAAAGGCGAGCACCCACAGATTTACCAGCAATAAATTACTCCATACAAATGAAGATTTTACAAGCTTTCGGGCTTTATTATGCCCTTCATCAGGCAACGGAAGACTAACAACATATAAAAATCTCACCTTATATACAAATGTGCAGACAGTACCAACAACACCCACAGCCGCGTGTTCCGGCGTACGTTCCACAGGAGACTTCCGGGCAAAAGACATCCCAGCATGCCTCCTGCGAAAGGCACGTCCCATATCACTATGGCAACGGGGCTTGCAACTACAGTATATACAAATGTATCACAAGATTACACACATCAAGAAGAAACAATATAAACATTGTACACACAAAATAGCAGTTGCATTCTATCATTGGACATAAGTTCACATGACTAATATAGTCTGCCCGCAAGTTATAAGCACGAGTTTAATGAGCAGGATCGGCATCTTAAAAAATACATTTAAATGATCATTTAGACCTTTAGGTTTCACTGTGTCTAAAACATGAATCCATTTGGATTCAAGTTGTAATAAACTCTTGAGACGATCCCCTCTCCTCTTGCTGTCAGGTATATGACCTATTATGGTATGTTGAAAATTAGCCATAGTATATTTTGCCAATGCAAAATGCCTAGATGAAGGTTGATCAGAGGCTTTTCCTGACAGGGCCGTCCTGATTGATGTTCGGTGCATTGCCATTCGCTCCATAAAGTGGCGAATGGTTTTGCCTATATAGCACAGTCCACATGGGCATTTCACCATATAAACAACGTAGGCAGTACTACAAGTCACAGCATGTCTAATAATGTATTTTTTCCCTGTATGGGAGTGAAAAAAGGGTACTTGTTTCCTAGCACGGTGCCCATCTCGTTGATTGTATGCCTTAAGTTTAAGGCACTTAAGGCATACAATCAACGCGATGGACCCGATTTTGTGTCAATCAGCAGCTAATTTGCCGGTGAAAGACAAAAATGTGTTGATTGCGTCCATTGCGGCCCCTAAGGGCCGCGATACGACCGACGCGATCAACCCGATTTTCCCATAGGGAACAATGGTAATTTTTTTTAAAGTGAAAATCGGGTTGATCACGTCGTTCGCAGCCCATTATAATGGGCCGCGATGCGATCAACCCGATTTTACATAGGTGACATTTCACATTGAATATGGTTAAAAATGACGTTTAATGCCCCCCCCCCCATTGTTAACGCCACCCCACTATTGACAACAACCCGAGGGATGGCGGTACGCGTCCTCCGACCTTTTCATACCCCTACTATCCACGTCGGGGTGGAGTTGATTTTATATAGTGTGGTGAGCGCAGCGAGCCACCGAGCCCGAAGCGTGGTGAGCAGACGCGGATACCTGTAAAGCCCGCGAGGGGACGCGGATACCTGTGAAGGTATCCGCGTCCGCTCGCCACGCTTCGGGCTCGCCACACTATATAAAATAAACTCCACTCCGACGTGGATAGTAGGGGTATGAAATGGTCGGAGGACGCGTGCTCGCTGCGCGTCGATCGCATCGCATGTGATTTGGTTGGCATGCGATGTGATCAACCCGATTTTTCCGACCCGATGGATACAATCAAAATCGGTGGCACCGTGCTTGGAAACAAGTACCGAAAAAAGTACTTTGTTGCTATCATGTGTCGGCAGGTCTCACAGCCGACACATTTATAGCAACCCGGTTCCCTCCTACGGGTCCTAATGTCTATGTTGGCATGCTCACTGACATCAGTATGAACTAACCAGTCCCGTATACTTTTACCTTTTTGTAGCACAGCATTAATCTTGTATGTTTCATACACTTGAGGTCTCTATCGTTCTGTACCACAGGCCATAAATTTTTGGACCAATAATTAATGTCCTTCTGGGATTTAGAAAAGTTCTGTACCCAATGGATGCACTCACTGCTATTGGAGGCGCTATCTTTGGATACACGTACCAGGGATTCTTCTCTGGTGATATTATCTAGTTTACTACGAGCAGCCACTAGAGTCTGCTTAGAGTACCCACGCTGTTTAAATTTATCGGTCATAGTATCCAAGGTAGCATCTAAAATTTGCGGATCACTGGTGATGCGCTTGGCACGCAGGTACTCTGAGTACGGTAAGCCACTTATTGTGGCAGGAGGATGGTAACTCTCAGCGCGCAGAACACTATTCCTTTCAGTACTTTTAATATATAACATAGTGGAAATCTTGTTATCTTTAACCATAATATTAACATCCAAATATGGGATTTCCTCTAGATTCATTTGATAGGTAAACTTGATAGGACACTCCAAATCGACAAAGTCCTCCGATCGTCCCCGTTAAAATAAGAGGACATCGTCGATATACAATATCTCCAATAAAAAATTATTCTATCTCTCACATCGCAATTGAAAAAAACCTCTCTATCAATGTCGACCATATACCGTATTTGCCGACGTATAAGACGACTTGGCGTATAAGACGACCCCCAACATTTCCACTCAAAATATAGAGTTTGTTATATACTCGCCATATAAGACTACCCCCTCTTCCGCACACCTTCCACACTCCATGTCACTAGCAGCTGTCTGGTCCACCCTTGAATCCATATTATGGATACATGTAGTACCAGTAATAACCCCTTGAGTGGTGGGTTTTGCTGGGGCAGGACAAACCTATCAGGGCAGGTTTGTCCTGCCCCAGCAAACCCACCACATAAAGTTGTAAGCCCCCCTCACCTGCAGCTTCCCTGCAGTGCTGCCGCTGTCCCCCCTGCCTAAGCCGCCTGGGGGGGACCCCTCCTTCTTATGCATACCTCAATAATCCAAATCTCTTATAAGAGACATATCAGTGCTGCCGCTGTCGTAGGCATACATATAGCTGCTGCAAGGGTTACACTTTTATACATTTCATACACTCTCCTCGCCCCCCCCCCCTTCTTATGCATACCTTGATACTCCAAATCTCTTATAAGAGACATGTCAGGGCTGCCGCTGCCCTCCCTGCCTAACCGCCTGTCACATTCAGCAGTGATGTCGACAGGCTCGGGTATTTTCGGCGCGGCTCGGGCACCCGAGTCCACCCGAGTCACGAGAACATCCCGAGCCTGCCGCCGACGTCACTGCTTAATGTGACAGGCAGTTAGGCAGGGAGGACAGCAGCAGCACTGACATGTCTCTTATAATACTCCATACTCTTATAAGAGATTTGGAGTATCAAATTATGCATAAGAAGGGGGGGCGAGGAGAGTGTATGAAATGTATAAAAGTGTAACCCTTGGGGCAGCTATATGTATGCCTACGAAGTGCACCCGGCATATAAGACGACCCCCCACTTGGAGGCATGTTTTTCATGGGGAAAACGTTGTCTTACATGCCGGCAAATACGGTATGTGTTAGTGTAAGCGGGGGCCACAGGGGACCCCATGGCACACCCGCTTACCTGAAGATAGTACTTATTGTTAAAAAATAAGTAAGGTACTTGTGTAGTTTCATGGCGCCAGCATGTGTCTGAGTTCCCTTGCGGGGCTCGCTTCGCTCGCCCACGCTGCGGGCTCGGTGGCTCGCTACGCTCGCCACGCTATTTTAAATCAACTCCATGCCAACATGGATAGTGGAGGTATGAACTATCCATGTTGGCATGGAGTTGAGTTACTTTTTTGGACATATTTCGTGGCGAGCGTACACCCAGAAGTAGCACGGCGCCATGCTGGCGCCATGAAACTACACAAGTACCATAAGTAATTATGTGTCAACACCAATCACAATAGTGAGAGATAAAAATCAAGGTCAGGGCCAACGTACAATGGATTATCATGTAGTAATTAGCTCACAGCAGCCAACCCCCCATCATGGGGGATGTTGGTGTACAGGCTGGTGATGTCCAATATGCATAACCAAGTACCACAGGGGACATCACCCAACCGGCCAAGTTCCAATAACAAATATATATGGAGAACAGAATAGAGGTGTGCTATAATAATTTTGTACCAATATTACAGCAAATAAGTCAATATGGTAAAAACAAATACATATTTATTTGATATTAAAAAGCATATATTTTCTTAATTTTCTCATGATGACTCATAAGACAGAAACAATTCGTAACCCAACGCGTTTCGTCCTTAGGACTTCATCAGGGGCAATAGATGTATCTACACAGGGCCGGCGCCACCACTAGGCAGGTCTAGTGAATACACTGCTGCTTGTTTTAGGAATTCTGCAATGGAAAACCTACAGACAAACATAACTGGTATGACTTTCAGAAAATGTATAAAAAAACAAAAAAATAGATTTACATCTAGATTTAGATATACAGAGATTTGATTAGTTTGCAAAGATTTTTAAAACTTAGATGTTTACACCGCGGATCATAATCAGGTGTATGAATTGTTTCAAACAAAATGCAGATTTTTCTAAAAGGTTACAGAGACACGTGCATCAATATTCTTATTTTACAGAAAGCAAACTTATATGGAGTCCATAAAGTGCAACCTTACCTCCTGGGGAGAAAATCACAAGCTGCTGAGCAGGTCAGTGTGTGCTACAAGCTCTGAGGGATCCCTTTACATACTTCTGCTGGATTGACCAGTGAAATAAATGATGCAAGGAGATATACATTTAGAAACAACAGAAGAATTATTGGGGATAAAAAACTTATTATCCACACCAAGAATGGAAAGAAAGAAATCAATACCCACCCCAAGAGTGGAAAGAAAGGAAATATAGATGGCAGCAACCAGTTTTCAAGAATGAGAATAATTATCCTTCAAACCAAAGGAATTATAGGGAATACTCTGGATCTAGGAATCAATTCCACTACCGAGATAGATTATCATCAAACCAGTACCGTAGAAGGATACCTTCTTATCAGATGAGAAGTAGGAACTTTAAAACCCTGTCACCAGATAGACATACATCATGGCTTTTTTAGAATTGAAAGGAGGACCGAATCTCCCCTGTTTTCAAAATAACGAATAACTATTCAAACTATTCAAATTCAAATCCTATTCACCACAGGATAAAAAGGAGTCTCAGTGGATAGGAAGAGGCTGTAGGGGGGGGGGGGAGGGGCAGAAAGAAGCCCCAAAAAAGAAAAGGCTCCTACAACCAACCGAACCAGAATCAGGCATTATTGACATCACTAAGAGGAAACAACTTCCAGCACAAATCTCGCTTTTAAGCAAAGGACTTAAATTTGCACCGGAAAATAATGTAAATAAATTTGACCTGGTCATTGATTTAAATAAATTCACAAGGAATTTAACCTTACAAAGGCATTTTCTCAAGAATCCCCCACTGAACAACCCAACAAAGAAAAAAACTCCTCCTAGATTTGCTTTACCATCTAAATTCCACCCATTTGAGTCTAGGGGCAGTCATATTGATATATTTTATGACTCATCATCATCAAAGATGGAAAGATGGAGTCCCTTTTTCCCAATTCACGAGGATGAAAAGGAATTGCACAAGGAAGAAGTTTTTGCTGTCCAGTCAGAAATCCAATCCAAAAGATTCATTGAAAGAGGTTACTGCCCAAATAAAATAAATGAAGCCAAAGAAAAAGCCACCAGATTAGATAGGGAAACCATGCTGAAAGAGAAGACGAATCAAAAAGAAACTCAGAAGTTCACAAATCGATCTTTCATTACTCAATATAATAAAGAAAATGTCCTCATCAAAAAAAGTTTTAGAAAGGCATTGGAATATCTTGCAGAAAGACCCAATTTTGGGCCCCACACTACCTTTACGATCTAATGTCATCTTCCGAAGAGCACCTAACCTTAAGAATCGAATTGCTCTGAGCCAATTCTGTCCCAATCCCAACGGGACAATTTTTTTTTTAAATGACCAAATCAGGTGCACTCCATGTAGTAAGTGCATCTGTTGTAAATTCATGGAGAAGAAACCATTCAATTGGATAGTAGATAAAAAAAACCACACATGAAATCATCCCTGTACCTGCAACTCACATTTAGTTATTTACAGAATAACATGTGGATGTGGTCTACATTACGTAGGAAAAACTAAACGTTAACTAAAAATCAGAATACAAGAACACATGAGAAATATCAAACATAAATTGACCACCCACAATCTACATTTCATAGAAAAACACAACAGAGAGTTAAACAGTAATAATTTTTCATTCACTGTATTAGAATATAGTCCGCTACACCCCAGAGGAGGAAATAGAGAACTTATTTTATCCAAGAAAAAAACATTTTGGATTTAAACTATTTCCCCAAGGTCCAGGGCCACCGACATGGGGTGCCAGGGGTACAGCTGCCTCTGGAGGGGCCCGGGCAGCTGCCCACATGGTGGCGTGGCACCCCCCGCCCGCACCGGCACAATCCCACCCGCCGCCTCCCCTCCCCTCCCCTCCTAGGCCCGCACAGCACACTGTCCATCCCTGACAGGCAGCATGTGCCGGCCTGGGCAGGTGCAGCCTGTGTGTGTCAGTGCTGGCGCATCCAGAGCTCCATGTTAGAGTGAAAACATGCTCCGCAGCAGTCCCTCCCAGCCCGGCCATACCCAGTAGCAGGAGGCTGCATGCACTGGGAATAAGTTGTCCATGCAGTAACAGCCAGGGCTGGGGGTGAGCCACGCACAGGAGAACCAACTGCCTGATCACTGTGAACAGTTTCCTGGCCAGCACTGATTACAAAACGCCATACACATTCAGGTAGGAGGCAGTGTCATCACCCCAGGCTGACGCTGTACTGAGTACAGGGGAGGCACAGCCTTATTGTGCAGCTACTCCTATTACTGTGACTGTTCAGTGACTAAGGTGGGTGGGAGGGGAAGGGGGGGGGCTGTCTATGTTGACAGTACCGGGCCCCACAATTGTTAGTGGCAGCCCTGCCATGGTCTAAATGAGAACATTGATAAAGCATCCTTCTTATAAAAGGGCATCTTCGCATACAATTTAGTCTCTTCGCTTGAAGCATTATGTTTCTTTTTTCTTTTTTCCCCACTTGAAATCTTCTCATAGGAGGTTATTTGCTATGTTATATTTTTACTAAAAGATTATATTAATGTTGCATTTAACAGAAAGTTAATATCATAAGTATAATCTGTATATGTTGATAGGATGAAGTCTTAGGGATATGCAGATGATTCTTAGGGATATGCCTTTAGGGGTTATGTATGTGTGTTTTTTACACTTATATCTATATGTATTTACTTTGGAATGTACATGTGGAGTCCAAAAAGTTAAAAACCTCATATGAATAATGGATATTGGGGCAGATGTATTAAGCTTTAACAAGAGATAAATGCAAGGGTGATAAAGGGCCTTATTTTGGTTCATTCTTTCTGACAAAATCCTTCTTAGATGGACAAAACCATGTGCACTGCAGGTGGGGCAGGTGTTACTTGTGCAGAGAGAATTAGATTTGGGTGGGGTTTTACTTCAAAGTGAGATCTATATGGCAGTGTAAAAATAAAGCAGTCAGTATTTTCCCTGCACAGAAACAAAATTACTCACCCAAATCTAATTCTCTCTGCACATGTTACATCTGCCCCCCTGAAGTGCACATGGTTTTGTCCATCTAAGAAGGATTTTGTCAGAAAGAATGAACCAAAATAAGGCCCAAAGAGAGATAAACATCTAGCCAATCACCTGCTAACTGCTATGTTACAGCCTGTGTTTAAAAAAAGTCAGTAAGGAGCTGATTGGCTGGACGTTTATCTCTCTTTATCACTCTTGCATTTATCTCTTGTAAAGGCTTAATACATCTGCCCCAATGTGTCCAAATCTAGATGTTGGAACATTTTCCATTTTAAAAATATTTTTTAAAGCTTTATGGCTGCGCTATAAAAACTTTCTGAGTGCTCACTGGATGGGAAGGGGGATAACTTATGTAAAACAAAGCCAATTTGTACAAGAGCCCCAATTGCCTCTTTTTTCCTGCCAGTATATTTTAAATGGACTGACATACCTACTTGGATGCTGTTATTGAAATAATCCACCATTCTTTCAATGGTGACGGGCTGACAGTATCCTATGCAGTGACAATAGACAAGACAGTAATTGTAGTGGTTTTGTATGGAAAATCTAGTCCCCCCCCCCCCCCCCCCCCCTGGTGGGGCTGGTGTGGTGGGGGGGCTGGCGTTTCCCTGCAAAAATGAAGCCAGCCTCATCTGTATGGTGGTAAATATATAGTGATCTGATTTCAACTAATTGACCACCCTTTTTGACCACCTAATTGATAGCATCTTCTATATGCCCCTGTAATTTTTTTTATTCTGCACCACCATTAAATTAATTGTGCGAGAAAAATCTGGGACGTGTTGGAATTGGCCCAGATACAATGCTCTCAAAACTTTGGGGGCAGTGTCAGGTAGGGCAGCACAGATGGTGTAATGGTTAGCCTTACAACACTGAGGCCATGTATTTTGGCACAAACTTTTTGGCAGGGGGGAGCAAAATTTATAGTATCAGACTTTGGGATACTGGGTGGTATGAATTAACTACATACTGCACTTGTGGTGTCCAGGGTGACAGAAATACAAGAGGTGACCCCGTAAAGATACATTTACAAGAAAATCCACTTATTCAAGTGATGGTATGCACCCAGTATACCAAAGTCTGATTCTTTGGTATTCAACATTTAGTGATTGTTGTATTTTCTACCTTTTGTCCTCTATGAGCACCTCTTCTTTTTACCATCTCTGGATTGCTAAAGGACATAAATGGGTTTACAGACTTCCATATCCCTCAGTTTCTAAAGGCCCCCATACACTATGCGATTTGGTCCCGATTTCCCCCAATTCAGATGGACCGCCCAGTGAAATCGGGCCAAATTGCATGTCTAGACACCCTGCCCGACCCGATGCATGGTCCCGTGTGCATCGATCGGAGTCTGGAGGTTGGACCGGCTGCACATAAGATTGTGCTAAATCTTATGTGCAGCCAGGCAGGGGACGCTGCGAGGTGGGCAGGGGCAGTGGACGCCGTGAGGAAGGTAGTTGCGGGGCACACAGAGGTGGCGAATGGTAATGGAGAGCCTGGCAGGGGGAGCCGGAGCAGGGAGCTGTCACTGCTTCAAGGGGGGAAAAAAGCCCATACATATGAATGGGCAGCCTGTGATTGGCTGAGAGCTCTCACAGCCAATTGTTGACTGGCTGAGAGAGCGATCAGCCAATTACTGGCTGCCCATTCATTTGTATAGGCCTTTTTTCCCCTTGCAGCAGTGACAGCACCCTACTCCAGCTCCCCCTGCCCGACCCTCCGCTCGCCGGCATCCACTGCCTCTGTGTCCCCCACCCCACAGCATCCCCTGCCCTACTCACAGCGTACCCGTCTGCCACCTCGATGTTCATTGCCCCCCTGCTCCCTCCACCTTGAAGCTCCCCAGGAGTTGCATATGATAAATTGCATGCAATTTATCATATGCAAAACTTGCCACATCAAGTGTCTAATAATGTGTCCCTCTCCCGGGGAGCTGCAGGAGAAATCAGGTCCGACTTGTCTTGAGGACTAATATATGGGGGCCTTTAGTCCACCATCTAGTACGCAGACATATCTGAACCTGTAAATCTCTTTAGATTTCCCTTGAACTATTCCTGGAATCTGATATGACCCTGGGCTAAATTTTCACTCTATTCACTTCAGATACATCTGACCAATTCTATGATAAATCCCTGACAGCTTCAGATCAGATGGCTCTTTTGTGCAGCCTCTGGGCAGGGGATGCTGCTTGCCTCGTGTCATGCCCTGTCCACGCCGCTTACCTGTGCGGGTGGTAAGGCGGGACCTGCTCCGGGCATCTGGCTCCCGACGGCTGGGCAGTGTGGCAAGGGGATCTGGGCAGCCGCCGCTGTATAGTAGAGGCGGTGCCCGCCCCGTCTGTCCGGGTCCGGTCGGCGTGGGGCGCTCGGGTGGCAGCCATCTTGCTGCAGCTCTGTCGGGAGGAAAGGCAGGACAGAGGCTGCAGTACCTCCGGCCGCCTGCAGAGGGCGCACGGACACAGGCAGCAGCAGGGAGTATGCTGCATAGCCTGCAGCGTCTTCAGAAAGACGCCATATTGTTGAAGCCTAATAGGAATGCCAGCCCTAACTCTGCAGCCTATCAGAACTCCCCTAAGGGGATAAAAGACACCTGTGGGGAACAAGCCGGTGCCAGTGCTTCGCTTGTCACTTTGTAGTGAAGTTCAGCGTCCTGTGCTCTTGACATCACCTGTGCACCTCCAGCGTCCTGCTGCGGTGCAACCTGCTACAAGCCACCTGTGCACCTCCAGCGTCCTGCTGCGGTGCAACCTGCTGCAAGCCAACTGTGCACCTCCAGCGTCCCGCTGCGGTGCAACCTGCTGCAAGCCACCTGTGCACCTCCAGCGTCCTGCTGCGGTGCAATCTGCTAAAAGCCACCTGTGCACCTCCAGCGTCCTGCTGCGGTGCAAACCCTGCTTCAAGCCACCTGTGCACCTCCAGCGTCTTGCTGCGGTGCAAACCCTGCTTCAAGCCACCTGTGCATCCCCAGCGTCCTGCTGCGGTGCAAACCCTGCTTCAAGCCACCTGTGCACCTCCAGCGTCTTGCTGCGGTGCAAACCCTGCTTCAAGCCACCTGTGCATCCCCAGCGTCTTGCTGCGGTGCAAACCCTGCTTCAAGCCACCTGTGCACCTCCAGCGTCTTGCTGCGGTGCAACCTGTTTCAAGTCACCTGTGCACCTTCACTGCCCTGCTCTGGTGCAACCTGCTTCGAGTCTCCTGTGCACCTTCACTTCCCTGCTCTGGTGCAACCTGCTTCAAGTCACCTGTGCACCCCCAGCGACCTGCTGCGGTGCAACCTGCTTCTAGTCACCCGTGCACCTTCAGCACCCTGCTTCGGTGCAACCTGCTTCAAACACTTGTTCCAGACTCCTTCCAAGTCTTCGCATGAGAAGGACCTACATACGTCCTGCAACCTTCCGAGCCTCAACTGATCCTGATCCACGACCGGGCCAACAGAAACTTCAGGTACTGACAGAAAGCACTGGCCCAATGGACCCGGCTCCGGGCCAGGATCCGTTACAGGAATTGGTCGGCCGCCTGCAAGCCCTTGAGGAGGGGCAACGGCAGGTAGCTCAAGCCCTGCAGGGGATCTCCCAACGCCAGGACACTCTTCAGGCGTCGCTAGCCCAGGCTCCTCAAGCCTCCCCTCCAGTAGGGGCTCCACCTAGTAATCCTGTTAGGCCACCAGCGGCCTCCACCTTGCATCTTCCGACTCCAGCCAAATTTGATGGTACCCCCCGAGCCTGTAGGGGGTTCATCAATCAATGTGAGGTACATTTTTCATTACAACCAGCCAATTTCCCCACCGACCTTACTCGGGTTGCCTATATTGTTTCATTACTGTCCGGGTCGGCCCTGGACTGGGTGTCTCCCTTATGGGAGAGGTCCGACCCGCTACTTACAAATTACGTCAACTTTATTGCTGACTTCCGCAGAATATTCGACAAGCCCGGAAGAGTCACCTCGGCAGCCACCGAGATCCTACGTATACGCCAAGGAACCAGGTCTGTTGCCCAGTACGTAATACAATTTCAGACTTTAGCCTCCGAACTATCCTGGAACGAAGAGGCCCTGGTTTCAACGTTTCTGGCAGGGCTCTCCGATCGCCTCAAAGACGACTTAGCTACGCGAGACCTTCCCACTACTCTCGCTGCCATCATCTCGCTCTGCAACAAGCTCGACCTCCGTTACCGAGAGAGGCAGGTCGAGAGGTCTCGGCAAGACCGGGTCAGATCCATACCTACTCCTAGGGTACCTTCTTCGGTGTCTATTTCCTCATCTGAGGAACCCATGCAAGTCAACAGAGCCCATCTTTCTCCAGAGGAACGGCAGCGGAGACAGCGCCAGAATCTCTGTCTTTATTGTGGTGAGTCCGGACACCTCATTGCCGCCTGTCCCCGTCGTCCGTTAAACCGGCGGTCCTAGCTGGCAGGGGAGAGACCAGACTAGGACAAGCCAATATATCTCCGTTCAAGTCAGATTCTATTTTTAATCTTCTACTCTCGTTGCCTGGTGGACCAGTCACGGTACAAGCTCTCCTGGACTCTGGGGCTGCTGAAAACTTTATTTCTTCACAGTTTGTGGCCCACCATCATATCAAGACAACCATGCTAAACCAGTCCTATCGTCTGTCGGCTGTGGACGGCAGTCTCATTCCGCACGGTTCAGTCACTCACCGTACCACTCCTCTCCCAGTACAAATTGGTCTGCTTCACCATGAACTGCTTTCATTTCTGGTAATCCCCAAAGCCAGCCATCCCATTGTCTTAGGTTTTCCTTGGCTTCAAAAGCATTCTCCTCATTTAGACTGGGGGTCCATGCAAATCCTCTCCTGGGGTCCTAACTGTCATCAGTCCTGTCTCCAGAAGGTTGTGCCAGTCCAGACAACAAAATCAGCAGAGACCATACTTCTTCCGCCCGCCTATGCTGCATTCTCAGATGTCTTTTGTGAAAAATCAGCTGATAAGCTACCTCCGCATCGCCGATGGGACTGTCCAATCGATTTGATTCCTGGAAAGATGCCTCCCAGAGGTAGGACCTACCCCCTTTCACTTCCTGAGACGGAAGCTATGGCTTCATATATTAAAGAGAACCTTGAAAAGGGGTTTATCCGACCATCTTCTTCTCCAGCTGGGGCAGGATTCTTTTTTGTTAAAAAGAAAGATGGCGGACTCAGACCCTGCATTGACTATAGGGCCCTGAATGACATCACCATTAAAAATCGCTATCCCCTTCCCTTAGTCACAGAACTATTCGACAGGATAAAAGGGGCGACAGTCTTTTCCAAATTAGATCTCAGAGGGGCCTATAATTTAATTCGTATCCGGGCGGGTGACGAATGGAAAACAGCTTTTAACACGAGAGATGGCCATTATGAATACCTAGTAATGCCGTTTGGCTTAAGCAATGCTCCCGCTGTTTTTCAGGAGTTCATGAACGAAATATTCCGTGACCTGTTATATTATTCAGTTGTGGTTTACCTAGATGACATTTTGATTTTCTCTCAGAATCTCCAGGAACATTGTCTGCACGTCAAAGAAGTGCTCCAGCGATTGCGGGATAACCAACTATATTGCAAGCTGTCAAAATGCGAATTCGAGAGACCTTCAGTCACCTTCCTCGGGTACATCATCTCTGGTTCAGATCTCCGCATGGATCCTTCCAAAGTGAAAGCAGTCCTCGATTGGTCTCGGCCTACTACATTGAGATCCGTTCAACGTTTTATTGGGTTTTCTAATTATTACCGCAGGTTCATCAAAAATTTCTCCTCAATCATCAGTCCCATTACAGCTCTTACGCATAAAGGGGTGAGCCCGTCCCAGTGGTCTCCTGAAGCTTTTTCCGCCTTCCATCGGCTCAAACAAGTTTTTACCGAGGCTCCTATACTCTGCCAGCCAGACTCCTCAAGATCATTTATACTGGAAGTAGACGCTTCTTCAGTAGGAGTAGGAGCGGTGCTCTCCCAGAAAACTTCCGATGGCAAGATACACCCCTGTGGGTTTTTCTCCAAAAAATTCTCACCAGCCGAAAAAAATTATCCCATTGGGGAACAGGAGCTCCTTGCTATCAAACTTGCTTTAGAGGAGTGGCGTTATCTTTTGGAAGGTGCTAAATTTCCAGTGTCCATCATCACGGATCACAAAAATCTTCTCTACCTGCGGAAAGCCCAATGCCTGAATCCCAGACTAGCCCGATGGGCACTATTTTTTACAAGATTCAATTTTTCTTTGACATTTCGGCCAGGGTCTCAAAATGGCAAAGCCGACGCTTTATCCCGATCTTTCTCTTCCTTAGCAGAAGATCAAGTCCCCGGCCCGGTGCTTCCAGCTACCAGATTCGCCAAAACTAAAGTAATTTCGATTCCTCCTGGGAGATCATTTGTGAGTACAAGATTACGTCCAGCCTTGCTTCTCTGGGCTCACGCTTCACGTTTTTCAGGTCACTCCGGCATAAAAAAAAACCCTTGAATTCATTAAAAGGTCCTACTGGTGGCCTTCCATGAAAGCCGATGTCACCTCCTTCATTTCATCCTGTCCTTCGTGTGCTCAACATAAAACTTCCTGCCAGAAACCGTCTGGTCTCCTTCAGCCCCTGTCCATTCCGGAACAACCCTGGTCCCATCTTTCGATGGATTTCATCACAGATTTGCCGGTTTCCCAAGGATTCAATACAATTTGGGTAGTGGTAGATCGCTTCTCGAAGATGGCACACTTCGTTCCCCTCAAGGGGTTACCTACGGCTCCCAAACTAGCTCAGCTTTTTATCAAAGAAATTTTTCGACTCCATGGACTTCCAATTGAAATAATCTCTGACAGAGGGGTGCAATTTGTAGCAAGATTTTGGAGATCTCTGTGCTCGGCTCTACAAATAAAATTGAAATTCTCCACGGCCTATCATCCCCAGACCAATGGGCAAACCGAGAGAGTGAACCAGGATTTGGAGAGATTCTTACGTCTTTATTTGTCTTCCTCCCAAGATAACTGGTTAGAGCTTCTCCCATGGGCTGAATTTGCCCACAATAATACTTACCACTCAGCTACAGAAAAGTCACCCTTTCTCATTGTTTATGGCAGGCATCCTCGTGTTCCTGAATTTCGGAATCTCCCGGTGTCCAACGTCCCTGCAGTAAATTCGTCACTCCAATTTTTTTCCAACATCTGGAAGAACGTCCATATATCACTGCATAAAGCCTCCCAACGCTATAAGAAATTTGCAGATCGTCATAGGAAAGCAGCACCCAAACTCGGAATTGGGGATAGGGTCTGGCTCTCAACCAAGAACATCAGGCTACGAGTACCCTCAATGAAATTCGCACCTAAATTTATTGGTCCGTATCCAGTCATTGCTGTTGTTTCGCCAGTAGTCTTCAAACTTCAGTTGCCTCGTTCTCTGCGAATCCCCAATACCTTCCATATTTCGTTATTAAGACCTTTGGTCCTGAACCGCTTCCACAGCATGGTACCTAGACCACAGCAACCACGGACTAGTCAGGATGTGTCTTTTGGTGTTAAAAAGATCCTAGACTCCAGAAGGCGATATGGTCGAATACAATATTTGTTGGATTGGGAAGGATATGGACCAGAGGAGAGAACTTGGGTGGATGCCACAGCCATTGATGCTCCCACATTATTACGAAAGTTTCATCAAAGTAATCCTGGTAAGCCTGGGAAGTGTCCGGAGGCCACTTCCAAGGGGGGGGGTACTGTCATGCCCTGTCCACGCCGCTTACCTGTGCGGGTGGTAAGGCGGGACCTGCTCCGGGCATCTGGCTCCCGACGGCTGGGCAGTGTGGCAAGGGGATCTGGGCAGCCGCCGCTGTATAGTAGAGGCGGTGCCCGCCCCGTCTGTCCGGGTCCGGTCGGCGTGGGGCGCTCGGGTGGCAGCCATCTTGCTGCAGCTCTGTCGGGAGGAAAGGCAGGACAGAGGCTGCAGTACCTCCGGCCGCCTGCAGAGGGCGCACGGACACAGGCAGCAGGGAGTATGCTGCATAGCCTGCAGCGTCTTCAGAAAGACGCCATATTGTTGAAGCCTAATAGGAATGCCAGCCCTAACTCTGCAGCCTATCAGAACTCCCCTAAGGGGATAAAAGACACCTGTGGGGAACAAGCCGGTTCCAGTGCTTCGCTTGTCACTTTGTAGTGAAGTTCAGCGTCCTGTGCTCTTGACATCACCTGTGCACCTCCAGCGTCCTGCTGCGGTGCAACCTGCTACAAGCCACCTGTGCACCTCCAGCGTCCTGCTGCGGTGCAACCTGCTGCAAGCCAACTGTGCACCTCCAGCGTCCCACTGCGGTGCAACCTGCTGCAAGCCACCTGTGCACCTCCAGCGTCCTGCTGCGGTGCAATCTGCTAAAAGCCACCTGTGCACCTCCAGCGTCCTGCTGCGGTGCAAACCCTGCTTCAAGCCACCTGTGCACCTCCAGCGTCTTGCTGCGGTGCAAACCCTGCTTCAAGCCACCTGTGCATCCCCAGCGTCCTGCTGCGGTGCAAACCCTGCTTCAAGCCACCTGTGCACCTCCAGCGTCTTGCTGCTGTGCAAACCCTGCTTCAAGCCACCTGTGCATCCCCAGCGTCTTGCTGCGGTGCAAACCCTGCTTCAAGCCACCTGTGCACCTCCAGCGTCTTGCTGCGGTGCAACCTGTTTCAAGTCACCTGTGCACCTTCACTGCCCTGCTCTGGTGCAACCTGCTTCGAGTCTCCTGTGCACCTTCACTTCCCTGCTCTGGTGCAACCTGCTTCAAGTCACCTGTGCACCCCCAGCGACCTGCTGCGGTGCAACCTGCTTCTAGTCACCCGTGCACCTTCAGCACCCTGCTTCGGTGCAACCTGCTTCAAACACTTGTTCCAGACTCCTTCCAAGTCTTCGCATGAGAAGGACCTACATACGTCCTGCAACCTTCCGAGCCTCAACTGATCCTGATCCACGACCGGGCCAACAGAAACTTCAGGTACTGACACCTCGCAGCGTCCCCCACCCAAATCACATGCGATTTATCACATGCAAAACTTGGCACATCAAGTGCCTAATCGTGTCAGAGCCCTCCCGGGGAGCTTCCGGGGAAATCTGGGCCTTAGGAGAAGTCGGACTAATGTATGGGGACCATAAGATTTTTTTGCCAGATGGATCTGAGACTCAGCCATACAGCTGAGGGAGCTCAGATTTGGCATTTTTTTCAGTCTACCAAAGCCATCTGAATCTCTCCAAAAACAGGCCAAATCTGACAAGTGGATTGGGGCCTTAAGAGTTTTTCAGCTATCTACACTTACTGAAACCGGTGATACCCAGCGTAGCCTGCCTAGGAATGAGTTTGTATTTGTGAAATGATGTTGGTGGTGGGCTGTCAGTCATTTACAGGAGTTCTTGGTTTGTCCTGTTCCACTTATCCACATGTCCATGGTTACGTGGCCAACAGGTACAACGACATTTCTGAGGACACTAATGACACTTTTTGAAATGCCCTAGTACAGTCTGGGTATTGCTTGTCTAGTGAAGTGGAATCTAGCACGGAGACACAATACATCCATCAACTGTACAAATCCCACTGCACTAATGGGGGATATTGGACACATGTCTAACATCAGTATAGTTGTTATGTCCTTATTATTCAGTTTGAAACTGGGTAACTGTTGTCATACTTAATCTTCCTTGTTCTTGCAAAGATCTGTTGAACAGAGAATTGTTTTGTTAAAGAGCAGCAGCAGCAGTAGGTGTAGCACTCAAGGATCCTCATGAGGAATCCTGGATAAAAAAAAAGAAGATTGTATACACAGAGAAGGAAACAATTCTGCACAGTTAGGGAAGTTAAGATTTGGAATTCTCTGAAATAACATATTGTGATGGCTGATTCAATTAATACATTTAAAAAAAGGGTTAGAGAATTTTTTTAAAGGAAAAGAACATCCAGAAATGCTGGCGAAGGGATATTAATTATAGGATAATTTTAAAAATAGGTTGAAATTGATGGACTAATGTCTTTTTCAACCTCACAAACTATGTTACTATAAGTCAGTCATGTCTATGACACTGCCTACAGGACTACTTCCTATCCTGATTGAGGAGGCAATTGATGAGGGAGTTGGTGGTATGGATTGCAGGTGCTTCGATACAGCATACAAAAGGGAGCTAGGTGTCAGTGGACTGATTAAGCTTTTAGCCATAATTTCTGAATTTGACAATGACAATGTGGAAACAGCAAATACAATAAATGAGTTTAAACTAAAACTGAACAAATTATTGGACATAAAAGGGAACCATATAGTTATGACTTATGCTGACCACACATCAGACCAATTTTCCTCCAACCTTCCAACTAGTTGCTTGGATGGAATAGAAACATGGTACTGGATGGGGGCAAAGGACAATCAGAAATATGCTCACAAACCCAGGAAAATGGACAAAAAAATTCAGTCAGCTGGTTGGATGGAATAAAAACCTGGTACTGGATAGGAGCAAATGTAATTTGTAATTCAGTCATGTGTTTCCCAAATTGGAAAACTGACAACAACTGTCCCTCAGACAATGTACTGTAGTTGGACCTATTTGATTTAAACAATTTCACTGAATGTTTTTGTCCATTCTCCTGAGTTTGTGATCACATTGCTTATTGGCATTTGTCCCCATACATTACCAGACTTTCAGTCCAACCAACCAACTAGTTGGACGGTTGGAGGAAAGTTGGTCTGATGTGTAGCCAAAAGAGTTTTTTAGGTCTGTAGAGATGGCGCAAGGGTATTTGAGCTGATATGCTTAAATAAATCTGGACCCGTTTAGGGAATATAATGACCAGAAATTTTATTGTACATGAAAACAAGCAGTTTAAAAAAAACAGTTTAAAAAGTGCAAGTGCCAATTTTCACAAAAGTGCAAATGCAATAGAGTACATATACATTTAATGTATCATTGACAAAAACGGGGGTAGATAAAGTATTGATCTCACCAAACAAGGTGCGTGCGGTGGGCTTGGTGCTTTGCAGATGGTAATCCCGGGGAAGCAGTAGAGTGCACCACCGCACAGGCTTAATCAATACAGGTATCAGTTGGATCGTCTCCCGTTAATGTATTAGCATCCCGCGGGATGACGATCCAACTGATACCTGTATTGATTAAGCCTGTGCGGTGGTGCACTCTACTGCTTCCCCGGGATTACCATCTAACATGTTCAGAATAGACTGGAAAGAAATTAATGCAATTGAGGTTAATAATACTGTAGGAACAACCCCCCTCTCAAATTCTGTCATTTTAGTTATTTTTTATTATTTTTTTCAGGAAAAAAAAGCCCTGAAGGGTGGTTTTGGCAAAACCAATTCAGATCAAAAACACGAAAGAAGATCCGGATCCAAAACCATAACACAAATCCCACCAACATGTCTGGTGCACATGTCTATTTTAGACAGAACAATAGACATATGGTATGCTTGACCATATCATTTTCACAAGTATCAAAGTAAAAGCAGACAGAAACATTGATTATTATCATGTACATTATACCTGTACATACAGTATATGAATGTTTCCATTTAGGTCTAAACAACTTTTACTTTACTTTTTGGCAAGTATTCCAAGGTCATGATTCAGGTTTAATCAGTCGAGATCCAATTCGACCATCAAGTGATATTTCACTCGTGCAACCTCATGCGAGGTTATGTGTAACCGCACACATCCCCTCTTATGCAAATACGGGGATTCATGCAGTGGGGTGTTCGGTCAGGTGGCAGAAGGGCGCTCTTTAACTGATCCCAAGACTGCAAACATATGCAGCCTATTGAACAGGTCTGAATCAGTCCCCACTTTTTTTGGTTATATTTAAACAGTGCGATGCCCCTCAATAGCCACAGGACCCCAGGCAAGAGGCAAAAGAAGGAAATCAATTGGGTGTGAGGTTTAGTCCACTCTATCCATTTTTTTTATGGGTGCAGGGTTTTTTAGCTCTAAAAACCTTCAGCATGTGAAAAAATATTATGGTGGATTCGTATCTTTTCACTGGGAAGGGGGCTGCTGGGAGATGTAGTTCTTCCAACTGCTGCCTCCTGGGGAAAGGGGTGGAGGTTCACATACACCCATAGTGGCACATACATTCTCACACACACTTATGCACACATACATTACACACTGGGGGCCTTATTCTGGTTCGCTCTCAGAGGCAAATTCCTTCTCAAATGTACAAAACCATGTGCACTGCAGGTTGGGCAGATATAACATGTGCAGATAGAATTAGATTTGGGTGGGATTTTTCTTCAAAGTGAGATCTATATTGCAGTGTACAAATAAAGCAGTCAAAATTTTCTCTGCACAGAAACAAACTAACTCAACCAAATCTAATTCTCTCTGCACATGTTACATCTGCCCCCCCTGCAGTGCAACATGGTTTTGTCCATTTGAGAAGGAATTTGCCTCTGAGAGTGAACCAGAATAAGGCCCTGAATCCTGACCCTGGAGGACAAGACAACACTTTGGATGGTAAGTATTTACAGACTAATTAAGCTAGTTGGAAACTTCCAACTTCTTAATTGTTTCAAGGGTGCCAGAGCAAGTTATGGTGAGTTTCCTTTTTTAGTAACAGTGACCATGGAGATAGAGACCCAGTTATACCTCCAGATTGATGCCCCGCCTCGTGTGTTAGCTTTATAACTAGCTCACTGCTGGACAATGGACCCTTTCATGAGACTAGGACAACACTAGCCCTGGGCAGCTTAACATCTAGGAGGCATTTATACATTGTCCCGTGCCACTAATTGCTGGGGGATTGAATGGGACAGCCGCGCCAAGCATGTTAGAGCGCATCACAAAAATCACATAGCTATGGTAGCCACTGTCTGTGCAGTCTAGCTACAAAGGCAGATGCTGAGCTGTTATTTGCCTTTGCACATCAGCTGTGTGTGGTGTCATGCAGCCGATGTGAAGCAACGCTGATGCCGCCGGACCCCGGACCGCAATGGAGTAATGTTGTCAGTGCACCTGGTGAAAGGTTCCGTCGGTAGTTAAATCAATGACCCGCTGTGATGCAGGCTATGGGGGCGGACCTTGAGTAATTGTATGCGATATTGGTCGCTCATATGGCAAATGACACACAGGGTATATATATGGACACCCAAACCAAAGACACAATACACATAATGAACTGTGAATAACATAAAACAGCATGTGAATGAATAGTGTGTTGACTAACACCAAATTTGAAGAAAAAAAAAAAAATAGAAATATAGGTAACCAGCGAATATCACAATCCAGAGCACCACTGTAAAAAATAGGGGCAATGTAGTATATTGGCTTCAATTAATCTGTGGCAACAGATGGGAAGCTATCAAAAAAATGTGTAAAAGGCAAAAAATGAAAACATGAAAAAATTTATGAAAAAATACGATGGGGCAGGCTGGCTCCTGACATCCACAAATATGGGTGTAGGTGACCTCATGAACTTGACGTGAGAAATTACCGTAAAAAGACGTTTAAAGGATTATGCTCATTAAGGCCAAATGGTGCCACCGTATTGAGTTGGTGGATCCACTTGGCCTCACGTTTTTTGAGAATGAGGGCCCTGTCACCACCCCTGGGTGGGGGTGGGACCCACTCACTTCTTTTTTAACGGCGGCAGATATGGAATGTGATTTGCATACGATTTGCATAAGATTCGATGTGCAATGCGATTTATTACCTGTTCATAACCACACTATCCACTACGGCATGGAGTTGATTTTATATAGTGTGGCGAGCGCAGCGAGCCAGCGAGCCCGATGCGTGGCAAGCGTACGCGGATTACTTTACATGTATTCCGTGGTGAGTGCGCGCTTAATACATGTAAAGTAATCCGCGTCCCCTCGCCATGCACGCTACGCTCGCCACGCTTCGGGCTCGGTGACTCGCTGCGCTCAACACACTATAAAATCAACACCATGCCGTAGTGGATAGTGGGGTTATGAACAGGTACTAAATTGCATCGCACATCGAATCGTATGCAAATCACATGCAAATCGCATGCGGTATATCTGCCGCCATGAAACTAAACAAGTACCATATACTCTAATACATTCATTATTGGATATAAGTGTGGGTTCTTCTCATGTCTATCCGTGTAACACATTATTTTAGTTGTAACCATTATATTTACCAGTTCATCCTGAAAGAATACCATAGTTTCATACTATTGTGTTGCTTGAAAGCATTTTCTAATCTGGATTTTAATTACTATTGGTTGAATTTCAATAACGTTTTGCCATGTTTCAAATTTTACTTGTTTTTCTTTCTGTAGTGAACCTTCAAATTGCAAAGAGGGATCACACAGCACATACAGTATATACAGTACATGCATGTTGTCATGCATGTAATATACGTGCTGGATCTATCCCCGGATATCTCCGTTTACACCCTGGTGCCCAGGAATCAGCATAAACCAGTGTAGTATTAATCCCGCCCCCCGGACTCATATTGACTGTGGGCGGCCTTAAAAGTGCAATAGCTTATGCTGATTCTCCAGGGGATCAATCCAGCATACTGCATATATTACATGCACATATCTCTCAACATTGGTGGCAGTGAAGGAGGGAGATGAGAAATTGGGGGTATGGCCTGCAGGTCAAGGGTGTGGCCTATATCTGTGTCACTTCTGCAATGCCACACACCCCAATTTTGCCATTGTTGAGGGTCAGTGCTGTGAGAGCTGCTGGCCATGCCCCCATCCCCTCTTTACAGTTGGTAGATATGCATGCATGTACCTTTATCCACTTATGCAATACACATTTACATGCTGCTGCTGACACATATACTATAGTAATTGTTTATTAGGGTTTTTTGAAATTCTAGTTTCCTTATGTAGTATGCCAAATATAACCCATTCCTGGGATATTGGAAAGGGAATAACTAGATATGGAATGGTAAATAGCCATACTTTTACCCAAACATTTTGTTTTTATACAGTATAAGGGCATTGGCATGTGTAATGAAATTAATATGCAGAGTGTTATTAATGTCAGTCTACTAAAAAAATTTTTTATTATTTTAGGAAAACATTGTTGGCATATTTTCTTACATTTTTTTTCCTTAACCCTTTCAGTGCCAACTGAATTTGTCAAAACAGCTGTGAAAATTGCTAAGGACCCATTTTCATTTATCATAAAGACCTTTGATGTGTACCTTACATAACTTATATTTAAATATATATATAGAGAATTTATATAACAAATGTGAGCGACGCTGGCATTTTTAGCAGATATTTTGCACATCTCTCAGAGATGTTGGCACTCAAAGGGTTAAGCAACTATGGAGAAATCAAGCTACTATTGATTTCTAGTTTCATATGTGTTACAGTTACAATTGCAAACAGTCACATGACATGATGTCTTTAGAATGTAATTGCAGCTTTAAAAATGGCAAACTGAAGAAGTAATTCAACTGTGGCATTCAAAATGTGAAATGGTTTAAAGCTATGTGCAGGATGATAAACTTCAAACACAGAGCAGGTTTGCTTTACATGGTTTATTTGTTTTATTTCAGCTCAAACATAACCATATTTGCACAGGCAAATGGAACATTTTGTATCAGAAATACTGGTAAGAACTTAGCCAAGTTTGATCTGCTGTCATTGGGATTTTTTTTCAGTTTAAAGCCTCGTACACATGGGGCGATATGCTCTCTGAGCAATTATCGCTCAGCAAACATATCGCCAAGATGGTTGCTGATGAAAATGAGACACTCTGTCGGGGGAAGCCGCGGGTCGCAGGAGCATGCTCCTGTGATCAGTGATCACTTCTAGCTGGTCGCAGGAGCATGCTCCCAGCTACCGTCGCCCTGTACATATAGAGATATGATTGCATGGGAAGAGTGCAGGAGGAGGGCAGAGGGCATTCGATGGGTGTGCCCAGTAAAACTCTGGGCATCCATGTCACCGGATGTCAGCTGCCTGCCCAGTTCTCCTACCAGGTAGCCGCTAATCTAAGTCACCAGGGAGTGACTTAGATAAGCGAGCGCTACAGAAATCATTCGATGGTCGGCGACCATCAAATGATTTTGTGCCCCCATGCAAGCCTGTGATGCAAAACACCCATGGGCAGTGCTTCGGGGATCTAAAACACCCAAAAAGACAAGAAGTATCTTTACGGGTGCACCGAGGACCAAATAATAATTTTCAGTAAAAATTAACTTTTATTGTTCTTATAATGAAAAAGTCTCATATTCCTTGACGTAGTGAAATATTAAAAATATTGATATGTGAATAAAGAAAAGAAAATAATTGGGAAATTCTTTAAAAAGAGAGAGAGGAATGCATGTGTGTGCATACGCTTATGGATCCAATATCTTTGGCATGAATAGTCCTATGTCATAAGCTGATATCAGTTACTGCCAAATTATCCTCAGTTAATGGCAGCTTCCTTGTTACATGGAATTCTCAACTTTATATCCTTATCGGGCTTACTGTGTATTGTTGGCGTTCTCTTGTAAAATACAGAGAAAAAAGGTTTTCATAACCATATCTGTGCTTCCAGAGGCGTAACTAGAAGGATGTGGGCCCCATAGCAAAATATTGGAAGATCCCCCCCCCATTGTCACTATAATGCGCATATTTTGGGTGGTGCAGAAGACTTTCAGAGCCATCGGTTCCCCGCACCGCCAAGACTACGCACTGCTGTGCCTGTCATCCTGCACATTGGCGGGTCTCCGCACTGCTGCGCCTGTCTTCACTGCACGCCGCCGGGTCCCACGCACTGCTGCGCTTGTCTCCACTTGCACACCACCATGCTGATTGTAATATCATCAGTGCCGGCAGCTGGACAGATAAGTCAGGCGCACTTCTATTTCACGCAGATGCTTGCTGACTGGTCACTAGAGAGTGGACCACCTCCTCCAGCGCTCCTGTAAGCCCCTTAAATGTATTCCATTCTAATACAGAACGAACTTCACGGGACACGTAACACTGGCACAGCAGCGCTATTTAAAAAAATTTAAAGGGTGCAGGAAGGGGCAAACGCAGGATTTTCAGAAGGGGGTTTCCAGAGGGGCGGAGTAAAGCACCGAGATGGACACTTAGGTGAACCAATATATGCCGGGGTTTCCAGAGGGGCGGAGCAAAGCACCGAGATGGACACTTAGGTGAACCAGTATATGCCGTGTCAGTTAAAGTGTTATAGATAGACCAAATGTATAGAAATAATAATAATAAAAAATATATATACACACACATATATTCAGTAAGGTGGTGGTACCAGCACCAAGTGGTTTCCCTATGTAGAATTGTCTATTTAGATGCCTTAAATGTCCTTTCTTCAGGAATAATTTGCCCAGTTCCTCTTTTTCTAGAGTGGCTACTCCTCTCCTATCGGTTCCTGTTCCAGGGAACCTTATGATAAGGATCTAGAAAGAGAGTGAGAAGGGCGCCTTCTGGTGCAGTATGTTAATGATTAATATGGGTCCCTTCACCTTTCGTGAAAAAACACCCCAAATAGTACACAAATACCGTTAGTGGTGGTCTCCAAACCACTCTTAATGTAGCTCAATTCACAATATGCCCCTGGAATACAGCTGGGAAAGCTTCTTAGGTCCACGATATCTCCAACAGGCACATATAACAGAAATGAAACAAATTGGAATAGCGTGATATTGTAACACAAGAATTTATTCACGCAAAAAGATGACAATAAATGCCCATACAGTGTATAAAAACATAAAGGCTTATCTGTAGTGTCTGGAGTATTGGTGAGGTCAGGCCTTCATCGTCATCATAGAGCCAGAGTCCCCTCAATGCATTTCATCCCCCGCCAAAACAAGGCTTGGACTTCTTTAGGAGTGACCCCCAAGAGCTCCCAAGCTCTTATTTAAACTTGTCTAAATGGGTTTCTAATTGGAATGGGATTCCTGCCACTACGCTCCCCACTTCCGGTTTCCGTTCCAATTGAACGCATGACACGCCCCTTTCGGGTAGCTTGTGACCCGCACACCACCTCCGGTACTGCGGCTTCTTTTCCGGCTTAGCCGGGATTGTTTTACTTAAAATGCAAGCCCCATTTATCTAATAGTGAGTACGGAGAGCCCGCTATCGCTGGTCTCCTCCTTCCAATATTGGTGGGATGCATGATATATCCCTGGAAGTCCTGTGACATGCATGAGACTTCCTGTATTCACCATGGAGATCCCGCTCTCGCGGGTCTCACTTCTGGTGGAACGCACAGTTTGGTTTCTCGAGTCCCCGTGACACGCACGGGACTTCCAGTAATATGACACACACTCTGGCTATCCACGGAGATGATCCCTATTATGGGCTTCCGCTTGCCAGTTTCCAAGGTGACCATTTCCCTACGGCCATTTAAAGTGCATTATCCAATATATAACTCCCATAAGATTTAGGCATACAGTAAATACAAGATATCTTTCAAGAACGGACTTCACGGGACACGTCACACTGGCACAGCAGCGCTATTTAAAAAAATGTAAAGGGTGCAGGGGATTGCTAGCTTAGCCTCAGCCCCCCACACCCCACCCGCCAGGCCCCATAGCAATGGCATCCCCTGCACCCTCCATTGTTACGCCACTGTACACAACAATATAATTTCAGCCCTTGCAATTCACCCCAGAATGCTTGCTAATGTGGTTACCATATATTATATTCGTACAGTATAGTTGCACATCTGATATTGATGTAGCAAGTTCAGCAAGGTTAGGGAGAGTGCATTATCCCAGGTCTGAGACAATAGGTGCCACTATCCACTGTTACAAATACAGAACATTAATCACTGTAGGCCACGCTATAAACCGTTAAGGGTGTCACTATTTGTTCTACAGAAATGTACTATATCCGTGTTTAAGCGCCGGATCTTGTAATAAAAGGGCATTCATGCATAAATTTGCTATACTTGTTCCCAGATTCTTCACCTTAACTCAGGGTCTGATGTTTAATAGCCTCTACCTGTCCATACAGGATTTACCACCTGTCAGTCAGCGGTATTACTGCCGGGATTATTGGTGCTTTCTCTCAATAACCATAAGCCTTGGTACAGAAGTTTTTATTTATGGGAATCTACCCTATGGTTCCAGGTGGACTGCATACCCTGCATCCCTTTAATCCACTCCCCTTTCTGTTGACCTACTGCTGGCTGTGCAGCGGCAAAAAAATGGTGAAAATGGCTGCCACGGCCATTTTCTTATGATTCGTGCAATAGAGGTGTTCTCTGGTTCTGTTTCTCTAGTGCAGGTGTACAACAGTTTACTGTACCACCATAGAGAAGGAGACCTAATTGGAGCCTGCATATGGGCCCCCTTCTCTCTTTATACCCCATTCACGAGTGTAATATGTCCACTTTTCATCCAATTCCGAACTTCCAGAACGAGGGATCAGATAAATAGTGGCCATGTTGCATGTCATTTTCCTCTGACTCCAATCTAAAGTGTGTTCCTGTGCTCCTTAGATTGGAGTCACAGATCATTATGGCTGGCAACAATATGTATCATATTCCACAGCCTTGACTGGGAACACATATACAGACATTCCTCACTTAACGACCTACCTGTTTAACGACCACCCAGACTTACGACCTGGGCCTTCGTTTAGCATCCGTGCTGTGACTCCTCGGACTTACGACCCCGTCTGCTCTGATTTACGACCTACCCGCCTACCCTCTCGCAGTTACAACCTGCCCTGCCTGTTTAACGACTAGCATCTCAGAAGTCTTAAGGGGTTTTATATAGGTTAGTTTAACAACCAATTCACTTAACGACCGGGTCGTAGGAATGGAACCTGGTCGTTAAGTGAGGAATGTCTGTAATACATTGTTTGCAAAAGGACCACAATGTATCGCATGCGGTCCAGCTGCCTAAGAGCTGCCGGTTGAGTTATCATATGCGATACATATTGCTAGTGAATGCTAGGCTTTAAATTTCTTCATTTTGAATGTTATGGTATACTGTCAATGTTAAGGACCTTCCACTAAGCTAAGCGTAGTTCTTTTTCCAGGTAATTTACAGCATAGATTATTGCATTTCAACATGAGGCACATGATTTTCTTTCTCTGTTGAGACCCAATCACAGTCAGTATACATTTTCTGAGGCTTAAGCAGATGTTGTAAGTGTTTACAGAGTATAAATATATAAAGATCTATACTCTTACTAGACAGTTTACAGCAAATTGATTAACAAGGTAGTCACTTTGGGCCCAATTCCATTTTGTATAATAATATAACCCCCAGGTTAGTAATTTGTGGGACAAGCATTCTGAAATGTCTTGGATTTATTAGCATGGGTTCTACTGTGTAAATATGCATTTTAAAGTGATATTAGCCCAAATTTGATGAGAGTACCTTTGTAACATTACCTCTGCCAGCCTGTAAAGTGTTCATGATACAACTGTGCTTCCATGTTCTCTCCATATCCTCACTATACCATCTACTGTATATGATGCAATTGAAAACATGATTCATGCAACCACATTTCCTGTCATTTACTGCCCAATTCCCTGTAGTCATGAACAAAATGGAAGCATTTCATTTCGTTGGCAGTATATAAGAATACAGGCCTACCACTTCTATAACCTAGAAATTTGGGGCAGTGTCGGACTGAAACAAGAATGGACTGGGGAATACTGTGATAGTAGCCTCGTTTATTGTGGCTAGTCTCCAGTGGGGAGTGGGGTGTGGCAAGCTTCCCAGGGGCGGATCCAGACAAAAATGACAGGGGGGGCACAATGGCAGAGGAAAAGAGGGAGAAGTTCCTTGTGCCAGAAAAGTGGGAGTGACCTCACAGGGGGCAACAGGAAAAAGCAGTATGTGGCATCAGAGAATGGGTGACAGGGGAAGCATTTGGTGACGTAGAGGAGAGGCAGCAGGTGATGCCAAGTAGAGGGTGACATGGAGAGGCAAGAGAGAAGGTAGATGAAGTGTGGGCCAGAAAGGCACAGGGTGACAGGACTCAGAGGGTGTTCGGGAGGGGATTAAAAATGTAGAGAGTAGCTACATAATAGTACTAATTCACATAATACTACACTGCGCCAGCTAGAGTCCCTTATAAATACTGTGCCAGCTAGAGCCCCTTACACATACTGGGCCAGCTAGAGTCCCTTAGACACACTGCACCATTACACATTGTGCCACACACCATAATGCCCATTACACATTGTGCCATACACTGTAATGCTAATTACACATTGTACCACACACCATGATGCCCATTACATATTATACCACACACCGTGATGTCAATTACATATTATGGGCGGGATGTTCTAACATCCAGCCCATCTCGTGCGCGCGCGTCCCCTTATGGTGGCTGGTGGGGGACGGCGGCTGGCGAATCTTCCGCCATCCCCTGCAAGAGCGAGGGGCGCTGCATCTGTATTTGTGGATGGGTATCATGAAAAAAATGATTGTGGAAAAAAGCACATGAACTGTACAAATAATATATGTTTTTTTGTATTTTTTTATTTTCTTTCATTTTTTTATCATTTTTTTTTAAACTTGCATTCATTTGTACTGTTGTGTAGTATGAACAACACACAGTGGAGCATGGCCAGTAATCACAGTACTGTATGCACAGTAAGGTTATGACCACAATCACAGACGGTGGGGATGCAGAGGGACACAGATGGTGGAGATGCAGGGACACAGACATTGGAGACACAGGGACACAGGCAGCAGGGATGCAAGGACACAGACGATGGGGATGTAGGGACAAAGATGGCAGAGATGCAGGAACAGTGAAGCACTATATATACACAGGCTGAGAAAACCTACCAGGGGTCCACTGGGGAGCCGGGTGCACCTCATGTGGGTACTCAGTGGAGCTCAAGCGGCAATGGGGTTGAGAGCCGGATGCACCCCATGTAGGCATCGGTAGACCGATCACCGCAGTGATAACAGTAGTTGGCAGTCCAGCAAAGGGGAGGGGGGAGAAACCAGGTATGCTGACATGTGGGGTGGCCGGCCAGGAAGTAATAAAAAAGGTGTGTGTTTGGAAAATGGGTGGTCCTTTTCACCTCCGAATTGTCCTGCAGTTTTACCTATGATTGTATTTTAAAACACAACTCTACAGTACTTCAAAGGAATAAATGCCACTCACATACATGCATGTGATGTCTATCAATATCACAGAAAATTTATTTTATGTTTAAATAATAGACAACTGATCCATCTGCATCCCCGGCACCACTTTAATTCAATTAGGACCTTACTTCTGTCACTGCGGTTCATAATCAAATGCAGTTTTTCTTTCAAAACAGTATTAGTGGCCTAAGTTTTCCTTTTATTGTAGTTTTAATTATAATATAAAGCTTCTGGTGCAATGGCAGTTTCTGCAACATCTCAGGCACAATTGTTTTTTAAAACCACTTTAACAACCTTCAGATATTAACACTTACACTGTAAGCAATTAAAAAATCAAGTTTACAATAGCTCATTAGGTGTAAAGGATTGTGTCAATGCCTGGTGCACTGAGGATGATGTTTAATTAGCTTGATATTTCTGCAGATATTAGTCTAAATCACTTCGAAGACAGCATATTGTAATATGAATAGATTGCATGGTTAGGCTAATTCATAACTGATCAAAGGAATAAATAGACAGATGCAGCCAGTCATTACTATTATATTTAATGATCTTTAAATAAGGGGGTGACAGGAGTACAGGTGCTGTGAGGGGTTTAGTTACAGTATATGGGGATAACGGGAACCTGTGAAAGATGCAATATGACTGTTAAAAAAGATACAGTATGTCCTTATACAGTCTGCAAATTTTTCACGGGGGAGATATATTGCTCAGCAATATATTGCTCTGTGTCTCCTGTTCATCAGCGACCAGAGATGGTCGCTGATGAAAAAGAAATATCAAAAAGCTTTGTAAAAAAAACCCAGCAAAGATATGACATTAGACAAAGGCAAGGGTGGGTGGGAAAGAGGGGGTATAGGGGGGGGAGTATCCTACAGTTAAGGTTGGTCAATAGTTAGTGTCTATCTGAGAATATAACACAATTGGTGTCTTCTTTAATTTATCTAAGTCTGAACATTTAAACTTCTGTCTGAGATGAGGTTTGGGTAAAGATTATGATTTGGGATCTAAGGTGAGGTTGTAGAGAATCAACATATGGTTTCCATTTAACCTTAAATGAGTCCACAGTGGTGTACAATCCAAGCATCACTGATCTTTTGTCGTATAATAACAGCTGAAATAATCTGGATTTGAGTTCACATATCGTGGGGGTTGTTGATACTGTCCAGTGGATAAGTATCAATTTTTTTGCTAGAGTAATAATAATCGTTATCAATGGTATATGTTTTTTGTGTGATGACGGGATGGACCAGTTCTTGCAGTTAGCACAAAGGCAAGCCAATGGGTCCGGGTTAAAATAAGTTGAAAGAATTGTATTGATGAAGTGGAGGACCTTGCGCCAGTATTTTAATATTTTAGAGCTTGACTAGAGGCAGTGCAAGAATTTAGCATTATTCATTTTACATTTGCAGCATTTACCTGTAGCTTATGGTGTCATGTGTTTGCTCTGAGCTGGGGCTATGTATAAGCGATGGATCGTTTTAAAGTGCACCTCCTGTAGGTATGAAGATTGTAAAATTTGGAGAGTTTTAGAATAATTTTATAGTAGAATTTGGGGAGCGGTAACATCAGGAATTTCCCTTTTCCAAGACTGAGTCAGGGGTAGTAAGTGGGACTAATCTGCGGAAGCAAGCATAGGCCCTTATTCTGATCGATGCGGATATTCCCGCTTGCGTACGGGCCGCCGATGTTTATCTTCTGCGCATGTGCAGAGGTCACTCTGCGCATGTGCAGGCGATTTCGCCGCAAGGATTCTCTATACGCCGCACAGGGGGCGTAGAGGGGCGTGAGGGGCTACTTATCCTCATTACCCTTTGCATACGCCCCGCGTTTCATGGGCGTTCCCATGCAAACGCGGGGCGTATGCATGGTAATGAGGCCGTGACGCGTGGGTACGGGGCGGGCATCTGACATCGCCGGATGTCAGCTGCCCGCTCCCATACAAGATTTCACACGGACAAGTGTCCGTGTGGTCTTGTGTTGCGGGACCTGGTGGAGCGTGCGGCCCTGCATTCGATGTTCGGCGACCATCGAATGCAGGGGCTGCTCCCACCATGGAGGAGGCGTATCCCCGTCCAATTTCATGCGGATCGCCACATATCCGCGTACGGACGGCAGGTGGCGATCCGTATGGAAGGCGGGGATTCGCCTGCACGGTCGTGGCCGCATATTCTGATCGGGCCGCACCGATCAGAATAAGGGCCAATATGTCATATATGAAGCTCATTCTATATCAATGCTTATAAAGTTGTACAAAGGTCTTCTCTAGAGGGTCTGGGCATGAGGATAAAGCAAGTGTCTAAATTAAGGGGTTTATGTAATGTCAAGTTTGTAGGTACATATAAAAGTTTGTTTTAGGTAGGTCGTATTGTATTTGAAGTGTTTGAAAGGGTATCATCGTTCCCCCTGGGTCGAATCATTTGCTAAGTCCAGTCATTTTCGACGCCAGTCTGAATATGCTGAATTGGATAATGATGGTAGGAAATTGGGGTTCCCCCATTTAGGAATGAAAGGGGAGATGGTGTGGTCTCTGCATAATTTTTTGTTGATATGTATCCAAGCGTCATATGTACTTTTAAAGAGAATGTGGTTAAGAATATCCTGAGGGATAGAAGATATTGGTGAATGGAGCAATGCTGATGGTGAATAAGGCTTAAGGAGTATTTTGTCTAGGTCTGAGTCGGTGTAAGTGGATTTATTGTAGAACCAGTCAATATGTATCAGAAGTGTAATGTCCATGAGTAGAGTTGGAAGTTAGGGATTTTGGTTGCGACAGTTTGGATAGTGCCATCCTAGGTTTTTTCCCCGACCATAGGAATTTGGACATGGGTTTATTTAATTGCAGTGTATCTGAAGAAGGAATAATGCAGGGTATCATTTGTAAACTATAAAAAATCTTGGTAAATATAATACTTTTCAGTACTGCTGCTCTTCCCAGTAAGGATACCTGAAGTTTAGTCCAAGTGTCAAGTTGCGTTTCTATTTTAGTTAGCAGAGGTGAGATATTGGCTTTATACATATGGTGTGGGTGTTTCGTGATTGTCATACCTAGATATTTAATGCTGTTAGGCTGAATATTGAATTGTGAGATAGAAGGGTGTGAGGCTAATTCAGTATATAGTGGGGTAAGGGGTAGTAGTTCTGTTTTAGTAATGTTTATTTTATAGCCGGAGATCTGGGCAAAGGAGGAGATTAATTGCGTGATTGTTGGGATGGAAATCAGGGGATTTAATACAAAGAGTAGTAGGTCATCAGCAAATAGGACTAATTTTAATTCTGTGTTTTTTACTTTTATACCTGTATATGTGTTGGAAGCTCTTAAGGCTATAGTAAGAGGTTCTATAGATATGGCAACAGAAGGGGGGAGAGAGGGCATCCCTGCCTTGTTCCTCTCTGTACTTTAAACGGAGGGGAGAGAAACCCCTTACAAGCAATTTGGGAAGTAGGGGACATATATAAACTTTTTATATGGGATATGAATTGTTGGGGTATTCCAAATTTGGCCATTGTATGGTATAAGTGTGTCCATTGTACAAGATCTAATGCTTTTTCTGCATCTATCGCTAGAATCACATTGGGGAGTCATTGTGCTGGGAATTTAACATTTCTTGAGTTACAGCTAGGACTTTTCTAACATTGCGTACCGATTGCCTACCTGTTATAAAACCGGTTTGATCTTGGTGTATGATATGTGGCAGAACTGGGTTCAATCGGTACTTGTGAGTTATCTGGGCTGCCGATTTTTTCATCGCGCCCGAAATCGTGGGCATCGCGTCGGTCGTGGCCGTTATAAGGAGCCGCGACGCGATGCCCGCGATTTCCCATAGACAGTAATGTTAAAAGACACGATGGACACGATTTCCGACCCGATTTCCCATAGACAGTAATGTTAAAAGACGCGAGGGACCCGATTTCCCATAGACAACAATGTTAAAATAAAATTACAATGTGAAATTGGCCAATATGGGCATTTCACATTGGATATGTTTTAAAAAAAAATGTTTCATGGCCCCCCACCACCGTTAACGCCACCCCGATATTGACGCCAACCCGAAGCGTGGCGAGTGCAGCGAGCCCACAAGGGGCGGCGGTACGCGTCCTCCGACCTTTTCATACCCCTACTATCCACTAGGGCGTGGAGTGAGAACAGAATAGTGTGGCGAGCGCAGCGAGCCACCGAGCCCGAAGCGTGGCGAGGGGACGCGGACACCTGTGAAGCCCGCAAGGGCACGCGGATACCTGTGAAGGTATCCGCGTCCCCTCGCAGGGCTCGTTGCGCTCGATACGCTTCGGGCTCGGTGGCTCGCTGCGCTCGCCACACTATTCTATTCTCACTCCACGCCCTAGTGGATAGTAGGGGTATGAAAAGGTCGGAGGACGCGTACCGCCGCCCCTCGCGGGCTCGCAGCGCTCGCCACGCTTCGGGTTGGCGTCAATAGCGGGGTGGCGTTAACGGTGGTGGGGGGCCATGAAACATTTTTTTTTAAAACATATCCAATGTGAAATGGCCATATTGGCCAATTTCACATTGTCATTTTATTTTAACATTGCTGTCTATGGGAAATCGGGTCCATCGCGTCTTTTAACATTACTGTCTATGGGAAATCGGGTCCATCGTGTCTTTTAACATTACTGTCTATGGGAAATCGCGGGCATCGCGTCGCGGCCCCTTATAACGGCCACGACCGACGCGATGCCCCCGATTTGGGCTAAATCGCGGGCATCGCGTCGGTCGGGTGTCCTTAAGTTAAGGACAAAATCGGCAGCCCGGATAACTCACAAGTACCGTTCAATCTTTGGGCCAGTATTTTGGTTAACATTTTATAGTCACAGTTCAGCAATGATATTGGGCGGTAAGAGCACGGTTTGGTTAAATCTCTCCCTGGTTTCAGTAAAACTTTTATGATTGCCGAATTATTGTGCGGGGATAGGGTTTGATTACTGAGGATGGAATTAAAAACTGATGTCAGAATTGGGGCTATATGTTCTGGATCCATTTTATAGAAGTCCCCAGTGAATCCGTCAGGTCATGGGGCCTTGGCAGGTTTCAATAATTTTATTACCTCTAGCACCTCATGTAGTTGGATCGGTGATGTGAGTGTTGGTATGAATGCTTCTGGTATTTGAGGGTAGTGGATGTTTTCCCACGGTTCTGTGGAAGGCCTGGGGTGAGAGTCATTTTGTATGGAGTCTGGTAGAGGGTTATTATCCTGTGGGTTGGAGTATATATTTTCATAGATTTCAGCCATTACTTCTGTTATCTGTGCATTGGAGGTTGTGAGTGTATTATCTGGTAATGTTAAGTGGTTTACCATTATGGGGGGTCGGGTGGAGTTTAGTATGTTCGATAGGAGTTTTCCGGTTTTATTGACGAATTTATGGTACTTATGGTTAGACAAGAATTGGGTTTTATCCGCCATGGATTGGAGTTTGTCATCCATAAGGGATTTTGCTGATATATAATCAGCTTTGTTTGTTGGGGTAGGGGTTTGGAGGAATAGGGAATATTTTTCAGTTAAGGTTTCTTGTAATTGGATTGGATTGATAGGATTTGGAGATTTGTCTCTTTAACTTCTTTTCATAAGACAATATGGCGCCTCTCAACACTGATTTAGCCATCATCCAGTATAAGATTGGATTAGTTGCCAAACACTCTGCATGGTGTGCAATAAATTCTTCCCAGGTTTTTTCTAGGTAGGATCTGAAAGGTATAGATGTGTTTAGGTGGGCTGGGAATTTCCAGGTTTTGTATGTAGAAATTTCTTTGGTTAGCTGAAGGGAGATTTGTATTAGGGCATGGTCCGATAATAGTATGGGTTGTATCACAGCATCTTTCATATAAGGAAGTAAGATAGCTGAGACACATATATAATCAATTCTTGAGAGCGCTCTATGTGCTGCAAAAAGGCACATATACTCACGTTGTGTGGGATGTTGTGATCTCCAGACGTCTATTAATTGCAAGCTTTTCAATATGAATGGGATGTCTATTTTGGGGGTACTTCTCATTTTGGTCGGGAGGGACAATTTGTCTAAGATGTGGTTTGAGGTTAAATTAAAGTCTCCACATAAGATCATGGGAGTGTTAGTGTATGGAGTAAGAAGTTTTATACAGATTCAATGGTGACAACAATGTATGCAGTAACAGTAGACATGTCAGCAATTGTCCTTCAGTCAAACTCGCTCCTGCCTGCCCTGCATCACCGCCAGCATGTCTTGTAGGAAATCGGAGTTGTTTCCTTGCAGCCACAGGTGTGGGAGAAAATGAAGAGGAGCTCTTGCCCTGTCACGTTCTGCTTCAGATGACAATGTCCTGGCAAAGCATATGAAGGGCTTTATCCACAAGAGCTGCATGCTTTGTGGAATCGCAATGCTTTAGCTCCTCCTTCACTTTCTCCAGCTACTTCTGCAACAGCCTCATCAGGGGAATTACCTCACTCAAGCTGGCAGTGTCAGAACTGACTTCACTTGTGGCAAGTTCAAACAGCTGGAGAAACATTGCACGACATGGAAATCAGTCTCCACTGTGCTTGGGTCAGGTGCATCTCTGCTACTTTGCCTATGATGTAGGTGGCTGTGTAGGCTTGAACGTCATTTTGCTGCTACTCCATCCTCTGCAGCATATAGAGGGTAGAGTTCCAGGGCATCATTTCCAGCAAATTCTTGTTTGAGGTGATCTCAAGGCAGGTTCAGGAGATTTTGATGGTGCTCCAGTGTTTGGCAGGCAGCGGCAGAATGGCAAAAGTTTCCCGCAAGCATCTCCTGCACGCTCCTGTCACTTTCAAGGAAATACTGCACCACCAAATTTATTGTGTGGGCAAAACATGGCACATGTTGGAATTTACCCATAAGTAATGCCCGCACAATGTTACTGGCATTGTCCGATACCACAAATAGCCTGGAGAGACTAAGGGGCAGATTTATTAAGCTTGGAGAAGAGATAAACTGGAGATAAAGCGGAGAAAAGGTAAAAGGAGATAAAGCACCAGCCAATCAGCTGTGTTTGAAAAAGACAGTTGGGAGTTGATTGGCTGGTGCTTTATCTCCTTTTACCTTTTCTCCGCTTTATCTCCAGTTTATCTCTTCTCCAAGCTTAATAAATCTGCCCTAAGTGAGGTAAACCATTGCATGATGATTTCCTTCAGTTTCTCTAAGAGGTTATCAGCACTGTGCCTCTTACTGAAACCAGTGATACATCACAGTGCTTCCACTGCTTCTTTGTTCTAGTTTGGCCTGTAGCATGCCCTTAGGGTCACAACACAAGGCTCTTTAGGTGTTTTCTTTTTTGCACTTCACCGTTTTTTGGTTATGTTGATTTGTCAGTGGTCTTGAAGAAGGGGCGTCAGCTCCGAAACTGTCGACCATGAATACTGACTACTTTTGCACAGTTATGCTTTAATACAGTTACCCACGTTTTTTGAGTGCTGCCTCGTGTTTTCATTTATTTGGAAATCGCTACTACATATATATATATATATATATATATATATATATATATATATATATATATATATATATATATACATATACTGCAAAAGATGATCCGGTACTCCACTCTATCCACGTTATAGGGGGTGCCTTGGCTGGTCATATACACGCTGTTTGTAGAGACATGAATCCCTCTGCCCGGCACTCTCATATATCCAAAGAAGGCGACCTCACACAGGTCTAAACGGCAACGTTTCGGGAATTTTATTATATTCCCTTCGTCAGGACAACACTATAGCATCATACAAAACAACATTAAATACACTTACCTCTCCACCGTAACGAGCGCTCCCCGCCGCGCCGTTCCCCGGAGTCGCGATGACGTCATTCTCCTCCGCCCACCTGACGTCTCACGTCGGCTACCATGGTACTGGGCGCCGCTTGAGGCGCTGTGTCCGGATCACCCTAAGTGACAAAAAATACATGTAGTGAAACAAACTACAACAGTAACCAAAACAACAAAACAACAAACAAACCATCGTATCTGCAGCCACAGTTAATTTAACTTGCAAAGGTGGCTGATGAAATAGAATAATAAGAATGTATGCGCACAGTAACATGTTATAGATCCTACTGTAGGAGCAAGAAAATTAGTTCTAAAGGAGCTCCTAAACTGGGATACTATGTCGACTAGTGCGATCTGAATCATATCAATCAAAGTCAGGACACTGCAAGCATGTCAAATCATGCACCTAACAGTAAACTTATAGAGCTGTATATCTCCGACGCTGAATGTAGTCAGCAATCTAGCAGCAATTAAGCTGACTGAGAAATACATATCTCCCTGCTTTATGTATTTCTCAGTCAGCTTAATTGCTGCTAGATTGCTGACTACATTCAGCCTCGGAGATATACAGCTCTATAAGTTTACTGTTAGGTGCATGATTTGACATGCTTGCAGTGTCCTGACTTTGATTGATATGATTCAGATCGCACTAGTCGACATAGTATCCCAGTTTAGGAGCTCCTTTAGAACTAATTTTCTTGCTCCTACAGTAGGATCTATAACATGTTACTGTGCCCATACATTCTTATTATTCTATTTCATCAGCCACCTTTGCAAGTTAAATTAACTGTGGCTGCAGATACGATGGTTTGTTTGTTGTTTTGTTGTTTTGGTTACTGTTGTAGTTTGTTTCACTACATGTATTTTTTGTCACTTAGGGTGATCCGGACACAGCGCCTCAAGCGGCGCCCAGTACCATGGTAGCCGACGTGAGACGTCAGGTGGGCGGAGGAGAATGACGTCATCGCGACTCCGGGGAACGGCGCGGCGGGGAGCGCTAGTTACGGTGGAGGGGTAAGTGTATTTAATGTTGTTTTGTATGATGCTATAGTGTTGTCCTGACGAAGGGAATATAATAAAATTCCCGAAACGTTGCCGTTTAGACCTGTGTGAGGTCGCCTTCTTTGGATGTATGAGAGTGCCGGGCAGAGGGATTCATGTCTCTACAAACAGCGTATATATATATATATATATATATATATATATATATATATATATATATATATATATATATATATATATATATATATATATATATATATATATATATATATATAGAGGGTACTTTGATCGGCACTCCAGTGGCATGAAATAATTGACCGTGGTGCAGCACTAAGGGGTTCAATATAGCAGGGGAGTCAAGTCTCACCTTGAAAACGGATTAAACTCCGAAACGTCGGTTCACTTTGCTGTCTGACTCTCCTTGTGTAAACCCGCCTGAGTGCCACTTGACTCCCCTGCTATATATATATATATATATATATATATATATATATATATATATATATATATATATATATATATATATATCCATGCAGGTAGGACAGCACACTCCTTACATATAGCCAGCTGCCAGGGTGCCACAAAACCAGAAAGTCCCAAATGTATTCAGGCACTTCCACAGAATATCCACAAAGAAAAATGGGTGCACTCACCGGTCTTTATCCAAATGCAGGTGTTTATTTACATACCACAGCCGAAAGTTTAGGTGACAGTGGGCATGGTCAATGTTTCGGTCTAAACATAGACCTTTGTCAAGACCCCCTTACTCCAGCCACCACCAGTGCACAATCAACAATGCCATAGTGGACCTTTTATGCTCAAACACAAGTGCTAGGGCAACTCCCCCTTTCCTTTTTCCGGAAGTGCCAATTATTACAATAACGTAGTATAATCAGATATTTAGTAGCCACAGACTACACCATATACACTATATAGAAAACATTTAATAATGCTCACCCATACCAATGCATAGACGGTAAAGCAGGCCAGTGACTGTCCTCTCCTCGCTGCAATCAGTGCTAGCCGCGGCGTGCGTTCCAACGCCCGGCATGCGTTCCACCCGCCGGAAGTTGTAATCTCATACGTCATATCCGCTTATTCTATTGAGGTTTATTCAGCGCTAGCCGTGGCGTGCGTTCCAACGCCCGGCATGCGCTCCACCAGCAGGAAGACATCACTATCACCTTACTTCCGCCTTTTGGTAATGGGGCATTCTATCTGTCAATCAAAAAATCGTGCAACGCAGAACAAACCGCATACCATGTATAATAATGAATAGCACTACGTGTTTAGCACCAAAAAGTCCACCAATACAACCCAATAATATTAAAACAGTTCCATTTTTATTTATTTTTATATTTTACTAAAAAAGATTTATCACCAGGCGCACTAATACACTATTTGTGAATCATAGACTATTATGGTAGAAAAAACATTACGGTAGAAAAACTAGAAAAAAGTGAAAGAAAGTCCGGGTACTTTTATAAAAATACACTTAATGAGTAATACTCATTAAGCCCTCTAGGAGAGATAGTGTCCAATTTTTGTATCCATCTAGCCTCTTTGCGCAATAATAGGAGACCTCGGTCACCTCCTCTCTCCAACGGTGGAACACAGTCAATGATCATATATGACATTGAGGCTATTTGATGGTTTAATTTCAGGAAATGCGCTGCCACTGGTTTGTCGGTCGTCTTTGTCGCATAGGCTAACCGTATTGAGGAGCGATGCTGGTTCATCCTCTCTCGGAAAGTCCTAATGGTCTTGCCCACGTAAATGAGCCCACATGGGCATTTTAAAATGTAAACAACGTGATCCGTTGTACATACCAGGTGATGCTGGATTTTAATCTTTTGCCCAGAATGTGGGTGGAAAAACGTTGCTCCAGTTGTGAGGGCTCTGCAGGTCGTGCATTTTAAACACTTGAAGCATCCCATCCTTCTCTGTAACCAGCCTCCTCCACCAGTGGAGGGTCTCATGTCTGGGCGAAACAATACGTCTTTCAAGTTTCTGCCTCGCTTGGCCCCAATCATAGGGGGGGCATTTGAAATACTAGAGAATGCAGGGTCAGTCTTCAGTAATGACCAATTCTTATTAATGGCTTTATTGACCTGTTTAAACCCACTGTCACACTTCACGACCACTGTCATCCTTTTATCATCAACCTTTTTCTTACTTAATGTGCCAGAATTAGCATGGATTCTTCTTGCTTTCAACATGCATTTCTGTATGTCGCTGATGGCGTACCCTCGTGCTCTAAATCTGTCAGCACATTCCTCCAACTGTGCCTCAGCCTGTGGCACCTCAGAATTATTCCGGAGCACACGCAGAAATTGCGACACTGGCAGGTTAGATTTTAACTTATCAGGATGGTGGAAGAATCCATGCTAATTCTGGCACATTAAGTAAGAAAACGGTTGATGATAAAAGGATGACAGTGGTCGTGAAGTGTGACAGTGGGTTTAAACAGGTCAATAAAGCCATTAATAAGAATTGGTCATTACTGAAGACTGACCCTGCATTCTCTAGTATTTCAAATGCCCCCCCTATGATTGGGGCCAAGCGAGGCAGAAACTTGAAAGACGTATTGTTTCGCCCAGACATGAGACCCTCCACTGGTGGAGGAGGCTGGTTACAGAGAAGGATGGGATGCTTCAAGTGTTTAAAATGCACGACCTGCAGAGCCCTCACAACTGGAGCAACGTTTTGCCACCCACATTCTGGGCAAAAGATTAAAATCCAGCATCACCTGGTATGTACAACGGATCACGTTGTTTACATTTTAAAATGCCCATGTGGGCTCATTTACGTGGGCAAGACCATTAGGACTTTCCGAGAGAGGATGAACCAGCATCGCTCCTCAATATGGTTAGCCTATACCACAAAGACGACCGACAAACCAGTGGCAGCGCATTTCCTGAAATTAAACCATCAAATAGCCTCAATGTCATATATGATCATTGACTGTGTTCCACCGCTGGAGAGAGGAGGTGACCGAGGTCTCCTATTATTGCGCAAAGAGGCTAGATGGATACAAAAATTGGACACTATCTTTCCTAGAGGGCTTAATGAGTATAACTCATTAAGTGTATTCTTATAAAAGTACCCAGACTTTCTTTCCCTTTTTTCTAGTTTTTCTACCGTAATGTTTTTTCTACCATAATAGTCTATGATTCACAAATAGTGTATTAGTGCGCCTGGTGATGAATCTTTTTTAGTAAAATATAAAAATAAATAAAAATGAAACTGTTTTAATATTATTGGGTTGTATTGGTGGACTTTTTGGTGCTAAACACGTAGTGCTATTCATTATTATACATGGTATGCGGTTTGTTCTGCGTTGCACGATTTTTTGATTGACACATAGAATGCCCCATTACCAAAAGGCGGAAGTAAGGTGATAGTGATGTCTTCCTGCTGGTGGAGCGCATGCCGGGCGTTGGAACGCACGCCACGGCTAGCGCTGAATAAACCTCAATAGAATAAGCGGATATGACGTATGAGATGACAACTTCCGGCGGGTGGAGGGCATGAAGGGCGTTGGAACGCACGCCGCGGCTAGCGCTGATTGCAGCGAGGAGAGGACAGTCACTGGCCTGCTTTACCGTCTATGCATTGGTATGGGTGAGCATTATTAAATGTTTTCTATATAGTGTATATGGTGTAGTCTGTGACTACTTAATTTCTGATTATACTACGTTATTGTAATAATTGGCACTTCCGGAAAAAGGAAAGGGGGAGTTGCCCTAGCACTTGTGTTTGAGCATAAAAGGTCCACTATGGCATTGTTGATTGTGCACTGGTGGAGGCTGGAGTAAGGGGGTCTTGACAAAGGTCTATGTTTAGACCGAAACGTTGACCATGCCCACTGTCACCTAAACTTTCGGCTGTGGTATGTAAATAAACACCTGCATTTGGATAAAGAACGGTGAGTGCACCCATTTTTCTTTGTGGATATATATATATATATATATCTATATATATATATATATAGATATATATATATATATATATATCTATATATATATATATCTATATATATATATATATATATATATATATATATATATATATATATATATATATATATATATATATATATATATATATATATATATATATGAATGGAAAACCCCAATCTGCACCCGGGTAAAATAAAAGCAGCACCACTGAAAGGTCTCCTGTTAGACGAGACCCAGTTTTTTTACAGATGAAGAAAGGGAAAAAGATCAGGGTGCGCTTAGAGACATGAATTAACACATTTAAAAGTAACAATCTTATTTAATAATAAAAGATGCTCAATGAGTTATAATAAAATAACCAATAAAAATGTATTTTGGCACAATTTGTTATCAAAAGAACTGTTGATTGGACTTCCGATCGTCGAAGAGATGCCCAACGCATTTCGTCAAAAAGACTTCCTCAAGGGCAGTGGAAGCAGCATATTATATGAACAGTTCACACGTATTTTGTAACAGGAAAGTACGGAGAATTTTTTTTTCCCTTTTTAAATCAAGGAATCCTAAAATTGTTCCTCCAGAGTGGAATATTGCCACCATTCAGATATAACATCCAATAAGTATATATAGGGAACACAAGTGGTAAAGATGGCCCAGCGATAGTAGAAGGGTTCCACAGACAGTCAATAGAACAATCAGAAACTTTGCCAGAGTGTAATGGACCACAATAACAGGATGTGCAGTGCAGGAGTTCCAGCTTTGATTTTATTATTACTCATTGAGCATCTTTTATTATTATTAAATAAGATTGTTACTTTTAAATGTGTTAATTCATGTCTGGAAGCGCACCCTGATCTTTTTCCCTTTCTTCATATATATATACAGTATATATAAAATTTTATGGTACTTGTGAGTTATCCGGGCTCCCGATTTTTTGATTGTATGCCTTAAGTTAAGGCATACAATCCGATGCGATGCGATGCGATATCGCATCGCATCGCATCGCATCCGACCATCGGATGCGATGACCCGATTTTTCCATAGGAATCAATGTTAAAATGATTCCTATGGAAAAAGGGGTCCTTTTCATACCCCTACTATCCAAGTGGGCATGGAGTTGGATATAAACCTGTGGCGAGCGTAGCGAGCCACCGAGCCCGAAGCGTGGCGAGCGAAGCGAGCCCCGCGAGGGGACGGTATTCCGTGTCCCCTCGCGGGGCTCGCTACGCTCGCCACGCTTCGGGCTCGGTGGCTCGCTACGCTCGCCACAGGTTTATATCCAACTCCATGCCCACTTGGATAGTAGGGGTATGAAAAGGACCCCTTTTTCCCATTGAATTCCATGTTAAAATGGACTCAGTCCATTTTAACATTGATTCCTATGGAAAAATCGGGTCATCGCATCGCATCGCATCGCATCCGATGGTCGCATGCGATGCGATGCGATGTCCCGATCCGACCCGATTTTAAAATCGGACGCCCGGATAACTCACAAGTACCAATTTTATATACATCTATATTTTTCAATAAGTGCCTGAGTATATTTTTCTGTTGTATTCTTTGTTCCATATGTATATTATATGAAGAAGCAGGTGGAACTCTCAAATTGATGTACACACATACAGTAGGTCTTAGGTCAAGGATCTTTAGTTGCAGATTAACCCAAAAACCTATCAATTTCCAACAAACTGTCATCTTAAGTAAAAAATAGTATAGGCTTTAGCATTTTAACATATAATATCACATTATACATTTATATTATAAGCACCAAAGCAAACAATTTATAATCAATGACTTCATACAGTACTGTATCTCAAATTATTTTAAGCCGCAACTAAAATGGAATTACTGCATTGCAGTTGGGTATGACTTAAGCAATAGACCATGGCTTTTCCTCCACATCTGGGACAGTTAGCAGCCAAGTTTACTTAAAAACCTACTCATTAATTGTGCATTACAATGATTACTCAAGTATGTGTTTAATTAAACAGCTGTTCATTTTATAGTACCTGATGACCTCTGTTAATATAATCTTAGAGAAGGGCATATGGCTTATATGGCTGTTGCTGCCAGGTTACACAAATTATCACATCATCATTTGCGATTTCAATTCTTAAAATCAATATAACAGAAATTTTAAAGAAAAGTGTTGCCATGGTACATTACGTACCTTTAAAATTATAAACCTTGTGCCTCCTCATTACATTTATATATTTGTATAAAGATTAGACACTCAGTAAATGATGCACAAAGTTGCTGTATAAATTGATACCCTCACTAGCCTCAATACGCCATGTGCCACAAAATTCCTGGTGCGACTGAACCACCAGGTCCTGTGTGACTTCTAGCGACAGGAACCACTTTTGTATTGTTTTTTAAGAAAATGTGGTCTAGTCACTATTCCATTTGACGAGAGACCCTGCTCATATGTAACACATATGTATTTGTGTGTGCTTAAATACACACCTTAGGGCCTGATTCGGAGGTGGACACAAAGCCAATGTTTGCACAGCTGATAGATTATTTGCTACAGTGGATGCTGGAAAAGTCCTGAAATTCCCCGCGGCATATGCGTTACACAGTTTGTGGAATCGCTTGCTATAGAGCATGCAGTGTACAACCATGGGATTCGAGGATGATGACTGTGAGGTGGCCTGAAGAGTTCACCAAAAGAGCCATATACTGCGATTGTTATGGTAGTGTCACATGCATGCCGGTGAATGCTGCTACATTGCCAGGCACAGATCCATAGCCACAGAGGCCAAATTTGGTGCTGATTTGGTGTGTTAGAACCACAGATGCAGTAGCACTATTTGCAAACCCCAAAAATGGGCATCTCAGCATTTGTACTCATTTGACACACTGATGATTTTTTTTTTTTTGTGAAATAGATGATGATTGGTGCAAAATTAGAATTTTTTTAAATCAGTTATTTTATTTACTGTAGCTTGAAAAAAATTATCATTTTATCTATTATATTTTTGCCTGAACAACAAAAATCTATTTCATTAGATGACCTGCCCAGCATTGCCCCAGAAAACCTTGGGGTTTTTTTTATTAAAAAAATTGCTGTAAAATTTTATCTTATACTGTGCCAAAGGACCAAGATTGTAATTTGTTAAAACCTCCACCATAATGTTAAAATGTGTTTGCATTGATAGTCAATGACAGCAATGAAATCAGGTGTGGTGTTGTTGTTGGAAACACACCACTTCTGACTTGATAGCTTGTGTGTGTTGATGAATTTCTCTTCCATTCCTGGGATTTAGCAGCTACTGTATGATGCACTTATTTTTTGTGCGTTCTGTGTGTTTTACTGTTTTTTATGTGTGTTTTAAAAGTGTCACTCTGTCACTTTTACCCTTCTTTTTCTGGTCCGAGTTGAAAGGTTCACACCCTTCGTTGGGGGGGGGGGGGGGGGGGGCAGCTGCAATATTCAGTATAAATCTAAAAGATCACAAAGAAGATTTGCATACTCCCTCCCTTTTTGTGCTCCAGTGTCACCTAGGGTCAATTTCTATTGTATCTAAAGTTGACAGGGGCTGTGCAATGTTGAAGTGTGTGTTTTACTGTTTTTGGGTGTGTGTTGTAGTGAATGTTGGTGTTTGTTCTGTGAGTGGTGTGTTATGTGTGTGTGTATCTGTCCAATGTGTAAGTGTGTGAAGTGCACTATGTATATGTGTGTGTGTGTGTGTGTGTGTGTGTGTGTGTGTAGTGTGCTGTGTGTATTTATTGCAATGTTTAAGTCATGGTTGCCTACCTGACCTTCAGGGAGAAAATGCTCTGCTCCTCGACTTCCCTGGTAATGTATGATTGCCATCACCTGTGGTGAGCTAGGTAATTTATAAGGAAGGTGTTTCACCACAGGTAAATTGTATAAAGCCTCCACCATAATGTTAGAATGTGTTTGCATTCATACTCAATGACACAATGGCGTAAGTTCATCCCAGGTGCCCAGAGGCAAGAAAAATATTAGTGCACCCCCCACCACCACCTTATGTAAATATATATATATATATATATATATATATATATATATATATATATATATATATATATATATGTGTATAGTCTTGAGCAATACAGAACAACCGGCACCAGTAAATAAGGAAGTCCAAATAAATTCTTTAGTGCATATTTAATGCAAACACATCTTCAAGCTCAATTGGATCAAAGCATGTTATACATCACCCATCAGGCATTGAGATACATGGTAAGTACTCCCGTCTCCTCGACGGCCGTTTCGGTGCAATAGCACCTTCTTCAAGAGGGTTTGACAAAATACTGAGCAAAAGACCTGTGTATTATAAGGCATACAAGGCACACTCACCTGCTTTCACTTGCGCTAATCACAGAGACCGCGGCCGCCCACTCCATGTCTCTCCTCCACATCGCCGCTGTCAGTATCCAGCATTGCCGCGCACTGGAAGTGCACACGGCGTTGTGGAACTGATCTTCAGCTCATGTTAGAGGAGGACAGCAGATAGGTTCCCAGGTCCCCGGAAATGACCCAAGTTGATAGCAGTTACCATGGTAGCCCAAGACGCCAGTCATTTACGTGATAAAAGACTGATAAGGAACACTAGTGCTGTATTCCAGAAATACATATACCTATATACACGGAAAGACATTGAAAAGGACAGAAAGAGGGAAAAGTAATGCATGTAAAAAACCACATAGCTGATATTTCACGTGTCACACATAGCTTCTATGTCACGTGACCCACGTAAAACAACTTCATACATCTGCTATGCACAAATACATTAATCAAATATAACATACTATACAAGAAGGTTATTTGGAACGGTGCAGTTATTACTAATGAATACAATCAATGGATAAATGGTGAAAATGAGAACTTCTCATTTAAGCCCATCGGACGCATACAATTCAATTCATATATCCAATAGCACTCTTTTTTCATAAGTAAAGCGTGCCTATCGCCACCTCGCCTCAAAGGGGGCACATGTTCCAGCGGCATAAAGGCAAAGTCTCTGATCGAGTGTCCACTGTTCACAAAATGCCTTGCCACTGGGGTATCAATATAAAAAAATCAATGTATAGAGCCAATATCAGCCAGCCGGTTTCTCAATATATTGATTTTTTCCTGCAGCCGGTGGTACAGGAGAGTCCGTACTTTCTACGCGACACTACTGATTTAAATAAACTCAGCAGATTTGGTCAACCAATCGAAGGGTGTATGCTGGTGACACTAGATGTCGCCAGCCTATACACTAACATTGCACATGATGAAGGTATTGGAGCGGTGCGAGAGTGTATCAGTGCCAGTCCAGTATATAAAGGTCCTCCCATTGATTTTTTGTTGTTATTACTGGAATTAGTTTTGAACAAGAATTATTTTCTGTTCGATAACGTGTTTTTTTTACAGCGTTGTGGTACTGCGATGGGGTCAAACATGGCCCCATCGTATGCCAATTTATTTATGTTCCAGTACGAAAAACAACATATTTTGTCAAATCCCATTTTTTCCAGGTTCATCAAATGTTACGTAAGGTACATTGATGACCTGTTCTTTATATGGACTGGCACTGAGACTCTTCTTAATGAATTCGTAATATTCCTGAATACCATCCCTGGTAATATTAGATTCACCTCCAGTAGTAGCCCAGAGAGCATACATTTTCTGGATGTACTAATCACTATCAAAGATGGAATGTTTGTAACATCTTTATTCAAAAAGCTGACAGATAAGAATACTCTGTTGCTCGCCACCAGTTTCCACCCTCAGCCGCTAAAACGCGGCTTGCCTTATTCTCAGCTCCTGAGAGCTGTACGCATCACGTCTGACATAACATCTCTGGACAGTGTACTTGATGATATGTGCCAACAATTTATTGAACGACAATATGACCGCAAGGAGGTTGCTGAAGCCAGAGCCAAGTGTAAGGGTCTACAGAGATCTGAGTTGTTATCCCCCAAGGTGAGGGACGAAAAGGAACAGAGGTTACACTTTGCGACAACCTATTCGGTTGCATCAAAATCTATAAAGGAGTCCATTCTGCAGCATTGGCACATCCTACGCACCGATCCTATAATGGAAAAAATTTGTCAGTGTCCTCCCCTGTTCTGCTTCAAGCAAAGCCAAAATCTTAAACAGCAACTCACCTTCTCGGATATTAGCCCTAAAGTGGACCAGTCAAAAAATTGGCTCTCCAAACCGGTTGGCTCACAAAAATGCTCCGGTTGTGTCAACTGTCGACATATGCTAAAATATTTGTACACCCCATCACAGGCAAGAGATACAGTCTGAAACATACTATGGACTGTGAGACCAGATATGTTGTCTATCTAATTAAATGCCCATGCAACAAATTGTATGTGGGCAAAACTATGCGAATGCTCAAGGAGAGAATAGGGGCACACAGGTCCTCAATAAACAAGGCTTATACTAAGATGGACACCAATACGCCCCCAGTGGCAAGGCATTTTGTGAACAGTGGACACTCGATCAGAGACTTTGCCTTTATGCCGCTGGAACATGTGCCCCCTTTGAGGCGAGGTGGCGATAGGCACGCTTTACTTATGAAAAAAGAGTGCTATTGGATATATGAATTGAATTGTATGCGTCCGATGGGCTTAAATGAGGAGTTCTCATTTTCACCATTTATCCATTGATTGTATTCATTAGTAATAACTGCACCGCGCCAAATAACCTTCTTGTATAGTATGTTATATTTGATTAATGTATTTGTGCATAGCAGATGTATGAAGTTGTTTTACGTGGGTCACGTGACATAGAAGCTATGTGTGACACGTGAAATATCAGCTATGTGGTTTTTACATGCATTACTTTTCCCTCTTTCTGTCCTTTTCAATGTCTTTCCGTGTATATAGGTATATGTATTTCTGGAATACAGCACTAGTGTTCCTTATCAGTCTTTTATCACGTAAATGACTGGCGTCTTGGGCTACCATGGTAACTGCTATCAACTTGGGTCATTTCCGGGGACCTGGGAACCTATCTGCTGTCCTCCTCTAACATGAGCTGAAGATCAGTTCCACAACGCTGTGTGCACTTCCGGTGCGCGGCAATGCTGGATACTGACAGCGGCGATGTGGAGGAGAGACATGGAGTGGGCGGCCGTGGTCTCTGTGATTAGCGCAAGTGAAAGCAGGTGAGTGTGCCTTGTATGCCTTATAATACACAGGTCTTTTGCTCAGTATTTTGTCAAACCCTCTTGAAGAAGGTGCTATTGCACCGAAACGGCCGTCGAGGAGACGGGAGTACTTACCACGTATCTCAATGCCTGATGGGTGATGTATAACATGCTTTGATCCAATTGAGCTTGAAGATGTGTTTGCATTAAATATGCACTAAAGAATTTATTTGGACTTCCTTATTTACTGGTGCCGGTTGTTCTGTATTGCTCAGGACTATACTTCTATGAAATTGATACCTGGCACAGATTTCTCAACACATGTCAGCGTGTGCGTTTGCTCTGTGGACTATATATATATATATATATATATATGAAAGAAAATACCCAGCGCAAAAAAGTCCACAGTCTCGTTATAGGGTAGGTCCAATGTCCCATATAATGTGTGCAGCTTCACTAGCAGGATCCAACCACGAATCCAAACAGAAGTATGCTTGCAAAGAAGAGAAGAAATGAAGCGCACAAATCAGCAATAAATTTATAAATATTTACTTATATATATGCTGACATACATTGGGTTAAAATCTGAAAGCTTGCCGTATGAGCAGGGCCAAACAGCCGGACCAAGCGCCGATGGAGAAGCCGCAGGCAGTGATCAATTGCAGGCGGAGCGCATCAGAGTCGGGCAGTCAGCTGGGAGCTTCCAGGATACAACACGGACCAGACCAGGACGTCACCACGTCGGGAACAGGGCGTGGTTACCTGTTCCCGACGTGGTGACGTCCTGGTCTGGTCCGTGTTGTATCCTGGAAGCTCCCAGCTGACTGCCCGACTCTGATGCGCTCCACCTGCAATTGATCACTGCCTGCGGCTTCTCCATCGGCGCTTGGTCCGGCTGTTTGGCCCTGCTCATACGGCAAGCTTTCAGATTTTAACCCAATGTATGTCAGCAAATATATATGTAAATATTTATAAATTTATTGCTGATTTGTGCGCTTCATTTCTTCTCTTCTTTGCATATATATATATATATATATATAATGTTTAAAATAAAAAATGTGTGAAGTCCATGGTCCTGCTAGGAGCGGTAGCCAGCCTCAGAAACAATATTGAAGGCTTTCAATTAACTGATGCAGGAGGAGAGGTGTCCCCTTGGAAGCAGGAGCCTGGCGGCAGATGACTCCATTGCCTCCCAGAGTTACGCCTCTGCAATGACAGCAATGAAATCAGATGTTGTGTTGTTCCTTCGTCATCTGTTTCTCAAATTTTCCATTTTTTTTCTAGATCATCAATCAAGGCTAATTGAACCTTGGTGTTTATTAAAAATTTTTAGCCAAATGTCCCAAAAACGGCTTTGAGGTGCACACCACTGGGTCCAGAGGTACCTTTTTGCCAAATTTGGTGCCTCTGAGTGCCGCGGTGTCTCCATAATGTGACAGACATGCACACACACTCTTCAACTTATTATTAGAGATGTGCACCGGGCACTTATTCGTGTTCTGTATCTTGGGCTGTGTTTTGAATATGGATCTGTTCCAAAACACCACCATTTTTGTGTTTTGTTTTTTGATCCTACACTATTATTAACCTCATTATCATTAATTTCCACTAATTTACAGTCTATTCTGAACACCTCACAATATTGTTTTTAGGGCAAAAGGTTGCACCGAGGTAGCTGGATAACTATGCTAAGCCACACAAGTGGGCTGCACAAAAATTTGACTGATATGGCACACTTGGTAGCACACCTGAACTGATATGGCACACTTAGCATTACCACTGGACTGACATGACACACTTAGCATCACCCCTAGGCTAATACTGCACACCTAGCATCACCCCTGGACTGATACGGCACATTTAGTATCACCCCTGGACTGACATGACACACTTAGCATCACCCGTAGACTGATATGGCACACCTAGTCTCACCCCTGGGCTGATATGGCACAGGTAGCATCACCCTTGGACTGATACGGCACAGGTAGCATCACCTCTGGACTGATACATCATATTTAGCATCACCACATTTAGCATCACTGGACTGATATGGCTCAACCCAGGAATTATACAGCAGACTTGGTTCACCCCAGCAATTATTCGGCACAGATGGCGGCACCCCTGAACTGATATGGCACACTTGGCAGCACACGTGGAATTATACGGCACACAACAGCAATCCTGCAATTTAAAAAAAGGTGAAAAAGTTTTTATTATTTTAATAAAATTAATTATATTACACACTTCGCTCACCCCAGAAATTATATGACACACTTGGCTGACTTTTTTTTATAAAAAAATGGGGGGGGGGGAAGCTCCCCTGGACGGATACGGGAAACTGAGCAGCAGAGCTGGACTGATATGGGACACTGGGGGCAGCTGGATTGATATGGCAACCTTAACACCCCTTGCAGGTAAAAAATTTTATTTGAATAAAAAAAAATGGGGGGCAGCTCCCCTGGACTGATAAGGGACACTAAGCAGCACAGCTGAACTTATACGGTGTCCCCACACATATAATAAAAACAGCAACATTGTGCAGCAAATATTTTTATAATAATTTCTAGTACACATTATGCCAAAACTGCAATGCCTACTACACATTATACCACACACTGTAATTCCCATTACATATTTTACCACACACCCTAATGCCCATTACACATTTTACCAGATGTTCTAATGCCCATTAGACATTATGCCACACTGTAATGCTCATTATGCCACACACACCCTAATACCCATAACACACTATTCCCCACATTTTAATGCCTATTACATATTATACTACATGCCGTAATGCCCATGACATATTATGGTAAGTGTCACTTACCTACATACTTGTTACCAGTGCTGCTGCCTGCACCAGTGCCCGCAACTCTCCCTGCCTCCTCCAGCTACGTATCTCATCCTCAGACAGCACACAGCTTCAGTTGTCGCAGCTGGGAGACTCCCCTCCTATCCTGCCCACAGAGGACTACACACCAGTTTACTACCAGCTCGCTGCACCGTGGTCACAAAAATCTTAGTTGGGGGGCGATCTCCCTAATTGTCCCCTTTAAATCCACCTTGGCTGAGTGCAGGGATGAGCAGCTTGGTGGCTAAGAAGGGGCTGGATTTGTGGCCCTCAGATCGTAATGGTCCTGTGACAGCTATCCCCTTTGAACCCCCCACCCTGTTGCCAGTCCAGGGGATGGGACACAGATGTGACTGTGATCCAGGCCAAGCAGGTGGAGCGGCACATCAGAAAGCAACTGTCCATACTGGTGGAGCTGCTGGCCCGGTACAGGGAGGATAAGTTGCAAAGACCTGCACATGGAACTGGACAAGCAGATGAGCAGCTCCACGGACAGGTTGCGGGCAGCTATAACTCAGATGCCACAGAAAGCAGCTCTGGTGCAGAAAGTGACAATGAGGAGGCAGCTTTGAAGGAGTAGTGTTTATACTGGGGTGAGTTAATGTGGTTTTACCCTCAATGGCTCTATAGCCTGGCACTGTATAGACTGGAACTGTCCTCAATGTGTGTTTGTGAAGGTTGTCACTGATTTCTATAGTCAAACAGCGTAGGTTTTAAAAGTACTTTGTCAGATAACTCATTTTAGTTACTGTAAATCAATCAGTATTACATTCCTGGCCCTGATTCTGACTCACATGCAATGTCAATAATCATGTAATTTACTATAGCTATATGAACCCTACTGGCAGCAAGCATGCTGCACTTAGGGCCTGATTCAGACCTGTTCACTAGGCTGCTTATGTTCGCAGCCTAGAGAACAGGTAAACACTGCTCGCTGCCCCGCTGAATCCCCACCACCCCACCGGTTGAATCCCCTCATTAGCATGCAAGGGGATGTGTAGGTTAAAGCATTCCCATGCACAAAGGAAAAATCCTTTGATGGTCGCTCACCAGGCCTCACTGGCACTTACATCTGAAATAATGTGACATCAGTCGCCTGCCCCAAGCAGGCATCGACAAGCCTGCATCTGCCGGGGTACGGCCAGCATTTTCATGGTTACAGCCATAAAATACTAGGCGTTCCCATCTCTGACCCCTTCTTGCCCCTCCTGAAGTGAACAGCCCACTCAAATGTGAAACTTGCCACAGCCATTAGCTCCTGGGGTTTGCAAATGCGCATATTCACACATGTTCAAACTCCCGACCATCAGTGTCCCACATTTCCCACCTGTACAAGAGGTCTTTATCGTCCTCCATATTTATGTTAGGGGGTTTATAACATGTTCCTACTATAAGTTTTTACTATTTAATATTACCTGTATTTCATACCGATTCTACTGACTCCATTGTGCTCTCGTATATGTCTTCCCTTCTGCATGGTTTTAAGGATGGTTTAACATATAAACATACCCCCCTTCTACCTAATCTAGTTTTTCTAAACAGACTGTAACCTTCTTTGTTAGTCTCCCACTCATGTGATTCGTCCCTTCAATTTCGGTAATACCTATGAGATCAAAATCTTCCTCCAAAACTAGGGTCTCTAGTTCCCTCTTTTTAACCAGTTAAACTCCTAGCATTCAGACAAAGGCATTTCAGATCTTGTTTTTCCTTTGCCCTTGTTGTGTTACCTCATTCAGGTGCAATCCGTTACGGCAAATGAGATGACGCCTGACGGAGAAGACCACACAATTTTCTATGAACTCAAATCCCTCCCTCCTGCACCAATCTTTGAGACACACATTAACCTCTCTAATCTCCCTCTGTCTCCCTGGGATAGCTCTTGCCACAGGCAACATTTCTGAGATTATTACCTTAGATGTCCTCACCCTAAATTTATTGCCTAGATCCTTAATGTCTTGTTTGTGGACATCCCATCTACCACTGTCATTGGGGCCAACATGCACCAAGACAGCTGGGTCTTCCCCAGCCCCTCCCAATAATCTGTACACCTGGTCCGACTTTCTTGGCTTCTGATTGGCCGCTAAGCGGCCAATAGAATCATTCTGAGAAGGGGTGCAGAGTATGAAATATCTCAGCATCTCTCCTCAGTGCGATGCGGAGAGTGCGGGGAGCACTCTTGGCGGACCAAGAGAAGACATCTTCACCACAGGACCAGGTGAGTAGGATTTCCTTCCACAGCTCCACCATGGATTACTTCGGACCCGGACACCGCCATGGACCTGGAGGACGACACGGACCGCCGACATGGACCTGGAGGACGACACAGGACACCGGACACCAGGACCGAGGGCTACCTATGGGATCAAGATAGGTAAGTATCAGTATGTGTGTGTAATGGATGTATTAAAGTTTTATTTTTATTGTGTCAGTGTGTATTTATTTTACTATTTTTATTACTGTGGAACTACAAGTGCCAGCGGGCCCTTTAATGCCCTGGTGGCTGGGACTTGTGGTTCTCAAAGTCCCAGCTTGCGGGGGAGGCTTGCTGGGACTCATAGTTCCACAGTTTTAAACAATAGTTTTTCATCTATTCTTTTACACTGAAATCAGCCCGGTGACCAGGGGCGTAACTATAGCACCGCAGCCCCCGTGACCGTGGGGGGGGGGGGGGTGTGCTGTGCATGTGCGGGCACCGGGGGCTGCAGTGCTTTAGTTACACCCTGCTGCCCCGCCGCCATCCCCCGCAGTCTTTACCTGTCAGTGTCTTCAGTACGCGCTGGTCCCGGCTCCCTTCTTCTGCTATGAGGACCACAACAAAATGTCCGCCCCCATTTAGCAGACTCTGAAACGGTCTGCTGCATGGGGGCGGACATTTTGTGGTGGTCCTCATAGCAGAAGAAGGGAGCCGGGACCAGCGCGTACTACTGAGCGTAGGTAAGACTGCGGGGGATGGGGGGGGTTTGCATGGGCGGCGAGGCGGGGGTTGGTGCGGCGGGGCGGGGGTTGGTGCGGCGGGGCAGGCGGGCAGGGGTTGGTGCGTGGGTGGGCGCCCTCCCTTTAACGGCGGGGGGGGGCGCACAAAAGCTAGTTACGCCACTGCCGGTGACCACAGCCCAGGGTCTTCAGCCTGGTCAGGTAAGTCCTGGAGGGGGGGACCCCTTTATTGGGGGGGTCCCCACTCCCCCAAGGCCCCTGGCCAGGCTGACCGGTCAGGGGGTTAATGTTTTGGCCGTGGGACCTTATATAATAAGTGTCCCCCGGCTGTGACATTACCCTGCTGGCTGGTTTGGCCTGGTGCTGGTTCTTAATATACGGGGGACCCCTAGTCATTTTGTCCCCCGTATTTTGGGAACCAGCCCCGGACCTAGAGCCTGGGGCTGGTTGTTAAAAAATTGGGGAACCCCTATTTGTCGGGTTCCCTGATTTTTAATTACCGGTTCTGGCTCCTTCAGCCTGGTGCTGGTTACAGCTGTGGGGGGGACCCCACACTGTTTTTTTTTTTTATATTTATTTTTCTATTTTTTTACACTAAAGCCTGCACGGATCTGACTGATCCGTGCAGGCTTAAAGCAAATACGACAGGACAATCAAGGTGTATTTTCCTGTCGTATTTTCGTGGCTGTTTCACGCCAATTAGCAGCCGTATTATCAATACAGCTGCTTAGTAAATCAGGAACCACCATTCTTTTGAATGGTGATTCCTGTCGTATTCTATCAATGGTGTAAACATTCATATTTGTAAATACAAATACAAATGTCCCATCTTTAGGAATACGAATTGCTGTATTTTTGGGATAGTAAATCCCGAAAATGTTAGGAGAAGGGGACCCCTGCCGGACCCTAACTCCGTTGCCTCAGACAGGAGTCGGCAGCTGTGTGCAGAGCTAGGCTTCGCCTGGGCCCGTCTCGGCTGGGGAGCGAGTTAGGCCCGCTCCGCTCCGCTACAGGCAGGTCTTAAGGGTGGACAACACCTGCTGCCGAGGCCAGGAGAGCGCAAGGGGATAACCTAACTAACCCTGAGATGGCAAGGGACCCTAATCCCACTGAGAACAATGGCTCAACTACGGGCGTAACAATACGCAAAGGTGTACCATAAATCCAAAGCAAGTGTAACAATACACAGAGGTGTCTCAGTATAACCAAAAGCACAGTAAAGGAGGTTTGGGGGAATACCCCACTTATCTGTGCGCAGCAGGACAGGTCAGCTGGAACCAAGGAAGGACAGGAGACTGCACACCGACACCGGAATGGCTGGATACTGGATACAGACACTGGGAACAAACTAGAAGCTGCACATGGACACAAGGATGGGCTGGATACTGGATGCGGACTCAGGAACAAGCTGGAAGCTGCACACAGACACACGGATGGGCTAGATACTGGATGCGGACACTAGGAACAAACTGGAAGCTGCACATGGACACAAGGATGGGCTAGATACTGGACACGGACTCAGGAACAGGATGGGAGCACAGGAACACTTCTAGCAAAGACTGAAGCTATAACCGGCAGGAAGTAATAGATGAGGAAGGTTTATATAGTGAACACCAGGAAGTGATCAACACACATAGCCTGCAGGTGAGCATAGCAAGCTAGCAGTTGATGAGAACACCTGAGCCCTAATCACACACCCACACAGACAGAGTGAGCTGCAATGGCCCAGGCTGACCACCGGAGGTCACCAACGAGCAAATACCAACACAGACAGGAAAATACACAGGGAGCCAACACACAGGGGAATACGTGGATCTGTGCATAACACCGATCCGCTGGAGGCGGATCGTAACAGTATCCCCCCCTAAAAAAGGTGGACTCCGGACACCTAAGTGGGATACGACAAAGACAGAACAGAGCTAATGTCTCCGACGAGACTTCTTCTTCTTCTTCTTTGGTAAATTGGTAAAGGAAGCCGTCCCTGGTTTACAATAAGCTTCTTCGAAGACCATAGGGCCTTTATATACCGGATAACCATCAATCTCCGAATCAGAATCAGATACAGACTCAAGCCTAGACCTCAGTGCTCTAGAAGCTAACATTTCAGGGATATATCTGTTAGACGGAGTCAAGAAAGCACACCCCGCGGTAATAGCTAAGGTGGGGGTTGCTAGAAAGCAGGATATATCGGGCGCTTGTAAAAAATAATAAATAAAAATACAAAAAGAATTTTGCAAAACGGAGATTTTTTTGTGATGGAGAGTGGTAAAAATGGAAGAGATAAGGTCAACCAGATGGTTGCTAAAATTATTATTGGGGGTGCTGTTTGGAATTAGGTGGAAGAAGGAGGATAAAAAGTGTAGTAATGAGTCAAGGATAGGAAATAAAAAATAATAATAGTAATAATAAAATAATAAAAATAAAAATAAAAATAAATAAAATAAGAATATAAAAGTCAAAAAAAAAAAAATAATAATAACAAGATTAAAGAAAAATAACTGGGCTGAAATTAACGGTACTGATAAACCATAGATAGAATGAGAATAAATGAAAGAGATATAAATGCAGTAAGAAAGAAATAAATAAATAATAAAATAATAAAATTGAAAGAAATAGACGGACAAACAAAAAACACTTATTGCGGCATGTTTACAATCCTTTGGTTGAGAAGGTAAGGGGGGAGCAGTCCAGTATCTCTAACTCACCCTAACTAGTCCTGCCTGGGGTCCGTTTTGGTGGACGCTCCGGGCGGCAGCGGGCGGTAGCAGACGGCACGGGTCCTGCGCTGTCAATTGCCGGCTTCTGTCATAAAGCTTGTAGCGTGCGGCAGAGCGGCGGCTTGTGGCGGCTGTCAGACTTGGCTTGCTGCTGGTTCTGCTGGGTCTTCTGGTCCCTCCTAGAAACACATCCAACGCGTTTGCCTTGACAAAGCATCTACCCGATGTGAAACGCGTTGGATGTGTTTCTAGGAGGGACCAGAAGACCCAGCAGAACCAGCAGCAAGCCAAGTCTGACAGCCGCCACAAGCCGCCGCTCTGCCGCACGCTACAAGCTTTATGACAGAAGCCGGCAATTGACAGCGCAGGACCCGTGCCGTCTGCTACCGCCCGCTGCCGCCCGGAGCGTCCACCAAAACGGACCCCAGGCAGGACTAGTTAGGGTGAGTTAGAGATACTGGACTGCTCCCCCCTTACCTTCTCAACCAAAGGATTGTAAACATGCCGCAATAAGTGTTTTTTGTTTGTCCGTCTATTTCTTTCAATTTTATTATTTTATTATTTATTTATTTCTTTCTTACTGCATTTATATCTCTTTCATTTATTCTCATTCTATCTATGGTTTATCAGTACCGTTAATTTCAGCCCAGTTATTTTTCTTTAATCTTGTTATTATTATTTTTTTTTTTTTTGACTTTTATATTCTTATTTTATTTATTTTTATTTTTATTTTTATTATTTTATTATTACTATTATTATTTTTTATTTCCTATCCTTGACTCATTACTACACTTTTTATCCTCCTTCTTCCACCTAATTCCAAACAGCACCCCCAATAATAATTTTAGCAACCATCTGGTTGACCTTATCTCTTCCATTTTTACCACTCTCCATCACAAAAAAATCTCCGTTTTGCAAAATTCTTTTTGTATTTTTATTTATTATTTTTTACAAGCGCCCGATATATCCTGCTTTCTAGCAACCCCCACAGTTATCTACCGTATTGGGCCGCTCAAACACAGCGCAGACCAGTTTGTGGATTCATATCCAAAAAACCCCATATCTCGGTAATAGCTAAGGGCTGGGCTTTCCACGCTGAATGACATGAGTTGTTCAGGGGGGTAACATCACCAACGATCTCACTTGAGGTTGTGGCTATAGGGACCCCCCTTGAGGATATGGCCTTATGAGCAGATCTTTTGGCTGAATCTCCCAAATCCGAAGAAGGTTCTGCCGGCCAGGAGGTCGGCCCAGAGACATCTGAATCAACCTTATTGGGGCCAAATCTTTCTAATACAGCATCCTTAAATGCTGAGAAGTTCTTTAACAAGGGATCCTCAGACTGAACCAATTTGGACGCCCATCTGAAAGGCACACCTCTGAAGGAATATATTAGATATAACACCAAATTGTCAGAAGTGATGCCTAAAAACGGTCTGGACTCCATGATGATGACATAATGTTCTAATAATGCAACAAATTGGGCTAAGTCCCCATCAAAGACTATAGAGGTAGAAATATCATCCAAGACAGACATTTCACTCTCTGTTACCTGACTGGACTGCATATCTGGGACTATGGCCTGTGGGGCTGAGACTTTAAAGTCTGATGGTCCTTCTCGTGTGGCAGCACTATGATGAGTCTCTGGCTGAACAATACAGTGATGCCTTTCTGACTGGGCAGCACAATGGTGAATCTCCGGCTGAGCAGCACTAGGGTGAAACTCTGGCTGCGCAACACTGTGAAGTGCTTCTAAGTGAGCAGCACGATAATGAGTCTCTGGCTGATCCGCACCATGGAGAAACTCTGGCTGTGCAGTGCTACGAAATACTTCGGAATGAGCGGCACGATAGTGAGACTCTGGCTGAACAGCACAAGGTAGACCAACAGCTGTTCTCTCGAAGCCACCGGCAAGGCTGGAACTTAGCTGAGAAGCAGGACAATCAGGATTCCTCTGAGAGATGGGGCAGACAGAGTCCCCTTCTGGGGCGACAAGACAGACAGAGTCCCCTTCTGGGGCGACAAGACAGACAGAGTCCCCTTTTGGGGCGACAAGACAGACAGAGTCCCCTTTTGGGGCGACAAGACAGACAGAGTCCCCTTTTGGGGCGACAAGACAGACAGAGTCCCCTTTTGGGGCGACAAGACAGACAGAGTCCCCTTTTGGGGCGACAAGACAGACAGAGTCCCCTTTTGGGGCGACAAGACAGACAGAGTCCCCTTTTGGGGCGACAAGACAGACAGAGTCCCCTTTTGGGGCGACAAGACAGACAGAGTCCCCTTTTGGGGCGACAAGACAGACAGAGTCCCCTTTTGGGGCGACAAGACAGACAGAGTCCCCTTTTGGGGCGACAAGACAGACAGAGTCCCCTTTTGGGGCGACAAGACAGACAGAGTCCCCCTCTGGGGCGACACAGGCTTGAACCCCCTCTGGGGCGACACAGGCTTGAACCCCCTCTGGGGCGACACAGGCTTGAACCCCCTCTGGGGCGACACAGGCTTGAACCCCCTCTGGGGCGACACAGGCTTGAACCCCCTCTGGGGCGACACAGGCTTGAACCCCCTCTGGGGCGACACAGGCTTGAACCCCCTCTGGGGCGACACAGGCTTGAACCCCCTCTGGGGCGACACAGGCTTGAACCCCCTCTGGGGCGACACAGGCTTGAACCCCCTCTGGGGCGACACAGGCTTGAACCCCCTCTGGGGCGACACAGACTTGAACCCCCTCTGGGGCGACACCAACTGGGACCCCACTCGGGGCTGCGCACTTCGGGACCCCACTCGGGGCTGCGCACTTCGGGACCCCACTCGGGGCTGCGCACTTCGGGACCCCACTCGGGGCTGCGCACTTCGGGACCCCACTCGGGGCTGCGCACTTCGGGACCCCACTCGGGGCTGCGCACTTCGGGACCCCACTCGGGGCTGCGCACTTCGGGACCCCACTCGGGGCTGCGCACTTCGGGACCCCACTCGGGGCTGCGCACTTCGGGACCCCACTCGGGGCTGCGGCCTCCGGGCCCCCACTCGGGGCTGCGGCCTCCGGGCCCCCACTCGGGGCTGCGGCCTCCGGGCCCCCACTCGGGGCTGCGGCCTCGACACAGGCCTGACCCCCCTTTGGGGCTGCATCGGCTTGAACCCCTTCTGGGGCGACACCGGCTTGAACCCCACTCGGGGCTTCGGCCCTTGGGCCCCCGGCATCTGACCGGCTCGGCGGGCCCCTGGCATCTGACCGGCTCGGCGGGCCCCCGGCATCTGACCGGCTCGGCGGGCCCCCGGCATCTGACCGGCTCGGCGGGCCCCCGGCATCTGACCGGCTCGGCGGGCCCCCGGCATCAGACCGGCTTGGCGGGCCCCCGGCATCTGAGTCAATCACCTGGGCTTTCCCCTTAAGGGTTTGCAACTCTGACTCCCTGGTCATTAAAACATCCGCACTGGGACCAGTAGAAAAAGGCAGAGTGCTTTTACTGGGAGACTCGGCAGAGAGCTCCTCTGCCACAGTGGAGACAGGCTTAGATCTGACAACCTGCTCAGACCTGGCCAGAGGAGATACCCTGTCGGCACCACCGGAATTACGCAAGCCACACGTCTGCAAGAAGTGGCCAGAATCTCCACAGTATAAGCATAGATTAAGGTTTCTACGCCGCTGACGCTCCTCTAACGGAAGCTTCGGCCGTAGATAACTTCTATGCTTTACCTTACCCTCTGGGTCTGAGGACTTGCTGCCTAATACTTCCTTAGGCAGGGCCTCATTAGGGGCTGAACGAACCCCAGTGACCTCTGGGAGGACCAGAAAAATATCAGTGATGAGTCTTTGCAGCTGCAGAAGAGACTGCTGCAAAATCTCCCACTGCCCAGGTTTTACGGCATTGAATGCCAAATTTAGAGCCGCTAATGACTCTTGCATGGCCTGCATGATATGGCCATGAAAGTTTATACACCAGCAAGAAAAAACTGACACAAGAATAAACTGACACGGGCAAAAAACTGACACGGGCAAAAAACTGACACGGGCAAAAAACTGACACGGGCAAAAAACTGACACGGGCAAAAAACTGACACGGGCAAAAAACTGACACGGGCAAAAGACTGACACGGGCAAAAGACTGACACGGGCAAAAGACTGACACGGGCAAAAGACTGACACGGGCAAAAGACTGACACGGCTGGAAATCTCTGGACTGAGAGGGCAGAACCCAGCTCCAGAGTGCTGTATGGCCGGTTATAATGTTAGGAGAAGGGGACCCCTGCCGGACCCTAACTCCGTTGCCTCAGACAGGAGTCGGCAGCTGTGTGCAGAGCTAGGCTTCGCCTGGGCCCGTCTCGGCTGGGGAGCGAGTTAGGCCCGCTCCGCTCCGCTACAGGCAGGTCTTAAGGGTGGACAACACCTGCTGCCGAGGCCAGGAGAGCGCAAGGGGATAACCTAACTAACCCTGAGATGGCAAGGGACCCTAATCCCACTGAGAACAATGGCTCAACTACGGGCGTAACAATACGCAAAGGTGTACCATAAATCCAAAGCAAGTGTAACAATACACAGAGGTGTCTCAGTATAACCAAAAGCACAGTAAAGGAGGTTTGGGGGAATACCCCACTTATCTGTGCGCAGCAGGACAGGTCAGCTGGAACCAAGGAAGGACAGGAGACTGCACACCGACACCGGAATGGCTGGATACTGGATACAGACACTGGGAACAAACTGGAAGCTGCACATGGACACAAGGATGGGCTGGATACTGGATGCGGACTCAGGAACAAGCTGGAAGCTGCACACAGACACACGGATGGGCTAGATACTGGATGCGGACACTAGGAACAAACTGGAAGCTGCACATGGACACAAGGATGGGCTAGATACTGGACACGGACTCAGGAACAGGATGGGAGCACAGGAACACTTCTAGCAAAGACTGAAGCTATAACCGGCAGGAAGTAATAGATGAGGAAGGTTTATATAGTGAACACCAGGAAGTGATCAACACACATAGCCTGCAGGTGAGCATAGCAAGCTAGCAGTTGATGAGAACACCTGAGCCCTAATCACACACCCACACAGACAGAGTGAGCTGCAATGGCCCAGGCTGACCACCGGAGGTCACCAACGAGCAAATACCAACACAGACAGGAAAATACACAGGGAGCCAACACACAGGGGAATACGTGGATCTGTGCATAACACCGATCCGCTGGAGGCGGATCGTAACAGAAAATACAAATGTGTAAAAAATAGGTGTATTTCTGCCTATGAATACACCTATTTTTTACGAATTCATATTAGTAAATTTCCCCCTTTTTGTCAACATACTGCAAGTGGACCTTTTTGTCAACATTTTCTTTATATTATTTTAGCAATTTGTAAAATTGTAATAGTTTGAAAGGCCCTGATAAGCGGTACTTCCCACTAACAAGTATAAGGGGATGAAGCATTGGGGGTGTGGCTAAGCCGTGGGATAAAAAAGCCCATATAAAATTGGTAAAAGCGGCACTTCTAGAAGCGCTTCATTGTCAGGGGCTGCTCTTATTGGACAGTATATCCAGCAGCTTTCCAATCACAGCAGCCTCTATCAATTAAGCTTCTAGATGTGCCAATTTTATCTGGCTCTCCCCTGGTGAGTATTTTTGGTGGAGGCAGTGGATGGATGTATATGAGAGAGACAGTGTATGTATGGATAAATGTATGAAGGAGGCAGTGTGTGGATGGATGGATGAGAGTGGTGGTGTATGTACTAAATGTATGAGGGTGGTGTTGTATAAATGTATGCATGTATGAGGGTGGCGTTGTATACATACATGTATGTATGTATGTATTATGAGGGTGGCGGTGTATAAATTTATTCACTGTATGTATGAGGGTGGCGTAAATGTATGCATGTATGAGGGTGGTGGTATATAAATGTATGTATGAGGGTGGCAGTGTATGTATGCATGAGGGTGGAATACATTTATGCATGTATGAGGGTGGTGGTGTATAAATGTATGTATTAGGGTGGCAGTGTATGTATGTGTAACGATCAGATCAGGTGATCGATCAAATTAACGTATGCCTCCTGTTATGATTATCTGTTCGATCAATGTATGTCTGATATTGTTGTAAAGTTATGTCTCCTGTGAGTATTGGAATCAGGACAGGTCTTTTATTATGTGGGTAAACTGTAGGTGACCCTGGTTTGAGTTTGAGGCCTGTATTCCCTCTGTTTGACATCTGTGGACTCCTCTGGAGTTAGGATGTAAGATAAGATCTGAGACCCCTCATAAACCAGATTGGGGGGGAGAGCAATAGGGTCCAGCCAACAGGCCAAAGTTGCTCTGGCCCTCCACTAAATTACCTCTTATCTCTTGAGGAATGTATAAAATCTACTTCAAAGCAGGGACAAATTCTTTATGGGAAAGATCCTATATCTAGGGAACTTCACTAGGCTCAGCAAGGGAATGGTTAAAAATCCCAAGGGTGTGAGGGATGAGGGAGTCTTCAAGGTATAACTAAGACCCTTTTCCCTATAGTCAGGGTCACTACATGGGGTCTAGCAAACAGGCTGTAAGCGACCAGAGATTTCTTGTGGAGAACCCCCCCACTTCAGGATTGGCACTTAAGCGTTAGATACGGTTCTGTCATTTTTCCCTTTTATTTTATTTCTGAAATTGCATTTAACCTTGTGTGTACTTTTAAAATCATTGTAATATTTTGTAACTATTTTCTAAAGCTCTGTAGTATTTCTAGGAATAAATAATACATATTCTCAGTCCTGGTTCTGTGTTCTTAAGACTCATTAGCCTCAGCAGAGAACGCTCCAGCGTGTTACCATTTGTATATTGTATTGTGCGGTCAGGTGCGAGCCAAGCCGCCCCTTGCGCAGTTTCAAGCGCTAAAATCAGGGTTTGGCTGGTGGCAGTGTACCTCAAGTAAAGGACCCGAGAGTCCAAAGTGAACCCCAGTCACGGCCGGAGCTGCTCAGACTGACGTATCGGAGCAGGCGACCGGTGGGTCCGTGACAGTATGCATGAGGGTGGAATAAATGTATGCATGTATGAGGGTGGTAGTGTATAAATGTATGTATGAGGGTGGCGGTGTATAAATGTATGTTTGTATGAGGGTGGCGGTGTATAAATGTATGTATGAGGGTGGGGGAGTATAAATGTATGTATGTATGTATGTATGTATGAGGGTGGTGTAAATGTATGATGGTGGCAGTGTATAAATGTATGTATAAGGGTGGCGGTGTATAAATGTATGTATGAGGGTGGCAGTGTATAAATGTATGCATGTATGAGGTTGGCGGTGTATAAATGTATGTATGATGGTGGGGTAAATGTATGTATGTATGAGGGTGGCGGTGTATAAATGTATGTATGAGGGTGGCAGTGTATAAATGTATGCATGTATTTAGGTGGTGGTGTACAAATGTATGGATCCGAATGATGTTGGCTCTTCGGCGTCCCTAAACATATTTCTCTTTGTGTCTTTGTGTCTTATGCTGCCATGTGTGCTGTATAATTCCACTGGCGCCACCATGAGTGCCGTATCAGTCCAGGGGTGCTGCCATGTGTGCCGTATCAGTCCAGGGGTGCCGCCATGTGTGCCATATCAGTCCAGGAGTGCCGCTATGTGTGTTGTCTCAGTCCAGGGCAGCTGGCTTTTTTTTTTTGCTATTAAAATAATGTATTATTTTTTTTCTTACTGCAAGTTAGCTGTTAAGTGTGCCATATCATTCAAGGGGTGCTGACATGTGTACAATTTCAAAGGTGCTGCAATGTGTGCTATATAATTTCAGGAGTGCTGCTAGGTGTGCTATATAATTCCATGGGTGCTCCATGTATGCTGTATCAGTCCAGGGGGAGCTAGCTTTTTTTTTTTTTTTTTTATTAAAAGAAAAAAATCTATATATATTTTTTTCTTACTGAAAGGGTGGTGTTAAGTGTGCCAAATCAGTCAAAGGGTGCTGCCATGTGTGCTGTATAGTTCTATTGATGCTTTAGTCTTGCCTGTCACTGATGTCTCTAGGTATAGTGATGTAGTAATAGCGCCTACTGTTATGCTGGCTCCACCTATTATTGATTTGTTGCCGCCTACATGAGGCCACTTCCATGAAATTTCCAGTGCCACTTTTAGTCCCCAATCCTCCCCTGTATAGAGACATGGGAGGGAAACACAATGACAGGCAGCAGTGATAGCATAGCAGTCCCACTAAGTTGCAAGTTCAGAAAAGAAGCTAAAAGATACATAAGTGCCTCAGAAGGTTATGTACAGTATGTGGAAATTAAGTTAGGGCTAGCGTGCGTCTGGATACGAAGTCTGGTACTACTGGAACTTGGGTAGTGGCCAGGAGGCCGGATAGCAACTAATACCAGGAAGTTACTGGGTACCGGATAGCGTCTGGAACCCTCACAGTGATTGAGACTGGAATCAGCTGGATACAGGTAAGTGAATTGTTCACTCACATTGAATGGCTATCTGAATACTGGCTGGTAGCTGAATACCAAGTAGCCGCTAGGAAGCACACTGTAACAGGATAAATAATGGTGTCCTGAACAGGATACATCTGTTTTACGAGTATTGACTGGAATCCGAATAAATCCAAGTAGCACTGGATACTTGCAACAGGTAAGGCTTGGAGAGCCAACAGGAATCAGATGTCAAAGCAATAACAGGAAATGTCTGGTAACAGGCATCTGATAGCGACTTTGCTGAAAAGCAATCTTTGGTCAAGAGTGCAGGATAATAATCCTTCCTGCCTTGCAAGGATTGGATGGCAGGAATGAGGATGATTAGCAATCCAAGATATGGATTAAGATTATCACAGACTGGATTTGACAATAGTATGACAAGTAACAGAGCACCAAAGGGTTACAGGAGATCTCTGCACCAGGTTGGATTCACTCAGGTGTTCAACAGTCATCAATGCTCAGAACTACACTGACTGATTGGCAGCATAGATGCAGATTTAATTTAGCAGAGACTGAAGATCTCAAGTCAGGTAAGCTGCAATAAACAGATCCTTGACATGTTGTTTGGTCTGTCTTTTGTTGGCTAGAAACTGGAGATCCAGAATTCATTGCCACTGATGATCTTCCAGACAGGATTTGAGATAGTGCCATCAAACCTGGCCAGCATATTGTGGTTTCGAGTCACCCAAGTCTCATTCTGCTCTTGAGTCAGCTGATGAGGCAGCCAACAAGTAGAAACCTTGCTCAGGCCAAGTTTCCGTGGAGTATAAAGCAAATGTATTGCAACTAGAGATGTGCGGCGGCCACTTTTTCGGGTTTTGGTTTTGGATCTAGATCTCCCTTTGTGTTTTGGATCTGGATTGTTTTTTGGCAAAACCACCCTTGTGGGTTTTGGTTTTGGTTTTGGATCTGGATTTTTATGAAAAAAATGCTAAAAATGGCTAAAATAACAGAATTTGGGCCTGTTTTTGCCCCTAAAGTATTATTAACCTCAATAACATTAGTTTCCACTCATTTCTAGTCAATTTTGATCACTTCACAGCTTACAAAATTGTTTTCATTTACTGTAGTTGGGCCAAAAGGGTATACCGAGGTAGCTGGATGACTAAGCTAAGCGACAGCAGTCGGCATCACATACATGTGGACCTTACACTTCCAACCTGGCAGAGCGGCACTGCAGGGGCAGACAGGGTGGCAGTTTAATAAACTATCCCAAAAAAAAGAGAAATGTTCCAAACAGCAAATACAAAGAGGTATCGGCCTTGTCATGACTGGTGGTAGCAGCTTCAGCACTCCCACTATGTCCTCCTCCATCATCCTCCAAAAATGTGTTTTTATTTTATTTATTACTTTTATTTATTTTTCTTACTTTACACTGGACACAGCCTGTCCCACTGGACACAGCCCCTTGGACACTGGACACTGCCCCTGGACACAGCCCCTGGACACTGCCCCTGGACACTGGACACAGCCTCTGGACACAGCTCCTGTACACTGGACACAGCCGTCACACTGGACACAGCCCCTGGACAATGGACACAGCCGTCACACTGGACACAGCCTCTGGACACCGCCCCTGGACACAGCTCCTGTACACTGGACAATGGATATATGTCACGCTGGACACTGGATATATGCCGTCACACAATGGTTAGATGTCACACTGGCCACTGGATATATGTCGTCACACTGGACACAGGATATATGTCGTCACACTGGACACAGGATATATGTCGTCACACTGGAGACTGGATATATGTTGTCACACTGGACACAGGATATATGTCGTCACACTGGACACAGGATATGTCGTCAGTCGTCACACAGGACAGGACACATGATATATGTCGTGAGTGACTCGTGACACTGGACAATGGATAAGATATAGGCTGTCACACTGGACACAGCCCCTTAATGCTGCCCCTGTACACAGTGTACTACTCAGCAGCACTGCAGCCCCTGCGTGTGAGCTCTGCAGCACTGAGTTAGTTAGTTAAATCACAAAAAAAACACAGGGTTCAGGGCTAAATAAAATAAATCACAACACAGGGCTTAGGGCTAAATAAATCACAACAGGGCACGGGCCACAGGACAGCCCCTGGACAGTGGACACTGCAGCCCCTGCATGTGAGCACTGCAGCACCTAGTTAGTTAAATCACACTACAGGGCTCAGGCCACAAGTCTACAACACAGGGCAGTGAGGGCAGGTCACAGAGCACAGCACAGCACGGAGCACATGGCACGGAGCACAGCACAGGGCAGTGAGGGCAGGTCACGGAGCACAGCACAGCACGGAGCACATGGCACGGAGCACAGCACAGGGCAGTGAGGGCACAGGTCAGGTCACGGAGCACATGGCACAGAGCACAGCACGGAGCTTCCCAACCACCCTCTTCCCTCTCCAAGATTGGAGTGAAGATGGCGGGCGCGCGTGCGTCTTTTATAAGATCCCGCTCCCGCGAGAATCCGACAGCGCGATGATGACGTTCGGCCTCGTTATTGGTCCGGAATTCAGGCGGGAACTCCCGAGCCGGCTCGGATCTGGCCCGGATCCCGATATTCGGATCTGTCGGATCTCGGGAATCCGGACCCGCTCATCTCTAATTGCAACTAGAAGCATTTATCTTTCTCTAACTGGGCCATGGTCACACTGGAGTCCACTTCAACCATGGCTCCCTTGGCAGCAATGTTGTCCATGCTGATACAGGTCAGCTGCAGTGTTTCTCATCATCTAGGAACTGTCTCACACACCAAAAGTATACAGAGCACTGAAACATAGTGGTTCTGGGTTGTACTTCCTCCACAAAAGCAGCTTGCAGTCAGTCAAAACTTGCTGTCATATACCATTCTTGTAGTTGTAGTAGATCATGACTTTCCAGTGGCCTCTGTTAAGCTCCATAATAAGATCATGAAGTAAGTGAACATACTGAATTCCTTGGTTTGCAGCGCTGCCTATATACATTTTTGTGCCCTGAAATTTTCAAGAACTTTAATCAGAGATCAAAACCAGACAGTGCACTGCACATAATAATTGTATTTACTGTATATAATGTAACTGTCATTTCTCCAATAGGACTCAAGGCTTTTACTGCACATATGAAGATATGATTCATCATTTGTGTCTGAGTTGGTCTGCTCATGATTTTCAATGCTGTACTTATCATTAACTAATACGATATTTTGCAAACCAATTAAAATAATTTATTCTTACAGACCTGTCTTGGAATTTTATATAACAAATGAAAAATAGAGCTCTTGATGTCCATGGCAGTTAAATTATATACAGACAGTGCAAGAATGTAGTGTATGCTACACCTGAATCTACTGCTCTCTGTTAAAGATTTAAATAGATACAATCAACTTGTCTCCTCTGCCACAGAGATAATTACCTTATTCTGACATGTAATGATGAAATAGGTTACAATGTGCTTCCTTAATAGGGTCTTTGTAACAAATAATAGAAACCAATTATATGTATTAAATTTTGCGTCCACACGGGAGTCAATAAAACAATTACAGGTTACAAATTTAACTAAATTTAAAATGTAATAACCTCTCTATTTAGGTTATTAGAACAGCCATCATAATGCCTTAAAATAATAATTTAAAAACCAGTTCAGATCATTGTTAAGCAGCAGATTATGTAAGGGTCATGTGACTTTCCTGACCAAAGTAATATATGGAGTGAAATGTAATAGGATGAGAGATACAGAAAGTGAGAGATTTGGTAAGAAATCTCCAGGTTTTTTAAATGGGGCAATCATTTACACTGCAAAACCAGTTTGCTTTTTGCAGTGTAAATGATTGCCGCTTTAAAAAAACCTGGAGATTTCTTACCAAATCTCTCAGTTTCTGTATCCCTCATCCTATTACATTTCGACCATGGTGTTTGATCTTCTTCATAGGCATTTAAATACCATAGAGCAAAATCAAATCGTTTTTTTTTTTAAAGCGGCAATCATTTTCACGCTTTAAAAAAAATACGGAGATTTCTTACCAAATCTCTCACTTTCTGAATCTCTCATCCTATTACATTTCACCCGTAGACTGCAAACTATCTGATTTTGCTCTATGGTATTTAAATGTCTATGAAGAAGATCAAACACCATGGGTGAGATTTAATAGGATGAGAGATTCAGAAAGTGAGAGATTTGGTAAGAAATCTCCAGGTTTTTTAAAGCGGCAATCATTTACACTGCAAAACCAGTTTGATTTTGCAGTTTACATGATTGCCGCTTTAAAAAAAACCTGGAGATTTCTCACCAAATCTCTCACTTTCTGAATCTCTCATCCTATTAAATCTCACCCCATTTGTCCTATTACATTTTACCCAGACACGTGTATGTTAGCCCTTGTTTCAATAGTGCTATGTTGTTTTTGTTTGCTTAACCCTTTGAGAGCCAACTATGCAAACTGCCAGCAACTGTGTGTGTGTGTGTGTGTGTGTGTGGGGGGGGGGCACAATATTTGATTACATTTCATTAAGTGACTTCAGATCATTTCCTGGCAATGACTAAAGTGATTCATACTCAACTATGGCCCTGGCATTTTTAGCGGATATTTTGCACTTCTCTCACAGCTACGTTGGCACTTAAAGGGTTAACATTTAATCAACAAAGACTAGCATGCAAAGTGGGCTTCTTTCCAAAGCCTTGTACATTGTGTGTGTGTGTGTATATATAGTCGGCAGAGGGGTGCTCCACTAGGGTATCACAGTCAGTATACCAAATATAGCCAAATAGTTAGAACATGAAGTCCAAACAGAGAGCACTCACCAGGGTTCCAAATAATAGGTCAAAGTGTTAATACATCACCAGATCAGAATGTACAGTAGTCGACATTTCGGAGGCAATGATCCTTTGTCGAGAGAACAGCAACAAGCAACTGGGCAGCAAGGTGGAAAGAGCAGAGCTACCCACCATGCTGCTTAGTTGCTTGTTGTTGTTGCTATGTTATCACATTGGCATCTGAAATTTGATTCTAAGAGAGTTCCAACCAGGGCCTGATTATAATGGGGGCACAAGGGGTCAGTACCCCTGGGCCCCACTCTAGCTAGGGGCCCCCTGTGGTTGGCATGTACTTTTCAAGAAAAAATAATATATATATTTTTTTGTTAGCTAAAGGTTTTGTGCATGGGAGTGGGGTAGTGCTGCAGCTTCACCTATCTGTCAATGTGACAATGATTAATGGTGCTGAGCATTGGGAGCCAAGTGTGCAGTGCATTACTGGGAGTTGACTAAGTCCCATGATACTTTGCACCAGAGGGCAGAGGCTGAGACGTTTGTGCTGAGCTCTGATTGGTGGAGCTCATTACATGCTTCTCAGGCTCATGGAGTACAGCAGCAGCAGTCTAGTCATGGTAGGGTTTTTAATCAGAGGCAGCACTGGTACTGTGAGGTCTCCTACAGAGTAAGGTGCAGAGGGCAGTGGCGTAACTATAAAATTTGCTCCCCCCTGCCAATCTTGTTTATGGTGCCCCCCCCCCCCCCAAAAAAAAAAGAAAACGTCCAGGTACCATACTCTCCAAACCTGCTCCCCACACACTCCTCCACCCCACACAAATTATAAGCAGCTACCTTTGCAAGGTGGGGGGGGGTCAGGGAAAATGGCAGGCAGGAGGGGACATAGGAGCCCTGTAACAAGGGTGGGGTCACTCACTGATGCCGAGCCATGCATGGTGGACTGGGGCCACAGATGCCGGGCTGTGAGGGGGTGAGGGCACAGATGTCGGGCGTAGTGCTGGAGCAGCCAGACATCGGCGGGAGTGTGGGAGCACAAGGGGGGATGGGGGCCACAAATGCCGGCTGCATGGGTTGGAGTGCGGGAGGGGGAGACACTTGTTGATGGGGCAGACAGGCTTTATAGTGCTTCTCACCTGTCTCCTTCATCCTTCCACACACTGTCTGTCACGCTGATGCCGGGATCCCACCTCCTTCTGCTCCGTAGTAACCTGCTTGCCCAGCCATTCACTGTGCTGCAGGGAAGGCTGCTGTGTGATACGTGATTGGACAGCTGAGCCGTCGCTCAGCTGTCCTGTTTTTCTATACAGTCCGTCGGCGTCTGTCAATCCCGGCAGCAGGGAACTGGGGGTGGAGTGGGCGCTGCACTGACCGCACTGTGAACCGTCCCTGCACAGCAGCGAGCAACTTGGTGGCGCTCCCTGCAGACCCTGGCGGTGCTGGGTCCCAAAGCCACCGAGGGGTATGCAGCAGTACTGCCCCTAGCTCCCCCTTGTCATGGCACTGGCGGCAAGCAGCACACCTTGTTAGTTAATAATTGACCGTGTCCCGGGCGGGTGCCGGCGCCAACGCAGCCCCCGTTGCCGCTCGCTCCCCCAAGCAGTGGCGGGGGCTGCCTTACACTAGATACGCCACTGGCAGAGGGACAAACACAGGCTTTTCATGTGGTATGTATGTGTATGTATATGTATATATATATATATATATATATATATATATATATATATATATGTATGTGTATGTATATGTATATATATATATATATATATATATATATCCCCTGCAGTTACCAATTGACCAAGTTTATACTGCCTTTACTCTGTGTTTTGAAAGTGTAATATTCCCCCATGCAGTTTGCGGCCAGTAATGCTAAGTGCAAGGGAGCCCCCTGTCTAAAGTCCCCCGGGTCCCCTGAAGGCTTAATCTGACACTGTTATTTCCCATACCTACTAATCATCTCCCACTGCATAAGGAAAACAAAGACACTCATGAAGATCATAAGCTTTACAACATTACTGCTTCCACAAACAAAAATTCTAATAGTATAGAGGAAAATCACAAAGATGTGCAGGCCTCATACAGAAATAACATACCCTCCAACATTTCACATCTAAAAAAAAAGGTACACTTGAAACACAAAAGAGGTTTGTCATTAACACCCAGGGGTGTGTCAATTAGAGGATGTCTTGCCCCATCCATGGGTTACATGCTTTACTGTACATACACACACTTACACACTGGAGTTAATTATTGTGGGGAGACAATTAACTTATCAGTATTTATTTTGTGGGAGGAAATTGGAGTACTCTGAAAAACCCACACAAGTATGTGGAGAACAATACAATCACCACACAGTTTAGCAAGCATCTAAGACAGTGTTTAAAAATTGATTGCCAACTAGACAAAATGTAGCAAATGGAAGCAATGCTAAGCTAAAATAAATACAAAATTCATTTAATCTATCTTATATCAACTAAACACCTTCAGGGCATGCTGACTTATATAATAAAAATGCATTTTTTTTCCAAACAAATCAGTCTTGTTTACACTTCTAAATAGTAATACAGCTTAGGATCCTTAAGCCATGTTCATGCATGTTTCAGTATGTTCTATAATATTATCACAATCAGTGGCGTAACTATAGCTCCGCAGCCCCCGCGGTGGCGGGGGGCGCCGCCGGGGGGGGGGGGGGGGGCTGCGGGGCTATAGTTACCTGCGGTCTGCGTCTCGCCCGGCTCTCTGTCGGGACCTTCCTGACGTCACGGTCCCGGCCGGCTCCTGCTGCAATGAAAACTGACAATTAGAAAATGGCTGCCCCCATACTGCAGACAGTTTTCTGTCTGCAGTATGGGGGCAGCCATTTTCTAAGAGACCGTTTTCATTGTAGCAGCAGGAGCCGGCCGGGACCGTGACGTCAGGAAGGTCCCGACAGAGAGCCGGGCGAGACGACGCAGACCACGGGTAAGAAGGGGGGGCAGGTTAGGTGTACTCTCCAGAACCAAACATGGGGGCAAGTTTGGACATCTGGTCTGGACTGAAGGAACTGCCAACAATTGCTGACATGACATGAGTCAAGTCATTCCCCTGATCAGGCTGTTGCAGAAGCAGCTGGAGAAAGTGTAAGAGGATTGCTGACTTGTCTACTGCCACTGCATACGATGCTGTGACCATTGAAAAAAAATGGTGGAGATGACTTTGGTGACAGCATCCAAGTAGACATGTCAGACAGTCTGTACCTGTATTGGCAGGAAGAAGAGGCAATTTGGAGGCCCCTGTACAAACTGGTTCTATTTTACCTGAGTTGTCCCTCTCCAGTGTGCACTCCGAAAGTTTTTAGTGCAGCCGGCGTAGGAGGTTGCTTCCACAAAATGTGCAGAAGATGATTTTCATCAAAATTATAAATTCGTCAACGAAAACCAGCAATTGCTTCCTGAGACTGCAGAGGTACTTGTGACTACGGAGTCCAGCGGGGACGAATTGATCATCTGGGAGAATGAGGATGTAAACACTGAAGGGGGTGAGGAATCAGTAGATGAGGACGATATCTTGCCTCTGTAGAGCCGGTTTGTACAGGGAGAGATGAACTGCTTCTTTTTTTGTGGGGACCCAAAAAAAAAACAATAATTTCAGCCACAGTTATAAAGACAGACCCTGTCGCTGAAATGATTGGATTGTTAAAGACAGTGTGCATGTCCTGTTGAGTATACAATATACAGTAAGGGTGGGTGGGTGCATTATGTGCTCTTTATGGCCTAGTTTTGCAATCCTGTCTGCCACTGCAGTGCCACTCCTAGATGGGCCACATGTTTGTGCCGCCCACTTCTGTTGCTTAGCATAGTCATCAAGCTACCTCAGTGCAACCTTTTGGCCTAAAAACAATATTGTAAGGAGTGAGGTGTTTGGCACAGACTGCAAATGAGTGCTAATGAATGTTGTTGAGGTTAATAATAGTGCAGGAGCAAAAAAAATTTAAAACATTCTGCGATTTTAGTGGTTTTTATGTTTTCTTCAAAAAAATACAGATCTAAAACACAAAACACGGAAGGATGATGTTTCAAAACACATCCAGATTCAAAACACGTCTGGAAATCCAGACCCCAAACCCAAAACACGAAGTGACCAGTGCTCATGCCCATTGATAACTAGATCACACAGCCTAGGAAAAAAGAACGTGGGGTGCTCAAAGGTAATAATAATACGATATTGCCCCCTTTGTCCGAAGGTTTTATTGTCACTTCCTCCCAGGAGGATATGTCCTTAACTGATCATACAGTTCATGTACAACATTGTGGAAGATACCTGACTTTTTTGAAAAACAATATATCATCATCTTCCTAGGGAATATGATTATAAGGTCACTGTAAGCCTACATATCCTCTTGTTCAAATATAACCAGTGTTCACTTGTATTTAACCTCTGCAAGAGGTTTGAAACCACTTGGACACATTGTATGGTTAGAACTGCAACTGTCAGACTGTTTAGAACAAGATAACCATTACTCAATTGCATCAAAACTCTGCAAGGGAATTGAAACATCCAGGATACTACTTACTTACTTGTATTGGTCAGAACTGCAACTGTCAGATTTATTTGTTACAGAGCCACATTTGATCTGGGTTTCATTGAAACTAACACCAGGATGTCTAGAATTTTACTCTGAAACAAATAGATATTCCAAGTTAGGTACAGCCTGTGTAAATTCCAGTATCAATAGGCTCTCTACCTGACATACTCTAGTATATACCAGGACTATAATCGCCGATTTCAGGTTCAAAATATGTACCGGGTTTTTTTGCTGACAGAGCGTGAGATCAGGTGTTGACAGAATACCTATCTGTCACATAACCACTTTGGGCACAGCAAGCACACAAGGCTCAAAACTTGGCAAATTGGACGTTTGCAGTGCCAGAAGGTGGTTGGACGGCAGTGGATCTTTGACAGACTGCCTACGGGCAGGCCTGACAGGCCTGATTCCCATAAACCGGTAGATACACATCCTTGCAGAATATTGAACAAGAGGACTGAATGCCCGGCGGGCACAGACCATTGAGTGTGTTTCTATATATGTTTATATGTTTGTGTGTGAACGCCTGAAAATGTTTTTTGTCTGGTTTCTATTTTATTGTAAACTAATCAAAGTTAATTTTTAGACTCAACCATACCCTGGGATTGAATGACCCACCCCACCTCCCCAAGTGTAACTAGTACCCTCACGAGCAACAAAATCCCAACTAATGACACCGCCCCCACACCAGGGCTCTTATCAAAGAGTGGTGTAACATAGTCTGTATCATCTTTAAGCTTGTGTCCTAACACCTAACCCTCAATACATCGCAGACACGCCTAAAACATCCAGACAGATCTTCAAAATAGATTACTAAATGTAATCACAATTCAAGAGTGCCCCCAAAAAAGAGAGAGTCTTTCCTTCTTTTTGCTTCTAATAACCTGCAATCGTCATATTGTTTTCCTCTATCCTCTGGGACTTGGACAGCTTACATGAGTGGAAACCCTGCCTGTGTCCACTTCAGGGAGTGTTAATGCATGGTCCGGGCACCTACGGAGGGGAAGTGGGGGAAGCGGGGGCAGGGAACACAATCATCTACTGGCGGATTGTGAGCGGTGGCAGATGGCAATAGAATCGCCAGGAGCAGCTCTGATAAGAACTGCTCCATCTGTATGGACAAGTATTACTATACAGGAATTATGCAGCAGTATCAATAGACTTTAACGGCAGTACCACTGGACTAGACATATGCAGCAGTATCACTGGACTGGTTTTATGCAGCAGTATCACTGGACTGGACTTATGCAGAAGTACTAATGGACTTATGGCAGCACAGGACACCTGCACTAGGTAGCACAGCACCACAGGACTGGACTTATGGCAGCACAGGACACCAGCACTAAGCAGCACAGTACCACAGGACACCAGCACTAGCCAGCACAGCAGCACAGGACTGCAATTATACAGGAGCTAAGCACAGGCCTCCACCACAGAACATCACCAGAACAGCACCAGGTCGCCACCCCACCTGCACAACACCAGACCACCATTGACACAAAGCCTTCCTCCAAGTTCCCTCTCCAATGCTGGAGTGAAGATGAAGGCGAGCCACCCAGACTTATAAATACTGTCTGAATCTCACAAAATCCGACGCAGGATGATGACTTTTGCCTAGTTTTGAGGCAGGAATATCCGAGCAGCAGGATATGCTCAGTGGTGTTTGAAATTCTCAGAATACGAACCCACTCATTCCTAATTCATAATAATCGCATGCACTAAGATATGCTATTATTAACGCGAAGGAAAGCTCTTGCGATTAGAGCTGTGCTTTGTGGTGCAGCTCAGGCGCTGGACTTCCAGCTCAGAGTGGTTGCGCCGTTCATGGGGCATAATTGGAGGGATTTGTGATGGATCCCTCACACAGTGCTGCAGAGAGAAGCCCATGGGCTTCTATATTGTAATGCCAGTATTTGATGGACATTCAATACTGTACATAGCGGTGCCCCAGTGGAGGGGCTTTAGCATACCTCCCAACACTCACGATTTCAGCGGGACAGTCCCGATTACCGGGTCCTGTCCCGCTGTCCCACCCACGGCCGGAGGTGTCCCGCTGCGGGGGGGGGCAGTTGGGAGCCTCCCCCCACAATTTGGCATGCGCACAGCGTCTATTCCCGGCCGAAAACGGGGATGCGGCTAATTTGCATAAGCCGCGCGAGTGTCTATTTCTGCAGCTACAAAGTTGGGAGGTATGCTTTAGTGCATACAAAAATGCATAATCATTTTGAGGTCATCTTGCCTAATTGCTGCAACAGCACCCCCTATCCTGTCGTGCTGTGTGCGAGGCACACTATCCACCACCTTATTTATTGTTCTGATAATAAAAGTGCTTTGCTCTGGAACTTGTATCATTCCAATGTAAATAACACAAGAAGTTTTACTGTCAATTTCATTTTGGTGCCCTAAATTGCTTAATGTTGTTCCTCAAGGGCAAGTGGATTTACTCACCTCGCCACGTACCTGACATATTATCTATATACTGTATCAACCATTTGAGGGAGGGAGTGAAAGGATGAAGGGGGAGCTAAGTGGGAAGTGGGAGGTGAGAAATGTGCAGGCTGGTCCTAGAGAAGATGTGTTCCGAACAATGAGGGCTCTACAGTTGGGTGGAGAAGGGTTGTGTCCTGCACATCCTGCAAGTAGTAACTTGTGACAGCCCCCCTCCTAACACAAAAGAAGGAACCGCCGTTGCTGCACACTGCAGGGTGCATATCCGGAGCATTGTTTGGACACCCGAAGCAGCAAATCAGCAGCTATGTTGAACACAGGGTGCTTTCCAGGCATCATGCTAGCATGTGCAAGGCCCTGGACTGTGGGACTGTGTTTATGCTTTGCCAAGTGTGTGATGGCAATGCTTGCACATCCATCCCTACAGCCCTGGGTACACTCTTGTTACTTTCCCTAATACCCACTCTGAGCTTCCCTTGCTGTAATATTGCTCACATGCAACATTATCCATGTGCCAGCCAATGCACAGTATAGATGCAGTGTTCAGTAATTTATCTACAGTAGTAAGGAAAAGGCTGCATACAGAATGACAAGTGATTCACAACATTGCCCTGTTAGAAGCAGCATCAAGGAAGGAATGGAGTCAGATTGTGAAAGAGTAGACCAGGGTTGCCGACTTTCAAAAAATCCTCTCCGGGAGAAGCCCGGAGAGGAATCTTGCATTACACGTTTTGGGGGCGGGGCTTAACTGTGACGTCATTAAGCCCCGCCCATATTACAACAAATAGCCGAAATAACCGTTATCCATGGAGGGGGCGGGGCTAAAACGTCACGATTGTGCCATTTTAGCTCCGCCCCCTCCCCTGAGACCCGCGGATTGCGGCATATAAATGCTGCGATCGGGGGGCTCAGTGGGGGTCCCCCTGATTCCGGGAGGGTTGCCCACCCTTCCGGGGGCCGGGAGGAAGGACCCGATTTTCGGGAGACTCCCGCAAATTCCGGGAGGGTCGGCAACCCTGGAGTAGACTCTCCAACAGCACAGATATGTGAAGCATCTTTTGAACTACAGAGTTCTATAAGGGTTTTTTGTGTGAAAAATAACTCATAAAGCAAGTAATTAATTAATTTTGTATTTAAATCAAATTCAAGGCATAGTTGCATTCTGCAGGAGAGTCCCTGAAATAACAGCAATCTCCCTCTCTCCATCATTAGTCGACCATTCTGCCTCATTTCACCTAGCCCACATTCCACTGTTACATTATTTGGGGAAAAAGGAATGAGACAGATACATTTACATTGAATTATCAGCACCATTTCCCAGCACTTTACCAAGTATAGTAACTCTTACTAACTGCTTTGGGGATCATCTACATTTGAATAGAAGTCATTTTTAAAGACTCCTCTCAGATATAGCAGTACACACCCACGCTTCCAGGTGCCACGTTCACAATCTCTTTTCACAATCTCTCATATATTGAACTAGACATGCCCTTTGGGTGAAGCATGGTTCACCTCCTCAATGGGGCACTGTGCAAAATTCTACTACCAACTATAATCTTCCTGAAACTAGTTTTCAAAAGTAGGAAAGTATGATTCTAGGTTACAAAAATCACGGCTAATGTGTGTGCTGTGTATAAGCCACATGACCTTTAGGGGGAAATTTACTAAAGGAAATGTGTAAAAAATAGGTGTATTTGTATCCAGAAATACACTTATTTTTGACATTTACTATCCCGAAAATACGGAAATTCGTATTCGTATTGATAGCACATCAACACGAATACGAATTGCCGTATTTTCGGGATAGTAAATGTCAAAAATAAGTATATTTCTGTTTACAAATACACCTATTTTTTTACACATTTTCTTTAGTAAATTTCCCCCTTAACCTTATTAAAATAATAACAAAGACAGGAAATGGCATTTACAAAGGTTGACAATTTATTTAGTAGATATATTAAGATTGCATGGTGGCAAGAAAGGATGGCCAATAATCACCCTGCAACCCAGCAATCATGCAATGCGGGTGGAAGTGTTGCATTTTACTCATATTGTGCTTCCAAAGCAAATCACATGGGTATATAACTCAACATTGCAACATAACTAGTTAGAAGTAAAGGTGTAGTGCTGCCAACAATGGTGTGGTTCAGATTTCAAAGATGAGTGTACCCAAAACAAATCAACTGCACCTGAGCTACTGTAAATGACCTGCCATTCTTTTACGCACTGTTCCCGAACCATATGAAGTGGTAAGACTGTACCAATGACAAAATAATATCCCCTTCCCTAAAAGTCCTAACTGGATAAATTAAACACATGTGCCTCACAAAACACACCCATAGCCTTGTGGTTTAACCCACGACAGTCAGACTGTAGTCTGCCTTCTGTTAGTATGCCTCAGTGAGTTAGGTATTTAAATTTTTCAAATGTGCACCAGTATTTTGACAGATAAGCAACATGTGCAAAGATACTACTTATACACAACTGTAGGGGAGGTGGTTGATATTTGACATTTACCTTTTCCATGTCAACCTTTTTTGTGTGTCGTCATTTTGACTGTCGACCCTAGTAAGTACAACCGATATGGTGTAGCAATAAACATAATACAGTACAGAAATAATGAAGTACAGTAAAGCTTATCATAAACAATACATACGGGAATAAAGGAAATGCTGGAGTAAATAGGAAAGTCTTGAGTATATTTTTGAAGAATTCTAGAGTGGGTGCCTCTTGAACTGTGATTTTAGGGTTCTGACAAACCCTGTGCCAGCAGCTATTGATTGCGCAACACACACCACCTGTTTTTATGCCTCTTGAACTGTGTGGGGAAGTGAGTTCCATAAAGTTGGAGCTGCATGTCTAAAAGCTCGACCCCCAGATGGATTACGGGAGGTCCTACTGTAGGTACTGCTAAAAGTCCTTAATAAGATCTTAACAGATCGCAGTGATCGCGTGGGACAGTATGGAATCAGAAGCTGCTTCAGGTACTTTGGGCCTTGGTCATGTAGTCTTTGAAACTCAGTAAGTTGATCTTGAAAATGATGTACCCTTTTATGGGCAGTTATGTGGCTAGAACGGGGCTGGTTGGTTAGCATACTGACAGCTGTGTTTTGTACCAGCTGTATTTGGTGCAGTTCTTTTGCTGGGCATTTCTGTAATCCAAACGAGATGATACAAATTCCTGTATGACTTTTGCCAGATCTTCAGAGGGGATTAAGTGTTTGATTCTGGCAAGGTTCCTCAGATGACAGAATGAGGATTTAATTGTGACTGATATCTGATGTTTAAGTGTCAAGACACCATCAAGTACCACTCCAAGATTCCGCACATGATTGGAGTTTTGTTATTCTGTATCCCCAATCGTCAGTCCAATTGGGTGGCTGTGCTGCAGTCTTGTCCTTGGATGTTGAGGTCCTATTATAAAGACCACTGTTTTATCAGGATTCAGTCTCAGCCAACTGGCACTCATCAATTAATGCAGCTTAGCTAGACAGCCATTTATGGTTGTTATTGGGTTTTCAGTGCCTGGAGCAAAGGACAAGTACAGTTGTGTACAGTGGTGGCTCTTACATTGCGGAGGAGGGGGGCTGCCGTAATGCAGGCCCCCTCCACTGCTGCTGTGCTCCCCCGCATGGGGCCAGCACATGTGCAGTAACTTCATACATACTGCAAATGTATCCATGGGCTTTGCAGCAGACCCCGGAGGCTTAATCAGGTTCCCGACTCCTGCGCATGCACAGTGTCGTCCATGATACTGCACATGCACAGAACCCATTTTGAGGGCTGACCTGGGTGCACAGAGAGGCATCCCAGAGGGAGGAAACACCTGATACAGAACCTTGTGGCATGCCTGCAGTGTCACGGGTGAAGATGAGTATACTCCACATAACACTCTCTGTGACCTGCCAGTGAGAAAGGATTTGAACCAGCTTAGTACTCTGCCATCGAGTCCACAGGAAGTTTTTAGGTTCTCAATCAGAAGCCCATGGTCTACAGTATCAAATTCTGCAAATAGATCCAGAAGGATTAAGATTGAACAGTCACCTCTGTCTCTTGGCATCAGATCATTTAGCACATATACCAAGGCTGTTTCAGTGCTGTCTTCTCCTTAATCCTGATTGGAATGGATAAGACATATCATGGGTTATCAGGCAGGTTTCCAGTTGATTTGCAACCACTTTTTCAATGACTTATCCTAGAAAAGGAAGGTTTGATACCTTGTAGTTGGTAATGCAGTCTGGATTTAAATTAGGTTTTTAAGAAGAGGTCTAAAAATTGCTTCCTTTAGGGGTTTAGCAAAAAATTCCTGTCCACAAAGAACATTGAACAATTTTTGCAAGGAGGGGACCAATTATGTCCATAGAACATATTATGAGCTTGGTTGAGGCAGGGTACAGATCACAGGAAGTAAAAATCTGGACAATTTCAGCAATGTCCTTTACATCCATGGGGTCAAAGCTGGTCCATGAGGATAGGTGGGATACATTGTCAGGCTTGATACAGATGGAGCACCCCTGGTCCTTGCCCGGGGATTGCCAGCATGCCTGTGCTGGCGATCGCCGGCACAGAGGCGCTCCATCAGACTGGGACTCCCCTTCAGGGAGACAGGCAGGGATAGGGGGCACCGGGGGAGGTGGTGGTGAAAGCACTGTAGCCACGGGGTGTGCGCGAGTATATGATGCGCGCACACCCCTGGCGAGAGCCGGCCACTGGCGGGGGCTGGCGATAGAATCACAATCCCCTGCAAGGACGGCAGCGGCTCCATCTGTAGTTTGGCATTCAATTGACGTCACTGTGGAGATTCCAGCCAGGATAGCAGATATTTTATCTGAAAAGAAGTTTGCAAACTCATTACACCTTGCCTGGGAGAGTGTTTCACCAGGCTGCAGGCATGCTGGCTTGAAAAGCATTTCCACTGTGCGGAAAAGTTGAGCAGGCCTATTGTTTGCTGCAATGATCTCAGCTGCCAGGAACTCTTTACAGGTTATTGTCGATTGATATTCCTCAATATGCTTTGTTAGTTTCATCATGTCCTCCAAGATAATGTAGAAGCTCCAGAAGCTCCAGAAAAATAAGACAAGTGAATGATCAAATCATAACACTTGAATGAACAGTTCTATGACAAAGGTATAACGCTATTTGATGCTCTTTGAACTATTTTTGGAGGAGCCTACACAGACTTTGAACTAAATGGCTATTATTTCTATCCCATTCCCTCCCACTTCTCCTTTATAACTATTTAATTTTACATACAATTTCTTTGTGGTCAATTGTTTCATAAAACTTTCCGGCTTCCATAAAGTGTTCCAGCCATTTGACTGATTGGTTTTGAAAAGCCATTGGTAAAATCTTGCATTAAGTCAGCTGTTAGTGAAGAGGCTCTGACAAGTGTAATGTTTTCATGAAGACACTGGAGTAGGGAAAAGTATTTCTTCATTCAGTAATGGATCTAATAATATTACATTCAGGACAGCTGTGGATACATCTGGTGTTAAACTACCATTATTTAAACTATATAATGCAAGAGAGTGCCAACTCTACCCAAAGCTACATATAAATTATGTCAATTGCTCATGCACTTTTTTTAACCCTGATTTCTTTTGAATTATGAATGATACACAGGGACAGGATTTGCTTTTAGTTTTCCCCCGTGCCCATCTGTGCACTGAGTGCAATGAACAGTCATAATCTCAGTGTGTGTAGTGAAGGGATGCATAAAATAACCGACTATGACCACATTACTTGTATCTGAACCATTAAGGAGCTTGTGCTTTAAAGACTCCAGGCTATTTTTGATAAGTTTGGCTGCGCTATAGGATGTAGGACAGAGAAGTTCATGCTAGATATGCTGAACTCAGGAATTATGACAGGATCAAATACTATGTTGTATTTGGAAAGACAATTGTAGTGAACACTGTATTTAGTTTAATATTATAAACACTTACCATATATACTCGAGTATAAGCCTACTTTTTCAGAACATTTATGCTGAAAAAGCCCCCCTCGGCTTATACTCGAGTGAGGGTCCCACTTGAGTCAATACGTTTTCCCAGTTTTTTGTTGTAAAATTAGGTGCCTCGGCTTATATTCGGGTCGACTTATACTCGAGTATATACAGTAATTATTTTTTCCAAGAATTCCCTAATGTTCCACATTAATGTTCACTTTCTGAATGGTCTGCAGTGGATAATTGTACAAACAGTATGCAATATTTACATAAATTACTGTATTAAAAAAAATGTGTTTTGGGGATTGCACATGTTTAACAAACTAACTAACATTAGCTACAAGATATTTTAAGGCAAAACTTGTTAACTCAATAGTCTCTTTATCACAGTCAAAATCTTTTTGGTAAGGAAGGTTAAGTGCTAATTGCGCTAAAAATTGCACTAAAAATTGCACTTTCTGCCGTGAAAATCGCCCATTTTGACCTGACGATTAATTTTTTCTCACATTTAAACTTGCAGATGTTTTCCCATTGTAAAATATACAACTCACAAATTTAATAGGATGCGAATTTAATAGGATGCGAATTTTGGTTACTAAAAATCACAAAAAAAATAGAACAGGTTCTGACTAGCGAATTTGACAGAGCCATGCACAGATCATTAACATCTGTGCATGGTTCTATCTTAAAAAATGTGTAAAAGTTAAGAGCAAAAAGAAAATGGCGTGGGGTCTCCCTCCTGAGCATAACCAGCCTTGGGCTCAAAGAGCTGGTCCTGGTTTGCGGTGCATGATTGCTGGGACTTGTAGTTCCACAACAATACACATTAGTTTAATCTATTTTTAACCACTTATCAGCCCGATTCCCACCTCCCAAGGGGAATCAGTCTGGACAGGAAAATTTTGGAGGTGGGGACCCCTTCATTTTGGGTTATCCACTTCCCCAGAATCCCAAACATTTTTTTTTTTTTTTTTACTTTTATGCATTTTTGTAGACAGACCCATGCACAGATCTCAATGATATGTGCATGGTTCTGTCAAACTCACCTGTCAGAACCTGGGAAGGTTTACCAAAAATCGCACCCTATTAAATTTGCGAGTTGTATACTTTATAATGGGAAAACATCTTGGTGCAAATTGAAGTGTGAGGTCAAAATGTTCGATTTTCACAGAAAAAAAGTGTGATTTCTTAGCGCAATTTGCATCCTATTAAATGTGCGATTTTCGTAAAATGTGCGAATTCAGCCATTTCTAGGGAAAAATCTTAAAAGTCTCAAAATAGAACTCTAGGTCTATCAGGGGGTTATTTCTTGTTTTTATGTATCTTGAGGAGAACATACAGAGTTAGAGTTTTAGGGTTTCTCCCCATATACAGTCACGTTCTGTCTTGTTGATAATGTTATAATGGTACTTGTATACTATCACAGCTCCCATCGCATGCCATCGCATGCCATATGTAATGGCATGCGATGGCATGCGATGCAATTTTACCGGGTTTTTAATGCGTTTGTGAAAAATCGCATGCGATGCCATTTTTCACAAAAAATCATGGACATGTGTTCAAATCATGTAAAATGCAACCCAAATGGCATTTTTCACACTGTATCACCCCCACTTTCAACGCCAACCGGAAGCGTGGTGAGTGCAGCGAGCCCGCGAGGGGCGGCGGTACGCGTCCTACAACCTTTTCATACCCCCACTATCCACGTCGGCGTGGAGTTGAGAATATAAAGTGTGGCGAGCGCAGCGAGCCCCGCGATGGGACGCAGATACCTTCACAGGTATCCATGTCCCCTCGCGGGCTTCACAGGTATCCGCGTCCCCTCGCGGGGCTCGCTGCGCTCGCCACCCTTCGGGCTCGGTGGCTCGCTGCGCTCGCCACACTTTCTTTTCTCAACTCCACGCCGACGTGGATAGTGGGGGTATGAAAAGGTTGTAGGACGCGTACCGCCGCCCCTCGCGGGCTCGCTGTGCTTGCCACGCATCGGGTTGGCGTTGATAGTGGGGGTGATACAGTGTGAAAAATGCCATTTCGAGTGCATTTTACATGATTTGAACACATGTCCATGATTTTTGTGAAAAATGGCATCGCATGCGATCGCATCGCATGCGATCACATGCGATCGCATGTGATGCGATGCAATTTCTCCCTGTATGCTGCCCATCATGGGAGCCGTGATAGTATACAAGTACCGTTATAATTAAATGCTTCTCTAATGATAGTATGATATTGCTTCAAATAGTTGCATTTTGGGATAAAAATTTATTTCAAGAAGAAATGAAGGTGATCAAAGGGCTTGTAGTAAGATTTAAAAGTTAGGGATCCGTATTAATGGAACAAATTCTTAATGTCCATAGGTTCTCTTTAAAAACAAGGAAATATATTTATTGAAAATCAAGTGCAGTTTTTGCATGTACAAAAGAGAATTCCAAATGCCATCTTAACTGAACTTTGTAAGTCGGACATCCAAGATTAACAGTTCTTATTGGAAATCGGACGGAGAATTGGATAATAATACATTTTGGGAGAAATTTACTAAAGGAAATTTGTAAAAAATAGGTATATTTGTATCCAGAAATACACTTATTTTTGACATTTACTATCCCGAAAATACAGCAATTCGTATTCGTATTGATGTGCTATCAATACAAATACGAATTGCCATATTTTCGGGATAGTAAGTGTAAAAAATAAGTGTATTTCTGGATACAAATACACCTATTTTTTACAAATTTCCTTTAGTAAATTTTCCCCTTCACCCCTGGTCCTGTGTCCTGTGTCCTGACACAAGCGGATTTTCAGCTGTGAAGCTTGTAATCTCTGCCGTAGTCTGATGAGAGGAACGCTGCTTGTCCCAGCCTGCAGTCGTGGAACCGGCTTCCAGATGGTTTCTCTAGCGGCTCTCTCCTACGTCTTGGGCAGTAGTAGATTTTTAGCTTCTTAGAGCATTTGTAATAAAGATGAGAACTTTAATATTAAGTTTAAAAGACAGTAAGTCGATGACCACATCCACCCGCTGCCTGCCAAACACGTTTCAATCCACTGGGGATCTTTGTCAATGGCTCAGGTGGAGGTGGTCACCTAATAAAGCCTTGGATATCCAAAATCCAGGTACATACATATTTATAATATATGCCTGTATCAGGATTTTCTTAAAGAGACTCCACTTTACCGGAGACCTTAGGTCTAAATAAAACTGATCCCTCCCGGGTTTATAGGCTAATACATAAAAAATATCACAGAAAATTAAAGACATTACGTTACATCACATAAACCACTTGAGTTTGAAGTCCCCATTTAGACCCTCAAGACTTAGAATTTTTAACTCATAAATCCAGGGCATCTTCTCTATTTTTACACATTTTGGGATTAAAAATTAGCCTTTTAGAAGATTTGTCATTGTTAAGCTGTTGTATATTTCCTTCAGATAGTCATATTTAGACCATAACACAATACTGCAGTACTTATCAGAGGGTTTTATTATGATGTCTTCCCAGCTCTCTAGTTCTTTTAGAGCTTTCTGTTCTTGTTTGCTGAGATTGTTATTTGTATATTTATATGTTCTTGAATTTTGCAAAGCATCTAAATCTTTAGCCACCAGATCATGATAAATCTGTACTTGTGGACATATCTGTGCAGTAAGAGTGAAGTTAGATTTCCTTTGAAGGATGACTGGTGAGTCTTTCTTGCTATCTTCTTCTTCTTCTGTCTGATTTTCCAGATCTTTAAGAGCCTTTAAAGCTTCTAATTTACAAAGTTTGTTGGGCAAGGTGGTCTTCTGTCTTCATGGATAAAAATGTCTTCAATAACATTTTTCTATTGAATAGTTGGAGGTCTTTTTCCATCTCAAAATTGTCTATATACCTAGAAGGTGAAAAGGTGAGACCTTTGGAAAGTTATTTTATTGGATGTCCATTAAGAACTTTGTTGGTCATATTAATTATTTCCAAATAATTCTTCTCTGAATTGTTTTCTAATATAATTTGTGTGCCTTTCTTCTTGGTTGTCTTGTCCTCCCAAGCCCTTTCTCCTCTTTCTGATATTTTTTGGACCCCCATCTGATCTTCCACCTGGGCCGTCTGTCAAATTCTGTCCCCCTTCTAAAAAATTAATCTTCCATCTGTTATTTTTCGAAGTATCTGTTGTTTCACCTCCTGAGGATTCTACGTCTGAGGTGTTATAATTTGATGAATTGGATCTTGGGTATCTGATTTCTTGTATGTTCCATCAGAAAATTCTATTGTTGGAAAAATCGTTTCTCGTACAAATTTTTGTTGTTTCCTCTCCTTTACAGTCTTTTCAAATTCATCTATATATGCTTTGAATTTCTCATACATTTTCCTGAAGCTGTCCATATTTTAATGTTCTTTTAGTTTCTCACTTATTTATTTAGTTAGTTATTTTCTCTAATTTAGGAGTATCTTGTGTGACAAGAATATGTATTAGTACTCTGGAACACCCGAGAAGTGTTGTTTCCCAGTCTTTCTTCAGATCCTCATCTATTTCATAAGCTGGGGCAGTTTTGGGTCTTAGACCCATTGGTACTAGCTGGGATATTCTGATTCACTCAGAAAGGCACAATCACTCTCTAATGGAGAAAACCATATGCACTGCAGGTGGGGCTGATGCGACATGTGCAGAGAGTACTTAAAGTAATGTTTTTGTATTTATATAAACCCTGCTTTTGCTTTTTCATTGTAGAAGTAGCGCTGCCATATTTTTTTTTCTCATTTAAATACAGGGCTGGCCTGCTAGAATCAAAAGGATAGGAGTACCAAAAATCCAGTTTTTACCTTATTTTTTTAATTTACAGCAACTACTAATCTGCTCACATCTACTGTGTTATGCCATTATTAAATAGCCCAAATGCAGCAATCCTCTGAAATCTGTTTAGAGAGAAGCTTAGTAAGAGAATTGTGTAAAAGGACGTCCGCCGCTCTTTTCAGCTACCCAGCTGTCTGCCTCTGGAAACTTCTGCGGCTCCCAGCATCTTCACTGCCGCGGGCCGCCAGGAAGATGCACCTCTTTTCTCTGCTAGTCAGGGAGAGGAGTCACATGACTCTGGTTGTATAAGCCATCTAAAGACAAATTGCAAGTACTTAAGAGCACATGCAATCTGCTTCCAATCCCAACTGATCTGACATGCAGCACGTCAGATCAGAGGACCAATCCTCCAATCTCCCGGGGCCGGCATTGAATGATTGTGTGCACAGGGTGTGCACACAATCTGCATACAATCCCTTTTACAATCCATTGAGATTGTATGATTGGGTGCAATGTCTTTCTGATGTGTGGCCATCTTATGATTGATATGTGGTGATATATGTGAATATGTACTAAAATGCGTAACAAGCGGTTCCTACCCTATTATATTAAGAAACAACAAAGAAAAAAACTACATCCAAGAAATCAAACATTGGTGGGAAGTGAGTTCTTTGGAAACCTACCTAAAACAAAAAATGATCCCACGGGGATTAAGACTACAAAAGAATCCGACCTTTGAACCCCATCAAACAGATTTCTTTGAAAAATGGAACCAAACACTGGATGATTGCTCCAATAAACTAATGGAACTGATCATAGAAGACAGAAAATCCTCCCTGCAACAGACAAACGACCGAATTAAAGAATTTGAAAAAAAACTTTATACCCCTACAAAACATGACAGAGTATAAAAACCTAATGAAAATGACAAATAAAAAAATGGGCAAATTAGAGGATGACATCATCTCTCAGAAACAAAGAAAATTCCATAGAGACCTAGAAGAAATGAAAATTATACCAAATAAAGAAAGAAGAAAAAATGGCTCACTGACAGCTGCAAAAAATTTGAATCGCAATCAAGTATGGAACAAAAAACCAGCAACACGTACAAACTCTAAACAGAGATCACAAATTATCTCAATTGAAGAACAAGAGGAGGAGAAACCTCAACTACAGAAAAGAACATACACACCTAAACGAAGAATAACAAATCAACGTTATAAACAAAGAGACAATACAGAAAATCCATACAAACTCATAAGAGAATCCTTTTAAAATGGAATAAGAGCTGCAGAAACAGAAGAACACTCAGAACACCACATCCTAATACAAAAAATCGAGGAGAAAAAAAGGGGCACACAAAGAAAAAGAACTTTGGAAACAGATAACGAAACAGAAGACTATGACATTGATTTTTTAGAGGAAATTTGGGAAGAAGAACAACCAGATTGGGCACTGATACCATCCAAGAAATCACGAAACGACCACTCACCAGGAGAAGGGAGGTCCGAGGCGGCAAGAAACAGAAGAGAATGAAAAACCAAGAACCCGACGACCTAAAAAAGAGTGGAATATTCAACCTCAGCTCAAAAGAACTAACAACACATGAAATTTCCCTCCTAAAAAAGGGCCTCAAATATGCCCCACACTCAAAAATAAATAAATTCAATTTGTTTATAGACACACAACGCTTCGTCAGAAAGCTGTGCATAAAAAAATTCTTTTCCACAAAAGAGAAAACAGATGACCTAAACCTAATGGAAACAGAAAAATACAGACACACCAAATTAAAAAAGAAATCCTCATTCTACCCTGCCCACATAAAAGGTGCACAAATTGAAACATTTCAGAAACTAGTAGAAAAAGACATTGAAAATTTACAAGAGAAAAAAATTAAATTCAACCTTACAAAAGAAGAAAAAAATGCAGCAAAAGAATTAAAACAAGACAAAACCAGGATCATAAAGCCAGCCGACAAGGGTGGAGGCCTGGTGATAATGGACAGACAAAAATACACTAATGAAATAAAAAGACTATTGGAAGACAAAGAAACATACATGACTTTGAACAAAGATCCTACTGAAAAATTTCAAGAAGAACTAAGAGGCATCTTGGAAAATGGAAAAAGTGCGGGAATAATCAATGACAAAGAACACGATTATATTTACAATAAACACCCCAAAATACCCACATTTTACCAGCTTCCAAAACTGCACAAAGATGAAAATAACCCACCAGGACGCCCGATTGTTTCGGGGATAGATTCCATTACCTCGAAACTATCAAAATACATTGACAGCTTCCTTCAAGAAATGGTTACACAACAAAAAAGTTATGTAAAAGACACAATGCATATTCTACAACACCTGGACACAATAAAATGGAAACCAGACATGATACTGTGCACAAGTGACATCAAATCACTATACACCTGCATAGACCATGCACTCGGAAAAAAGGCAACAAAACATTTCCTCACCACATTGAGTGATTTGCAAACCGAACAGATTGACTTTCTGATGAAAAATATTGACTTTTTTTTTGACACATAATTTTTTCTGGTCACATGGCGAATTTTTTAAGTAGATCAAAGGGACCGCGATGGGAACATCATTCGCACCCTGCTATGCAAATTTATTTGTAGCCCATTGGGAAGAGGAAAAAATTTGGAAGAACAACAAATACATCAAACATCTGACAAGCTGGAAAAGATACATTGATGACCTCCTCTTCATCTGGGAGGGTCCTGAAACAGAGCTAGAAGAATTCTTACTGTACATGAACGAGAACCAACATGGTCTAGAGTTCACCTCGACCACCAGCAAAAACAAAGTGGTCTACCTAGACCTAGAGATTTATATTGAAGACAATTGCATCCAAACCAAAAACCATACCAAAGAAGTTAGTGGAAATAACGCCTTATCCATAAAAAGTAACCATCATCCACAATGGCTCAAAAATATTCCAACGGGACAGATAAGAAGGGTAAGAAGATACTGCACAAAAAAAGAAACGTTCAGAGAAGAAAGTCAAAAAATGAGGACCAAATTTTCCCAAAAAGGCTACAAAAACAAACAGTTGCAGGAAGAACAAAAAAAGATCGAAAACATGGACAGAAAGGATCTCATAAAATACAAACAAAAACCGATTGAAAACAAAGAATATGAACTAAATTTCATCACGCAATATAACAGCCAACATCAAGAAATAAACAAGATATTAAAGAAACACTGGTACATATTAAAATCAGATGACAACCTAAAAGACATCTTACCAAATGAGCCTAAAATCATTTTCAAAAAAGCTAGAAACTTGAAGCAAGAACTAACGAAGAGTTTCATTTCACCAGAAAAAACTAAAATTCAAAAAAATGAAGGCTTCACACATTGCCTAAACTGTTTGGCCTGCAAAACCACCGGACAAAGACACACGAAATCTAAAAAAGAATTAAAATCCAATCAAACAGACAAAATCCATCAAATAAAAGACTCAATATCCTGTGAGACCGAAGGCCTTATATACCTATTGGAATGTCCATGTGGGCTCCAGTACATCGGCCAAACGAAGAGGAAACTGAAAATAAGGATAAGAGAACATCTGTACAACATCAAAAAAGGATTACAAACACACAGTGTCTCAAATCACTTCCGGGAACACCACAATAAAGATGCATCATTGATTTGATATTCATGGGAATCCAAAAAATTAACAAACACTGGAGAGGTGGAGACCATATCGCATCTTTACTACAAATGAAACATGATGGATCTACCATCTGAAAACCTTACACCCTCAAGGCTTAAATATAGACTTTGACATCAAGAGTTTTTTATAACTAGGACAAAAAATTCCCAAAAATTCTTGCCATGTACATACTTTTTGTTTTTAGTCGTTTTGATTTTTATTTTATTTTTATTTTTACTTTTATTTTTTAATTTAATTTTTATTTATATTTTTTTATTTATTTTTCTTTATATATATATTTATTTGTATTCGTTTATCTTTTCTCCTTTTTATACATTTTTCAATCTTTACTTCTACACTTTTATCTACCTACTAAACTTCTCTCATTGCAATACCCATATTTTGGAGCCCAACATGTGATTGCCTTCATTTTTATACAACTTCCTGCCGCAAGTTCCGTTTTTTACAAAATAAAGTTTTTTGAAAAAAGAAAAAAAACACCCCATAAATAGAGGGTGGAGAACCAGCACAGGAATCCATGACTAAGTGCGCAAGCACGAAACGCGTTGGAGCCAGCAAAGCCAGGAGCGAGACACGTCTGCCATCCGTCACCGGAAGTACAAGCGCTGAAGCCGGAAGCCGCCGCACGGGACTCCGAACGTGGAGAGAAAGCCGCATCCCGTCACGGTATCTTAGCTAGGGCTAGTCAGCTATTCACTGTACTGAAAGGTCTCAGAGACACTCGCTTAAAGACTTTGCCACATTCTCAAAAAAGAGCTTAAACATAAAAAGCCGTTGTTTATCAATTTTTATTTTATTGGTATTGCATACTTACCTTATCTCTCTCCTTTCACTTTAAACTCTTCTTTACTTGTTGTTTATTGTTTTTTCTGTTTTTTCTGTTTTTTATTTTGTTTTAATTTTATTTTTTATTTTTATTATTTTTATCCATTCTACTCCAGTTGCTCCCAGCGCTTTGATTTTATTTTTATCCAAGAAACAACAAAGCCTATCTGTGTCTAACAATGAAATTAATGGCAGCAGGGGAAATAATGGCATAGTCCAGTGGTTGCCAAACTGTGCGCCTAGGCTCCCTAGGGTGCCTTGAAGCACTTTTGGGTGTTGCCTGATGTTGGTGGTCCAGAACCAATTCAAGCATTTATGGCCAATGAAATAGGCAAAATCAGTGCTTGTAGCTTCCAATTAAGAATATATGGGTAAACAGAAGTGAATCATGTTTCTCACCACATAAGTGGACCTAAGGAAAACATTTAAATCACAACTAATTTTATATTTTTCCTGAAATTAATAACCAACTTTTGGCTTAGGGGTGCCGTGAAAAATATTCTGATACTTTAGGGTGCAGTGATTCAAAAAGTTTGGAAACCGCTGGCATAGTCAGTTCTAGGTAGCCTGCATCTTTCAGCCTCCTATTCATAACTGCAGACACAGTCGCTGCATTAACAGCATTCACAGGGGTAAAATATAGCATCACAAAGAGATGAATAAAGGTTAATATATGAATATCACTTACCAATGCAGCACTGTGACAATACAATAGACTGTCACAATACCTCTACAGTTAGTAGCAGACACAGTCGCTGCATTAACAGCGCTGACGGGGATAAATTATAACATCAAAATGAGATTAATACAATAGACTGCCACAATACTTCTACTGACTAATTAACACAATATTTAACAATTAGTGATTTACGCTCTCTAATCCTTAAACTACAGCGAGAAGCACAGCCTCTGCATGCCATAGTGCCTGCAGCGGACACAGACTGTGAAATACAATCAGCACAAAGCACCAATATATTGCTATCATCCACATATTGCAGCCGCTGCATACAACACAGCTTCCAGCGGACACAAACTGCAATATTAAATTAGCATGAATTATCAAGATACTATTACATCTTTATATTAAAGAGATCGGATACAAACACACTCCATGCTAAGAAACATTACTCTATGAACATGTGAATAGCATAGCCACAATAACGGCTGATGTGTGTTATAAAAACAAAGATAAAGAACGGCTGATGTATGTTGTGGAAACAACATAAAAATAATAAAATCTTCATTAATCTCCATGCGGACATTTAAAAACTTTAAATCCATGGAGGTCTCACTGATCCTTCATCTGTCACGGAATAGGAGAACAAGAGCAGCTCTATCTACACTAACTGTGACATAATTTGTAGTAACATATATTCCCATCCAATGATGAATAGAAACTTGAATACTGAAATATAATCAGTGTCTCGTTTGAATATCCACATATAACATGTATTGTCACATTGCCACGCTGTCACGATAATAGTGTGATTGTAGGGATAACTCATTATTAATGAGATAATTAATAACTCAATATAACTGGGGATCATTTTTTCTGTACAGTCGGGGACTAGTGGTCTCGCAGCCGCAGACTGATATAGATTAATTTTCTCCAATAAAAATAAAACATTACAACATATATGAACTATAAACAGGCAAGTCACTCGAGTAATGGATGATCATACAAATATTGATGAATTGTAGAGGTGTTATGTGATAAATAATCATTTATCTACAAATGGACTACAGACGACATACATACACTAGTTTGCAGGAATCTATGATCTGCAAACTCTCTTTGTTCTAGGGAATAGGATTGCCACCTAGCAACAGCTGGTGGGTTATGGTGTAAGCCTCCCGACATACGCTGGAATGGTATAGTGAAATAAAATTTTCACTTACCTTACCACAGCCAGGGGAGTAGGGAGCTTAGCTGCTGATGCATGACATGTGCACAGGCAGTGCACATATACTGCAGGTCATGCAAGTGCACTCTAGTCACATGCACCTGCTGTATATAAGGCTAAGCTCCGCCCCCTGAGGTCAGATTTTACAGAAGCTTACAGATGGCAATCCTAAAGTGGAACAAGAGAGAAATACCATTGTATGCAAAGACCATTGTATAAAAAAAATAATGTTAACTAGAACATTCATAACGAACATAGATCAGATCTGAGAAACTCTACTGGAAGGAGTAACAATGAAACTGGGTTGGACTAGGAACCAACAACTGAAATAAATGCCATGCTGTATTGTAGCCAGGCATGTTATAAACTGAGGCAAACTTGTGAGTATAGCAGAGAAGAGGAAATAATTAATTTCTGATCTTTAGGTGGCTGCACTTGTTGCTTCTTCTAGGCCTTTGGAGTGCCTTGAATCAAAGGATAAGTTAGGTATATAACCGAACCTTAGAGAGAACAAGCAGCAGACCTAGCAAGGTACTGGGTGGGAAGGGTGGGAGCTGTTGCTAGGTGGCAATCCTATTCCCTAGAACAAAGAGAGTTTGCAGATCATAGATTCCTGCAAACTAGTGTTTGTTCGTCGGGAGGCTTGCCACCTAGCAACAGCTGGTGGGTAGACTACCACACACCTGGTGGTTGCTCTAAGGAACGCAATTCTTTGAGAACCAGAAGGCCTCCAGCAATGTCTAAAGAAAGTCCAAGCGGATGACCAATGTGCAGCTTGCAATACAGGCTGAAATGGTAAGCCTCTAGCAGCCATTGAATTAACTGCGTCACAGTGAATGGCCTCTGAAGTGGAGTGTCTATTCCAGAACTCTGTATGGTGGAAACTATACACTCCCTGGTCATAAAAAGGTCTGGCAGGATGAAAAATATTCTGGCATGTGAGAGAGAAGTTTGTTTGATGTCTCTCCTTACAGGTACTGTGAGGGGTAAGTAAGTGGATTGGCAATCAACTATACAAAGATCTGGATCTGACTGGTCTCTGACCAGATCACATTCCAACAGAGGTGTGTGCATGGAACTTGTTTTTGTGTGTCCCCGTAGAATAATAAGGAAACCCATTGGCGTAGGGGTCATCCAGGTTCAGATATGTGGTTTGACGAAAACTCAGCCCCTCTGGCTGCAAAGGCAGGGGCTAACAGTGAAGCTAACTTCTTTGAAAGGCCAAAGATATCTGCAGATGGTGGTATAGTGGCCAAGAAGTACAAAAAGGGATTAATGTCCCACCAGGTAGAATGCCATAGCATGGTGGTCTAGCTAGAAAGAATCCTTTAAGTATTCTTATTCTCTGAGGCCTGGGATAAGGAGAGCTAGAGTCAAGCTATATGAGCATATCTTGGCATAAGCCAAACCTGTTTCGAATGTGGTGGCAAGGAAGTCCAGAGTTATGCTAGGCTCGGAAAAGGGGGCCTGAAGAAGGAAGGTTAGAGGACTGTAAGGCTAGAAATTCAATTATGGATTGATATCTGGATCTTATTCTAGGCCTAAAACAGGCAAGGCGTGGAAAAGGCCGAGAGGTTGGGAATGGTCTGCAACCTAGTAATGTTGCAATCCACATACAATGTGGAAGATGTTTCAGTAGGTCTGTGCTGCCCTGGAAACAGTCTGTAGATGAACCTAGAGGAAGCCCGGAACCTTGTGAAAAAGGTTGATAAAGGGAACAAAACTCTGGAGGGCCAGACAGAATATGCCAGAAATATTTGGGTATTTTGGACACGTCTGTTTTGATTTTGTGGATGACCCACAACCGCAGAGCCAGAGGGAAAAAGGCATATGAAAGTGGAATGTCAGCCCGCGGAAAAGGACATAGCATCCATGTGGAGAGTCCCTTGAGTCTGAATTTTGGATATGAATGTCAGAACTTGTACATTTGATGGTGTTGCAAACGTATCCACTTGTGGGTGACCCAAGGTCTTTGCAATTCTGAGAAAGATCTCTGGTGTGTTATGGCAGCAGTGGGATCTAAATCTACACCTCCGAAGGAACTGGAGAGTCGCTCAATCCACAGTATGACTGGTTATGTATAAGGAAATGGCTATCTTGTTTAACTCTTCTTGTATGCATGTAGCAAACAGGAGAATGGACAGCTGTACTGCCCACTTCCAGGCATTTATTGCCTGCTGACAGAGAATGCAAGATCAAGTGCCTCTTATTCTTTTGAGGTAGATAAACAGTGGTTTTGTTGTCCAGACAGAGCTGAACTGAATTATCCCGTGGGTCTGAGGGAAATACAGAGGATATAGCCAATCTGGCAGCTCTTAGCTCTAAGAGATTGATATGAGCTTTAGAATCTCAAGCGGTCCACTTCCCTCCTACTGTATTGCACTGGGTGAATGCCCCCCAGCCCATGAGGGATGCATCTGATGTGATGACTATGTCTGGAGTAGGAGGTAGGGGAGATCTGGAATAGGAAATGTTTTCCAACTGTGAATCTCCCTGTGGACTATGGGAGATAGTATCATTTTGTCTGTCCTAATCCTGTCAAATAAGGGATGATAGGAGGTTCTGGAATTGTCTGCATATGAGAGGTACGTGGAGAAAACCCAGGATCTGAGGCTCTCATTTTCCTTATCAGCCTAGCCAAGTCTCTCAGTGAAAACTGAGCACCTGAGAAACAGACTTGTATGGCGTTCCACTTGTCTGAGGGAACCGCTATTGATAAAGAAGAGGAATCTATCAAAGACCCCAGAAAGACAACAGATTGGGAAGGTATTAATACAAATTTCTCAAGGTTCTTATGAAAACCTAGATGCCAGAGGAGCGACAGGATAAGATACCTGGGAGAAAAGGGGGACAATTGTTCTGCATGCACTACCAGGAGATTACCTAGGTAGATAATAACAGCAAACCCTTTACTGTCTGAGGTGTGTAATTGCTGCATTCATGATGCATATGAGTATGTAAGGGGCATTGGACAGTCCGAAATCCATTACAGTCCAGTTGCATGGAACGTCTCTCCACAGGGAACTTAGCAGCCTCCTATGATTTGGATGTTCCAGTATCATGTTAAATGCCTCCTTCAGGTCTGTTTAGCTACAATGTTTAGCTTGGACCAGCCTAAAGGGTATATCTGCTAAACCCTCCATATGAAAAGACCAAGGTTTCATATATATTCAGTACTGGCCTATATGAAAGGTCCTGTTTCCTTACAGGGAAATGGTAGCTGACCCAACCTATTTGCAATTGTCTGCCGACTCGATCTAGCCCTGTTAAGGCCTGGGACATTATTTATCCAGCATCCAGAACTAGTGTTCCCTGGATGGGAGCATATCTGGTTAGGAAAAGGAACAAGGGGAATATGCCCCTCCCCCCACCTGTACATGGTAGTCCGGCTACAGGAGGCCAATGCTCTGGAAAGACAGGGAGGAATCCTCTGTCTTTATTAGGATGGTATTCACTTCACCTCTCGTGACCTGTGTCTGGGAGAAGCCTCCTCTGAGGACTCTGTGGCTGTCACATTGCTCTAGGTTCAAACTGCTGGCTCCAACAGAATGACCCTCCTAGCAAACAGGCCCCTTGAAGGGCTGGGGACTTTAGCAGAACTTAACCTTATGTATGAAGTCAGGACTGAAAGATCAGAATTAGGTTTGGGACATCCACTGATGCAGGAGCTACATTACTGAGATCTGCACTTGCTTGCTGGCAGTTCTGCAGGCATTTGAAATAGAATTAAAGGCCTGGCCAATCATCAGGGTAGCTCTATTAACGGCTTTCAATAGGGCCATTTGGAAGCAGAGAATCTAGGGAGTTCGCTGGAACCCTTCTTACTCTGCCTTATCCAGGGCAAATAATACTGGCCCACAGTGTCAGTTACTTTGAACTTTATTTATTTTTATTTATTTATTTTTTGCAGCACTTTTTCCCCCACTTGTGCTGAGAAAGCAGAGTCAATCTCTAGGGTAAAAAGGGCAGGGATTTCAGGAACGCCCAGGTGTTACAGAGAACAATTTGTCCTCCTTAATGAGGGGCTGCATAAGGCGGGAGAGGGCGACTTACCGGCACCCCGCTCTGGTCAACGAAATAATGGAAACATGACGACATAGTTTGTGGCAATTAAAATGGTCACAGCTTTATTTCACAAATCCATAATCATAACCAAACACTTTTGCAGGGCAAGGGATAGAAAGGGGAGCGGTGCGCTCTGTTCCTGCTAATGTGGTACCCCTGGGACGTGTCCGTTCCACCGCCGTGGGTACGCGACCACGCCCCCTACCAAGTTGGTACCGCCTGGGCCGTGCCAGTCACCACCATGTGACTCACGTGAACACGCCCCCTACACGCTATGGGCCGTGCCAGCCACCGTCATGTGACTCACGTGAACACGCCCCTTACCATTATGGGATCAGCTACCATCCGCACCTCACCCTACCTGGCACGCAACCCGTATGGCCCCTGCCGTATTAATGCTGGAACCAGGCGTGCGGCCGCCTAATGGTGAGTATGCGAGGCATTCTGTAACTCCCCTACATTTCCTGCCTTGTGCACCGCTCCCTCCCCGCAATACTGTGACAAGCATCTTATACACCGTAATGACAATGACAACCAAAGACAACGTTACAATTACACTCCTAGCCAATATAGTCTTGCTATACAACATAATCCAACCAGTATGCAAACGGTATATATACTTTATTTTATTTTCAAAATATTTTTTTTTTTTTTTATATTTTTTAAATATTATAATAATTATTTTTTCTTTTTTTATTATTATCATTTTTTTTTTTTTTTTTTACACAACATTTCGATGTGACAACTACAACATTTTCAAACCTGTCCCATACAAAATTTACAACCTGACACCTGTCAAGTGCCTTTCCCCGGCTTTTACCCAAACAACTGGGCTGGGTGGGTGGGTGTCTCTGTCCTAGCTGGGTGATGAGTGAACTCAGACCCCTTGCTCTCTGCTTTTGTTCCTGCTGCTGCTAACTCCCCCCTCAATTAAACCTGTCCTTTCTCACTGGCCCTCCTCGTGGCTAGGTGACAAGAAGGGGACCGGCTACTCTGGCTGCTGCCTCCCCCCCCATCCCCCCGAACCCAGGTTTCCCACCGTTGACCTGCAGGGTGCCTAGCGCCCCACCCCCTTATCCTGCTCCAGGGGCCATTTTGGCCCCCTGCGCTCCCTTAAGGCGGGAGAGGGCGACTTACCGGCACCCCGCTCTGGTCAACGAAATAATGGAAACATGACGACATAGTTTGTGGCAATTAAAATGGTCACAGCTTTATTTCACAAATCCATAATCATAACCAAACACTTTTGCAGGGCAAGGGATAGAAAGGGGAGCGGTGCGCTCTGTTCCTGCTAATGTGGTACCCATGGGACGTGTCCGTTCCACCGCCGTGGGTACGCGACCACGCCCCCTACCAAGTTGGTACCGCCTGGGCCGTGCCAGTCACCACCATGTGACTTACGTGAACACGCCCCCTACACGCTATGGGCCGTGCCAGCCACCGTCATGTGACTCACGTGAACACGCCCCTTACCATTATGGGATCAGCTACCATCCGCACCTCACCCTACCTGGCACGCAACCCGTATGGCCCCTGCCGTATTAATGCTGGAACCAGGCGTGCGGCCGCCTAATGGTGAGTATGCGAGGCATTCTGTAACTCCCCTACATTTCCTGCCTTGTGCACCGCTCCCTCCCCGCCACACGAGGTTCCCGGCGCGCCGGGTACCGAAGCCCCCACCCTGCCCTAGCAACACCACCTTCCTCCGCAACTCATGCCCTTTGCGGCTCCCCGTCTGCGCTGCATGGGACTGCTCCACCGGACTGTGACCGTTCCCCACTGGTTGCCCCCCCAGTAACCTCCTGCCACCCGGATCGTGCAAATGCATCTAAAAACATAATCACCCTATGGCCCTTGCCATACATTCAAATGCTGCTGCTATGCTGATCTTCCCAGGAAGACACTCATTTGCCTGCAGCTCCACTCTGCCACTCCACATTGGTTGCCTGCATTTACTGTATTCAACCTAAAACACTTCTACTCGCATATAGAGCCATCAACCCTACTGCACAGCATATATCTTCTCACTTTCCACCCAATATCTCCCATCCATTTTGTCCAGACTGCCCTGAAAACTCCCTCTCAGGCAAGCCTGCCATATTTTGTTTGCTGTTACCAGTTTGTTTAATCACTGCCTACCAGTGTCAGGTGCCACAGACACAGCTGCACTATCTCTGAAACCGTAAATAAACAAATGATTAATTAACTTGCCTGCATGTTTTTCCTGCCCAGCTGTTTGCTTCCAATAAACCAGCTGTCCCAGCCTTGTGAACCATGTGTACTACTCCCCCCCCCCCCCCTGGAGTGACCCTGCTATCAGCGTTTGGCCTCTCCTTTCAAAGACCACAAGCTGTGTGCCTTCCTGCCCTAAAACCAACGGGGGTGGGGGAGCCGGAAGTGTCCTCAATTGTATCACTCTAGCATCAAAGTATTTCCTCACCCTATCTGGGAAGGTGGGGGCTGCCCCTGGGCGCTTGTGGAACTATCTCTCCCAGCATATCTGCTGCCTGGGACACCTTCTAAACAAAACAAGGGGACAACATGCAATACCTTTGCAGTTTGACCCAGGGAAATTTAACGTGCCTCTGCTCGCACTGTATATACAGTGTAAGCCTGTCCAGTGTGCCCATGTCTTTACCTTAAACCCACCTTCCCCTAATCATTGCATATACCATGTAACCCGCGCTGGGCCAGACGGGCTTCCTTATATGGACCCTAAAACCCTCCGGGAAGCCCTCCTGCAACCGCTTGGCCTCTGCCTTCCTAGGGTATCTGGATGGCCACCCCCAGATCCCCCCTAGCCTCCCTGGGCTAGGTGCTTTTTTTCCGCGACTGTCGCTCCGGGTGCCTTGCCCCTGTGCTGACCTGTCTGCTTATAGCAATCCTTCGCTGGGTGATTCCCGCTACAGATTGTACATGCGTGTTTAAACTTACAGGACTGCCTGGTGCACTCTGCATCGTTAAACAAGTAGCATTTAAGCTTGTCCTGTTTGTGCGTGCTGGGCCCCCCTGCTGACTTCTGCATCACCACACTCTTCTCTGCCAGGGCCTCTGTTTGTGTCTTAAACCATAGTTCCATGTCCCTGGTGCCGTACTTGATGGGCTTATGTCCCTGTGACCTAAGCCTAAATGCCTCATCATATCTGCGCCAAGCCTGGCCGCCACAATCGTTGTGCATGCTATATATCAGGTTGACATATTTTACCATGTTCATTAGCATGTTGGGGTACGCTTGCACGTAACAGCCTGCGTACGCCAGCATTCCCGATACCCAATGCTGTATAGTTTTGTAGGATTCCTTCTGCCAACTCCCTTTCTCACTGAATTTGTCTTTCTCCCTCCAGCCGTTTTCCGTAAGGGAGCATATATCTATGAAATCGCCCCTCACGATCTCCTTTCTAAGTTTCGCGGGTAGATGCGCTTCTAGTGCGCCGAGTGTGTGATCTGGCTCGCCTCCCTGGTGCAAAAACTCGGACTTCCCGGCCTCGGATTGCCCCATTTTACTTAGCAGTGCATCCGCCCCTGGCGCTGCTAACTTCTTCTTTTTAATGTTCTCCCGGGCCAAACGTAACCGTTCTTTCAAATCCTTGCACTTCTCATCGTCATCTGTCTCTGAGTCGCTATCTCCTGCAACGCTCTGGTTGGCACCACTGAGCACCACCTCCCCTGCGCCTATACTATCGACTACGATGTTATGCTTGCTGCTGCCGCTTGGCAATGCCCCCGCACCTCCCGCTATGCTCTGGCTGCTACCCCCGGCAACATCAGATACAGCAACATATTTCACATTGCTACCCTGCAATACTGCATCAATACCTGCATATACATTACACACATTGCTTATCTCACCAATTTCGTGCGTTGCTGATCCGCTGCTTCCTTGAACCGCGCTTGTCTGGGCGACGGCCTCTGTCCCCACCGATTGCGCTGGCACCCTGCTGGCCGAGGCATGGGTCGAACCACTTCCCCCTGGATGTGTTGCCGCCCTGCTGGTCGAGGCATGGGCCAGTGCGTCCCCAATTGTTCCGTGGCAAGATCCCCCCAACCCCCCTCTGGCTTGTGTCAACAATGCCTGTATCTGCTCCTCCTCAGCAAGATGTTCTGGCCCCTGCGCCCTTGGGGTATAAAAAATCTGTTGCCGCTGCCCTTTGGTAGGGGCAGTGGGACTGCAATACCCCCTCCGGGGGGGGAAACAAAATGGGGGGAGTGGGCGAAATGACCATGGCTCCCGCCCCCCGCTGCTGGCTCCTGGAAATCCTCCCGTCCCCCCCTACGACTTGGGGTGAAATTGGGCTGCCGAGCAGGGCTATTGTAGCTCTGGGTTTCCGCTAGGAAGATCCACTTTCCCCGTACCCCTGGAGACCCTGATATGTTCTGCCTGCTGCCTCCCCCCTCCCCCCCGTGTCCCGGCATACCCCCCTGCACCCCTCCCGGCGTGTCCGATTGGGCCTGGCGTATAAAGTTGCTGCTGTGGCCCTCTTCCCCTGAATCATGCCCCTCTGATCCCGTGGCCTCAGGCATTCCCTCCCCCCTCGCACGCTTGCTCTCACCCTGCAGTGATGCCCCTCCTGCACTGGTCGGTATTACCCTTCTGCGTCCATGTGCTGCTGCTGGCCGGATGCTTGATAAACCTTGTTGAACTGGCTTGCTATGCAATTCTTTCCTCCGACCACCAGATGGCGCCCGTGCGCTTCTTTTCATCTGCATGTGCTGCCTTTCTCTCGGACCGGAAGCTCCCCTCTGACCTGCATCCATCTCTCTGAACCTTGCTGGCCTGCTGCTGCTTCTCTCAGGACGATATTGAGGCTTTTTACCTCCCTCCATGCTGCTCCTTGATGCTGTCTGCGATGCTGCCGCTGCCTGATTGATCTCCATGGCCCTTGACCTTCTTTGTTATGGAAGGACTCGCTGGGATGACTGCGAGTGTGGCTGGGTGTGCTGCTGGAAAAACTCTGTGCAATGTGCACTCAGCTGGGACTGCTACAGGCCTTCTTGGAATGCAGTAACTGCCCCCTGCTGATTCCTTTGTTCTGCTGGATATAAGTGTTGGAGCTGCTGAAGATGTGTCTCTGTCCTAGCTGGGTGATGAGTGAACTCAGACCCCTTGCTCTCTGCTTTTGTTCCTGCTGCTGCTAACTCCCCCCTCAATTAAACCTGTCCTTTCTCACTGGCCCTCCTCGTGGCTAGGTGACAAGAAGGGGACCGGCTACTCTGGCTGCTGCCTCCCCCCCCATCCCCCCGAACCCAGGTTTCCCACCGTTGACCTGCAGGGTGCCTAGCGCCCCACCCCCTTATCCTGCTCCAGGGGCCATTTTGGCCCCCTGCGCTCCCTAAAGCCAGCTGGGTGAATTACTACACCTCAAGCACTTGTTCAGGGCAGAGTGTGCTGTGTATAGCATAAATGGGGCATTTCACTTCCCAATGCCACTCAGGTCATTTGCAAATAACTATATTCACCCCTGTGAGAGGATTCACTGGATATTGTTACATCCTCCAACTCCCAAGCCACTCCCTGTGAGTTAGCTGGGGACTGTGTAATGTAGTGACTAGTCCCTTTTCTGAGCACTAGTCCCTGTTATGAGCTTGTTGTTGAGCATACTGCCAGTGACAGGCAGGAAAATGTGCCGGCCATGGGCAAGAGAGGGTGTTCTGTTACAGACCTCTCAGGTATTCCTACTGCAGGCAATACCTGGTAAAGAGATGTTATTGCCTGAACAGGCATCTCTTGAAGAAACATGAACTGTTGTTTATTTATTTTTGTGCCTTTCCACAACACTGTGAGAATAGGCAGGGGGAGGAGGAGACTCTGCCTGTCTGGGCTCTCCTTTCTCCTTTTACAGACCTCTCAGGTATTCCTACTGCAGGCAATACCTGGTAAAGAGATGTTATTGCCTGAACAGGCATCTCTTGAAGAAACATGAACTGTTTGTTTGTTTGTTTCTTTTTGTGCCTTTCCACAACACTGTGAGAATAGGCAGGGGGAGGAGGAGACTCTGCCTGACTGGGCTCTCCTTTCTCCACAGAAACATCCCTGCTGTCTTCCGACCTGACAGGGTTAAATAACTTTCTCCTCTTAAATAATACCTCATTCTGTGAGGAAGAGGAGGTATAAGCAGCCACAGCCATGTAATGTTTGGAGGGCCGTCTGTTTTGCTGAAGGATGGGGATTTTATTAGTCTGTCTGTAGCAGACACAGCTTCCTCCTTCCTTCAGCGCTGAGGTAAAATCTGACCTCAGGGGGCGGAGCTTAGCCTTATATACAGCAGGTGCATGTGACTAGAGTGCACCTGCATGACCTGCAGTATATGTGCACTGCCTGTGCACATGTCATGCATCAGCAGCTAAGCTCCCTACTCCCCTGGCTGTGGTAAGGTAAGTGAAAATTTTATTTCACTATACCATTCCAGCGTATGTCGGGAGGCTTACACCATAACCCACCAGCTGTTGCTAGGTGGCAAGCCTCCCGACGAACAAATACAGGTTGAGAATGCTCAGGACCAGAAACAAATCTAAAACATGAAATACATGAATTTGAACGCTACCAATAATTTTCTTGCAGGTATATAGGGCCAGTTACATAGCATGTCCCCAGTAGTGACAGTTACAGATGTCCCCATTAGTGCTTTTAACCTGTTTAAATTGCTTGTTTTAGTAAATATATTTGTGTTTAGTGTTTTTGTTTTTTTAAATGGACATTACAGAACTTCCATCGATTAGACACAAACTTATCAATAACGATACATTTCTATATTATTCATATACTAGTTATGCTAATAAATGTTCTGTCCAGTAACCAATAACACAAATAAAACTGATTCATACATTTCTGTAGAGTATGTTTGAGGACAGTTTACTTTTAACATCACCATTTTATTTCATATTCTTAGCCTGGTGTATAGTTAATGGTGGACATTTTATCACAGATGTTACTACTGTCTTTCAGCTAATACAAATGGCATTGGAATTTTTAGTTTTTTTAACAATTTTGTTCTAGTAGCTGACCATAGGAACACAATCACACACACACAGAGAGCTGACACTACCCGCTCAGCAAGTCCTGCAAAGCAGGGAGGCGTTGAGCTGGAGAGGCGCTCTACCCGCTCTGCTACTTTGCTTATTGCTTAGGCCAGCCTCCGCAGCCTGCACCTGTCTTACTGTGACACAGGCAGTGGCGCCAGCAGCATGAAGAACAGGCAGCTCCTGGTCCCTCCACTACAGCACCGGCCTGAGCACAGACTGTGGCAGGCCTTATAATCTGAAATCCTCTCTTCTTATATTGCCGGGAGGCTTGTAGATTGATTATAAGGTCTGCCACAGACTGAATTAGCTGAGTGCTGAGCAAAGCACCCGAAAATCTCTGCCAGGCCCCAGGCTAGCTGCCAGGGCCGGATTTGTGCCTAGGCCAGTGAGGCACCGGCCTCAGGGTGGCACCAATTAAGGGGCGGCAGGCAGGCTGACATTCTGTTAAATAGCAGCATGGCACAGCATGTAAGCAGCCGCGAGTGACGAGCGCCGCAGACATGAATTATCATATGTCGCTGGCAGCGCCGCTCGTCACCCGCCACTGCCCACCCACTCTGCCATGCACATTGCATCACCGCTTAGTGGCTTGGTCTGACGGTCCCCCTGCGTGTCCAGAAATGGCTCAGGCTCACTGCTGCTAGCTCCCGCCCATTGGCTACTCTACACACACACACACACAGTCTATTGGCTGCTGTGTATCCAGCAGCTGAGCTGAGTGGCACGCAGATCCTCCCTGCACTCAGTCAGTCACAGTGTGTGAGCCGGAGAGACTGACTGAGACACTGTGCTAACCACTGTACTAATAAGTGCCTCCCTCCCTCCGGGTCCTCCGTACAGTGAGCAGTCCAGAGTGCTTAAAAAAATATTAAGGTGGGCTACAGTTACATTTTTATGAAATATATAAATAACAATGTATGTACATATATGATTACATTAAAGTAGGGGGGGGACACAAAAATGTTGTGCCTAGGGGCGGCCTGACCCCTAAATTCGCCCCTGCTAGCTGCTATCTTTCTGTAAGAAAAGAGGGGGCCACTGTCAGCATCACAAGGCCCTGACACTCCATCTCCTTCTTACTGTGCCTGGTAAAATACTCCTAACACCACCTACACATGTGTATGATTGTGGGGCACAGGACGGATGTGTGATGGGTATATAGGAGGTACAGTATGGGTGTGAGTGGGGGCACAGGGCCATGAACATGTAATCCCCCAGGGCCACAAGCATGTAAATCTCCCTGGCAATGAGAATATAATCCCTCTTGACAACAAGCATGTAACCCCCTGTGGCAATAAACATGTACAGTAACCCTTATGTGGCAATGAGCATGAAACCTCCTGTGGTGAGGAGAATGAAACCCATGGAATCGAGCAAGTAACCTGTGCCGCATAATGTGTAATGAGCATTAAGATGTGTGTAATCCTGGCCCAGTGTGCCTAAGGAGCTCTAGATGCCACAGTGTGTAAAAGTGGCATGACTGTTTGGATTTAATGTGAATAATGGACATTTTTGTGTGGTGTAATGCAAAGTGGTACTATTATGGGACCATGTCCCTTCACCATGAAGAGCGTCTTCATTTTTGCCGCACGTCTATGGTGTGCATTTTCCCTGTCTTTGCTGTCTGTGTGTGAGAGGGGAACACAAATCCATTTCTGTCACAGGGCACCAAAATGTCTAGCTTTGATACTTCTGTGACAGGGAACATTTGTATAAGAGGCACTACTTCTGTGGGCATTATACTCCCTTTTTTAAGCGTGCGCTCTTTGTAAATTACGAGAGGGCGCAAATTTATAGTTTGCAGAGGGGCGCCAACCACCTTAGCATCGGCCTTGCACATGCACACAAAACAATTAAAATAACATGAACAAAAACAAAGCTTTGCTTATTCATGTGTCTCTTACCATTACACAGCAGTGGTTTAGAAGCTCATGTAGCTGCTACTGAACCTAGAGATTCAGAAAACTGTTCAGGGTACTCTGAATACTACCCATTACTTCAATTTGCAAATATGGCAAGTAATTGTCAAAGCTCAGAGAGAGATACAATTGTGATAAAGTACTAGCTAATCAGCATTATACAGGCTGTTTTAAGAAATTACAAAAGCTGATTGGTAATTGTTTAGTACTGTACTCTCACAATTTTAACTTTCTCCAAGCTTTTGAAAAATTATATAGTGTGGCGAGCGCAGCGAGTCCTGCGAGGGGATGCATAATACCTGTGAAGTAATGGGCTGCGCTCACCACGCTTTGGGCTCGGTGGCTCGCTGCGCTCGCCACACTATATTAGATCAAATCCACTCTGTCGTGGATAGTGGGGGTATGAAAAGGTTGGAGGACGTGTACCACTGCCCCTCGCGGGCTCGCTGCGCTCGCCATGCTTCAGGTTAGCGTTGATCGAGGGGTGGCATTAACAATGGGGGGGGGCATTTCACCCATGAGGGTGGGTATACAATGAAAATTGGGGTCTGGGGGGCATTTTACATTGGGGCCAATGTAAAATTGGGTCTCAGGGACCATTTTACATTGGTTCCAATGTAAAAAATTGCGTTGATCGCATCGATCACATCACATGCGATTTAGTTGCATGGGATGCGATCGACGCGATTTTTTGGGTCCCGATGGATGCAATTAAAATCGCTGGCGCCGTGCTAGGAAACAAGTATCAATTACTTTGCCACCCACACCACCAGATTGACTAATGGTTGATGTTTAGGGGTAACAAACTTCACTCATGTTCAAGAAATAAATCTTAAAGTCCCATACACACTAGTGAATTTTGAGCTGAAAGTAGCTAACTTTTTGCTGTTTGAGTGTGTATTGCTGGACGATGAGTGGTAAGCACTGATGCATACTCCTGCATCATTGCTGGCTGCCGCAGGCCACCATCCTGTTTGACAGGGCAAGTGAACAGCTTTCTATAGTCTCCTACTATGGAAAGTCGTTCACCCCCGTGTAAATCCATCAATGTTATTTTCTGGTCAGCGATGTGCACTTCCTCACTGGCCATACACGCTGGTCAAAAATGTCCAGTGTGTATGGATCTATAAGAAATTCAAGAAGAAAGATAATACATGGGTATTTCAAGGAATACAGCAAACTCTGCCTTTATAGAAAACCGTTTTCAGTCAAGTTCTGGTGACAAACAGGGCAATGGAAACTACCCTTAAGGTACTTTTAAGGGCTGTGGCCTAATTACAGGAGGCATGGTCATGCTCCCTTAGAAAAAATTGTACTTTAAGCACATTCCTGTCCACACTAAAGCAACCTGTGTTGGGTTGAGAAGTAACTGCTGCTGCCAGGTAATGGGAGCCCCCTTCTCTTGGCGCAACTGTTGACATGTTTAGAGGGATGAGGATCCCTCAATATTTTGTGGAGCTGTGCTGAATACTGGTGAGGAATAACTGCCTAATGAGAAAGATTTAGCAGATTGGAATGTCTGACAATCCTAAACAACACCCCCCAGCCCCCTCCGCAGGTGCCTGTGTTGGTTTTGCAATAGTATTAGATTTTTTCTTTGTATTCATTTTTTTCCTGTGTTTATAGACATCTATTCATTCAATAATATTAAACTTTGTTAGAGAACAGTGCAATCATTTACTAAATTAATATGAACTGAAAAACAGCGCTAAAAAATATTATGTATTATCCTGGAGCTAGTCAGTAAAATGTAAATGCCAGCAATATCTATAAAGTAAGTGTGGATTAATTGGCACAAATAGGGAAATTATTCCCTAAAGTAGATCCCAGCAGTATTTTTTTTTTTTTTTGTGCATTGGCCTTCTGGCTGTAAGGATTTATTTAGTCCTTTGCTAAGTTATTTACATTTATCAAAGTGAATTGAGTTTGTATGTTATTAGCAATTGGACAGTTAGTACTCCAAATCATATGACACCTATATCAAAGAAAAAGATTACAGTATTTTGCATCATTTTCTGCATAGATGTTCTAGATGTGCATTACTGTGCATAAATTTACTTGGCTCAAACAGAAAAACAATGTTAATGCTTTGCTATGTACTGTGATCTAATTGAGATTTAATGCATTCTGTTTTGTCCCTTCAATGAACCTTTATGTGGGATCCCAGTGGGCTGTGTTAAGTACAAGTTCAGCCGTGTCTTTTCTCTTTGACATATTTGGTTTCCAGAGAACACAAAAAAAAAATATTGGCAGACTCCTGGTTAAGGAAAACCAGAGTATGTTTTTGTATGATGTTCCAAGTATATACAGTGACAAATATAATAATGTGATAGACTTTCAGTGCTTATATATATAGCAAAAAGTATTTTTTTAAGATATTCTGAACAGCAATTGTGGTCTATAATGCATTACTTCTCAGAATGAAATAATATTTGAATAAACATGAACCTATAGTAGGCTTCTTTTCTATGTTTGTGTTATAGAGATAGTAACATTGGCCCTTTTTCTGGTTGGATTGGGCGGACGCGTGTGCGTACGGACGGACCAAACGGATCACGCACTCTTTCGGATAGAGTGAGTCCACCCACAGAACATCCGCACACGGACGGTGGGATAAGCCGACAATGGGGAGTGGCGTGCATATGAGCGTAGGCTACCGTACTCTGACGGTTCTCAGACTTTTGGCTCGGAGACTGAGAGTGTTTTCCCGATCGTTAGAGGAAGCGTACATCTGAGCACGGTGGCGTACGCTTCACATATATGGTCCTGCATGAAGGGTGTAGATGTTTAAAAGAGACCTAATTCCACATGTGTATTTGGCCTACAAAACAATACAAAGAATCCTACCTTGGAATGGTGTAAAGTGTAGAAAGTGAACCTTCCAATGTGTTTCAGTGCTGTGGATGGCGTGCAGGTACTAAAAAGACCTAATTAACTAAATTGGCCACAGCATTGCTTATTATTGCGTTCAGGTGTCAGTATTGTAGGTGTGTTCCGTGTAAAAAAGCCTACCAATTGCGGCCGGACTCAGGCAGATGGTCTAAGAGTACACAGCCCGTGTACATTAAGGGATACGCCCAGTTTTGCCCTATTTTCTGGCCTCTCCCCTAAACAGGCCCACATTACGCCCACTTTGTCAGCCTCTGTTCGGACAGGACTTTTTGATCAGAGAGTTGCATCCGCAAGCGGTGTGCTGTCGTCGCACATGCATATTGCGGGTGGTACGCATGCGCAGAAGCAAAAAAATGTGTTCCATCCGAACATGGACAGAACCAATCCAACCAGAATAACCCCCATAGTAACATACTGTATTAACATAGTAATTAAGGCTGAAAAAAAATGTTAGTCCACCGAGTTCAACCCATTTGACTTGTAACTACTGACTTGAGTAAGTTATATCTATAGTATTCCCTTAGTGGCCAAAAATGCATCCAGTTTGATTTTAATTCATTAACAGTAGTTGCTGTAACTACCCCCACCAACAATGAGGTCCATAATTTTACTGCTCTAATGGTGATGAATCCTCTTCTTAATTCAGTACGGAATTTATTTTCCTCGAGCCTCAGTAAATGCCCGCGTGTCCTAAGTATAGGCTTGTTAGTGAACAAATCATATCCCAATTCCATATGATTCCAAATCCTGTATTTGAACATACTAGTCATATCACCTCTCAACCTCCGTTTCTCCAGTGAAAACATATTCTGCCTGGTTAACCTATCTTTGTATTCTAGTGATTTGAGACCTTTTACTAGATTAGTTGCCATTCTCTGTAACTGTTCCAATTCATTTATGTCCTTTTTAAGGTGCGGTGCCTAGGAACTGAACACAGTATTCCAAGTGTGGTCTCACCAATGCCTTGTAAAGAGGCACTATCACATTGGCATCCCTTGAATCCATTCCCCTTTTGATGCATGCCAGTGTCCGGTTTGCTTTGCTGGTGCACTTGAGCAGTGTGCACTATTTTTCATCTATAATGACCCCCAAGTCCTTCTCTACAGCAGAATTACCAATAATAACTAAATTTAGCCTTTTTGTTCCCATAATGAATTACTATACATTTATCAACGTTAAACTGCATTTTCCACCTTTCCGCTCACCTTTCCAGTTTAATTAAGGCTCTCTGTAGTGTATCCACATTCTCTCCTGAGTTAATTTACTCAATTTCGTGTCATCCGCCAATATTGCAATTTTACTCAGTACAGTTGGAGCCGTTCTCATTTAGTGGGGGTCTGGTGGTCGAATCGCCCCTGTCACCTTAACTCCTCATAGCCCCCCCCCCAGCCCAGGTAGGAGGACGCGTACCGCCGCCCCTTGCGGGCTCGCTGCGCTCGCCACGCTTCGGGTTGGCGTCAATCGTGGGGTGACGACGGGCCCATATACAATGTGAAATGGGTCATATTGGCCCATTTCACATTGTTTCCTATGTGAGATGGACTTAATCAAGTCCATTTCATCTTGTGCCATTATAATGGCACAAGACTGACGTGATAGTCCTGATTTCAATGTTAAAATAATTTAACATTGAAGCCTATGGCAAAATTGCGGGTGCAATGTTAATGCACGCGACCGACGCGATGCCCCCGATTGTGCCTTTGCCGGCAAAATGGACCTGATTTCAAAGGAAATCGGGTCCATCGCGGGCATCGTGTACCTTAACTTTAAGGTACATGATGCCCGCGATTGTGGCCGTTCTAGGAAACAAGTACCGAATTCAGAGATATTAGTTACATATACCTGCACAGGTGTATGATATGCCCCAAAGCTACGTCAAGGCTTCTCTGTATATTGGGGCTCCCTAGCGATATATCTAGGTGCAGGGTGCGGCACCCCAAAAACTATCATAAGCTAGAAAGATCAGTGCGGCACACCAGTGAAATACCATAGTGTCAGTAAATATTGTGTTATGTAAACCAAGACAGTTGTTTAATATCCATCATGTCATGTGACATGCAAACCTTCATATTACATGAGTTATTGCGCAAGTTTTACAAATAGAAAAATGCCGGAAAAGATGTTTAAAAAAAGCACTGATCTGAAGAAATGATTTCAATATAACTTCAGCTCACATACAATAAGCAAGAGAATAGTGTTATCTCAGTATGTATGACGGAGAAAGGGTAAATAGGCCATAGTTACTAAATTTGAAAAAAGCCGAATAAACTATTTTCCTGCATACAAGAATGTAAGACCTACTTGCCATTTCATAAAATAATCTCATAATTATTAATCATATAGTAAAAATGAGTAGCAATTGAATAGAGATATACAGAGGCTGAGATAATTTCTACATAAATATTCAGCTTGCCTCGGATATGAGGCAATAAAACCAATGTAAGTAAAGCAGCCATTGATGAATGCTGAGGAGATTGTTCTTGACCCCATAGTCTAACGTCTCCAAGGCCTGTTGATGCACAGGTCCTTCCCTTCAGGAATTGTTCTTCTATTCTATTTACATTTTAAAGCACTTTCTTTTTTTACCCAAACTGCATTTGTGTGAGCTTGATCTAAAGCACAGCAGGTTGCAGCAGTCATGTCAGATTATATCACTCTACATTACTGCCTCAATGGAATGTGGCGTTTTGACTGGTATATCCAGAAACACCTAGTTTTCTCCTACACTCTAGCATGAGATTATTTGTTTTTTTTCTTTTGTTATTCCAGTACAGAACACAATTTTTTTTCAGTATTAAATAGAAGTTAAATATAAATATATAATTTTGGATTGTAAAATCAAGTTACAGTGCCCATACACTGTACAATATTCAAATGCGTTTTGAACTAGTTTGCATCGCATGCGAACAAATCGCATGCAATTTTCATGTGATTTGCGTGCAATGCGATGCAATTGGGACCTAGTTCAAAAAGCACGAACTGCACAGACTTCATGTGCAGGAGCGCGCATCGCATCGCACAGCACTCTCACACCGTGTATGGGCACCTTGAGCCACAGTACTGTATTGAATGGTGGGGTTGCTATTTTCCTAGTGAGTTATGCATGTGCAATAGAGATTTCCCCAAGTTGTAGGCACCATGTTCCCAGAGATATGCCCATACGCAGTAGACTCTCTGCACAGACATGTGCAGAGACTCTTGCTCTGTGCCAGAGTTTCAGAATTATGAGTTTGTATACTTTACATCACATGATTGCTTGCACCCAAGAAATGAAGGATTCAATTAAAAAATATTAATTCTCGGTGGCCGCAGGAAGTGTGTGCAACTTTTCACAAAATGTCACCTGGCTGAAGGGCATGAAATGGACCCTGAAAAAGAAACAAATGAAATAGGAATAGCCCCTGCATTTTCAGTACAAGACTGATAATGTCTGGCAGGTGGCTATGCTGTTGTTTGTTACCTAAATATAGTACATCAAAGTAAACCACATTATAAGTAGATCTCCCACAAGTTGAAAAAACATTGGGGTAAATTTAATAAGATGTGAGTACTATTGAAGATGTGAGGTTGTCCCTAGTAACCAATCAGATTCTTTTTTCTAAAAGGTGCTAAATATATAAGAAGTACCATCTGATTGGTTGCTATGGGAAACATCCCATCTTTAATAGAACTTGCATCTTAGTAAATTTACCCCATTGATTTTTGGGCCAAGCAGCTGATAATTGTCAGTGAAATCAGAGGATGATCACTCACAGCTTATTCAATCCCCACCACTATTTGCAACAGGGAAAAAAGTGGCGGCGCCTATTCAATGCTGTCTTGCCCGACAGCATTAAAGAGGCATATCGAGAAAATACAGTAGGCCCAACTTTGAAAGCTGTCTGGCTCATTTTGACGATTGCGGCCATAAATTGTCGCAATCACAGACAAATCTCGACAATCCACGGCTGTTTACACAGATACACCCCATTTTCGCTGACTGCCAAGTGGAACATTGAATCCCAACTGTTAATATGCTGTCCAACAAAACTAAAATGGGCCAGGGTCACAGCTGTCGGGACAGATCAACAGTCATGACCTGGGATTAAATACCCCCCTAAAAGTGCAAGGACACAAGTGTTGGTTTTGAGGTGGCCAAGCTTTAATAAAAAATTGTGTTGCGAAAATCCAAAGTCCATTTATTGTAGATCAAAAGGTAGCCCATGACTGCCATCAACTATAATCAGGGATTTTTGTGGCACCTAAGCAAGCTCTGAAAAAAAATCCCAGATGTGTCTTACAGTATCTCCGACCTCTCTCTCACACATTTACCTTGAATATGTGCTTACATTGCTTAACTTTTTACTGATAGCTTGGATTATTATTACTACTATTTTTGCATTATGGTTAATATTGTATCCTTGAATGTCAAAGCAATGAATTCCCTGAGGAAGAAGAAATTGGTTCTAGCTTCCTTCAATAGGCTAAAAGCACATATAGGGTGAAATGTAATAGGATGAGAGATTCAGAAAGTGAGAGATTTGGTAAGAAATCTCCAGTTTTTTTAAAGTGGCAATCATTGACACAGCAAAATCACACTGGTTTTGCTGTGTAAATGATTGCCACTTTAAAAAAACTGGAGATTTCTTACCAAATCTCTCACTTTCTGAATCTCTCATCCTATTACATTTCACCCATAGTTGCAATTCTAGAAACCCATTTTGGGAAAACAGATCCCCCCAGGTTCTTTGATAGTAGATTCCCCCATTGTTACTTTGCAAATGGGCAAACTAAAAATGTGGGTTTAGTCATACTTGTCTCCAATCTTTCTCCGTAGACTCAATGGGCCTTATTCTGCTTATTGCGGTCTGTTCCGAATTATTTCGGAAATGACCGAACGCCACGCCGTGTGGACATTCTAAGAATACACGCCCACAGGTCGTCCGCATCCCTTCAGACGGACTCTCTAAGAAGAGGGAGTGTCTTCGGACTACATCCAAACGTGCGTATGCGGTGGGAACACAAAGATTCTGCACGGTCTTACAGTGTCCGAACGGACGGGAAACTGGCCGTACGCACCGAGTTGTTGTATTTGCGCAGTGTAAATGTGGGTCAGATAGCAACAATGCAGTCGTGTTTGCAGCATATATTGTAGTATTTTGTAATGGGCCATTTAGGCAGCAATGCTTCCAATTGAACCTGTGAAAAGAGTGTAATTAATCACTAATGAGTAGAGGAGTGGATTGTATTGTGGTCAGCTGAGAGTGCTTCAGGTGCGGGCGTACTAATTGGGCGAACCGAATGCCTAGTGCATGAACAAGTGCTCTCTGCAAACTGAAACTTGCTTATGGACACCGCATATTTCATGCATGTTGATTTGCTTGCAGTCGGTGTCCTGTCCGAATGCACGCCTACCACAGTTCGTGCACTCCCACGTGTACGCCCAGATTTACGCCCAGTTTTGCCCACTTTGAAACCACGCCCTTGTGTACACCCACATGACGCCCATGTTACGCCCATATTTCCCAAGCCACTTCGGTGCACATTTCTGGACGGTATTGGCGAGAACGAGTGCGGAGACACTATGTTGCATATGCGCATTGCGTTGCCTACGCATGCGCAGACGGCTAAAAAGCGCACTCCGAAAAAATTCGGAAAGGACAGCACCAAGCAGAATAAGGCCCAATATACTGACCCAGAGGGGAGGTATCTCATATTAGTTATTAAACTAAAAGACGCTGAGGATACTTAAGTCTCCTGCTATGCGCCCAACTCTAAACAGATACCTGCAGGAAATTGTGTGATGTTATTCAGAAGTTTGCCATGGGGCTATAATGATTCCTGGTGAGTTTAATATGGTGTTAGACCCCTACATTGATAGATCCACTATCTTGAGATATAAATCACTCCCAGAACCCCATAATGTGCTAGGTGAATAAGATTTACATGTAGCTTGGCAGAATGAGCACCAGACATTTACAGATTACTCCTTTTACTCTCATACTCACAAGTCCTACTCCAGAATAGATTTAGTACTAACTGATAAATGGATGATAACATTGATACTTAAGATTTATATACTACTTATGTCCTGGTCCAATTATTATTATTATTATTATTATTATTATTATTATTATTATTATTATTATTAACAGTTTATTATATAGCGCATACATATTCCGCAGCACTGTACAGAGTATAGTTGAATATTAACATCAGTCCCTGCCCCAGTGGAGCTTACGATCTATATTCCCTACCACATGTACACACACACAGACATTCTAGGGTAATTTTGTTGGAAGCCAATTGACCTACCAGTATATTATTGGATTGTGGGAGGAAACCGGAGTACCCAGAGTAAACCCAAGCAAACACGGGGAGAATATGCAAATGCAGTAATGCTAACCATTACACCGTGATGCCCAATCATTCCCCATTATTTGTTATCTAGGATTTAGGTGCTTGTAAAATTCCCTCTGGTCCTTGGAGATTGGGTAATCACATTCTGTCTCAAATAGAGGCCCATCAAGCCATCCAATCCTTCCTGTCATTATATTAAGACTTTATTCACCCTGAGATGTCTGTTTTTAAGCATTGGTGCTTAAAGCTGCGATCAGGGGCTGAGCAATTAAATTTTATTTTAGCTGAATGAGAGGCAGCTTATTTAGAGGCTGCTCATAAAGCTGATCCTCTTAATAACCCCTTATTTCAACTGCTTGTGCAACTGGACCAGCTTCAATCAAAGATTTTATGTTTTTGAGAACAAGGCTGGCCATCTTCTGGACAGGAAATTGACGGGGCATCATGCTAAGGCACAGCTTCATTTCATGTACAACTCTAGAGGAGCTAAAGTGTCCAACCCTTTTGATATTGCAAACACCTTCAGGTAATAATATTTACAGTTATATATGCTCTATTATAATGTTAATATGCCCCAACAGAAATTAAAGGAATATTAATTCCTTGCTCAGTAGTGCATCTGAGCCGAGGTTGGACTCAGTCCTGTCTGTCCCTATGCTCCCTGTGATCTCATTCTGAAGTAGAAACTGGCATTATATATATATATGGAAGCATGCAATATTAAGAACAATGGACCTGTTGGAGTAATATAGTCACCAATGGTGGGTTGATACAACCTGCACTGATCGAAGCTTGCGTCCAAACAGAGATAGTCCGTTAAATACTTGATATGAGTCTCCTAATGGAATCTTGGTTCCAAGCCCCTTGGCAAAAAATGTAATAGCCAGCCCAGGGGACCTTTGTAGATGGCAGTCCAATAGGTCAGGAGTGGCAACAGTTAGGTACTCTGATGATAATTGAGGGACGAGATCAGAAGATTGAGCAGGTGGTCAAACTGATATCCAACTGGTGATAGGTTTCTTCTCCAATGGCTGATCCAGCAACACCAACGTGTTTCGCTGTGTTTACTCACAGCTTTATCAAGCTGTCACCTTGATACGGGCAACGGGAAATTCACTATGGGCTAGCGGCTGGTCACATGTCACACAGGTAGCGAAAAGCACAGCAACATTACAGCTTCCCAGTGGTGTCCAGGCTATTGCTGAAAATACTTCAATGTTGATGTGCTTACGGCACCGCTGTCTGTATGACAGGCGCAGTACAGGAGGCACCGTGTCCCGGCAGAAGCAGAGTGGTAGTGCACGGAGAGGCTTGAGCGCCTCTTCAGTCTGGTGCCACCCTGCACCGCAGGAGCTGCTGAGTGGGTAGCACCAGCCCTGTTCCTAACCAACCTGCTGGCGATTATACAGGGCAGGCAGGTGCGAGTTTGGACATCTGGTCCAGACTGAAGGTCCTGCCAACAATTGCTGACATGTCTACTGTCACTGCATATGATGTTGTCACCATTGAAAAAATGGTAGAGGACTACAGTGGTGACAGCATCCAAGTAGGCATGTCAGACAGTTCCTACCTTCACTGACAGGGAAAAGAGGTAATTTGGAGGACCCTGAAAAACTGTACTCTGAAAGAGTGTGTACTTTGAAAGAGTGTGTGTACTCCGAAACAGTTTTTTTTTTAACTCTTTATTTATTGAGGGAGAAAGCAATGAAAGTACAATTCCAGATTCAAGTGATAGTAACATATACAACATGTACATTTCTCTGTATCTTTTTCTATTTAGCAACTAACAATAAAAAAGGAAAAGAAGAGAGGAAACACAAAAGGGTGGGGGAATAGGAGGGGTGGGGGGAAAGTGGTCGATGGTGGGTGAAGCCAAATGGATGTACTGAAGTCAGAAAGAGTTTAGGAAAACTATGAAGAGGTTATCTATTACAGTAGTACTTAGTATTAATTATTTTTTCCTACTTTTAAGTAGGGCTCCGGGGGGTTGGTCCAGGTACTGCGGTATTATTCAGATCGAGACATCAAATACTGAAAGACTATTAAGGTGGGGAGGGATCGGCCATTGTTAGAAGCCAAGGACCCCAAATCCGATCAAATTTCTGTGGGCAGTCGTGTAAAAAGTATGTGTTCTTTTACATACATACAGGTAGTGGTAGATGCTCAATTAGTTCAGTAGCATTTCCCAGGTGCATGAGGGAGGGGTTAAATACTGGGTAAGTAAAACAAGACATTTTTTCCCTCAACACACTGAGCAATGCTAGTAACCAATCTAGAACACTACATGATAATAGAATTCAGAGATATTGGTTACATATACCTGCGCAGGTGTATGCTAAGCCCCCAAGCCGCATCAAGGCTTCTCTGTATATTGGGGGTCCCTAGCGCTATATCTAGGTGCAGGGTGCGGCACCTTTTACATGCCTGCGACAAACCAAACATAGTTGTTTAGTGCCGGTATTGTAGGACTCACTAGAGACTTCTAGTTCTTGGCTAAAAGTGATTTGGCTGCTGTTAATATATGTGAGAGCAGTTTGTTCAACAGTGGGTCTAGATCCAGAAATGGGATAATAAAAAGGACCAGGGGTCTAGTGGAAGTGGAAGACCAGAGAGAGATTTTAGGAGGTCATGTTCTTTTGTCCAAAATGGAGTAATCTGGGGGCAGGTCCACCAAATATGGCATAGGGTTCCCCTTTGTCCACATCCTCGCCAACAAACAGGAGTAGTAGATAGATAGTCTGTCTGGTGTATAATACCATCTATAATATAGCTTATAAGATGTCTCCTTAAGCTTGGTGGAGATAGAGCTTTTGGCTATACCTTCTATTACCTCCTCCCAGCAGGATTCATCTGGCGGTGGACACAGATCTTTCTCCTATTCCCGTTCGTGACGAGTCTGGGGGGTGGAGGAAGCCTCTACCAGTATAGATTAGATTGAGGAAATCATTCCACGTTTAAGCGGGTTAACTATACAGAGTGATTCAAAGGGAGTGAGGTCCCGATTAACATCTGCATGTGGTAGTGTGAGTAGAAAGTGACGAATCTGGAAAAATTCAAAGAGGAGAGGGGATAGAGAGGAATCTATATTTTATTTCATCTAGAAATGCCCAGGAATCTCCAGACCTGAGGTCACAGGCCCTATATATGCCGGCCGAACGCCAGTGTACAAAGCGGAGAGGAAACATTCCCGAGGGGAAGCTAGGGTTATCCCAGAGAGGGGTAAGGGGTGAACATGGAGAGAATAGTTTGTATTTTCTGAAGGACTTAGTCCAGAGGGAGAGGTGGAAATGGAGTGGCAGTAGGGAATTTACCCGGGGATTCTGGAGGGATTTTGACAGACCCCATATGGAGCCTAAGGAGTTTAAGCCTATATAGGTGGTTTCCAGATCTAACCATGCCATGTGACCCACTGGGGCAAAGGAGGCGACTATTTGGCTTAGGTGAGATGCTATGTAATAATGTTTAACATCAGGGAAGCCTCTACCTCCCCCTAACGTGGACGTCTAAGGACATGAAGGGCTAGTCTCGGTGGTCTGTCCTTCCATACAAACCTTATAAGAGAGGACTGAATATCTCTAAGGACTCCCTCCGGGACAGTGATAGGTATAGTCTGAAAAAGGTAAAGGAGTTTTTTGGCATAAGTCATTTTTAATCGCTATGATTCTGCCCAGCCAAAAAATGATATGGGACTTCAGACTTTAAGGTCTGATTTAAGCTTGTGGAGAAGATGTGGGAAGTTCTAGTATATAAAGATTTATATCTAGAAGTGACATATATTCCTAAATACTTAATCCTGTTGTCCTGCCAAATGACATTGTAAGATGAATTTAGGGTGCATTTCAGGTCGTCAGGAGAATGTAGGAGCATGGCTTCAGATTTGGAATAATTTATTTTATAAACTGATTTACGGTACTTCCATATTCCTCTATAATTTCATAAAGGGCAGGCAGGGATGTTTGTGGATGAGTAACAGTTAGCAGAACGTCATCTGCAAACAGTGATATTTTATAATTTTGAGGACCCACAGGAACGCCACATATTCTGTCAGACAATCTGAACATGGCGGCCAGGGGTTCTATGACCATAGCAAATACTAGCGGTGAGAGAAGGCATCCCTGTCTTGTCCCATTGGTGAGCGGGAAAAGGTTAGACAGAATTCCATTAGTCAGAACAAGTCAGAATTAGTCATTAGACAGTCCAAAGGCTTGAAGTGTGTGAAACAGAAAAGGCCACGAAATACGATCAAAAGCCTTTTCAGCGTCAAGCGAGAGTATGAAAGCAGGGGAGTGTCTATTGTTAAGGATTTGTATAAGATCAATAGTTCTTCTGGTGTTATCCCTGGCCTGACGTAAAGGTATAAAGCCGACCTGGTCATAAAGAATCAGGCCTGGGAGAACAGCATTGAGTCTAGTGGCCAAGATTTTTGCGCAAAGTTTTATGTCCAGGTTGAGTAGCAAGATTGGGCTATAACTGGTGCAGTCTCGAGGATCCTTTCCCTCCTTGTGGATCACAATTACCTTGGCCTCCAGCATAGTACTGTGAAAAGGGGATCCATGGAGTACTGCATTGTACAAGGCTCTAAGATGTGGAGTTAGGATATGGGCAATTTTTTTATAGTAGGTGGTTGTGAACCCATCTGGCCCAGGAGCTTTAGAGGTCTTAAACCCAAAGAGCTACAGCAATTTCATCAATAGAGATATCTCTATTTAAGTTAATAGAAGCTTCAGCAGATAGTTAAGGCAGGTTGGCACGCTTTAGGAAGTCGGAGATTAAGGTTGCAGGGGGAGATTGTCCCCCCACATATTTTCAGAGGTTATAGAGTGTGGAATAAAATTCTTGAAATTACTTGTTGATAATGTTGGGGTCATAGGACAACAAAACAAATTTGGTATTAATGGCCAAAATGTTATTTTGGGAGTGTTTGGATCGGAGTCTAGATGCGAGTAGTTTGTCAGCCTTGTCGCCTTTTTCATAGAAAGTCTGCTTAATCGTTCTTAATATGATAGCTGTGTGTTCAGAGAGGAAAATTGCCATTTCTGCTTTAGCTTTTAACAGAAGCTCTAGATTGGGTTGTGTAGGGGATAATTTATGTTGGTGCTCAAGGTGTTGGAGTTTTGTAGATAGTGAAAGAAAATGAGATTCTCATTTCTTTTTATGCCAAAAAGCATAGTTTATCAAGAAGGATAGCTTTATGAGCTTCCCATAATGTGGTGGGGGATGTCTCGGGAAGGTCATTAAGAAAGAAATAATCTGTGAGGCAGTTTTTAATTAGGTCTATGAATTCTGAGGAGTGCAGGAGATAGTCATTCAATCTCCAGGCAGGAGGGGGTCAAGATGCAATAGATCTAAGTTCTAAAGTGATCGGGCAGTGATCAGACCACACCATAGGGCAGATATGAGCAGAGGTAAACTGATAGGATAAGTCTCGGCTGAGCAGAATCATATCAATTCTGGAGTAAGGATTATGAACATTAAAATAAAATGTATAGTCTCTGGTTAATTATTCTATTAATCTAAAAGAATCATACAATAGGTGGTTTTTCAATAAGGAAGATAGAGCTAAAGAAGCAGAAGATGGGGGTTTAGGTGCTGAGGGAAAAGTAGTGGATGACCGAGAGAGGGATCTAGAACTTCATTGAAGTCTCCTGTAACTATCAATTCTCCCTTACGAAAGTTGGAAAGGAGAGTGTTCGACTTCCTAAAAAAATGTGTTTGATTCTGATTGGGGGCATATATATATTTACTAAGGTGCATAGGGTTTGGTTAATTTTCCCCACTAGAATAAGCCATCTACCCTCTCTGTCCATCTGAGAATCTATAAGATCAAACATAAGATGGGCAGCTAGTAAAATGGAGACACCTCTTTTTTTTGTTTGGAGTCGCAGGTATGAAAAGTAAGGGGATAGTGTCTTGATTTTAGTTCTGGGAGAAGTGATTTCTTAATGTGGGCCTCTTGTAAAAACACTGCCGCTTTTTGATGGTTTGAGTGAAAGAAAAAGTTTTGTGCGTTTAGTAGGGGTATTTAGATCTTTAACATTTAATGAGAAAAGTTTAAGAGCCATATCTATCTCAAATTAGCAATGCTTCCTGTGACTCCCCGGAGTCCGCAACTGAATATTAGAACAATACATAGACAACACATAAAAGGACATTGATTTATCTCGATATTCAACAATCGCCCGATGAAAAAAGAAAAAAAATTGGGTAGGGAGGTACTGGGTAAAGTTGGAGACCATAAGAGGACATATCTGGTCTAACTTGTCTGTCAGGAAAGTATAGAGAAAAGTCATTTAGTGACAGAGACTGTATCTGGGCGGAACACCTAAAGAGAAAGGCATGGCCTAGGACAACCATTAACATCAGGTTAAGTGGGTTTGAGAGTAAGGTGAACAAAGCCACCCACTGTATATGCATGCTGGGCCGCAGCACTCGGAAAATAAGACAAGACAGCAGGCAATTGGGTTGCCGACATTTCAAAGCCCGCAGGCTTTTTTATCAAGCACCTTGATAAAAAAGCCTGCTGGCCTTGAAACGTCGGCACCCCAATTGCCTGCTGTCTTGTCTTATTTTCCGAGTGCCACCACCCAGCACGCATATGCTGGGTGGCGAATCACATCAAATAGTGGGGCAGATGTATTAAGCCTTAACAAGAGATAAATGCAAGGGTGATAAAGAGAGATAAACATCCAGCCAATCACCTGCTAACTGCCAAGTTACAGGCTGTGTTTGAAAAAAGTTGGCTGGACGTTTATCTCTCCTTATCACCCTTGCATTTATCTCTTGTTAAGACTTAATACATCTGCCCCAATGTGTGGGGTGATATCGGGGAACCATCACCCCAGATATATGTGGCAGGTCAGGTTACGGGACAGGGTCACAGATTACAGGGTGATAATGGCCAGAGCCTGTGGGAAGTGTATGGTCTGGCTATTTGGAGCGCAGCTAACTTCTCCCAGTCCACAGGCAACGCCAGGTAGATAAGTGGTAGATTGAGGGTAGGGAGGACTGAGAATTACTTAAATAAGGTAGCCAGATAAGAGTTATACAGTTATGAGGTCTATTCTCCCCTGCTGTCAGTTCACTTCCCCCTGAGGCAGCCTTCCAACACCTGTCCCACTGAGGAGACAGCATACAGCCTGTCTCTGCCTCTACCAAGATGGCTGCTGCAACAGGGAGAGCCTGCAGGGAATTGGGGACCCTGAGCCACTCACCCCTCGACCCACAGTCTGGGAAGCACTCAGAGGAGGCTCCACTCCAAAGCCAGGTCCCAGGAGGCACTACAGGCAGATCTGAGGCAAGCGCCTGCTAGGGAGCCTGATATCCGGCCTGGTGCTGAAATTTAAGTCCCGGCTTCTGGGTCGCGGGTAGGCCGCAATTTGCAGGCGCCTGCACTTAGTCACCCCGACTCCGCAGCCTCCCGTGGACCACGGCAGGAGTGTCCGGGACTCCAGCGGGGTCCCCCGAAATGCAGGGCGCCCCCGGAGTATACTAAAAAATGGGTGCTGGGAGCCAGTATAACGGGAGCTCTGGGCAGTTGCGTCCACTCTCTATGGCTGCCAAGCCACGCCCTCTCCGAAAGAGTTTTTAGTGCAGCCGGGAACTTGGTCAGCGAGCGGCATAGGAGGTTGCTTCCACAAAATGTGGAGAAGATGATGTTCATCAAAATTAATGATCAATTCTTCAATGAAGACAAGCAATTGCCTGCAGAGACTACAGAGGGACCTGTGATTGTGGAGTCCAGTGGGGACGAATAGATGATCTGTGAGGATGGGGATGTACACACTAAAGTGGGTGAGAAATCGGAGGATGAAGACAACATCTTGCTTCTGTAGAGCCAGTTTGTGCAGGGAGATGAATTGCTTCTTTTTTTTATTGGTGTTGGGGGGCAAACAAACCAAATCCATCTTGCACTTCTTTTTTTTTTCTTTGCATGTACTCTTCGGGGCCTAGTTTTTCAAACTGCCATCCTGTCTGCCGCTGCAGTGCCACTCCTAGATGGGCCACACGTTTGTGCTACCCACTTGTGTCACTTAGTATAGTTATCCAGTTAACTTGGTGCAACCTTTTGGCCTAAAAACATTATTGTGAAGTGTAGACTGAAAATAGTGTAAATTAATGTTAATGAGATTAATAATAGTGTAGGAGCAAAAAATGTATATAAAATCTGTGATTTTAGCGTTTTTTGTGTTTAAAAAAAAAAACAAAAACAGATCCAAAACACAAAACACGGAAGGGTGGTGTTTCAAAATACATCCAGATCCAAAACACAGCCGCAGATACAGATCCAAAACACGAAAAGTGGCCGGTGCTCATCCACTGATGTATTTACCATTGTTAACCATATCTGTACAATATCTAGGCATCCATTTAATGTTATTTGTCTTATTTTTATACCATAGGGCATGAGACACAAGACAAACTCTCATCATGTAAAAAGAAATATTGTGGACAAGGAAGAAAATGCATTGTCAATTTGAAATCTGGTCTTCCTGAATGTGTGTGCCTGGAGAAATGCAGGCCTAGATACATGCCAGTATGTGGTTCTGATGGCAAGTTGTATGAAAATCATTGTGACCTTTACCGGACTTCCTGCTTACATGAAAAGAAAATATACATCGTCCATAGTAAAGACTGTTTCTTCAAAGGTAGGATGCAAAAAGATAGATATCTGTTATTAAGTGTTATTTTATTTGCTGACATGACTAATTAGGGTACATCATTTTATAGCACTTTACTAAAAAAATATTGATTTTTGTTGCTTTGCAAACTACAAACAGTGCAAGAAGTAATTCACTGCTATTTGAATTGACACATAATTGTAAATGAAAGAAAAATAAAAAAATGTCAACATGATTTAAGATATTGAAAAGGCAATTACAAATATAAGCATTATTAAAGCAATTTGCCAGTGAGGTTTATACCAATAGTACTGTTGGAAGTAATTACAATATTGGTTAATTAGTATTGCACTGGTACACCATTTACAGTTTTGTGTGAGTGGTTAATACAGTTTTTATGGTAGAAATATTCCACTGGGTTTTCAAGAGTGATTGTAAATAGATAATGAGCTTGCAGGTTGGTGAAATCAGCGATTATAACTGATTTCAATTTACTTGAACATGCGAGTGGTTTAACTTTTTTGAAACATGGCACCCCAGGATACAATATCATCATTGTTTAAGGTACCCCTAGGCTAAAAGTTTCCTTTTGAAAAATGTAGGAACAAGTTAAGTAAATTGTGCTGACATTTCATACTTAGGATCATTTATGTGGTGTTTGGCAGGTTTCTGCTTAACATTGTGAACATACTTTTAGATTCAAAGACACACGCTTTGGTTTTGTCTGTCACCTTGGTCATAGGAACCTCGGGCATAAGTTATATTTGTTATGATTAACAACTATCTTTTAAAAGCATGAATTCTCATATTTAGAGACTTGAGAACATTTGACACGGTCTCTTTCCTGCTGTTCTACCACCCTCCCTTCCCACTTGTGTCTTGTATGTCAGCTTTATTTCATAGCAGAGGAAGACCAGCAACATAACATCCATCTTTCTGCAGTATGGGGGTGTTCCTTCCATCAATGTTTTGGATTCAGCCTACTGGGATCAGCAGCACCTTCCAATCAAACAGTCATGAATAGCAGGGATGTGCAGTGCGGTAAATTGCTGGGGAGTACCTGGCAAGTACCAGAACCAGATTTGCACACAATTTATGAGCCATGGGGTACATGTGGGCATTATACACAGATGCAGCAGTATATACTGCTGGAGATTCGCTGAGTTTTAATAAGAGATGTGCAGAAAAGGTCCTACCATAGACTTTTACTCCAGACTTTTTACTATAAAAATTATTAAAATAATAAAAATAAGATTTTTTTTAATATATTTTTAGTATTTTTTACATACTTTATAAACATAAAACTTTAGCATTAGTATGACATGAAAGGCTCTGCCTCACCCCACCGCACGCCACTGCTGAATAGTGCATTGGCATGGGTGATTGATACCTCCTCCCTTGCTTGGAAAGGTGTAGTTGTCCCTTGCAAGTTGTAATCAAACACTTGCCTTTGACATTGGGATGGTTTTCCCTCAGAAGCTGTGACAGAATTTGCTTAAGACAAGCTATGGTACTTACAGTATATGTTAGTTAGGCGCTCACTATAGTAAGTACGCTCATACCCCCACTATCCATGTTGGCATGGAGTTGATTTTATATACCGAGCCCGAAGCGTGGCGAGCGCAGCGTAAAACTAAGCAAATAGCTAAGTGGGTGCCCAACTAACATATAAGTACCCAAGTTATTGATGATCGCTTGCTGTTCTCCCTTTAGCAATCATACTTCTGTTGTGATAAATAAAGCTGACCATTATTTTTGAATTACATGTCTAGTTTTATGTCATTATTTTAGTAGAGTTTAGAGCACTATGAGTTTATTTATAATTATATGTCATTTGATGATAGTGAATTAATGAAGATATACACAGTATTTCATTAAGTCTTTCATTAATTGAGTCATTATCTTGCCGACTAAGTCCCACTAGCGCATTCTAAAATTTACATGATTATGTGCACTTCATTTGTGTTTGTGATTACAATTATAAATGTTAATATTATGTAAATATTAGGGTAATTTAGAAATACCTATTTGCTTTGGAATGTTTGAATGTATATATAATTTAGAGTCATTGATTTGATTAATGTTCTTGAAAAATATTTAAGGCTGTCTATCACAAAATGAAGCATTTCTATTGTAAAGACATCCATGCAGGGCGTAGCTGTGGAACTTTTAAAATGCTACCTACTCACTTTCACTTGAGGGTCTGGTTATTGGTGGCAGTGTGGAGTTGGAGGGGCAGAGGATTGAAGTTTTTCCTAGCAAGCCAGGAAGCCTTACACTGGAAATGTGTAGGAGAAAAATTGAAAAATAATTTGCCCATTTTTGGGGTGAATTTGACTTGCCCTATTCATTCCCCATGCTGATTTTTTGCCATTTTGTGGCTGTATTCCCCATGCCATTTCGCCCCCCCCCCCCCCAAATAAGGGAAATGGAACTGTCAAATATGGACTAAAAAGGGGCAAAAATGCCTGTGATTAAATACTGATTGTCAAATTTTTGCCGATTTTTTTCTCTCTTGGCCTGGATATTTGGCCAGAATTTAATACCCCCCTTTATGCTTTTTTTTGCCCATGATTTGATAACCAGAATTCTCTCTTTTGTTTATTCCTATCTACTGCCATGTTTCAATGGATAAGCCCAATCTTGTCTGATCTTGGAAGTTAAGTAGTTGGGGCCTGGTTAATAATTGAATATGTCAATATCAGGTGCTGTAGATATACATTATGTATGCTAACAAACAGCAGTAATGGAGCAACCTTCACTCTGGGTATCTGTGTTTAGCTCAATTATCTTGTACCTACATTTTATAATTTAGCTTGACAGGTCATCAAATTTGCTATACTTTAATATGTGATTATGCACACATTGCTTACTTCGCAATCTACAATCTCTATATACTAAAAGAAAATGTGGATTTAAAGCTAACCTTTTATTGTGCATGGTTATCTGGGTGAAACTTGTTATTGTGTATATTGAAGATGCAGCTCAATGGGCAAAATTTGCTAAGAATATTACTACAGTATGTCTCAGTCATATTCGTATTTTGTATATGACTGAATACAACTGTTATTGGTTGAGTATTTCATTTACACATTCATATTCTGGAGCATAATTTACAAAGTGTTGTAATTCTGAGATTCATATTTTTCGATGTCCTATGGAGTCTTATTTTTTGGTGTATTTTTTTACAACTTGTATGCCTAGTACAGTGGTCAGGGAACTCGGTCCTCATTACCCCACACACAGGGCCATCTATTCATATGGGCACTTGCCCAGGGGCCCCAGGTGTATAAGGGAACTTTGTTGATAGCTGAGGATCCCCTTTTTCCAGGGATACCAGAAGTTTGAAAATTGGCCCTGGGGAACTGGAGATATCCAACCTCAAAGCAGCAGTCCACATCCAACCTGTTAATTGCAATTCTCAGTTATATTGATCAGGTTCTCTCTGACTTACAGTTTTTCTGAGACTATATTCCAAAAGCTGTGACTCTCCCCTTCTTTCTGTCGACACTAGCGGCTTGTCTCTCTCATGCCCAGAACAAGAGATATCAGCCTTCCAGTAGCCGGTCCCTGCTCCAAACGTCTGGTGTACAGTTTTTTATTTTTGTCAATGGATTGCTCTGGCTCCTGATCTCTGATCCCCAAGTTTCCAGCACCTCCTGAAAGTTGGGACTCTAGGTTTTTATACTATTGAAGACTAGGAAATCTATTTCCAGATAATGGTGATATCTTCAGTCAAACAAGCTGCACTTCCACCGGAAAATTATGAATATTAAGCCCACTCCATTATCCAACCCTCCACTGCATATAAAACACCCCGTACCTCCCTGGAAGTCATTTACAAGGGACCCTTCATTCAGCTAAGTGCCCCTTTCCACACGTTAGTGTTCTCCCTCCCAACACCTGTGCAGTAAAGGAGTAATTAGCAGAAGTTACTGCTCCAGGTCCTACATATTGAATAGAAGATAGAGCACCCCCTCCCACCTGTGGGACATCAAAGCTGCTGCTGATAGCACCCCCCACCCCTAGGAGGGGAGAATGGGTAAGGGCCCCAGTGCATTGTTTTGCCCAGGGGCCCACACTGCTGTTAAGACGGCCCTGTCCACACAGTGCATGTTTGGCAGGTCTCCTCACAGAATCACAAGTGAAATAATTAACTCCACCTGCGGACCTTATAATGTGTGTCTGTGAGTAATTAGTACACCTGTGCACCTGCTGGGTTACCAGCAAAACATGCACTGTGTGGGGGTAATGAGGACCGAGTTCCCTGACCACTGGCCTAGTATATACATGTTAAAAGTCTGATTTTGTGAAATACACCTGCAAATAATTTCTAGTTAATTGGAGAATTTGTGTACTACAATACGTCTAGTATACGTTCGTATTTTGAAATACGACTTGATAGTCAATTTCAAAAATACACTATTTCACCAACAGTCCATTTAGAACTAATTTGTTCTGTTGGCAGAACCATATTCCGTTTTATTTGTAAACAACAAATACACCCAATGATGATTAATATGTTTTTATTAAATACATCACCAGGGCTTAAAGTGGTCCTGGAAAGGTGGGGTAACTAATTTCCCTCTGCCACCTTATATACCCCTCTCAGTTCCCCCATTAGGCCGATCCAGTGCCACTGGTAGGGTTTTTGTTAAAATTTCTATAGAGGGCCAAGGTGAAGGTAGAACTGCATACCTCCCAACTTCAGTCCTGAGGAACACTCGCGCGAGCATCCGAAAAGGGGGCATGCGCACAGCGTCTATTCTATTAGATTGGGGGGGTCTCCCAACTGCCACCCCCCGCAGCGGGACAATGCCTGCCGCGGGTGGGACAGCGTGACAGGACCCGAAAATCGGGACTGTCCCGCTGTAATTGTGACAGTTGGGAGGTATGGAACTGGTTCCACTTCACCATTACAGGTTCTCCCCTGTTTCCCCCCACTTTAAACTTGGTACATGATCATGTTATTTTAGAGGTATAATAACAATAAAAACAGTTTTAAATAATTTATTATTACAAAGAGAGTCCCCAAAAAAGAATTTACTGTGTTTTGCATCGATTTAAGTATTAAGTAACTCTCCATGAAATAGAATAAATCTTACTGCAAGTGAATGGGCATGGGAAGCGTTTCTGAACTCCACCTTATCAGATGAGGAATGGACAGACATATGGGACAATGCAGCTTCTTGTTCTATCTGTGTCAAAATAAAATAACATATGTATAAATTACTTTTCAGATGGTACTATGTCACCACTAGATTAAGCAAAATATATCTTGTTGTCTCTGATAGATGTTGCAGAGATTTTTTTTATATTTGGTGGTCATGCCCTAAGCCATGGGTCTTCAAACTGTGGCCCTCCAGATGTTGTGAAACTACAAATCCCAGCATGCCTTGCCACAGTTTTGCTATAAGGGAGTGTTAAAACTGTGGCAAGGCATGCTGGGATTTGTAGTTTCACAACATCTGGAGGGCCACAGTTTGAAGACCCATGCCCTAAGCTAATAGGTCTTTGGAAAGGGGTCATAGCCTTCAGATCAAATTTGCTAAATACTCCTATTCGACATGACCCCAAGTATATTTTGCTTCCTTTAAACCTTCCTTATCCAGACATAAAAATAAATTGATTAGGCATGTGAATTCAGCGACCACTTGCCAAATAGCAGTGGACTGAAAACTGACTGACCCACCTTCACTGCAGTCTATGATATCCTATATGTGGCATGTTTATATATATAGCTGCAGTGCTGGGTTGCTTGCCCTGCTGGGAGAGGCAATAGTGTGCCGCCCACAAAATATATCCAAGTAAAGAAAGGGCACTCAGGGACTTCGTTCAGCAGGTTCATAAGACCTGGGCTTATTTCCACCTGCTGAACGAAGTCCCTGAGTGTCCTTTCTTTACTTGGATATATATATATATATATATATATATATATATATATATATATATATGCCATACAATGCGATGGGATGCGATTATAACTTGTATAAAACCCTAATGGGTGCTTACAATGTTAAATGCACCCCCACGCTACCCCCCAAGTATAAACGTGAACCCGAAGCGTGGGGAGCGCAGCGAGCCCGCGAGGGGCGCCGGTACGCGTCCTATGACCTTTTCATACCCCCACTAGCCACCGAGCCTGAAGCGTGGTGAGCGGACACGCAGAACTTCACAGGTATACGCGTCTCCTCGCAGGGCCCGCTGCGCTCGCCATGCATCGGGCTCGGTGGCTCGCTGCGCTCGCCACACTATATAAAATCAACTCCGCGCCGACGTGGATAGTGGGGGTATGAAAAGGTCCTTGGACGCGTACCGCCACCCCTCGCGGCCTTGCTGCGATCGCCTTGCTTCGGGTTCACATTTATACTTGGGGGGTGGCGTGGGGGTGCATTTAACATTGTAAGCACCCATTAGGGTGCTTAAAAGCTTATACAATTTAACATCGTATATGGGGCAAAATCACATTGAATCGCATACCATCGGGTGTATGGCATGCGATGCGATCAAAAATCGGGCGACTAATTATCGTGGGCGCCGTGCTAGAACAGAAGTACCTTTTTTTTCTTCCATTGGATGTAACTCCAGATGGGAACTTTTGCAGAGGACCAGTCCTTCTCACTCTCTTTTTCTATATTCCTTCTTTCCTTATTCTTTTTGTTTACTTCTCTCTAGTTCTGGTCTTCCTTTTTTTTTCTCCTATTCTACTGGTTTATTTGTCTGACAGCAAATCAGACTCTCTTGGTTCTTAAGCTTCTCTTTATTTCTACATTTATATGTTTAAAACTCGGAAATTTCTGTATGTTTAACCACGTTATTGATATTCATGTATAATGATATCATAATTTAATATACAACTATGTTTTCAGTGAATGGATCTCTGTTTATGCTACCATATCCAATAAATATATCTTAAAAAAAAAAGAAATAGCAGCAATCTTTAGGACTACCTAATGAGTCTCAAAGTCCTACTGATTGCACACTATTAAGCTGCCAGAAGGGGACACTCACGCCCGAGACGCTCGCACATCCCCTTCCGATGGAGCTCCTCATCAGTCCCTCCCGCCTCCTTGCCATCCCCCAATGGTCCCCGCCACCTCCTCGCACCCCCCTAACCCTGCCCGTCTCCCTTAAGCGGAGACGGGCAGGGTTCCCATCCCCCAAGCCGTGAAACTGGGATGCATGTCATTCTGGCTCCTTCTGTATATACTGTCATTCAAATAGCATCATCAGTACCATTTCCCAACATGGAGTATATGGCACAATGATCCCTATGGCTACCTGCATTTCTAATTTGAATGTCTCTCTTCACAAGTTTCTCTTAGCCACTTATATTAAGCACTTGTAAAACACAATACACGAGCAAACATTTAAATGACCAGTGTCTTGTCATCAACAAGTAGATCTTACTAACTGCTGTGGGGCTCATTTATATTTGTATGTACAGTAAGTACGTTTATGACACGTCTCTCAGATGTTGCAGTACATGCCACGCTTATAGGAATTATTTTCACCATTTTCTGAAATATTCAAAAATAAGCAAGTAAAAGCTAAAATGCATGATTTTACAGTAGCTACCAACTCTTACTATCAGCATCATAATGAGGATTATGTGACTGGTCCTACTGCTCAAGGTGCAAGGCTGAGGGAATATCACTATTGCTACTTCAACAGAACCATGCCACTCAATTCAGATGCACTGCTACAGCACTGTGAAGTCAATCACCAGTCCACCATGATTTCTGTAACAGCAGCATGCATGTTACATCATGCAGCTGCCGCGGGCTGCCCTGCAAATATGTCTATGCTGTCTGGATGCGCCCCCAAAGTCCAAGTTGCTGTCCCGAAAGCACTTTGCTGCCACAGAATATTAGAAATCACCTAATATTAATTTTAATCAATTTGGGGCTTGCAGAATCAGGACCAATATTTGCAAGATAAGATGTTAAAACAGTTTGGGGGATACTCCAAATAGTAAGTATCACCCTAATCTAGCATAGAGAAACTACAAGAAATATCCCCTTATTTGTCATGCTCTCTCCATTTCAGATATCAGCCCCGGTCTCCATAGATTTCTATAGGGGTTACAAAGCTTTCTCATTTACGAGTTTCACCATAGCGGCTTACGTTAGCCCATTGTAACTTGGTCTACATGGGCTAAATTTTGCAAAAATTATTTGGAGGAGGTTACTTCAGAGCATACACAGGAGTGAAGGGACTGCAAATTCAGTCACTTCCTTCCAAAGACATTGCAGGGAGGACTTTATTTGTTGTCCTTTGGTTATAAAATCCGATGATTTATCAATATGCCACTATAAAACAATGATTCCTGCTATGTACAACATACAGTACTTTGTTGAAAGCATTAGTGTGGAAATGAGAATTGTTAAAAATCCTAAAGAAATCCTTGTCGCAGTAAAAACAAAGTAATTGCTGACTAGGGTGAACACAGAAATCTGGAAGCTTACATATTTGTACTGTACAGTAGGTAACCGAATCTGGATTTTGTAAGAATTAGGAGCTTTATAAAAGTGTTGGTATCAACTGAGTCTTGTCAAACTAATTTTTTCCCTTGGGAGACATTAGATACTGCTGTTTTTTCCTATGACTGTGTTCTGGCTTCTTCGCTTCTCAGAACAGGATCTGCTGTGAAACTACTTACGTATAACACCACACAATAACATTGCAGACACTACACTATATTCCTGGTAAAGATGGTGCTAACAGAAAATATGAAGTACATAATCTTGGAATTTACAGTGTCCAAAAAGTACAATTTTTATCAGAAACACAATCAGGTTTAAATATAATAGGATGCGAGAATACAGAGGTGTGTTAAGATGTTTTCCCTTGTATATTATTGCTGCTTTAAAAATATGGCAATTCTCTGACTAATTCCAGCACCTCCAGCTTCTTGCACCATATTACATTTACCACTGTATATAAAGATAAAATCTAATGAATAATTAGATCAAGAAATATATTTTTTTCTCTTTGAAATTAGAAAATAATGGGAGAGCAAGCAGCAGCAGGGTCTGTGTGGGTGCCGGCACACGCTCGACGCACTGACATGCTGCTGCCTGCCGCTTCCCACTGACTAAGCACTAAGCAATGGAGGGGAGTCAGCCGCAGCGCGGGTGGGGCCATGACAGAGATGTCAAATTCCTCCACTGATTCAATTGACTGTAAACAGAGCCAGCTTTTGGCTGGGATGGGCTTGGGATGGGATGGGCTTGCTAGGGCGGGTTGTGCGCGCGCGCACACACGCACAGCTTAGAGGGAACACTGCCTGGGATGTGTCGGAGCCACGGGAAGCAGCAGTGTATGCTGGTCTCTCTTCCTCTCTCCTGCTTCAGCTTCCCTGTATATATTGCATTAAAAATGGCATGATTTGTAGACCCTGCCCTTAGACTGCTTTTAGGTCAATTTAATAGGTGCAGTACAGGATATCAGTAATTGAAGAGATGAATAGTAAGCAGGAGATACAATTTTTCTGTCATCTTAGTTATGAACATGTTAATGCAATGACATATCTTCTTTATAATAGCTCGTATTTTCCACCGTTCTTTGTTGCTGGATGGATTTGTGGCAAAGGAACAATGTTTTCTTGTTCTTGTGAATGTTTTGCAAGTAATATGATAACCTTAGCCAGTCAAACAATGACATTTTAACAGCAAGGTAATAAATTAGTGACAGTTATGACAAGTGTCTTATTTGAGCTGCTGATTATACTGGGTTGAGTGAATAAGATGAAAATATCTTTCTATGTACAGTGGAACTGAGACTACATGACAAATGTGAATGGAAAATGTTAATACACAATGTTACTGAGGTTCAGATTATATTGCGTTTTTCTTACCAGTGAGCAGGAAATATATATGTGTATATATATATATATATATATATATATATATATATATATATATATATATATAAAAACACCAAATAAAGTGCGCAAGTCCTTAAGAAAGTCCAATAGGGTAATTATCCAAGTTTTTGCAGTCCTGCACTGAAGTCTGTTATTTAGACCGGCTGCTCCCTCTTGGTAACCTGGATTCACAGGTAGAAATTCTCTAGAAAAAGAAACAGGGGTGCTCCATAGTGCGTTATCAAAAGTATAACAAGTTTTATTTAAAGGAATTCTTCCAGCATTAAAAGCAATGGGTCACGTACCCTTAAAAGCGGTTAACACAACCGCAATGTACAACAGCATAAAACAACCTCATAGGTACCGGAGCTATGATCGCTCCTTCAACAATGTCAGCAACGTCCACACTAGGCCACACCCCTACGCGTTTCGTCATCCAAGACTTCGTCAGAGGGCTGGCCTAGCGTTGGTCAGATTCCTCTCTTTATCCTCCTCCTGCTCATTCATTATGAAAACAGCTGAGTTCAATCAATGTAAATGTCAAATATATATATATATATATATATATATATATATATATATATTATTGCATTTCACATACTGTAATGTATGTAAACAGAGAAAGTAGATCTTTACTCACTCACTCAGTAGGCAATTAAAATAATGTATTAACATATAATGTGTTTAGATATAAATATATAGAACAATTATATTTAACAGAAGTTATTAGTTTTTGTATAATTGTGTGCATCCCACAGAATGTCATAATTTAAACAATGAAGGCAACAATAATTTTTTCTATGTGAATGGTTCTTAAACTGTACTTTCCATATATCTACATAGACAAGCAAGAGCACTCCATAGTGCAATGTATTTTTTGAACTGTATTAAAATAACAAGAATAGGATATGGATCAAATCATGTACTACAAGAGGTGGTTCAAACTACCGCAGTTTTACAGCATAAACACAATTTGCAGGAGCCGGTTAAGGTGTGTACACACGGGGGCCATTTTGTATAATATCGCATGAAATATGGTCGCGCGGCGACCATATTGCCCACGATGGGAGTGTGCACCGGGCGCTCCCGTTTTTACCCCTGTAGTGATCGCTGGTCGCAGGAACATGCTCCTGCGACCAGCTGATTACCACTGCCGGGCTCCCCCCGTTTGCCAGTTACCTCTAAAGAACTCTCCTAATTACCAACAGCTGTACTTAGTATCCACTTTGTCTTTACGTTGCCAGTAGGCTATCCTGTTAAAATGTGTACATGTTGCGCTGTAGTAACCAATACCTTGATCTCTATATAGAATATAGATACTGTACATAGTAATATAATTCTTAAACGTAATTAAACATAAAAATATATATATATATATAAAACAATTAATCTAAAACACAAAACATGTATTTGCTCAAGGAAGGGGGTCATTTCTATTCCTTCATTTAAACCTGCTGGTTATAAAGTATTTAACGTAGGAACCAATGCCTATTTCCTCCTCTAATATCTCAAACATGTTCAATAAATAAATACTGGTAGCCAGTGGCAACAGACTGGAATTATATACTGCGATAAATACTGGTAGCCAGTGGAAACAGCAGACTGGATTTTTATATACTGTGATAAATAATACTGGTAGTACACACGGGGGCCATTTTGTATAATATCGCATGAAATATGGTCGCGCGGCGACCATATTGCCCACGATGGGAGTGTGCACCGGGCGCTCCCGTTTTTACCCCTGTAGTGATCGCTGGTCGCAGGAACATGCTCCTGCGACCAGCTGATTACCACTCTCGGGCTCCCCCCGTTTGCCAGTTACCTCTAAAGAACTCTCCTAATTACCAACAGCTTTACTTAGTATCCACTTTGTCTTTATGTTGCCAGTAGGCTATCCTGTTAAAATGTGTACATGTTGCGCTGTAGTAACCAATACCTTGATCTCTATATAGAATATAGATACATAGTAATATAATTCTTAAACGTAATTAAACATAAAAATATATATATAAAACAATTAATCTAAAATACAAAACATGTATTTGCTCAAGGAAGGGGGTCATTTCTATTCCTTCATTTAAACCTGCTGGTTATATAGTATTTAACGTAGGAACCAATGCCTATTTCCTCCTCTAATATCTGAAACATGTTCAATCCCCATAAAACGCACGCCTGCTGTATTGCTGTTTTGAGAGATTTAGAAATGACAAGGTACACTGTGATTAACTACCTTGTTTTTTATGTTTCTATAATGTTCCAACATACAGACTTTGAAAGATCTTTTTGTTTGTCCCACATATTTCTTGTTGCACGAGCACATTAATAAATATACAACATATGTAGTATTACAATTTATATTCTTTACTGTTTGTTCCTGTCACCTTCTTCGCCCCCTTTAACCCCAGCAGGAATTTCTTGTAGCTGCCACAGCTATAAAAAAAAAACCTTGTGGGGGCAGAATAAAGAATATAGAATATTTTTTTAATTCAGCAGATGCTTGAATTTGAAGTAGAGATGTGCACCGGCCACTTTTCGGGTTTTGGGTTTTGGGTTCTGATTACCTTGAGGTTTTGGGTTCTAATGGGTTTTGCCAAAACACCTCCTAAGTGTTTTGTGTTTTTTTTTTTTTTTGCTCCTACGCTATATTAACCTCAATAAAATTCATTTCCACTCATTTAAAGTCTATTCTGAACAGCTCACACCTTACAATATTGTTTTTAGGGCAAAAGGTTGCACCGAGGTAGCTGGATAACTATGATAAGCCACACAAGTGTGCGGCACAAACACTAGACTGATATGGCAAACTTAACATACCCTCTAGGCTGATACTGCACACCTAAAATTACCCCTGGACTGATATGGCACAGGTAGCATCACCCCTGGACTGATACGGCACATTTAGCATCACCCCTGGACTGATATGGCACACTTAGCATCCCCCCTAGTCTGATACGGCACACCTAGCATCACCCCTGGACTGATATGGCACGCTTAGCATCACCCCTCGACTAATACAGCACACTTGGCAGCACCCCATGAATTATACGGCAGACTTGGCTTACCCCAGGAATTATACGGCACAGATGGTGGCACCCCTGACCTGATACAGCACACATGGAATTATACGGCACAGATGGCGGCACCCCTGGACTGTTACGACACACATGGCGGCAGGCATGGAATTATACGGCAGACAAATTCCTGCAGTAAAAATAAAAATGTGTATTCTTTTAATTATAAAAAAGAGCAGCACACCTTATTTAGCAACACCCCATGAATTATACAGCACTCTTGGCTCACCCCTGGACTACAGCGCATTTAACAGCCCTTGCAGTAAAAAAATAAATAAAAAAACCCTTAATTTTATTTTCATTAAAAAAAAGGGCAGCTCCCCTGGTCTGATATGGGACACATGGGGCACCCCTGGAATTATACGGCACACATGCGGGCACCCCAGGACTGATACAGGACACATGGGGGCACCCCTGGACAAATTCAGCACACATGTGGGCACCCCTGGATGGATACAGCACACATGTGGGCACCCCTGGACTGATAGTACTGGTAGCCAGTGGAAACAGCAGATTGGAATTATATACTGCAATAAATACTGGTAGCCAGTGGCAACAGACCGGAATTATATACTGCGATAAATACTGGTAGCCAGTGGAAACAGCAGACTGGATTTTTATATACTGTGATAAATAATACTGGTAGCCAGCGGCAACAGCAGACTGGAATTATATACTGCGATAAATACTGGTAGCCAGTGGAAACAGCAGACTGGAATTATATACTGCAATAAATACTGGTAGCCAGTGGCAACAGCAGACTAGAATTATATACTGCAATAAATAAAATACTGGTAGCCACTGCCAGTGGCAACAGCAAACTGGAATTATATACTGTGATAGGTACTGGTAGCCAGGGGCAACAGCACACTGGAATTATATACTGCAATAGGTACTGGTAGGCACTAGCCAGTGGCAACAGCAGAGAGCAGACTGCAGCAGATACTAGGCAGTGCAGGGCAGGCAGTGGCACTAGCAGCACCAGTGGACTATCACACTGTGACTGACTATACAGGAGCAGACTCAGCAGAGGCAGGCCCCAGCACAAAGGAGAGACAGAACACAGCACCAGTCATCCTTGCAATGGTGATGTCTTGATCACTGAGCAGTACACAGCAGCACGGGCCCCAGCAGGGACCACACACAGCAGCAGCACACCCTTCCCTACCCATCTCCTAGATTGGAGTGAAGATGGCGGCGCGAGGTTGCGGAATTTAAGGGTTCCGTGATCTCGCGAGAATCCGACGCTGGGCGATGACGTTTTGCCCGTGCGCCCGGATTCGAGTCAGGCGGGAAGCGCCGAGCGCTGATCGTATCTGGGCCCGGATTGATGACGTCCGTGCGGGCTCGGATCTGGGGAATCCGAGCCCGCACATCTCTAATTTGAAGTAGGCTCGATGCTAATCTATTTCTTAAAGTGTGAGCCTTGCTGAACACTAATTCTGGACAAACTCCTACTTTGCCCCTTAAAATATGGATCATTTTAATAACAGAGCAATGCTTTTGCAAGAATTTGTCTAATTTCTCTATTCTTCACATTAAATTGAGTGACAAAGGGCAAAATAATTCCTTTTTTCTTTTGTTGTTCTTTTCTTTATATTAATGGTCAGATTTACACATTTCTATCTTGCCACTCTATCAGTGTGCCGAGCATTCGGGTAAAAAAAAGGTGAAAAACCCTATGTCGCCATTTTGACGGTCAACCTTCCCCATGTTGGCCTAATGCTTGTGTTGACCTAATGATTCTGTTGACCTAACCCATGTCGACCTTCAATCATATCGACCTTCCTGCATGTTGACCTTCATGCATGTCGACCTAGTGGTGTTGACCCAATGCTTGTCGACCTAGTTGGTGTCTATCCAATGATCCATACCCTTGTAAATAAACTTGTATGCTGTAACACTTTAAAATGTTTTAAGACAGAAGATGCTGCACATTGCAAAGCAATATATTGGATAGGCTCATGAAAAAACATGTGTTCAAATGTGATTAAACAATGTGATTTATCTTAACTGAAAAGACGAATTCCCAACAGCGTGATGGCTCCTGGGCTAAATATATGTTTTGAATGAATATAGTATAAATATCACAGAGGCTTAATAGAACCATTATATTGTGTTCATTATTTTTCATAGGCATTTCATGTATAATGGAAGTAATACTCACAACGGGCATTTGTCAAATGATGCAGAAATCCCTTGCCTGCCATAATACAAGTGAGGCCTATTACAGAGAATAGAGAGACAAATGAATGGCAGAAATATAAGATTGATTTGGTATAGTTATTTCATTGCAGATAATACATTTGGCTTTAGTTAATTTACTATTTGCGTACTTGCTATACATAAGGAGATGGCTTTTTCTCTTTCTTTTTTTTATTTATGCAAGAAAATGAAATGCTAATAATCCCATGTTAATACAGTAGGCCTCATTTGTATAGTGTCATAAAACAAGTCAGATGCTAACCGTCTTGTATTGTGTAGAGGCAATGGCAGAACAAGTTTGGGAAGTACAGTAACTTGTGCAAAGATGCTATATTGGGGCAGTACGGATGGTGTAATGGTTAGCATTACTGTCTCACAGCACTGAAGTCATGGGTTCAATAGAATTAGATTAGATTAGATTAGATACCTCTTTATTGTCATCACCCCAAATAGGGTGACAAAATTCAATTTAGCATCCATCCAGTACAAAACATCAATAAATAAAATACAAGATAGTCCATAGGCAAACCCAACCACCAACTCCTAACCCATTTCAACATTCATTTCTAAAATCGCCCTCGGAAAGAAACTATCCCTCATCCTACTTGTTTTACTTTTCAAGCACCTGAACCGTCTGCCAGAAGGTAACAAAGTAAACAGCACATTTGCTGGGTGGGTTCTATCCTTAGCAATACTGTGTGCCCTTTGCAAGCAGCGTTTCCTCTGTATATCATTAGCTGATGGAAGAGGAACCCCCACTACTCGCTGAGCCAATTTTATTACCCTTTGGATTTGCTTCTGCTCTACCACAGTGCAATTCCCATACCACACAGTAATGCAGTTTGTTAGGATGCTTTCTACCGCACATCTATAGAAATTTAATAGAATTGGTATCGATAATTGTTGTTTCTTAAGCATCCTAAGAAAAAAAAGGCGTTGATGGGCCTTCCTCACTAGACAATTAACATTAGTTGACCATGTCAGGTCTTCTGAAATGTAAGTGCCTAGGAATTTAAAATTAGGAACCTGATCCACAACTGTCCCATTGATTTCTACTGGAATATAATTCCTTTATTCATCTCACAATGGAGAAATTTGCAATTGTTACAGCAAGGTTCATAGTACAGATAAGAGTAAAATAGCATAATAAGAACACACATGATAAGAAGTCCAAACAGTATAAATCTAGGTATCTCACCATTGAGCATCGAGGGTGAAGCAACCTATCACTGAAAGAGCTACACAGTTCCATAAAAATATTCTGGAGTGGGTGTGATGCATTATCCTATAATGATGTTTTTGTGATAATCATTATCCTCACTCCCACTATCTCTACAGAAGCCTAAAACAGGACTGGCCTTCCTTACTAGTCTCTTATTGTCAGCAATCAAAACACTGCTGCCCCAGCAGACCACTCTGTAGAATATGGCCAATGCCACTACACAGTCGAAGAAGGTCTTCAGGAGCGCTCCCTGCACTCCAAAGGACCTCAGTCTCCTCAGTTTGATTCCCACCATGGCCCTTACTGTGCAGAGTTTGTATGTTCTCCCCAAACTTTTGTGGGTTTCCTCCAGTTTCCTACCAGAACAATAATATACTGAGAAAAGAGTAAATAAGCGCTAAGAACAGATTATATTTAGAGAAACCTATTAATCCAGCTGCTATCTTACTGTGTTCACCAGTCCCAACAAAGCAACAGCAAAAGAAAAAAGAGAAGAAAGCGCTCAGATTTTAGGTAAGAATTATTAAGTCTTAGTATATTAAAAGTAACATTTATGGAGTGCAATAATAAAAGTAGATAAGCATTAGATCATATACAATTAAATAATCAATACAATAGGTACCACCAAAAAAAAAAGTTTTAGTAGGGATAAAGAACAACTTACTGTAATGAATCCACTGGTGCCTCTTTGAGAAATCCATTGAACAGTTGTTTACTAACATTACTAATCGGAGTATTGGCAGTGATTGCTAAATCAACAAATCCAGACCTCTGTGCAGCACTATTATTGGATTGCCTGGATATTAACATTACTAACACATGGCTGATATCTTATTAATATTGTAAAGTTGTAGTAATAGTAATTCTTACCTGAAATCCGAGCGCTTTCTTCTCCAAAAATATACTGGCAGGTTATTCTAGACCAGGGAAGGGGACAGGGAGGGGTCAGTCGCACAGGATAAATGTAGTAATTATGTTAATAGGACCCTCAATATAGTAAGGTAGATATATTTCAATAATAATTTCAAGAGGGTGTGCTATTCAGTGTGGCCCAATTCCCTTGGGATCCCCTATCACAGTTTTGTGTGATTCCTTGAAAAGGTAATGTTGACAGGCAGTCGACAATGCGGCGTGTATAATGCTAATGCTTCACTTTAATGCCTGTTAGAAAGTTGATATATGTACATTTGGCTAATATAGCCTGCTGCCTAAGGCTCTAAATTGAGCTAAATAACTGTATGGTGCCCTTTACAATATAGTGTGTTCCCCACAGGGTGAGCGACTATGCAGATCTGCCACTATCTGCGTCGCTGACTCTGCCTGGTGAAGGGATGGCTGGAATAGCGTGGCTGATAACTGAGTGGTTAATCAAGGGTTAAATATATCTGTTTCTATAGCAAAATATATATATATATATATTTGCCAGCGCATCCACAGTTAAGTTTCAATAAGGGCTTGATGCCTATACAGTAGGTGGCAGCTAGTGAGAACTGCCACTTCTCCTCTAGTGCCACGCTGCTGTTAGGAGGCAGGAATAATAGGTAGCGGCTTAGTTGTGTAGGGCGAGGCGGGCTGCGGCATGTATAATTCAGTGCCGTCTATCCCCCCGTCTGCCTTGGAGTATCATATGCTATTAGGACTAGCGGTTAGGCTGTACAGAGTCAGTCAGGTGGCGGCGTGTCTGATACAACGCCGTCCGTCCCCCGTCTGCTTAGGAGTGTTATCCACTACAGTGTAGACGTCACACACCGTGCGGCTTTGGAGCGTGAGAGCGAGCCCAGTGGAGACTGGCGTTCGCTCAGTTCAACTTCAGTGCTAGTACATAATCAAAATACAATAATCATTGGGGAAGGGAAGAGGGAGTCACACACTGACATTCGGTCAGTGTACACTTCGCAAACAGAGCTTCATCAGGTCCTGATGAAGCTCTGTTTGCGAAGTGTACACTGTCGACTGCCTGTCAACACTACCTTTTCAAGGAATCACACAAAACCGTGATAGGGGATCCCAAGGGAATTGGGCCACACTGAATGAGGATAAATTCCTTATCCTCTTTTAATACACTGTCTGTGTTATATGTCTCACTGTTTGTCAATATTTCGCCTCTTTGTCTTTTAATAAAATCCAATAAAGGTTACGTTTTATGCTTATAGTTCTACTTTTGAGGTGCACCACATAGAAGACATTCTTCTCTGTTTCTTGTTAGAATACTGGCAGGTTAATTGGCTCCTAACAAATCTGAACAGTAGAATGAATGTGTGTGTGCGTGTACATGTGGTAGGGAATATAAATTGAAAGCTTCACTGGGACAGGGACTGATGTGAATGTTCAAATATTATCTGTAAAGCACTGTGGAATATGTGTGCACTATATAAGAAACTGTTAATTAAATAAATAAATATATGAGAGAAAGTAGAGGAGATTGCTATTATGAAGTTCTTTACTTTTCTACTACTCTACTACACTACCTTTAGAAGGCTTAGTACATCTCCCTGACATATACTGTCATTTTGCTCTGTCTCTCTACCTCACAGTATCCCTCCAGACCATAGTTGCCTACTCTCCTTCATTCTACAGGAGACTCCCTGAAATAACAGCAACCTCCCTCTCTCCCTCATTAGTCTAGCAATCTCCCTATTTCAGCTAGCCGACATTACACTGTTACATTTTTTTTGGGGGGGGAGGAATGAGAGATAGATACATTTACATTGAATCATCAGTATCATTTCCCAGCACTTTACTAAGTATAGTAGCGCTTACTAACTGCTTTGGGGCTCATCTACAATTGAATATAAGTCATTTTAAAAGATTCCTCTCAGATGTAGCAGTATACACCCACGCTTCTAGGTGCTACGGTCACAATCTCTTTTCACAATCTCTCCATATATGGAACTAGATATGCCTTTTGGGTGAAGCATGACATGCCCCCTCATTGGGGCACTGTGCAAAATTCTATTAAGAACTATAATCTCCCTGAAACTAGTTTTCAAAAGTAGGCAAGTATGCTCCATACCCATTCTTTCTCTTCAGCTCCCTTTCTTTCTCTTCAGCTCCAGCCCTGCATTCCTCTGGCTCCTGCCTGAACAACTTACTGTACCTGCATGGCCTGTTTGGTTGCTGCACTGCACCACATTAAAACTAAAAACATTATTGCCCTGCAGATAAAGCGACCAATGAGATGAAGTCTTTACCAAGATTGCAAACCCCCTCCCCCCCCCCACCACAATGTGCGCAGAAAATGGTCTTGTTTCTCATTAACACATAAAGGGCGGGATGTTCTTACATCTGCAGCCCAGCTGCGCCGTACATCGCTGACCTTTGCATACATAATTATCACATATGCTGTAACATATGCGATAATTATGGTAAAGGACAGCTCTTGCGTTGAGAGCTGTCCTTTGCGGTGAGTCAGCGGATCCCCCCTCCCTCCCTTACCCGGCACTGTGCTCAGTGTGCTGCTGCTGCAGCAGGGGGCTGGCTCTCCTCCTCCCTGCACCCAGAAGAGGATCATAGTGCAGGGAGGAGGAAGTCACAGGTCCGGGCAGCACAGCTCTGTGCTGCCTGGACACAGTTGAGGGAGGGGGCATTGAGCGGTGGCGAGGGATCGCGTTAGAAGCCCATAGGCTTCTATGGGGCATCACCAGATCTTTCTGGCGATGCCCCCCACCGCGATAACCCGGCGGGGGATGCTTAGAGCATCACAAAATGCGGTAAAAACCCAGATAATGTTTTTTTTACAGCATTTTTAGTTTAGAGAATCTCCCCCTATATGACAAAGCTTACACAAATGCTTTTGGTAAACAATCAGCCTACAGATCATGGTTCTGTTTTGATAGATTTTAATCTTGTTCAAACCCACCTACTAACAACTGAAAACTGCTTATAAATATCATTAATGGTTACTTGTTTCGGTACTTGTTTCCTAGCACGGCGCCCATCGTATGCCATTGCATGCCGTCGCATACCACTAATTAAGGTATGCAATGGGACCCGATTTTCGGGTCCTAAGAGCCGCACTGTACAATTTTAATATCGCGTCCCATCGCATGCCATTACAATGGCATGCAGTGCGATGCGTTTTTTTTTTTTTTTTTAATAAACGTTTTATTGTAGTTTTTTTCGAAAATAGAGAAAACAAAACAAATAATAATAAAATACAAATACGGGTAAACTGTTACATCAGAAGAGGTCTCCGGCATGCATTGTACACAGTCTCCGGTCTGCTCATCTCGCAAACTATGAATATAAATTACTAAAGCATAACTTGTCGGTAGTAGACAAAGCCACCGTAGAAAGTTTTGAGACTAATACAGGTCCAGCTAGGAGGGAGAGATGGAGAAGTAACTCAGGGGTGACCACATATGTGGCACCCTACCGTGTAACGGTGGTTCATTTCCCGCCGTTATTTCAAATTGGACTTTTCTTCCAACATAACATAACGTTGGCCATAAACCGCCAACTGAACATTTAAACACATACGGAAAAAGGGGGGTGGGAGGACAAGGAAGGGAAGATGACAAGTAAATGAGACAATACAGCATTCACTATGAGATAAAGAAAAAGGGGGGGGGGTTCAGAGTACGATCAATACTATGTAATCTGGCGTAGCATGATCCAAGTGGTATTTTCGAAAATCTTCTGAATGGAAGACTGTATTTCTGGGTCTAATGATTGAATAAAGAAGTCCCACTTAGCATAGAAACGAATCACACCTTTCTCAATGTCATGTAGGGATGCCTGACGTTCATAATACATGATTTTCAGTAATGAGTGTTTCAACTCCGTAAGCGACGGGGTAACCCTGTGGATCCAGTGGGTCAGGATCAGTTTTTTAGACTGGACTAGTATCAAGCTAAGAAGTGGTATTATCCTTTTTTTATGCGGTCCAAGTGTCCAATTTTTAAAGTTAAGGAAAAGGATGGGGATGGGATCATATGTGAGTTGCAGGTTAAATAAGGTATTCAGGAAACCCTGGACTTTCCTCCAGAAAATTCTAATCTTGCTGCATTCCCAAAAATTATGGAAAAGGGTGGCCCCTATTATCTTGCATTTAGGACAGAGACCCAGATCTCCTGGAACAAAGTGGCTCCTTTGTCGCTGTGATACATAGGCCCTGTTAAGGAATTTCAAGTGGGTTTCCTGAAGAGAAGCAGACTGCAAGTGTTTGAGAGTGGTGGGGAGATTTTTTAGTAATGATTGGGTCGGTGGGAGTGAGGGGATATCAGTTTTCCACTTAATTTCCAACATTTGGAGGAGCTTGTCTCTTGGGAGTATAATGAGTGACTGGTATAGATTTCTTATTCTATAGCCCAGGACGTTGTGTGGGGCTAGTAGACTACGGATATGATCTGTGGTGACTGGGGATGTAAAAGGTGGGGGTAAAGACTGGGCATAGTGACGGGCTTGCAGATACATAAAGAATTGGGATCGCGGGAGATGGAATTTGTCGGCCAGTTCTGTGAAAGAGAGAATCTTTCCACCTGGGTCAAAAACGTTGCAGATAGCTGCGATGCCCTTCTGACGCCACTCCAGAAATAAGTGATTATTTAGACCTGGGGCAAAGGACGGGTTGCCCCAGAACGTAGCGTGGGGGCTACTAGTTGGGTTCCTAGCAAATCTTTTATGGATGGTGATCCACATTGTGTATGTTTCTTTGAAAAGGAGGTTGTCTTTTATAACGCTTGGAAGCTTGGTGCGTGGGGTATGGAGCAAGGCTGCTGGAGCAAAAGGGTGGAAGAGGGCACGTTCCAGGTTTTCATTGGTGTATAACGACTTGTTCAGAAGCCAATCTGTGGCGTATCTGAAGTGGGCGGCTTGGGAGAAGTTTTGCGCTTGGGGTTAGGCAAATCCCCCCTCAGCTTTAGGAAGGAATAGCCTGGTAAGGGGCATTCTTGGTTTTTCCCCATCCAAATAAATTTATTGGCCATAGTATTATAACGGGAAAGATCTGCTTTAGTGAGGGCGAGGGGGAGCATTTGCAGCAGGTAAGACAATTTAGGGAAAATTACACTTTTGATCACCGTGATTCGGCCATAGAGGGATAAAGGGAGAGTGTGCCATCTTTCTAATAGTTTTGCAATGGCCTGCAATACAGGTTTAAAATTGGAAGTGTATAGTGCATTAAGGTGCAATGGTATCATAATGCCTAAATATTTCATCGGGGCCGTGCAAATGCTAAACTGACTCAATGCTGGGAAGGAATCGGGGTGTGATGGGGGCCAGGCTAGGGGTAGAATACGGGATTTCTCATAGTTAACCTTGAGTCCCGAGAAGGATCCAAAATGGTCTATGATTGCCATGGCTTCCGGGATGGATTTGGGGGGGTTCGATAGGAAAAGAAGCATGTCATCTGCGAACAGACTTAGCTTCACCTCTCTGGCTCCAACCTTAGTTCCTGTTACCGTGGAGGAGGCTCTTAGTTTAATAGCCAGGGGCTCTAGGGCCAGAGCAAAAAGGAGTGGGGAGAGAGGGCAGCCCTGTCGAGTGCCTCGCTTCAGGTTAAACGGGGGAGAAAAGTAATTATTGGTCAGAATCTGGGATGTAGATTGGGAGTAGAGATTCATAATTGCGGTTATAAATGGTTCTGGGAACTGAATGTTTTGCAGTGTGGAGACCATGTCAAAGGCCTTTTCGGCGTCTAGGGAGAGGATGGCCTGAGGTGATGGGGATTTCAATGACTGGTGGTATTGCATGACTGTGAGGAGCTTCCTAATGTTTAAGACCGAATGTCTGCCCCATATGAAGCCCGTTTGGTCCTTGTGAATGATCTCAGGGAGTAGAATTTTTAGCCTATCAGCTAGAATTTTCGTGTAGATCTTGTAATCAGTGTTTAGAAGTGATATTGGTCGGTAGGATGAGGGGAGGGTGGGGTCTTGGCCTGGTTTTAAAATAAGCTTGAGGAGTGCCGAATTAAAGTATGGGGGTTGAGGAGTGCCTTTGAGGAAAGAGTTGAAGAGGGTTGTTAATGGGGTAACCAGTTTGGGAGCTAATAATTTGTAGTACTCACTTGTCAGGCCATCAGGGCCCAGTGCCTTTCCTGGCTTAAGGAGACCAATTGCCCTAGATACCTCTTCCTCCGAAATATCTGCCAACAAACTGGTGGCACGGTCAGTCCCTAGGGTCGTGATTGAGGTGGAGGCCCAAAAGGCCGTTTTACCAGCCTGGTCTATAGGTGAGGAGGTGTATAGCTGCGAGTAGAATTTATGTAGGACCGCTGAGATGTCGCTTCCTTTATGATGAAGGGTGCCCGTATCATCCTTTAGGGCGGTGATAGTGGTAGGGGGGTGTTGGCCCTGTAGTAGATTAGGCATAAGCCGATTGGATTTACCTCCAAATCTATGGTATTTGCTTTGGGTCTGGAAGGAGATCCTAGTCTCGAGCTTATTCCGAAGGGCATCAAATATCGCTTTGGCCTGGGTAAACGCTATTTTGTTTGCATTGGTTGGTGACGTTTTAAAAATCTGATAGGCTGCCGTTAAAGATGCCTGCGCCTCTAAATAGTGCGCAGTTTTTTCTTTACGCAAGTGGGAGGTGTAGGAGATTACTGCACCCCGCAGTACAGGTTTAGATGCCTGCCAGTACATGAGGGGGGAGGCAATGGACGTGGATTCATTATTTTGTTTGTAGTCCATCCATGTGGATTCAAGTAGGAATTTAAATTTAGTAGAGTTGGCTAGGTGGCTAGGGAATCTCCAGTTTATGTATGTGCCCCTGTCTTGGGAAGAGTGTAAGGTGAACCAGCATGCAGCGTGATCCGATATGGTGATCGTTTCAATTTTAGTATCTTGAACCCGGGGAAAGGCTTGTGTGGATAATAACATGTAATCTATTCGAGACAGTGTTCTGTGGGCTGCAGACAGACATGTGAATTCGCATTCTACCGGGTTGTAAGCCCTCCAGACATCCGTCAGGTGAAGACTAGACATCAGATATTGGATCCCATGGCTGGGGGGGGGACGTCTGGTTTTGGCTACTGAGTCCCTATCTAGCACATTGGAGGCCACAACATTGAAATCACCTGCCAATACAATAGTAGTATCCATATATGGTGTTAACAGGGTAACCAAGTTCCTAAAAAACAGTTTGGAAAAGGTATTAGGAGCATATACATTACACATCGTGATCCTAGTTGAGTGTACGGTGGCGTCCACGAGTACCCATCTACCTTCCGGGTCAGTAACAGTGCAGTGCACCTGAGTTGGGGCGCTCTTGTTAGTTAAAATGACAACCCCTCTGGATTTTGAGTTGTATGGGGATGCTGCCAAAAGTGACCAACCCATTGTGTTCAATTTTAAAGTTTCCTGGGGGGTTAGGTGCGTCTCCTGGAGAAACACCACATCCGCCTGTAGCTTATGAAGGTAAAGCAATGTCTTCTTACGCTTAGAAGGGACGTGGAAGCCACCTACATTCAATGTTACCACCTTCAAATTAGCCATTACCATCTAATGAGTGGGAAAAGCTGACCGAATTTCCATACAGTGCAACCGCCCAATATCCGAGCCACACAACACTGTGTATTAAAATGAATCTGATCATCTCTAGACATATTATCAAAAATACAGAAGGGAAGAACACGAGGAAAGGAGGGGGAATAGGAGCAACCAGGGGGTAGGAGGCGGAGCCCACAAGTTTAACATAGTAAGAAGGGGAGATCTTGCGTGGGCAAGGTGGGTTCCCCTCCGCACCCTAGCTCCTCAAGGAAAACAAACAATGCAAAACATACAAAGAGACTTCTGGAGTCCCAGCGGCAGAGACGGCCACTGGGTACCATGCCCCCTGGGGGGGAAGCGAAACAGATACATGAGCCACAAGGCTCGCCCCGGCCATAAAAGATATAATTTTTCAGGGCCAGCTTGAGGTCGGGACCAACGTGGTCTCCAGGCCCCACAACTGGCGCCGAAACAAAACCGCTAAATATAACATACTTATCAATATACGTTAAGAAAGACAAACAGTATAAAGCTGGTGGAAATCAGATGCAAAAATAAATTCGCACAAAAAAGAAAACCTGGAACTTTTGCAATAGAACTTAAGTAAGTTCTGTGATCGGGGAAGCTGCCGTCCACATGGATAAGTCTCGTAGAGCCAAAGAGTCCAGTGACTCACGGGGAGGGGGGGGGGACGAATCCAGGTTAGGGCCAGTAAGTAACGATCCCACGTCCAGCGTGGGAGTGACTAAGATGTGTGTCCCCTGATAAATGAGATGGGGGTGGACAATAAGGCAGTTGTTGATTGGACGTCAGGTAGTGGGTTTCAGATGAAGTCACTGGCCTCAATCAGTTTCGGTGTCGTCAGGGCCTGCCGGTGAAAAGGAGGCTTGGGCTTGCTCCAATAGGTAGGCCTCTGCGTCTTGTACTGTACTGAACTCCTTAAAAGAATTTCCTGAAAACAGACGGGGGCTTCCTGCAGGTTTCTGGTGCGTTTTGAGGGGTCCTGTGCGGCGTAGTGTGGCTGGCTGGCCGGGGCGGTCAGGGAGCTCAGCACTCTGCTGCTGGTCCCATGGAAGCAGGAACCGGAAGTCCCGTGAGATGCGGTTTTTAATTGTACAGGCACCTTGATGGGTGATTACTATGTTAAAAGCACTCCCATTGTTAACGCCACCCCCGCTATCAACGCCAACCCGAAGCGTGGCGAGCGTAGCGAGCCCGTGAGGGGCGGCGGTACGCGTCCTCCGACCTTTTCATACCCCGACTATCCACGTCGGCGTGGAGTTGATCTTATATAGTGTGGCGAGCCCGAAGCGTGGCGAGGGGACGCGGAATACATGTGAAGTAATCCACGTCCCCTCGCGGGGCTCGCTGCGCTCGCTGTGCGATGCGATCAAAACGATGGCATAAGATGAAAATCATGGGCGCCGTGCTAGGAAACAAGTACCCTTGTTCCATCCATTACATTCCATAAGCACTAATTTATGCTGTAGGCAAACTGTACATATAATACATATAGATGTAAATAAAAAAAATTATTAAAACCTATGGCCAATGCATGCTGCATTTGGCCTTGGTATTAAACTGGTGTATCATGCTGTTATAACTGGGACATATCTACGTGCATATGGACCCAATGATCTTAGGAGCGAAAATGCCACCTGGAGTGTACATTTATTTCATGTGGCAGTTCTGTAATTGTGAAAGTGTTTAATGCTTTGAAAGGAAATGCAGCTGGTAATCTTCTCCTTTGACAAAGTGAAATGCTGAGGTAAAAAATGTGTTCCATTAAAAGTATTGGATGACACTTAAAGGCTGTCAGCTCTAAGCTGGTGCTAAGGTAAAATAATGGAAAGCATTTAAACGTGGTCTGTCCACACTTGTATCTCAAAACAACAATCTTGCACCACAAAATTAAATATGCAATAGAAATATTTAACTTTTCCATATACTGTGCAAACACTTGGAGGGGGGTGTAAATTTACTAAAGCTTCTAAAAATGAAACCAAATGCATCTGTAGCGCTTTTCACCAAAAATGAAATGCTCTAGAGTCTCACAGTCAGGGCCAGACTGGCCATCTGGCACTTCTGGCAAATGCCAGAAGGGCGATGGCCTTGTGGGCCTATTTTCTGCACTGCGCCAGGCGGCCGTGTCATTTGTATATTGACCTCATGACACGACCGCCGCACATCTGATTCGCACCCCTCCAGTCTGAGCAGCCTGTGTGGGGGAAGCTGAGAGGCCGGCCACAACTCAGCAACTTCATAACGTCAGAAGCAAGCCACCCGCTGTGTGCATAGACAGTGCCAGGCCTCATAGTATATGCTGCTAACATGCAGCTCACTCACATGCCCGAAGGGCAGGGGCTGGCTGGCAAAGTTTAGCCTGGGTGGCATGCACAAAGGACAGGCCCATGAGTGGCAGTCCATCCTCCACCTCTCAATTACAAATATACATGCAATGCTGGCTCTCACATACATATAGCACCACACTCATATATACACCGTCACTCTCATACATACATATACCGGCACTCTCATACATACATACATACATACATACATACATACATACATACATAAACTGCTGCTCTCATACATACATACATAAACTGCTGCTCTCATACATACATACATACATACATACATATAGGGCCGGCGCCACCACTAGGCAAGCTTAGGCATTTGCCTAGGGCGGCGGCCACTGGAGGGCGGTAGTGAGCTGCAGCCGGCCAGCAGCAGCAGCAGGAAGCTACGCTACCGCAGAGGAGAGCCCGGAGGAAGAACTAGAAGAAGCTGCCTGCAGCGTCAGCAATCATCTGCAGACAGCAAGCAGCTATTTGGTAAGTAGTAAGTTATTCAGACCCCCCCACCCCCTCATCCCTGCCGCCGGCGCCCGCTCATGTACTTTCGCTGGCAGCCGCTGACAGACATGTCAGTCCCCGGTCATCCGGCCGTCGCCTACAGCAGTCAGTGGGAAACTTCAGCGGCGGGCGGCGGCTGCCCCTGCTCCCGCCGGCCAGTCAGCATCAATCCACTGCCCCCCCCCCCCCCCCCACCGCTGGACTGGACACCGGCGGGTGGAGGAGCCCCCCCACCGCTTGTAACTCTCCGGCGGGTGGAGGAGCCCCCCCCCCACCCGTCCAGGTACTCAGTGACGAGCTGCCAGCGGTGTGTGCATGGTAGCAGTACTTTTTGTTATCAGGGTTTGAGTCTTAGTCGGATAATGTGCCTTGGAGAAGGGGGGGGGGAAGGGAGGGAGGAATATGATGCCGATGCAATGAGGCTGGAGAGAGCCTGAGGTGATATTATATCACCTCAGGCTCTCTCCAGCCTCACTGCATCAGCATCATATTCTCTCCCCCCCCCCTCCCAAACTACACCAACATCATATCATATGTAGTGTGTAGTGTGTGTGTGTGTGTGTGTGTGTGTGTGGTGGGGGGGGAGGGCGGTATCCTGTAGGTTTGCCTAGGGCACCTAGATGCCTTGCACCGGCCCTGCATACATACATACACTGCTGCTCTCATACATACATACATGCATACATACATACATCCATACATACATACATACACTGCTGCTCTCATACATACATACATACATACACTGCTGCTCTCATACATACATACATAAACTGCTGCTTTCATACATACATACATACATACATACATACACTGCTGCTCTCATACATACATACATACATACACTGCTGCTCTCATACATACATACATACATACACTGCTGCTCTCATACATACATACATACATACATTGCTGCTCTCATAGATAGATACATACATACATACATAAACTGCTGCTCTCATACATACATACATAGCTGCTCTCATACATACATACATACATTGCTGCTCTCATAAATACATACATACACTGCTGCTCTCATACATACATACACGCACATCTTGGTTTTACTGCACCGTGTATGGCACAATATGGCACACCTTGGACTCTGCAAAAGTCACACTTTTTGATTTTTCTAAAAATTTGCTTCTCTAATCTATTACTTTATACAAGTTCTACTGCTTCAGAAATTTTTTAGACTCTATCTACTTGCTACATTTGGAAAAACAGCTAAGCCGTGTTTTTCATGTTGTGACAAATTGAGAAAAAAAGCCAAGATGTATGTGCTCACATATATACATACACTGCTGCTCTCATACATACAGTGGCGTAAGTTCATAAGGGGCGCCCCGGAGGCGGTTTAGATGGTGGTGCCCCCTAACCCCTACCAACCAACATTTGTTTTTTATAATATCTATATATATATATATATATATATATATATATATATATATATATATATAAATATATATATATAGTCCACACGGCCAAGCACACTGATAACCTCCAAAGCTGTCCCGGTGCTCACCACAGACCAGCAGCGGTCATATTCAGGCTCTCTATCTCACAGCGGAGAAGGCGGCACACAGTGAATAAATCATAGTGGAGTCAGGAACGTCATGCAACGTTTCGATTTTATTCTTTCAAAATCGTCATCAGGCATAAAATAAACAATCACAAGCTTACCTTATATCCCCACTTCACCGTGCACGCCACAGCACGTTTCCCGCGGCAGCCGCACCACGTCACACAGCGGGCGCCCCTGCACGTCACGCAACCATGGAGACCAGCATCAACAACCAACGCTGGTCACCCGGCAACGATCGACGCGCAGTGACGTCACATCTGCCAGACAAAGTTACGTCCCAGCGGTAAACAGTGCTGTTTAGAGTGATTAAAACAGCTGAAGGATGAGGATAGGGAAGGATATCACATTTAGAAATGACATCAATAAAAATGCAAATGGTATATATAAAGATATTCACATAAATATATACAATACAAAACATCACACAGAAACACAGAAAATAATTTCTCAAAAAATCCGTACATCAATTGCGATAAATAAGAAAGAAATTTAAATATACAAAAGTGCATCCTATCATATAAGGCTAAAGACAAGAAATATCTAAGTCAATTTATAGAAACGCATGGAAACCCAGATGGTCATTAAGACCATGGGGTACCATGGTCCTTAGACGGTGGATCCAACGGGATTCACACTGTATAAGGGCCAAAGGTCTATTACCCCCGCGCAATTTAAGAGGAATATGGTCAATTATAATATAGCGTAAATTGGCCATATTGTGGCCAGCCAGTGCAAAGTGCCTTGCCACCGGCTGGTCACTGGTGCCAGAGGCTAAGGCAGCGCGAATCGCAGTCCTATGCCCGGCCATCCGTTCTCATAGGGATCTTTCAGATTTCCCCACATAATGAAGCCCACAGGGGCAAGAAATAAGATAAACTATATAGCGGGTGGTACAGGTGACACAATGCCTGATGGAGTATCTCTTGCCAGAGAATGGTTGACAAAATGAATCCCCCACAGTCAGATTCCTGCAAGTGGTGCAATTTAAGCACCTAAAACAGCCATTCCGTCGGCCCAAGAAACCAGTACCGCCCGGAACACTGGGGATAGGGGTAATGTCCGTGCGGACCACCCAATCCCGAATGTTTCGGCCCCTGGTATAGCAGGGCATCAATTTCACATCTTTAAGGCCCAATGATCCATCTGAGGTAACCAAAGGCCAGTGTTGTTTAGAAATACGACGAATCCCATCACTGGCAGTATTATAATGGTTTACCCACGGCATTTTCTTGGTAGCTGTGTTTTCTCTAACCTTAGGTACAAGTAAAGATGCTCTAGGCAAAGATAACGCTCTCTGTTTAGCTCTAGTGAGGAGATCCAAATCGTACCCACGTACCAGAAAATTCTGGATCATGGCATCAATTTGGTTAACAGCTTCTGTGGTATCGCTACAAATCCTACATGCTCTTATAAATTGGGAGTAGGGAAGCCCGAATTTCAAAGGTTTAGGATGATGACTGGCTGCATGTAGTATGGTATTACGATCAGTATCCTTCTTGTACAATGAAGTATTGATACAGCCAGCATCCAGTCGGACCGCTACATCCAAAAAACTAACAGCATGTGGATGGATGGAAAAAGTTAATTTAAGAGGTGATGTCGACTGATTATGTCGACCAATCATGTCCACAAATGCAGTTTCACTGCCTGTCCATATTAAAAATATATCATCGATGTATCTGGCATAAAAATAAATCATGCCAGATACATCTGGATCAGAAAAAAATATTTCATCCTCAGCTATAAACATATACGCGTTGGCGTACGATGGGGCCACATTGGACCCCATCGCACAGCCAGAGCGTTGTAGGTAAAATTTACCATCATGTACAAAAAAGTTGTGGGTGAGGAGCAGCTCCAATAAATTGCACACAAAATCAATGGATGGACCCTTATACAAGGGATTATTATCAATGAGCATACGCACAGATTGGATACCAGCCAAATTCGGGATCACCGTATATAGGCTGGACACATCTATACTACACAATAAACTATTGGGTGGCACAGAGCCCAATGCTATAAGTTTGTTAATAAACGAAGTAGTATCAAGAAGATATTTACTGTGCTGTACGATACATGGCTGTAGCAAAGAATCTAAATATACTGCACTGTTCTGAAAAAGAGAATTGCAAGCAGCTATAATGGGGCGCCCAGGAGGGGCAGTGGCATGCTTATGAATCTTGGGGAGAGTGTACATCACGGGTACAACAGGCCAAGTTGGTATAAGTGCCTCTCCCAAAGACTCACAAATCACATTACCATCTACCGCCTCCTTGACCAAAGTTGTTAATAAAGATTTAAACTGCACAGTAGGGTCACCGTTCAAAGAGAGATATACATTATCATCAGACAATTGACGTTCAATCTCCTTCTTATAAGAAAGCAAATCCTGTATCACCACCCCCCCGCCTTTATCAGCGGGGCGGATGATGATATCAGGATTGCTAGACAATTTCTTTAATGCCAAAAATTCTTGGGCAGACAGATTACCTTTAATATTTTTATTATTATCATTAGAATGCAAATCAGTTTTAACAAAATTATTCACGTCATAGTTTAGCATCCTAGAAAATGATTTGATAGAAATGTTACTAGTAAGAGGATCAAACCTAGACCTAGGTAACAATTTACGCAACTGTGTCGGTATTTCATCAGTTGCAGCCACAGGAACAGTCACAGATTGGACAATGTCAGGTCTATGAAAATGTTCATGTAGCCGCAGTTGCCGGTTCAGGCGATATTTCTCAATCTGCCAGGAAAAGTCATTGAAATTAGTTGTAGGGACATAAGACAATCCTTTACTCAGGACTTTGAATTCATCAGGGGATAGTTGGTATGAGGATAAATTGAAGATCACCGCGGTCTCCTGTTCAGCGGCGGTCTTCCGGGCTTTCTTTTTTCTCGCCCGTTTCCCACCCCGTCTTGTCCTGGATTGGGGTCGCTGAGCAATTGGGTCCGGGTGCGCACCCCTAAAGGGGCAGATCGATATGGAGGTCCACTCGATTGGTCATTGTAGTCAGAGTCACTAGTGGTATAGTTATCATGGGAGCGGCCAGCTCGACCTGATCGATTAGGAAAGTGACGTTGTGCTCTCCTTCTAATGTGACCCCGTTCTCTCTCAAGGTTAACCCACTGGTAAACCACATTGCGTTCATAGTCATTAACCACCTTTTCTAATTTCTGCTGTTTAAACTGTAAAAGATCATGTTTGTATGAGGATAGTTGGTTCTTTAATTTATCATACCAGTCATTAGCAGTATCAGCAATAAGGAGTGGTTTATTAGTGGTTTCAAACTGACCAATTTTTTCTCGGGTGGCCTTCAACTCTCGCCCCGCCTCCTCAATAACAAGTAACATTAAATCATAACTACATTTATTTAAGACACCTATCCACCGTTTGCAAAAAGATAGGTTGTGGCGTCCAATCGTTGGGCAATTTTTAACCCGAAAGCCACGGGGTATATGTTTGTCTTTATAGTAGTTAGATAAAGTCACACCGTGATAATAAAAGTCTAGTTCTTTTTGTTTCAATTTCAACAACTCACGGTAAAGCAGGTCTGAAGATTTAGGGGTAGCAGCATCCAGAGGGTCTTTGAAAAGAATATCATCGGCTTCTGATTCCGAGAAGGTGACAGATATCCCTTGTGTGAGTTTTGATAAATTGATGCTTTCAAACGGAATATCCTCAGCCATTCCTCCTTCAGCCATAGTTAAAAGTCAAGAACCAACGTCTTGAGACAGGAAACAAATGAAGTCCTGGGATGATCAACAAATAACGTCAGGTGCTATCAGCCAGGTATACCGCACTCCTGAAATGGGGCAATACCAAATATAGTCCACACGGCCAAGCACACTGATAACCTCCAAAGCTGTCCCGGTGCTCACCACAGACCAGCAGCGGTCATATTCAGGCTCTCTATCTCACAGCGGAGAAGGCGGCACACGGTGAATAAATCATAGTGGAGTCAGGAACGTCATGCAACGTTTCGATTTTATTCTTTCAAAATCGTCATCAGGCATAAAATGATATTCTTTTCAAAGACCCTCTGGATGCTGCTACCCCTAAATCTTCAGATCTGCTTTACCGTGAGTTGTTGAAATTGAAACAAAAAGAACTAGACTTTTATTATCACGGTGTGACTTTATCTAACTACTATAAAGACAAACATATACCCCGTGGCTTTCGGGTTAAAAATTGCCCAACGATTGGACGCCACAACCTATCTTTTTGCAAACGGTGGATAGGTGTCTTAAATAAATGTAGTTATGATTTAATGTTACTTGTTATTGAGGAGGCGGGGCGAGAGTTGAAGGCCACCCGAGAAAAAATTGGTCAGTTTGAAACCACTAATAAACCACTCCTTATTGCTGATACTGCTAATGACTGGTATGATAAATTAAAGAACCAACTATCCTCATACAAACATGATCTTTTACAGTTTAAACAGCAGAAATTAGAAAAGGTGGTTAATGACTATGAACGCAATGTGGTTTACCAGTGGGTTAACCTTGAGAGAGAACGGGGTCACATTAGAAGGAGAGCACAACGTCACTTTCCTAATCGATCAGGTCAAGCTGGCCGCTCCCATGATAACTATACCACTAGTGACTCTGACTACAATGACCAATCGAGTGGACCTCCATATCGATCTGCCCCTTTAGGGGTGCGCACCCGGACCCAATTGCTCAGCGACCCCAATCCAGGACAAGACGGGGTGGGAAACGGGCGAGAAAAAAGAAAGCCCGGAAGACCGCCGCTGAACAGGAGACCGCGGTGATCTTCAATTTATCCTCATACCAACTATCCCCTGATGAATTCAAAGTCCTGAGTAAAGGATTGTCTTATGTCCCTACAACTAATTTCAATGACTTTTCCTGGCAGATTGAGAAATATCGCCTGAACCGGCAACTGCGGCTACATGAACATTTTCATAGACCTGACATTGTCCAATCTGTGACTGTTCCTGTGGCTGCAACTGATGAAATACCGACACAGTTGCGTAAATTGTTACCTAGGTCTAGGTTTGATCCTCTTACTAGTAACATTTCTATCAAATCATTTTCTAGGATGCTAAACTATGACGTGAATAATTTTGTTAAAACTGATTTGCATTCTAATGATAATAATAAAAATATTAAAGGTAATCTGTCTGCCCAAGAATTTTTGGCATTAAAGAAATTGTCTAGCAATCCTGATATCATCATCCGCCCCGCTGATAAAGGCGGGGGGTGGTGATACAGGATTTGCTTTCTTATAAGAAGGAGATTGAACGTCAATTGTCTGATGATAATGTATATCTCTCTTTGAACGGTGACCCTACTGTGCAGTTTAAATCTTTATTAACAACTTTGGTCAAGGAGGCGGTAGATGGTAATGTGATTTGTGAGTCTTTGGGAGAGGCACTTATACCAACTTGGCCTGTTGTACCCGTGATGTACACTCTCCCCAAGATTCATAAGCATGCCACTGCCCCTCCTGGGCGCCCCATTATAGCTGCTTGCAATTCTCTTTTTCAGAACAGTGCAGTATATTTAGATTCTTTGCTACAGCCATGTATCGTACAGCACAGTAAATATCTTCTTGATACTACTTCGTTTATTAACAAACTTATAGCATTGGGCTCTGTGCCACCCAATAGTTTATTGTGTAGTATAGATGTGTCCAGCCTATATACGGTGATCCCGAATTTGGCTGGTATCCAATCTGTGCGTATGCTCATTGATAATAATCCCTTGTATAAGGGTCCATCCATTGATTTTGTGTGCAATTTATTGGAGCTGCTCCTCACCCACAACTTTTTTGTACATGATGGTAAATTTTACCTACAATGCTCTGGCTGTGCGATGGGGTCCAATGTGGCCCCATCGTACGCCAACGCGTATATGTTTATAGCTGAGGATGAAATATTTTTTTCTGATCCAGATGTATCTGGCATGATTTATTTTTATGCCAGATACATCGATGATATATTTTTAATATGGACAGGCAGTGAAACTGCATTTGTGGACATGATTGGTCGACATAATCAGTCGACATCACCTCTTAAATTAACTTTTTCCATCCATCCACATGCTGTTAGTTTTTTGGATGTAGCGGTCCGACTGGATGCTGGCTGTATCAATACTTCATTGTACAAGAAGGATACTGATCGTAATACCATACTACATGCAGCCAGTCATCATCCTAAACCTTTGAAATTCGGGCTTCCCTACTCCCAATTTATAAGAGCATGTAGGATTTGTAGCGATACCACAGAAGCTGTTAACCAAATTGATGCCATGATCCAGAATTTTCTGGTACGTGGGTACGATTTGGATCTCCTCACTAGAGCTAAACAGAGAGCGTTATCTTTGCCTAGAGCATCTTTACTTGTACCTAAGGTTAGAGAAAACACAGCTACCAAGAAAATGCCGTGGGTAAACCATTATAATACTGCCAGTGATGGGATTCGTCGTATTTCTAAACAACACTGGCCTTTGGTTACCTCAGATGGATCATTGGGCCTTAAAGATGTGAAATTGATGCCCTGCTATACCAGGGGCCGAAACATTCGGGATTGGGTGGTCCGCACGGACATTACCCCTATCCCCAGTGTTCCGGGCGGTACTGGTTTCTTGGGCCGACGGAATGGCTGTTTTAGGTGCTTAAATTGCACCACTTGCAGGAATCTGACTGTGGGGGATTCATTTTGTCACCCATACTCTGGCAAGAGATACTCCATCAGGCATCGTGTCACCTGTACCACCCGCTATATAGTTTATCTTATTTCTTGCCCCTGTGGGCTTCATTATGTGGGGAAATCTGAAAGAACCCTATGAGAACGGATGGCCGGGCATAGGACTGCGATTCGCGCTGCCTTAGCCTCTGGCACCAGTGACCAGCCGGTGGCAAGGCACTTTGCACTGGCTGGCCACAATATGGCCAATTTACGCTATATTATAATTGACCATATTCCTCTTAAATTGCGCGGGGGTAATAGACCTTTGGCCCTTATACAGTGTGAATCCCGTTGGATCCACCGTCTAAGGACCATGGTACCCCATGGTCTTAATGACCATCTGGGTTTCCATGCGTTTCTATAAATTGACTTAGATATTTCTTGTCTTTAGACTTATATGATAGGATGCACTTTTGTATATTTAAATTTCTTTCTTATTTATTGCAATTGATGTACGGATTTTTTGAGAAATTATTTTCTGTGTTTCTGTGTGATGTTTTGTATTGTATATATTTATGTGAATATCTTTATATATACCATTTGCATTTTTATTGATGTCATTTCTAAATGTGATATCCTTCCCTATCCTCATCCTTCAGCTGTTTTAATCACTCTAAACAGCACTGTTTACCGCTGGGACGTAACTTTGTCTGGCAGATGTGACGTCACTGCGCGTCGATCGTTGCCGGGTGACCAGCGTTGGTTGTTGATGCTGGTCTCCATGGTTGCGTGACGTGCAGGGGCGCCCGCTGTGTGACGTGGTGCGGCTGCCGCGGGAAACGTGCTGTGGCGTGCACGGTGAAGTGGGGATATAAGGTAAGCTTGTGATTGTTTATTTTATGCCTGATGACGATTTTGAAAGAATAAAATCGAAACGTTGCATGACGTTCCTGACTCCACTATGATTTATTCACCGTGTGCCGCCTTCTCCGCTGTGAGATAGAGAGCCTATATATATATATATATATATAGATATATCTATATATATATAGATATATATAGATATATCTATATATATATAGATATATCTATATATATATAGATATATCTATATCTATATATATATATAGATATATCTATATAGATATACACACACACACATATATATATGTATATATACACACACACACATATGTGTATATATATATATATATATATATATATATATATATATATATGTACGTATACACATATATAAATAATGTATAGCCTAAAACAAAAGTCAGCAAGTCTTACTGTTATAAGTGGGATCCGTGCTTGAGGGATCCTTCCTGTCTTCTTCCTCCGGGCAGCCTGCGCACCAACCAATCAGGGTGCCGCAGGCTGCAGTTTCACACATCATTGGACAGCTGAGTCGTCGCTCAGCTGTCCAGACTAGCTCTGCAGCAGGCACCTGACGTGAGCTGTCAGAGTGTGCGCTACTGCAATAGGGTAGGGAGGGCAGCGGCGCGGATCAGACACAGCATCTGATCTGAGTGGCAGCTGCAGTAGTCGCGTGGTGCAGGGGGTGGGTCCGGGGTTTCTTGCTGCGGTGGCCGGGGTTAGTGCTCTCTGTGCCCCCCCTGATGGCTAACGTCCGGCGGCAAATGTCTCCATTGCCTCCGGGAGTTACGCCACTGCATACACACATACATGCATATATACACTGCTGCTCTCATATATACATACACTGCTGCTCTCATACTTACATACATACACGTCTGCTCTCATACATACATAGTTTCTCACATACATACATACATACACACACTGCTGCTCTCATACATACACTGCTGCTCTCATACATACATAGCTGCTCACATACATACATACATACATACATACATACATACATACATACACACACTGCTGCTCTCATACATACACGGCCTCTCTTATATCAAACCAATCATATATACATTGAAACACCTCCTCCAGCTCCATACATATACTGTATATAACACCACTCCCCCCCCCAACAATACAACAAAACGGGTCCATACATAGTTACAACAGCAACTACCCCCATTACAGCATTAGTGTGGCTCCATATGTAAATACAAAAATATACCCCCCCCCTCCGCAGTCTAACTGACACCACCTTCCCCGGGTGGTGACTTCATTCAGCGTTCAGCCACTACTCCAGGGCGGGCCACCTCAGTGTGCAAGATAGGGACGTGTCCTTACCGATGGGCTGGCAGCCTGCTCCCTGCTCATGGCACTGCTGCTGCTGGATCTGCCGACAGGTCACTGATCCAGCCTCCATAATCCCGCTGGTCTGCTTGTGCTCAGCGGTGCTGCTGCAGGTGTGGGGGCGGCAGTGGCTGTGTGCGGGCAGCAGTGGCTGTGTCGGGCAGGAAAGCAGCCGCTGAGCCCCTCTCATTTGTTGATGCTCTGCCTGCCCCTGCATCTAACACATCCCTGCTACCGACAGCTCTCCTGCACTGGCCGCGGCTTCCAGAACACGGCCGCGGCTACAGGAAAATGGCCGCCGGCCCCCAGCACTGAGGACATGTGTTCTGGAAGCCGCGGCCAGAGGAGGAGGTGGACAATGCAGCGCGGCCCATAGCCAGTAACTAGGTAAGCGGCCCTGCCCCCCGGCCCAGCCCTCCCCTGCCGAAGGGAAATTCTGGAGCAAGGGCACATCAGGTGGGAGAAGCTGTACGGTGGGGCACAGATCAGAGCAGTCATCACGCGGATCTGCTGGGGATTGTCCTGCGCTCTTGACCTGATTCCGACTCCTGCCACTGTGAGTGTCATCCTCTCCTTTGTCATTGGAAAGAAGCAGTTACTGGCAGCCTGCCAGTAAGTGCTACTCCCTAAAGGCTAAGGAGAGGATGACACTCACAGTAGAATGACTTCTGCAGAGCATTCCTCCCTAAGACATCTGCTGAGGGAGGCAAACAATATATATCTGTGTGTTCCCACTGGTACTAAGCACTCACTTTCATGGCTTATTAGAAGGTGTGTTCCATAATGTGTAATGGGCATATTGAATTGTGTAATATTCTGTAATGGGCATTACGGTTTATTCCATAATGTGTAATGGGCATTATGTGTGTCCCATAATGTGTAATGGGTAATGCCTCCTTTTTATGGTGCCACACCTCCTTTCCACAAGGCCATGCCCCCTTTTTTCTTTGCCGTGCAAGAGCCCCGCCTCCTTCCGGTGGGCCTGTGTGCTCAAAATGCCAGGGCCGATTTCTGGTCCCAGTCCGGCCCTGCTCACAGTAAGTACAGTACAGTAAACTGCTCTTTTCACAAAAAAGGAGGTTGGCGTGAATGCAAAGGAAGGGCCAATACAACATTCAGCCAGTGTATGCACATGGAGACACACGGAAAGCTTTATAGGAAAGCAGGATTCTTTCTTGTGTGTGTGTGCCTAATTATACTAAATATAACTTACCTAAATGTGTTAATAAAATACATATATATAAACACAGAGATATCCCCCTATGAATCAAACTCAGGCCTCCAACATACAGAGCAGAGCATATATCCACTAGCCTAAAACACCTGGTAATAGTGACCAGTGCTCCTTAGTACTGTACATGTAAAGAGTGTTCCCATTCACATGCAGCCAAAACACCTCAACTGCTTTTTTTCACTAAGAAGCATGTTGAACAGCAGTGCCCTTACACATGTGGATACTACTGTAAACTGTTGCTACTCTATCTACATAGTCGTAGGCTCCTATGAAGCCCTGGCTGACACCTGGTAGCCATTTTGTAAACCCACTCTGTGCTTCAGTCAGTCCTGCTCATACTGTACAGTATGTCACTCCTGCTGTAGCGTACGATATATTTGTGGATCCTATACCGATGCTATAGGTACTGTACTGTAGCTTCATACTGTACAGTACAGTAGGTTCATGCCATATCCTACCCAACTTGCCATAGGCAGGCTAGATGTGTGTGGCTCCAACTGTAGACATTTTCTTTCACCTATTCCAGATCCACAATTTAGGCCTTGCACAAGTAATTAGAAGCCTCCTAGTTCCATTCATGCAAGCAGTGTCAGATTTTACCTAGGGGCTACAGAGGTGACCCCCCCCCTCCAACAAACATACACACACGACACACACACCATCACTCCTATAGTGATATATACATTCTCTAATAACCACATTATGGGAAGGCTGTCCCAGGGTGAGGTGTTTTCTCTCCCTGGAACTGCTACTCGAAACTGCAATTATCAGAAAGTGCTTGCAATGGTAAGCCACTCCCCTTCTACAACAGCATCTGATCTGGATATTAGAGGCTGTAGCCCAGGGGTCTTCAACCTTTAAGACAACGTGGGCCACCTAAAAAAATCCAGTGAAGCCCGAGGGCCACTAAACACTACTGCGGTAACTCTATTTCGGACAGCCCCATAGAATCACAGCTCCCCTATAACATCAGCACAGTCCTTCATAGATAGTTGGCACAGCCGCCCATACTCAGCACAAACCCCCCCCCCCCACACACACACACACACACACACCCCAATAGTCATCAGCAGCCAATTTGGGATCCAGTGCAAACAGTGAAATATGTGGCCCCCCATATATAATTTGATATTGAATAAATTGCTCGCGCCATAGGCGCGCTCCCAAAAAGGGGTGTGGTCTAATTATAAGGGCGTGGTCTAATTTTAAAGAGTGTGAACTAGCAGGAAAACAATTACCTGACACCTCTTTTGCAACCTGCATGACCAGACATTGGTTACCGCAGGAATGGTCTTTGTCCTCACACGCTTAAGTTGACTGAAGGCTGCACAGTGACATATAAGCATTAAGGCCCAACACAGTGAACTAGTATGCCTCACAGATCAAGCCCAAACAATGAAAGGCTACTTAAATCAATATAAACTGTTACACATTGTGCATAACACCATAGTGTCCATTAGACATTATGCCACACACCGTAATACCTGTTGTACATTATGTCATACACCGTAATGCCCATTACACATTATGCCGCACACCGTGATGCCCATTACACATTAATCCACACAAAATTATGCCCATTGCACATTATGCCCCACACTGATGCCCATTATGTCACAGACCATAATGCCAGCAGTACTCCTGCTTTTACATATGATGCCCCAGAAGTGCCCCTCACCCAATGCCCCAGCAGTGCCCCCACACAGTGCCCCAGCAGTGCCCCTCACACACAATGCCCCAGCAGTGCCCCTCACACACAATGCCCCAGCAGTGCCCCTCACACACAATGCCCCAGCAGTGCCCCTCACACACAATGCCCCCAGTAATGCCCCACACACAATGCCCCCAGTAATGCCTGCAGCTTTGCCAGGTCCCCTGCTCCAGCCAGCTGTACCTCCTCATCCTGCAGCTTTGCCGGGTCACCATCCATGCCTCCTCCTGCAGTTTCGCCGGGTCCCCTCTGCCAGCTGTGCCTCCTCCTCCTGCAGTTCCTGCGCCAGGTCCCCTGCTCCCGCCAGCTGCGTCGCCTCCTCCCGCAGCTTCGCCGGGTCCCAACTCCCCAGCTCCCACCAGACGTGCCTCCTCCTCCCTCAGCCGCGCTGGATCCACTCCTCTGCCCTGCCTGCAGCCAATGAAAAATCGGGTAGGCGGCACCCGGGGTGACTCCATTACCCTGCCTCCCTCGGCAGCGTTTTCTTTTACTTAAAAAAAAAAAATCCTGTGCATGGCTGGCCGGTGGGCAGAGGGCCACTGAGATCAGCTCCGTGGGCCACTCGTGGCCCGCGGGCCATGGGTTGAAGACCCCTGCTGTAGCCAATGCAGACCATAGAAGCCTGCTTGTTGATTTGTGTGCATGTGTGTGCAGGAAATAAATGTAGGAGCCACCACTAATAACAAGTGAGCATCCAAAATGACTGCAAGAGCTGATCACCATGTTTCATATAGTATATATGGAAATTCCAAAATTGGGCCTAGCTTTAAACATTACTAAGAGATACATTTACTAAAGCTTCTAAAAAATAAAACAGGGGATGTTGCCCATAGCATCCAATCAGATTATGTCTATCATTTCTCTATTGCATCCTAGAAAATGATAGAATCTGATTGGCTGGGTGTTTATCTCTCTTTATCACCCTTGCATTTATCTCTTGTTAAGGCTTAATACATCTGCCCCATATGTTTCAGAATTGAGTTTGATGCATAGGGGGATAAATCCCCCTATGCATCGAACTTGATACTCAAATATATACATATATATGTTTTTTATTATTAACACATTTAGGCAAGGGTACTATTTACCTAGAAGGGCGCCCGCAATTGGAATCGCGGGCGTCGGAGGTAAAAAATCCCGGGCATCGCGGGTAAATCGCGGGTACATAAAAAACGGGTGCCCGAGATGACCGCAATTTTCCCATAGGGAACAATGTTAAAAAGGATGATTGACCGCGATTTTACTGTAAAATGCCTCAATGCCCGCGATTTTCCCATAGGAAACAATGTTAAATGGGCTACAGAGCCCAAATATGCACAATTAACCCTTAAATGTCCCCCCACATTTTTAACGCCACCCCACGATCCACGCCAACCCGAAGCGTGGCGAGCGCAGCGAGCCCGCGAGGGGCGGCAGTACGCGTCCTCCGACCTTTTCATGCCCTACTATCCACGTCGGCGTGGAGTTGAGAATAGAATAGTGTGGCGAGCGCAGCGAGCCACCGAGGCCCGAAGCGTGGCGAGCGGACCCGGATACCTTCACAGGTAAATGCGTCCCTTCGCGGACTTCACAGGTGTCCGCGTCGCCACGGACACCTGTGAAGCCTGCGAGGGGACGCGTATAACTGTGAAGGTATCCGCGTCCCCTCGCAGGGCTCGCTGCGCTCGCCACGCTTCGGGCCTCGGTGGCTCGCTGCGCTCGCCACACTATTCTATTCTCAACTCCACGCCGACGTGGATAGTAGGGCATGAAAAGGTCGGAGGACGCGTACCGCCGCCCCTCGCGGGCTCGCTGCGCTCGCCACGCTTCGGGTTGTCGTGGATCGTGGGGTGGCGTTAAAAATTTGGGGGCATTTAAGGGTTAATTTTGCCTATTTGGGCTCTGTAGCCCATTTAACATTGATTCCTATGGCCAAATTGCGGCCATTGAAGCATTGAATGTAAAATCGCGGTCAGCACTAAATTTAACATTGAACCCTATGGGAAATCGCGGTGATCGCGTGCATCGCGTTGCGGCCGTTAATGTACTGCCCGCGATGCCCGCGATCACCGCGATGGGCGCCCTTCTAGGTAAAGAGTACCTAGGCAAGTTATATATATAATATAACTAGGCACACACAAAGAATCCTGCTTTCCTATAAAGCTTTCCGTTTGACTCGGTGAACAGCAAATGGCCAACAACATACTATTTAATCTGCTGATCAGTACTCATGCTTTCCAGTTATGGAAACAGCTGTTTGTGTGTGTGTGTGTGTGTGTGTGTGTGTGTGTGTACACTTCTATTAGATGCAAATTGTTAAAATGTACTGTATGAATGGTGATAGCAGCCAGTGCTCATGAATCCACATTATGTACAGAATGCTCCCATGCAGACAATCCAGGGTTTTGTGTTCACAATTTTCAGCATCGGCTACGGGAACTGCAGGCCTCAGTTATTATTTGCCTAGGTGACTGGTACTTTACACGGCCCATTTCCCTGAGCTTGTATTTTACAGTACAGTTGGAGCCGCAGCGATGTTGCATGTAAGCACGTCCCATTTTTGGCGAATGGTGGTTGGTAGAGCATTAGTCATCCAGCGGTGGTGATATTTATTGCAAGGATAGTGTATGGCATGCATCCATGCACTACAAAAGTAGTGCTCCAAAACCATCGTCATGGCATGCTGGTGGAAACTGTGAGAGCGGCTCCATCTGTAGGTCAACACTAATGACTAATGGTTGACAATGTCTAGGTAGACACTGAAAAAGGGTCGACGTACCTTAGGTCGACACTGCCAAAGGTCAACACAAGCTTAAGGTCGACATAGGCAATGTTGACAATTAATAGGTTGACATGAGTTTTTCATGATTTTGTGGTGTCTATGTAATTAGGGTGGCCAATCCCTGGATCGGCGGGATCCCGGGATTTGGCCCCCAAAAGGCCGGGATTTTGGGATTAGACTGTGCATGCGCAGTCTAATGCCAGGCAGCATCTGAGCACCCGCTCAGACACTGCCCGGCTTCTCCTGGCACACGGCAGAGCAGAACTGCACAGGGTGACCTCTCAGCATGACAAGATCAGAGGTCACGCTGCGCAGGCAGGTCACACCCGGCAGTATGAAGCCGCGCCGCTCGCCCGCCCAACTAGCCAGCGTGCCAGCCAGCAGCAGCATGAACCACCCCTCCCCCAACCCAGCTCCTGGCTCCTGAAGCTGACCGCCAATGCACCCATCTACCCATCCGGCAACCCATCCATCCACCCAACAACACAGCTGCACCTGCATGTGAGTAAATGCGGGGCAGTCAAGGCCTTTTTCCATTAGGAAAGCCAATCCCGGGATCCCAGGAATCACGGGATTGAGCATTTTTCAATCCCGAATCCCGGGATTGAAAAAATGCCCCGGGATTGGCCTACCTACAGTATATGTAATGAACATGGACACCGTTTATATATATATATATCTCTGTAATACTTTCTTTTCTTTTCATTAAAAAAACACGGCAGCTTCCCTGGTCTGATACAGCACACATGAGGGCACCCCTGTACTGATACGGGACACATGGGGGCACCCATGGAAGTATACAGCACACATGCGGGCACCTCTGGACTGATACAAGACACATGTGGGCACCCCTGGATTGATATAAAACACATGCGAGCACCCCTGTGCTGATATGGGACACAAGCGGGCACCCCTGGTCTGATACGGGACACATGGGGGCACCCATGTAATTATACGGAACACATGGGGGCACCCATGTAATTATATGGCACACATGCGGGCACCCCTGCACTAATACGGGACACTGGGCAGCACAACTGGACTCAGTGGCGTAACTAGGATTCCCCCCCCCACACTGTTATGGGAGGCGCAGCCCCCACCCCTCCCCCTAGCCCCTCCAGCACAGTTAAACACCCAATAGCCCCCCCAGCCCCTCCCCCTCACAAAATGGCTGCCCCCTAATAGCAGACAGTTTTTAAGGATGCTAGAGGAGGCCGCCGCCTCCTCTAGCATCCCTACAAAATACTGTCTGCTATACGGGGGCAACCATTTTGTGAGGGGCAGTTTTCAATAGCACTGTACGACAGGAGGAGACGGTCCGGAGCCTGGAGGAGATCTACGCTGCGAGAATGCGGCGGCATGCGGAGGGGTAAGGGGGGTGAATAACTCTACGAGGGCGGGCGTATAGGAGTGCTAGGGCGAGGGGGGGGGGTGCGCTGTCTAGCAACACGTCCCGGTCAGCTCAGCCACACACAAAGGTTAGTATCATAGCCCCGCAGCGTAGACCGGCAGCCACAGTTTCTGAGCGTCACCCCGCCATGGCGGGGGCTGCGGAGCTATAGTTACGCCACTGACTGGACTGATATGGCACACAACACCCCTTGCAGGTAAAAAAAAACACCTTCTTTATTTGAATAAAAAAATGGGGGAAGCTCCCCATGACTGATATGGGACAGTGGACAGCACAGCCGGACTGAAACGGGAGACTGGGCAGCACAGCTGGACTGATATGGGACACTGGGCAGCACATCTGGACTGATATTGGGTAGCCCTGCAGAAAAAAAAAATTCCCAGAGAGCCCCCCACAGCAGTCCCATATAGCAGCCCCCCTTACTAGTGCCACAGAATAGTACCCTTAGTAGTTCCCCCTTAGTTTATTCCACAGTAGTTCCCCCTTAGTAGTTGTTACCAAGCCCTCAGTAGTTCCCCCTTAGTAGTTGTACCTGGCTGCTCAGTAGTTCACTAAATAGTTGGACCCTGGCCATTCAGTAGTCCCCCCTCTAGTTTGTCCCCCCTCCAGCAGCCCCTATAGCCTGTTTAGATCCACCTTTAGTTCCCCCTTTAGTGACACCCCCCACCCCCCTGCAGCCCCCATATGAGTCCTCCCCCTCTGCAGACAGCACAGACACATCCGAGCTGTCTGACATTTACTTGCCGAATGAAGATGGCACCGGAGCCAGGACTTAAATAGAGAACCGGTCTACCTATTGTTTGAGCAAGTATTCTAAATGAGAAAGTACTTGGTATTGTCTTCTCTACTTTGCTATTTTGGGATATTAAATTGAATCTATTATATGGAATGCTTGTTTTTTATTTTTATTTTTTTCGTTTTAAATATCATGTTTTGAATTCAAAACATACTGTATCATTCTGATTTTTCCCATGCTGCCCTGTTAAGGTGCCCATACACTATGCGATTTTGGGCCAATTTCACCCGATTTCGGCACTTTGGGACAATAAATTGGGTAAAGTCGGGCCAAAATCGCATGTGTCTGAAATCTGATCGTCCCATGCGCAGCGGACCGGATCAGGAGATTGGACGGGCTGCACATGAGATCATGTCCGACCTGGGGTGCTGGTGCTGCAGTGGGGTGGTGAGGAGCAGCTGGCAGCGGGTGCTGATGCTGCAGGGGGCATTGAGGATCAGTGAGGTGGGTGGCCAATGCTGAGAACTAGTGGTTGTTCAGCAGTATGGGTGTCGGCAGGTATTAGAATTTTAAAATAACCTGTCAAGTGACTAGCCAGCCTCTGATTGACTGAGAGCTCTCTCAGCGGCCGCTTAGAAGGGAGGCCGCTGATTGACCTCGGGCAGCCCTTCCACTATAAAATGTAACAGGCTACAAATAGATAGGCCTAAATAATGTTTATAATGATAATAATAATAATGAGGATTGCTCCAAATGACTGTACATTTTAAAAGCGTCCAAGATGCATTATTTTATCCATTGGTGCATAACTGTGAAGTTTATGCAGTAATGCAAGTAGAAAAAATGTCTTAGTGGTATTGTGCCACGTGCCATATAATGGACGTGGGCAGTGTGTGGTCAGGGGTGTGGTCATATGACAAGAGGAGTGGCTACATGACAAAAAGGGCATAATCAAATTTACAACCCCATAACCTGTTAATTATTTAAACCCCCCTAAATTTTGTTGAAATCCCAATAACTTAATTATATATTATGTCATGTACATCATTGTTTTGACATTTATAACTACAGTATGTCTTTTACCTACCTTATGATGTTTTATGACTGTTTTTATCTGTGAATTTGTACTTTCTGTTACCTGTAATTTTTGCACTTATGCTCTGTAATTCTGATGTATCTTTGTGTTTTCCCCATGTACTGTATAATGCTGCAGACTCTTTATGGTGCTACTGTATACAGTATAATAACAGATACAGTAATAATAATTATTCTGATGGGAGACTGAAATATTTGCATAAAGACTCAATATTATGTTATGCCCAAGGCCCATAAAGCATTCAATTCAGCACTGTCTTGGTGGTTACACAAATGTACTCAACATATATAGCTCAGTAATGTGCTCTTTTAAAATACATAATTTAGTCAGTACCTTGTGGGCAAATGTTAATATTGTAGACTTAACACAAATTCCTAAGTATTACCTAATTATCACTTGCGAATTCTTCTTTTGTAGATATTTAATTGTTTTTTTTTCTTTAGTTGAAATCGACACATGTACCTTTTTAATGCTACATTTGAGGTTTTGATTGCATTTCATTATTGACTTTATTCCACTACTACAGATGTAGCAGGCTACATCTTAGCCCGGCGCCCACCAGATCCCTTTCACTGGCGAGCACCGGCGATAGGGACTGGGACGCGCGTGCATGTCAAGCGCACGCGCGTTCCAGTATCACTGTGGCTGGGCAGCATCTCCCTGCCTGTCTCTGCTTCAGGGAGATGCTGCCCAGTTTGGGGGGGGGGGTTCGGGCGGCGAGGGGGATCAACAGTAACGGCGGGGGAGGCGGTGGGTACCCCCGGCAGGCTCCGTAGCCACGGGTGCGCGAGCTAAAATTATGGCTTATTTAATAAAATAGTATTCAAAATATACAATAATATACAATAGGAAATACACACATACAATATAAAATACTAGGACAAAAGTATTATTTATAATAATCACCGGACTGTTCTAACAGAACACTTATGAATATGCTGTAGATACATTTTCTTAAAATCAATACAGGCACAAACAATTTAAGAACAGAGGTCAATAAGATGGACATGGGAGCAAATAATTAAGTCTGAAATTATGCAAATGGTTTGTTAATGAATTAACTTTTTCTGTTAGTTGTATAACCCCCTCTCCCTGCACGCTGGCTCTCCCCCCCACCCCGATCAGCAGCTCCAGCCAGGGCCATGACACACTGCCCCCCCCCCCCCCCCTACAGCCTAACGCTCCATCCAGCTGTGTGATGTTGAGCCGTTCTGGTGCTGTGGTTCTCCTACAGAAAGTTGGCACCGCAAATGGCTGCCTAGGATCTGTGCACTCAGCCATATGTAAACCTGTGTCCCCTGTGTGATAACTGTACTGTCTCTGCTTTAACTGTGATGTCTTTGCTCATACTGTTACCTACCTGGCTGCTGCAATAATTTGATTAGGGTCATTCGAGTAGTTTATGTTGTCATTATGATTTAAAAAGAGTAAACACAGTTGTTTGACAATAAATGGCTTCATCCAACCACTAACCATGAGTGAAAGAAAAGTTTGAGTTTGAGTTATCATTCACATTCTCTGACAAGTGGAAAGAAAATCACAAATTCTGTTAGGGTAGGTAAACTTATGAGCACAAATATATCCAGAGAGTCCATGCTCAATGTCAATCTCAGAATCAGGGGGATGCTCCAAAAAATGACTGAACATCAGAATAAATCGTTGGTAGAATGGGCACACACCAAGGACAAGGTATAAAATTAAATTTGTATAATGCAAATTCATGATCATACCATCTGACGTATCGTGACGTTTCGGTCTTAAAAAGACCATCATCAGGAAAATATACAGCATAGTGTCAGACAAGCAACCAGGCATCCATCCTCCAGAGAGGATATACCTGTATCTCACCGGGCCAGCTTATGTACCTTGTCACAGGAAGTGATGTTACCACTTACAGTGATTCCACCCTGGACAGCAGAAGTTATATTAATATACACACTATCTATTCAAGATTAAAGAGAATCAAAGTCACTTAAGTTTATCTAGCTGAAATCACACTCCTAGACGCAAAAGTAAGCAGTTTAAACAGCAAAAACGCCTTAGCCGCCAGACCGGAAATGCGTCCTGTACTTCAACCGGTCCGGCGGAATTGGCTCATGCAACCACCCACCGCCGGGCCGGAAGTCTGCACAAAAGCGCATCTAATGTAATGAAAGATTCCACCTCCATTGTCCCATATGTGAAGACCCTCTCATATTAACCATATAGATGTTATAAATACAATCAGCATGCCTCTGGACCGGAAACGCATAATGAGTTTAACCAGTGACCGCAACCATAATGGAATAGTGTCATCTGACAGTGATTTATTCAATAATCTATATTGTGATTAATGTGGTGATTAAGGTGTTGGTGTAAATCAACCTTGGGCGTGCATCCGAATTGGGAGGTCTCTTATCATCTTTGCCAAATCTTGACCATGCCTTGGTGAGGTACCGTGTGAGTGTAGCATCCGAGTAACCATGTTCTTTAAATCTAGAGTGCATTGCTTTGAGTTGATCATCCGTGGTCATGAACAATGTATTATTCCGTAGGACTCTCTGAAATTGGGACACAGGTAAGTTCTTCTTAAGATTTTGGGGGATGATGACTCATAGCATGTAGGAGGGAATTCCTATCCGTGTCCTTACGATAAAGTCTTGTTCCCAAACCACCTCCATCATGATAGAACGTGACAACCAAGAAATTAATCTCAAAACAACTAAACTCAAATGTGAATAAATATTAAAACTATAAAAATTTACTAAAACTTCTAAAAATACCAAAAACATTAGATCATAAGTTTTCCTAGTATCTGGAAATTTTTGTGTATATACATTTATCTATATAATTTTTTTGTATATATTTTTCTGTAGATTTTGTATTTTCTGTACATTTTCTTTTGTTAATTACTGTGATGTTTTGTGCATTGCCAATATTTGTGACGCCATCTGGGCTGGCTTGTGATATTTTCCGCATTTGACCGCTTTTTTGTTGATAAATTATGTATCTAATAGTCACATTAATCACACTATAAATTATTGAATAAATCACTGTGAGATGACACTATTCCATTATGGCTGCAGTCACCGGTGGAACGCATGATGCGTTTCTGGTCCAGCTTCATGCTGATTGTATTTGTAACATCTATATGGTTAATATGGGAGGGTCCTGACAGATGGGACACTGGAGATGTGCTTTTGAGCAGACTTCCGGGCCAGCGGTGGGTGTAACGCATGAGCCACTTCCGCCAGACCGGGTGAAGCGCATGACGCACTTCTGGTCTGGCGGCTGTGGCATTTTTGCTGTTTAAACGGATTCAGAATCCCGACGCTGGAATCCCGATCGCCGAAATCCCGACAAGGGGGGGCGTGGATCGCCCCCCCTCCCCCCCCCCCCCTGCGTGCTTGCTGCTTTCGCCACGCTATGCTCGGCACACTAATTTGTCTGGATTAAGGCGATCGGGATTCCAGCGTCGGGATTCTGAACGCCGGGATCACGACTGCCGGGATTTACAATGCATCCCGTTTAAATTGCTTACTTTTGCATCTAGGGGTGTGATTGCAGCTAGAAAAACATATCTAGTGAGTGATTCTCTTTAATCTTCAATGCATAGTGTGTATATTATTATAACTTTTGCTGTCCAGGGTGACATCACTTCCTGTGACAAGGTACATAAACCGGCCCGGTGAGGCGTACTGCCTCACCGGGCCGGTTTATGTACCTTGTATATCCTCTCTGGTGGATGGATACCTGGTTGCTTGTCTGACACTAAGTTGTATATTTTCATGATGATGGTCTTTTTAACACCAAAACATCACGTTACATTGGATGGTATGATCGTGAATTTGCATTAAACTAATTTAATTTGATACCTTGTCCTTGGTGAGTGCCCATTCTACCAACCTTTGTTCTCAGGGTGTCGGGTGGGGGGGGGGGGGGCGGTTACAGCAGTGGGACACTTCCTGTCCCAGTTGGCGTTGTGGCATGTTCCTTTGACCCGCAGGTGCACAGAATCAAGTTAGTGATTGCTATGGGGGCGGGATCTGTAAGGGTATATATATTGTAGTTCATGTACTGTTTGTTTGTTATGTATGCTGTCTGTCTCTGAAGATGGGGGGTAACCCCGAAATGGTTGGATTAATTGGACCCATATTCTTGCAGCCTGTTGAGTGCTTCCTCTTTCCTATTCTCCTGCATTTGGTGGTTAATTTGGACCTACCTTAGGAAGGCACCCCAGCTATTGTCTTTTCATACAAGTAAGCACTTTTGAGTGATTCTGAGTGCCAGATTTCCTGCATGTTATATATATTGAGCTTTGGTCCTGACGAAGGGGTAACACCAGAAACAGCGTTAACCACCTCACATTAAATATCTTTCATGCAAGTCCCGGAGTGACGCCTGTTTGTTTGCATTATATACTTGGTGGATCTCCCATCTAGGAAGGCACCCGGGCAGCTAATAACAGGAGTGCAAGGAGTGCCGGACAACCTTGTGACACATATATATATATATATATAGATATATATATATCTATATATATATAGATATCTATATATATATAGATATATATATATATATATATATATAGATATTTATATATATATATATATATATATATATATATATACAAAGAATTGTAGATAACGGCACACTTCTGATTTTAGTAGGTTTGCAGGTGCTGGAGCATATACAATAATATATTCCACAGGATCCAATCCACTCACGGCATAGGACACAAGAACCAGCACACCACCATTTAGAATGCAAAAAAACTTTTAGTGTTTCATCTTCAGAGCCTTAAAACATCATTAAAGTTCACAAGGAGTAGGGTACTTATCGATATCCTAGAGGGGCTGAATGATGACAACAGCTTAACCCCCGTGGCCCTTATCGCCCTGTTATACTCCCAACACATAACTCATGGGTAGTGACACACAATGCAGCTCTGTGTACTTCTTGCATGACCAAGCGGGATGGCCGCATGTTCATGAGACGGCGCCAACCCGGAAGTAGCCGCTGGAGGAGGACACGGACAGGGCGCACAGGGGGCGGGTAAGTTACCTATGAATGTCATTCTGTTTGTAATTGTTTTTGTGCTTCCCTGAACTGACGACTGGGCCCCCGAGTTCCGAAACGTTTTCTTTTGGGCACATGGAATAAAACTTCCACTTCTTCACCAGCACGTCAGTCTCCGAGTGCCGCTTATTTCTACCCTGCACATATTCAGAGGATTCATTCCCTCTAGTCTGAGGGCACCGGAGCAAGGATTCCCTGGCTTACTGTCTCCAAGACCTGAGTGCCGGTCATATTGGACTATATATATATATATATATATATATATATATATATATATATATATATATATATATAAAAGGCTAACTACTTCTTACCTGTGTGGGCAGTATTCAATGGGTCAAGGGGGTTAAATGGCAGGGATCACCGGAAAAAAAGTGACCGTCATCATTTAACCGCCACGCCGGCCGCTCACAGTATTCAATGTTCCGAGGGAACCCCCGCTGTCGGAGGACAGCGAGTATTCCTCCAAACAGCGAGGCTCACAGCTAATGCAGGTAGCCCACTGAATTTATCCGCAAGCCTGGCTGTTCTAGTGGCCGCTCACCCCGTTTCTACATCGCTGTAAAAACCCAGCAGGTGGAAACAGAGTGTGCAGGGGGGTCACTTGAATGAATGACTGTCAGCACAGCTTGCTGTCACAGCTCGCAAAAAGCATTAAATATACCCCTATGAGGTGAAGTGCTGTCAGTGAGCACTAGAGGTCACTTTGTATTCTAAAAGATGTGAAAGCAATTTTAGCTGGAACACTTGTTTGTCTCAAACTTTCTGGACATGGAGAGAATGAGCTGTGAAGACAGAGATTGGAGGTAGGAGCAGATTAGGACTGGGGGTGGAGAGTTTGTTGGCTCTTGGAGTGATTTCAATAGGAGTTACTGTAGGTGAACCTGGATGATTATTGTAAGTCAGAAGCCACCAAAATAATCTTTTCCCACATCATATTCTTGCGAGATCCGAACTCGATGTAAGTCCCCAGCTCCTGCCGCCATCTTCACTCCAGCATTGGGGAGGGTGTAGGCAGCTGTGTCGGAAGCTGAAGATGACGTGGGGTGGTGATCCAAAACATATTTCACAAAACACTAAAAGTGGTCTGTGCACATCCCTAGTTAGCAATAGTATCCCAAATTTAGGTAATATAAATCAGTTTGGCCCTTAAAAATATAGGGTTTGTTAAACTTTAGACATAAAGAGATACAGTAGAATACTGCTTCTCTTTTTTAGGACGAGATGTACTAAGCTTTATAAAGTGATAAAAAGTGATAAACCTCCAGCCAATCAGCTTCTACCTGCCTTTTCTTAAACGCAGCCTGTAGCATGGCAGTTATGAGCTGATTGGCTGGTTGTTTCTCACTCTACATTTTTATCACTTTTCAAGCTTAGTACATCTGGCCCTTAGTATGAATCCAGAGAAAAACTATAATAGTATGAATCAGTTAGTTGTACCCAGTACATCTAGATTTTATTTCAAAATATAACATACTATTCAAATGTTTTAATTATCAACAAGGCATATACTGTATGGTCTAATACAAGGGCCTTTATTCTGGTTGATATGTTCGCTTACACATTCGCACACCTCCGAGCGAATGAACCGCACATGCACACGGAGAGCAAAGGCACGCCTATAATGGCCAACAAAGCAGTTAATTCGGAATCTCACACAAACAGGAGTGCAGGGCCGGTGCTAGGGTGTTCGGCGCCCTCCTGCAAACTATAAATTTGCGCCCTCTCATACTTCACAAAGGGACAGTGCATGGCCACACAATAGTACCCCATTCCAAATGACACCATACGGTAGCATAATCTTATTCACATTACACAGCACCAGTGCTGTAACTAGTCATTATGGTGCCCTTTGGCAATTGGTGACTGCCCCACCACTACTGTGAAAACTGGTAGAGTGCTCACCTAAGGCGCGCGGCAAAAATGTAGGAGTGTGGCTTTATGGGGAAGGGGCGTGGCCATATAAAATTACCAATAACACCGTAATGCCCATAACACATAATGCTACACACGGTAATGCCTATTACACATTATTCAACCCACAGTAATTCCCATTATATATTATGCTATACATCATGATGCCCCTAACACAGTATGCAGCACACCATAATGCCCATTACACATTAATGCCATACATCATGATGCCCCTTACACAATATGTTGCACACCATAATGACCATATGCCATTATGACACACATTATTCTACACCAGGGCTGGGCAACACCGGCCCTCCAGATGTTGATGAACTACACATCCCAGCATGCCTTGCATCAGTTTCAGCATGGCCACATAGCAAAACTAATGCAAAGCATCCTGGGATGTGTAGTTCATCAACATCTGGAGGGCCGGTGTTGCCCAGCCCTGTTCTACACATAATGCCCTGAGTACTTCTGCATATACCCACAGTAGTAGTGCGGCTTATGCATAACAACCCACTTACCAACAGTAGTAGCGCTGCTTATACAGTATATACTGTATACTGTACAGTATATATATATTTATACATATATATATATATATATATATATATATATATATATATAACAACTCCAATGAAAGAAGGCACTCAGGAAACAGCGATATAAGATGACACAAGAAACGTGTATTGTTGAGCTTTCAGGGTTTGACCCCCTTCCTCAGAAGCCAGCAACATCCGATTTTTTGAAAAAATATCAAAAGGATTTTAATGGCATATTAAAGTGCAAAAAAGACAGACATGCCCAGGAAGAAGGTGCATCATTCATGCACCGAAACAGCTGTCGGTATGACTACACTTGAGGATGCTGTGATGGTTTAATATTGACCTTGAAATGCTGCTAAGTATTCCATCCCATCCTTGCACAGTTTTTATGTCTGTCTTTTTTGCACTTTAATATGCCATTAAAATCCTTTTGATATTTTTTCAAAAAATCGGATGTTGCTGGCTTCCTAATACTGTATGTATTGTACCATTTATGAGCCTGGCACTCCGTCTATTACACCTACTGGGGTGTGCAAGCTGGTCTCAAGATCCATATATATATATATATATATATATATATATATATATATATATATAAATATATATATAAAACGCCCACAGTTACATACAGTTACACATACATAACTGCTGATCTATGTGGACTGCCTGCTAAATATTTTTTGTTATTATTAATGATTTCACGCTTAGATCAGTCTAACTGGGTTCTACAGTGCAATGTTAGAGCTACACCCCAGGAAGTCTATGGCAGTGTGACATACTCTATTATATATCCCCAGGCAACCCCATCCATGCCTGGAGCAGCTCCTACCTGAGACGCTGGCGGCCAGCAGTCACTGCAGCCTGGGGTCTCCTTCTCCTCCTACCTCTTAGGTCTGACCTCCAGTACCCGCTGATCCTTCCTAAGTCTCACCCTCGGCCCCCCACAGCTCCCCTTCCCCCCTGCCTGCCCAGCTTCTCCTTCCTTCCTGAGTGCGGAGTCCGAGTTCCCAGAAGCTCAGCCTATTCACTCGTCACCCGCCGCGCACGCCGCAGGGTGTGCTCAGTCTCGTGTACACCACCTCCTTGCACAGAGTGGCAGTCACTGCAGCTCGGCACCTCTCCAGCTCGGCGCCTCCCTGCACTGCAGGAGCTGCTGAGTGGCTAGCGCCGGCCCTGGCTACCGGGTTCATACGGATCTCAGGCTGAGAGCTCGGAGTCCGATCAAGCGAACAGGTTCTGCTTGTGTTTTTCATGCCACAGCAATAATCTGCTCGTAAGTAATTTACAAGCCATTAACCAATTACCCGCAAAATGTTGAAATTAATTGCATTCCATTAACAAATTGTATCACCCAATTACCATACAAATTAACCCATGTTACATGTTTGCAAACACATGAGTGGTCTTTGAATACATGATGAGATAAATGTGTGTAATATAATTACATGCTGGTTATGTTTGCGTACAAGTATGAGAGTTGACAGATGTCGACTTTTTAAAATTATTTGTAGTCTTGTCCTAATATGACAGGCACACTTGTGGATTAAGGTTATAGATTTAGAACTAGATCATAATAGCAATTATGAAGTTTGATTTATTTGGACAGACAAACAATGAAAGCAATAAGATCTAAGAATGCAGATAAGTGTAAAACATTCACCTTGAAATGTGTGGTTAACGTGTGTGTCGCTTGCAGTTGCTTAATAGTTTAATGACAGCAAATTGACCATTGCATGGGTTAGTCTTGCGTACAGGTGCAAGTATTTTCGCTATGGTGCCTGTTGATCGTCCGAGCAAATGTGGTGCTACAAAGCTGGCTGGCCTGCGAGGTGTAAAACCTGCTATTTTTTTGCCGAATGTTTTTCAGGTCTAGCGGCCCGAATGCTCACTCAGTTGAGCGAGGCCACCGCCCAGCACTTTTGGTCACCACCCATGTGTACGCCCTGGTTGCTGCCGAGTTTTGCCCACTTTTGTTACCGCGCCCTTCAAAACGCCCACATTACACCCACACTTCCTGACCGTGCTCGGAGGCAAAGTGTTCGGAGCGAGCGCAGTTGCCGGACCTTGCACAAGCGCTTAGCATACGGTATGCATGCACAGTATGCTAAAATATGCACTTTGAACCTAGTTGTGTCTGAGCAAGTCAATCTGAATAAGGGCCAATATATAACTTACATGATCTAGATTTATAGTTTATGTGATCCAGATATAAAGTGACATAAAGCTTTATATGGTCCAGTAAGGATCTAGTACAATGCAGTACAGGTTGAGTATCCATTATCCAAAATGCTCAGGACCAGAAGAATTTTGGATAATGGAATATTCTGTATTTCCGAATATTTTTATATTTCAATGATGTTTATTGAGGTATCTTGCATTTATGTTGTACAAACACATCAACCACATGAAATACACACAAATATATTTTATTTGTGCATAAAGCAAGGTTTCAAAACATGAAACAAAGTTTGTATACTATCTCAGATACTGAATTTAAATGCCAAGCAATCATATTCTTGCACATATTTAGTGCCCATACATATCATGTCCCCACTAGTGCTTTTTTAATAATATTTTCTTTATTGCATTTCATAGACATAACGAACATACATATACATGCCCATTTAAAGCCTTAGTGAAGGCTATTACGTCTTAACAAGGGCTACTTCTGCATATTGGGTGTAACACATAAAATGCATGCATAACTCTGGATAAGACATTCTGTACATATCTGTGGTGGTTGATTCCCAACTGTATTCTCTCTATGGCGTTGTAGCAATGTGTCATTGATTGTCTATCATTTATAGCCCTAGTTTATTTATTTACCAGCTATCCTGGTAATTACACCTTAAAAATTTAACAATTTATCTCTGCGTGACTCATAATAGTGAGAAAGTGAGAAAGAAAAAAACAACAACTTATATTTAACCTGTTACTTATCATATACTGAATGTGAATACTACATATGTTTACATTTATTTCCCTGACATATACATGTATCCCCAACGGGGCGGTGTAGCTAGTTCAGCATTTCATTTTATCGTGCATCATAAGAGATCATTAAGGGGTTTATTCTAGTTCATTCTTTCTGACAAAATCCTTCTTAGATGGACAAAACCATGTGCACTGCAGGGGGGCAGATGTAACATGTGCAGAGAGAATTAGATTTGGGTGAGTTATTTTGTTTCTGTGCAGGGAAAATACTGACTGCATGATTTTACACTTCAATATAGATCTCACTTTGAAGAAAAACCCCACCCAAATCTAATTCTCTCTGCACAAGTTACATCTGCCCCACCCGCAGTGCACATGGTTTTGTCCATCTAAGAAGGATTTTGTCAGAAAGAATGGACTAGAATAACCCCCTAAGTGTCCTCTTTATTCCAATATGTAATATGTAGATACCATCCAGCAATTCCATATTTTCTCATATTTACACAAGGAAATTGCTACTACATGGGTCCTCCATTACGACAATATGTCAAGTCACACATTGCTGCAAGTGAGAAATGCTGCCTCAACAACTCTACACTCTGGATCTGGTTCCTTTGGATTTCTTTTTGTCCCCCCAGATCAAATTTGGCTTAAAAGGACACCGTTAACAGACTGTAGACAAAGTAGAAGTGGCCGTGACAAGGGCACTTAAGGATATGTAGGTTAATGCCTTCCAGGAGGCATATTAAGCTTGGCAGACACGCTGGCAACTGTGTATCAATGCTCAAGGGTCATACTTTGAAAATGATTAATCCTGTATGTATCTGAAAGTTCAATAAAAATCCTGATTTTGTATTATTGCTTTCTGGACAGACCCTGTAATTATCCTAAAACTGTTCTTTCATTCCATGAATCAACAGCTCCCATTTTCATTCCTTCTAGATTAACCAAGTAGTATTAAATATATTTACAGATTATTACTTAGTGCATCAAATTAAATTTCACTTTAAATTGGAAACAACAGTGATAAAACAAATTGGGTAATAAAGGCAGTCTTAGATGTAGTAAAGCCCTGCTTGCAAGCTTACAAACTATAGGAAAATATGCAACATTATATAAGAATAGGGGTTATCTATTGCATAATAATCCAAAGTTTGCACATATTCTTGTTGGGCTGTATGATATGATCACATAGCAATGGCCTGGGGTCAGGAAGATTTATGTGAGTATACTGTATGTGTGCATTAAAGAATGGTAAGAAAATTACCTGGGCGCTGTAATTCTCAGTGTTGTGCTGCCTATCCCTCACCCTAAAGGGTTATTCCTCAATGACCCAAATATTGTTGTAGAGAGGGGGTTTTGGATGTGGGGTATGGCGCTACACTGGGTCAAGCACAGTTTGTGAGGATGGGGCTACTTAACTTATGTATTCCTGATCTTTGATCCTCCTTTGATTTCTTCCTCGATTAGGTATTCTCTCATTGATTTTATGAGGAAGAGAAGAAACAAAGATGTGGGGGGGGGGGGTTAGGTTGGAACAAGGGTTTTGGTGCAATTTTCAAGATGATGGTGTTTGTCCCAGGTTTATAATACATCTTACCTCACTTACATAGAAATGTAGTGAGGGTAAGCTTATCTGGGTATCTTTTTCAAGATGGTCTGTTGGAGGCGTACCTCACTTACACATTAGCATGCAAATAAACTTGCATCACGGTATCTTTCTCAAACTGCGTACCGGTACTCACGATTTTCTGTGTATGTACACGAACATCAAGGTATCTTTTATCACTCCAGGCTCGCTTCTTTTAGATTGGTAAAAATGTTTTATTTTACAACATAAAATTCTCTTAAAAACGGAAAAAAAATATATTTCCCGTACAACTTGCACCGTCTGCTGGTGGGGAGGCACTATCGTCCACTTTTGGAGTAGGGTAGAACTAGTACTGAGCTACTGGCCGGTACTGTAGACTCGGTATGTTGAGAAAAAATTCTCTGTCCTACCTTTTTCCTTGGGGGGCGATTAGGTGCCACAAAACCTTCCAACAGAGAGTGTTGTATATCCAGGAGGCAGGAGGACTTGCTATTGAATATTTTGGATATACTGTACAACAATCTTTGTTGGAAGGTTTTGTGGCACCTAATCACCCCCCAAGGAAAAAGGTAGGACAGAGAATTTTTTCTCAACATACCGAGTCTACATGTCTAATGTCTAATATCGGGTTGGGTGATATTTTGAGGTAAGTAGAGAAATGTATGTTGGTGTAGTTTGGTGTAGCCTTGTGTGTGAGTAAAAGTATTTATATTCCATTGAGTAGAATACAGATAGCCAATGAAGGGACTGACAGAGTGGATCCAAAGATGTTTCAGAATGGATTGTAGTGATGAGAGTCTCTTTTTAGTAAGACCAGTAAGAAGATTAAGCAATAATAAAATGCGAGAGAGCAACTGTTAGAGTGTCATGTGTAAGATATGTCTATTTTTGGATTTTTTTAGATGCATGTAACGGATTCAGTATTGAATCCCGGCGGTCGGGATCCCGGCGTTCAGAATCCCGACGCCGGAATCCCGACAGCCGAAATGCCGACAAGGGGGGGACGTGGATCGCCCCCCCTTGCGGGCTCTCTGCGCTCGCCACGCAGCGGGCCCGGTGCCTCGCTACGCTCGGCACGCTAATTTATTCTCCCTCCAGGGGTGTCGTGGACACCCCAGGAGGGAGAATGTGTCGGCATTTCGGCGGTCGGGATTCCGGCGTCGGGATTCTGAACGCCGGGATCCCGACCGCCGGGATTTTAACTGCATCCCCATGTAACACAGGTATGATATTAAGTGATCTAAAATAAACAAAAAGACTCATATCTATCATATAACTTTAATGTTCAAAACACCTAAAACTATTCATGCAAGAAAGTATGGAAAACAAAGTGCTTATATTCCACGGCACTCATCATTTTTGTTATATTCAAATGCCTGAGGGAAGTAAAGCATTTGTTTTAAAACTGATATGTTGATACAAGGACAATAAGAAGATGAAACCTATTCTATACTACCAAATAGTATGTCTTCTGGGATCAATTAAAGCAAAATGGCAACTTTTTCACAGTCCTATGAATTTTAATTTACCCTCTGGAACCACATTTCATTCCATAAAACTATATATATACGTAATTCATTTTTGTTGAAACCACTGGAGATCGTTACAGATATGCTTACATATGCACACCTTATAAATGTCCTTTAAAACTTGACAGTTTTTTTTTTTACCATATTTTCAGTATGTCATAAATTTGTAAGTTGACTTTCACTCTTGCTGCTGTTTTATTTATGTATTTTCGGTACTTATGTATTATCTGGGCTGCCGATTTTTTGATTGTATGCCTTAACTTAAGGCATACAATCAGATGCGATGCGATATCGCATCGCATCACATCGCATACGACAATATTGCATGCGATGCGATGACCCGATTTTTCCATAGGATTCAATGTTAAAATGGACTGAGTCCATTTTAACATGGAATTCAATGGGAAAAAGGGGTCCTTTTCATACCCCTACTATCCAAGTGGTCATGGAGTTGGATATAAACCTGTGGCGAGCCCGAAGCGTGGCGAGCAGAGCGAGCCCCGTGAGGGGACGGTATTCTGTGTATGCTCGCCACGCTCGCCACAGGTTTATATCCAACTCCATGCCCACTTGGATAGTAGGGGTATGAAAAGGACCCCTTTTCCCATTGAATTCCATGTTAAAATGGACTCAGTCCATTTTAACATTGAATCCTATGGAAAAATCGGGTCCATCGCATCGCATCGAATCGCATGCGATATGGTCGGATGCGATGCGATGGACCCGATTTAAAAATCGGCAGCCCAGTTAGTACATAAGTACCGTATTTTCTCATTGGAAAATGTCCTTTTTATATTAGTTGAATCTTCTTCAATCTTTGTGCGACAGAAAAAAACTGAGGTCAGTTTGCATATACTGTACATTACACAAAAAACTCCAATTCTTTGTTACATAAAATAGCTTGATATGTAATTGGTAATGTCAACATAGTCAAGATGTCAACAGAGAACATGTTGACATGATTATCATGTGACATAATTAAGAAGTTTTTATACAAAGAAGAAGAAAAGAGACTGTTTTATGGGACGCACACTAATACAATTAAAATAAAACTTAGCTTTTAATAGATTTATTTTCAAATTCCCTTTTAATAGTTTGAGGGAAATAGTAGTGAAATAAAGAAATTAAAATCACGGACATACACAAAACCACATAAAACATACACACATATATAGTGCTCGAAAAATAAGAGGGTGTATTTAAAACCACCACGATATGTTTACTGAAAAAATATTGTATCTATTATAGCACACCCTTGTGGGGATACAGTTTATCACTTATGGCCTTAATTGGCTTAGTTATCTAGTGATATTCAGAATGGGGAGATTTCAAAACCTGAACATATAGTAATTGTTAATGTGAGTTTATTAGGATCAAATATGATTCAACAGTGCTCAACTGCCACCTAGTGGTGGTTTAGCTAATTGGAAAAATTCACAACACTATAATAAATCATGTTCAGGTCACTGTAACAATCAATTGTTTAGCAGGCTGTTATAAACAAATAATCTGACTTTATAGGTGCAGCTTGTTTTCTATAATGCTGCTACCTATCCGTCTCCCCAAATCTGTCTGCACCCTTAATAGGTATGCAGTACTGACATTTTCAGCTGATCACCACAATGGGTTAAAGTAATGCTAATACATATTTCCAGTAAACAATCTTCCTTCCTACACGTGTTTCACTATACTGCTTTCTCAAGGCCAACCTGAGTGTACCTGTTGAGAGACCTTTATTCATTTATGGTCCACCAATGAAAATTGCGTTTTAATGTCATATGGTATCATTGGACCAATCAGTATGCTTCCACGCTGGTCCTGGGGAATCTTATTTAATTATAATCATGACATCAGACGCCTAGGCCACCTGATTGTATCACGTGACCGGCGCTTTCTGAATGGCGTTACATTTCCTGCACAAGGAGCCTATTATTGGGCTGTTCCTTCTCCCACCAATGCGCTTAATAGCGCTTGTTTATTATCGTTCTGTTGCCATGTGAACCGCCTTCATCCGGCGTCACTATGGCCGCATTATCTTCAGCGTCATCCGCCCTCGTCATGTGGTCCGTCTGGCCGGCCAATCGTCAGTCAGATCGGACTAATGTCCCGCCTCCTGTCTGTTTTCTTCCCACTTTCTCAATGAGACGTCTCCCGTCCGATCACGTGTTCCGGAATAGCCTATCCTCAGTCTATCTCTAATTCAGGAAGTATTTACTATTACGTTTGTGTCAATGCCCCAGCCCTGCCTCCGGCATAGAGCATAATCAGATATATAATACAGAGTAATAGGTATGTTTTCCATCAATAGAGATGCCGAATTAGATTATATGGTGTCAGATATCACGTGACATATTTAATCTTTAATCATTTTTCATTTCTGTGTAATGTTTGGTTCTAATCTCATATTATTACAAATGACAAAAATAATGAATTCATTCAAATAATTCCAAGGAATGTGGATCAAAAAATATAAAAATAATAATAAAAAGGTTTTTTATATAATAATATAGTAAGAATTTTTTGATATTATATCAGTTATATACAATAGCAATCATGCTCTATTTTGTTTATTTCATAGTATTAACCCTTATATGGATTTATTTACTCATTTATTGGTATAATTTCATTGTTTTGTAAGAAGTGTGAAAGAAAAAAACCTTATTAGAAAAATATATATATATATATAAAAAGGAGCATAAAAAAAGAGTGTGATAACCTAAGTGACAAAAAGATTTCTAAAAACCAAAAAAAAATTGTGAAAAGTGACTAAAAAAAAAGGGGAGGAGTATTATTTGATATGTTACCCTCTAGTGTTTCTTAATAGTGTTGAAGTTATTGATGTATTATGAGTGATAAATTGATTTTTGTGAAACAGAGTGATCTTAGATTACTACTTTTTATGAAAGCAAAATAAAATATATAAGCAAAATATACTGTTTCTGTGCTTGAAAATAGTGATTTGTTGCCGAAAAAATCCGTGTGATTTATCATAGTTACTATGTTACTATGTTATATACTATAGTGTTGTGAATTTTTCCAATTAGCTAAACCACCACTAGGTGGCAGTTGAGCACTGTTGAATCATATTTGATCCTAATAAACTCACATTAACAATTACTATATGTTCAGGTTTTGAAATCTCCCCATTCTGAATATCACTAGATAACTAAGCCAATTAAGGCCATAAGTGATAAACTGTATCCCCACAAGGGTGTGCTATAATAGATACAATATTTTTTCAGTAAACATATCGTGGTGGTTTTAAATACACCCTCTTATTTTTCGAGCACTATATATGTGTGTATGTTTTATGTGGTTTTGTGTATGTCCGTGATTTTAATTTCTTTATTTCACTACTATTTCCCTCAAACTATTAAAAGGGAATTTGAAAATAAATCTATTAAAAGCTAAGTTTTATTTTAATTGTATTAGTGTGCGTCCCATAAAACAGTCTCTTTTCTTCTTCTTTGTATAAAATGTTCAACCTATGACTGTTGGGTACAGCACCCCCCAGATCTCAAATGAAATATAGGGGTTCTCTCTAAAAATTATTATTTTCTCTCAGAAAGCATATGAGAAAATTAATTTAAACAGTGTGCAGGCCTGCTACTAGCCACTTAAACGTGGCAACTTGATATCTATAATTAAGAAGTTAACACAGACAAAATATTGACATCAAGGAATGTTGTCATTGTGTTTTACCCTTTATGTAAACATAAACCTAACCTCTAAACGCTTAAACCTAATCCACATTTTGACTTGTGTTAAAATTATTAAAATGTCAAAATGAACATGTTAAATGTTTAAAAGAAAAAAATACATTGTTTCCCTCCAGAACACTGAACGGCATTAGTAACCTTAAATCTTAAGGTTAAATCTTAAACACTATATACGTAAATTACACTAAATCAGGAGCAAAAATATTAATATTAATAATAACGACCAATTATCAAGAGAATAAACTTTGCTGCTCCCAAATGTAACCTTGATAATTACTATAAAGATACCATTAGACGAATGTGATAGACATCTCAGAGAGCACAATCAAATCAATACATTTTATGTCAAATTTAATTAAAAATAATTCACATATATGAAATTTGAATAGAATATTAATTACATTTAAATATAAGGAATATAAGGGGGGGAGGGAAATATATATATATATATATATATATATATATATATATATATATATGTAGTACACAAATGCACATGCACTTTAGCAAAGAATTTATTAACAAGATGTATAAATATGTAATAATGAAATAATGCACATGTAAGGTATTAACACAACACTAGGAAAGAGAAGAGAAAGAAAGGAAAGAAAAAAAAAGAAAAAAAAATATATATATACAAACCTGCATGGTTACTTTAGACAAAGGGGAATATACACTAGGATTAACAGCAATGACTGTATCATGAATGCAACGTGGACCAACCTACGCAATAATGTGGAATGTACTGTAAATTTGGGAAATGTTGGCAATGTATAAGATGACCTGTATTTGTATGTTTTGTATGTAATGTATGTAATGTATGTAATGTATACTCGTATGTGAAATGGGGTTCCACTGTTTTAACCCCTTCCTGACAGAGCCAGTTTTTGCGTTCCTGACAGAGCCCTTTTTTTCAAATCTGACATGTATCACTTAAGTGGGGATAACTTTTTTTTGCTTTTACTTATCCCAGTGATTTTGAGATTGTTTTTTCGTCACACATTGTACTTCAAATTAGTGGTAAATTTGGGTCGATACAGTCTGTGTTTTTTTGTGAAAAATACCAAAATGTCGTAAAAAAATGGAAAATTTAGCAATTTGCAAAATGTTAAATTTTCTGCTTGTGAGACAAATAATCATACCACTCAAAATAGTTAATAACTAACATAGACCATATGTCTACTTTATGTTTCCATCATTATTTCAACTTCCTTTTAATTTTTTTGGACACTAGGAGGCTTACAATATGAATAGCAAATTCTCAAATTTTCAAGAAAATTTCAAACACTGATTTTTTTAGGGACCAGTTCAGTTCTGATGTGACTTTGAGGGACTTGTATGTGAGACACCCCCAAAAATGATACCATTTCAAAAACTGCACCCCTCACAGTATTCAAAACAGCATTTTGGAAGTTTGTTAACCCTTTAGATGTTTCACAGGAATTAAAACAAAGTGTAGGTGAAATTTCAAAATTTCATTTTTTTTGCAGATTTGCAATTTTAATACATTTTTCTAAGGAACACAGTACATTTTACTAGAGAAATGTGACTAAAAATTGATTCCCCCAATTCTTTTGTTTTCATAAATATCCTATATGTGGCCCTAGTGTGCACGTTGACCAAACCACAGGCTTCATAATAGAAGGAGCACCTACTTGATTTTGGAGCCTCCTTTTTATGAGATTATTTTTTAGGCACCATGTAGGTTTCTAGGCACCATAAGATGCTAAACTTTAGGAACCCCCCCACAAGTGACCCCATTTTGCAAACTACACCCCTCTGGGAATTCAACTAGGGGTATAGTGTACATTTCAAACCCCCAGGGGTTTCACCAATTGTGGTACAACTGGGCAGTGAAAATGAAAAATTAATTTTTTTACACAAAAATGCAGTCCTGGCTCCAAATTTTTCATTTTCACAAGGAATGAAGGAGAAAAAGCACCCCAAAATCTGTGCCCCAATTTCTCCCGAGTACGGCAATGCCTCACATGTGACCAAAAATTACCATTTGGGTGCATGGCAGGACTCAGAAGGGAAGGAGTGATTTTTGGATTTTGCGGCTCAGATTCTGGTGGAATGTTGGTGGGTGCTATGTTGCATTAGAAAGACCCCCCAAGCACCAATACAGTGGAACCCCCCCACAAGTGACCCCATTTTGCAAACTACACCCCTCATGGAATTTATCTAGGGGTATAGTGTACATTTCAAATCCCCAGGGGTCTCACCAATTTTGATACAACTGGGCAGTGAAAATTAAAAATTACATTTTTTTACACAAAAATGCAGTTCTGGCTCAAAATTTTTCATTTTCATAAGGTATGAAGGAGAAAAAGCACCCCAAAATCTGTGCCCCAATTTCTCCCGAGTATGGCAATGCCTCATATGTGACCAAAAAATACCAGTTGGGTGCATGGCAGGACTCAGAAGGGAAGGAGTGATTTTTGGTGGTGGAATGTTGGTGGGTGCTATGTCGCATTAGCAAGACCCCCAAAGCACCAATACAGTGGAACCCCCCCACAAGTGACCCCATTTTGCAAACTACACCCCTCAGGGAATTCATCTAGGGGTATAGTGTACATTTCAAACCCCCAGGGGTTCACCAATTTTGATACAACTGGGCAGTGAAAATGAAAAATTACATTTTTTTACACAAAAATGCAGTTCTGGCTCAAAATTTTAAATTTTCAGAAGGTATGAAGGAGAAAAAGCACCCCAAAATCTGTGCCCCAATTTCTCCCGAGTACAGCAATGCCTCACATGTGACCAAAAAATACCATTTGGGTGCATGGCAGGACTCAGAAGGGAAGGAGTGATTTTTGGATTTTGCAGCTCAGATTCTGGTGGAATTTTGGTGGGTGCTATGTCGCATTAGCAAGACCCCCCAAGCACCAATACAGTGGAACCCCCCCACAAGTGACCCCATTTTGCAAACTACACCCCTCAGGGAATTCATCTAGGGGTATAGTGTACATTTCAAACCCCCAGGGGTTTCACCAATTTTGATACAACTGGGCTGTGCAAATGAAAAATTACATTTTTTACACAAAAATGCAGTTCTGGCTCAAAATTTTTCATTTTCACAAGGAATGAAGGAGACAAAGCACCCCAAAATCTGTGCCCCAATTTCTCCCGAGTACGGCAATGCCTCACATGTGACCAAAAAATACCATTTGGGTGCATGGCAGGACTCAGAAAGGAAGGAGTGATTTTTGGATTTTGCAGCTCAGATTCTGGTGGAATGTTGGTGGGTGCTATGTGGCATTAGCAAGACCCCCCAAGCACCAATACAGTGGAACCCCCCCACAAGTGACCCCATTTTGCAAACTACACCCCTCAGGGAATTCATCTAGGGGTATAGTGTACATTTCAAACCCCCAGGGGTTTCACCAATTTTGATACAACTGGGCAGTGAAAATGAAAAATTACATTTTTTTACACAAAAATGCAGTTCTGGCTCAAAATTTTTCATTTTCACAAGGAATGAAGGAGACAATGCACCCCAAAATCTGTGCCCCAATTTCTCCCGAGTACGGCAATGCCTCACATGTGACCAAAAAATACCATTTGGGTGCATGGCAGGACTCAGAAAGGAAGGAGTGATTTTTGGATTTTGCAGCTCAGATTTTGGTGGAATGTTGGTGGGTGCTATGTTGCATTAGCAAGACCCCCCAAGCACCAATACAGTGGAACCCCCCCACAAGTGACCCCATTTTGCAAACTACACCCCTCAGGGAATTCATCTAGGGGTATAGTGTACATTTCAAACCCCCAGGGGTTTCACCAATTTTGATACAACTGGGCTGTGCAAATGAAAAATTACATTTTTTACACAAAAATGCAGTTCTGGCTCAAAATTTTTCATTTTCACAAGGAATGAAGGAGACAAAGCACCCCAAAATCTGTGCCCCAATTTCTCCCGAGTACGGCAATGCCTCACATGTGACCAAAAAATACCATTTGGGTGCATGGCAGGACTCAGAAAGGAAGGAGTGATTTTTGGATTTTGCAGCTCAGATTCTGGTGGAATGTTGGTGGGTGCTATGTGGCATTAGCAAAACCCCCGAAGCACGGTGAAATGATGAACCTAATAATCCATAGATGTGTGGTATATTTTAAAACACTCCTTTATACATAGGCCGGGTTTGTCGGGGCAAGTTTCACAGAAAATAGTTTCCTTTCTTATTCCCTTTTTATAGCAAACTTTGCACCTTTTTTGTGTCCTGCCCTTTCTTGCAGTGGAGGGGATTTCGTTCGGAAAATGCTGCCCTGGTACAATACGGGGGCCAGTACTAGAAGTACTTGGGCCCTCTGCCTGCTGGTTCCCAAATACTAGGCCCTTTATGACTTCCTCTTGAAAGTGCATAAATGTCCCCCTCTGGCCGGTAGAACGGAATAGCACGTAAGCGTTATACAGTGCCATCTGGATGATATACACGGCCAGCTTCTTGTACCAGATTTTTGTTTTCCGCAGGGCACTGTACGGCTTCAGTACCTGATCTGAAAGATCCACTCCGCCCATGTACCTATTGTAATCCAGGATACAATTAGGTTTTGAGGTGTGGGTACTGGTACCTCGTACAGGGACGGAGGTGGTACTGTCTCCGTGAATTGTTGTCAGTATAAGGACATCCCTCTTGTCCTTATATTTGACCAACAACATATTTTCGGTGCATATTCCCCTGCTTTCACCCCTTCTCATTACTTGGGCAATGTGCGTTTTTGGGAGGCCTCTTTGGTTCTTGCGCACAGTACCGCAAGCTGCTGTACCTCTTGAACCAAGGGCCTTAAACAGGGGGATGCTAGTGTAAAAGTTATCCACATAGAGGTGATAACCTTTATCCAGGAAGGGGTGCACTAAATCCCAGACAATTTTTCCACTAACACCTACGAGGGAGGGGGGGCATTCTGGCGGTTCAATTCTTGAATCCTTCCCTTCATATACCCTAAACCTGTGAGTGTACCCTGAGGTGCTTTCACACAGCTTATACATTTTTATGCCATACCTTGCCCTCTTACTGGGAAGGTACTGGCGGAATTTAACCCTTCCTTTAAAATGTATAAGGGACTCGTCTATGCAAATGAATTTATCTGGGATGTACATCTCTTCAAATTTGGCACTGAAATGATCAATGACCGGCCTGACTTTGAATAGCCGGTCAAAGGTGGGATCATCTCTGGGTGGGCACTGTGCATTATCGTTGTAATGCAAAAATTTAAGGATCGTCTCAAATCGAGCCCGGGGCATGGCTATACGGTAAAATGGGGTGCTGTACAGAACATCTGTACTCCAATATTGCCTAATTTCTGGCTTTTTTACTATGCCCATATGAAACACCAGACCCCAAAACGTCATCATCTCTACTGCATCTACAGGGGTCCACCTAGCAAATGATGACGTGGGGTTTTGAGCAATAAACTGATGGGCATATAAATTAGTTCTTTGAGGGGGTCCCTCATCACCAGAGGAGGAAGAGGAGCTTAAGACAAATCCTTCAAATTCCCCGCTTGCCTCACTGGCTGTGTCAGAGTCAGAGGCAAGCATGGCATATGCCTCCTCCACTGAATACATTCTTCTGGATGACTGGGATGACATTTGGGATGACATTTGGGATGACATTTGGGATGACATTTTTATTTTTGTGTTACTGGTAGTGAAATGTTTCAACACGTGTATAGTGTAGGGGGGGGTACAAACTTTATTTCAACCCGGGGGGTATGTAGTGTGTAGTGTGTATGTAGTGCAGAAAAAAAAAATACTTTATACAAAAAAAAAAATTGAAGGGGTTAAAAAAAAAAAAAAATTGAAGGGGTTAAAAAAAAAAAAATTGAAGGGGTTAAAAAAAAAAAAAAGGTCCTGCGCCAAAAATTGAGCACAGATGTTGGTCAGTAACGTCCGTCACTGAACAGCGCTCAAAGGCAACAGGAATTTGATCAAAAAAAAAATAAAAAATAGATCAACCCTGTGCCGAAAAAGCTGATCAGTGATGTACGTCACTGATCAGCGCACAGTGGCCACAGGACACCCACAAAATCACAGTGTGTGTAAAAAAAAAATTAAAAAAAGACCCCACAGCACCCACAAAAAAAAAAAAGGTGATCAGTGATGCGACACTGATTACCAGTGAGGGGCAGCAGGTGCACAACCTTTGGTGCAACTGACAGTGCAACTGGCAGCAACTGACAGGTATATATAAAAAAAAAAACCTCTGCACCCCCAAAAAGTTGCTGATCACCTCAGATATAGTGATCAGCACAAAAGGCGGGGGCAGCAGACACAAAATATATCACTCTCTATCACTCTCTGTCACTATCTCTCTCTATCTCTCTATCTCTCACTATCTATCACTCTATGACACTGCAGCAGCAGCACTGACAGTTATATATATGAAAAATAACCCCTGCACCCCCAAAAAGTTGCTGGGGGTGCACAAAAGGGGGGCAGCAGACACAAAATATAGCAGTCTCTATCACTCTCTGTCACTATCTCTCTCTATCTCTCTATCTCTCTATCTCTCACTCTATGACACTGCAGCAGCAGCATTGACAGGTATATATATCTAAAAAAAAAAACTGCGCCCCCAAAAAGTTGCTGATCAGTTAATTTATACTGATCAGCACAAAAGGGGGGGCAGCAGTCAGTTATATAAAAAATATATAGCACAATCTGTCACTATCTCTCTATCTCTCTCTATCTCTCTCTCTCTATCTCTCTCTATCTCTCTATCTATAGCTATATCACACTGCAGCAGCACAAAATATAGCACTCTCTGTCACTAGGCCTCTCTATCTCTCTCTATCTCTCTCTCTCTATCTCTCTATCTAATAACTCGCAGCAGCACAACACAGCACAGGATGTCACAGGATGTCACAGGATGTCACAAGAATAAGCAAGATCCAGGCAGTGATCAGGTAAGTATTTAGAGGGGTTCTGGTCAGTATATCGCGGCAGCTGGGTACGGTGACCGCACTGCACGCAATTCCAGACCGGAATGGCGTCTGCAGTGCAGTCACCGTTAGTTTAAACCCCCCTCCATGGCTGTGATTGGTTCGTCGGTCCGACGAACCAATCACGGCCTTTGGGGGCGGGCGGGGTGAGGTGGGGTGACACCAGTGTCACCCTTACACCCCGCGGTGATTGGTGCTGTACTTTACAGCACCAATCACCTCCGATCCCTGTGTCACCGGCGAACGTTATTCGCCGGTGACACAGAAAACGCTGTGAATGGCTGTTCACACTGAACAGCCAATCACAGCGATCGCCGACGGGGGGGCGGCATCGCAGCCCCCCCTGGGCATGCAGGGACATGTCTGCTGTCAGGGACAGCAGACATCGTCCCTCTGTCACTGCGTCTCTAGACGCAGTGACAGTTAGAAGTCATGACGTATATATACGTCATGTGTCGGGAAGTACTTCCCGGCCATGACGTATATATACGTCAAATGTCGGGAAGGGGTTAAATGCACGTATTTAAATGTATACTGAAAAAGGAAAATAAAGAATATTGAATTAAAAAAAAAAAAGAATATTAATTACATAACACAACAATTAATATTGCACATATATAAACTTAAAATAGGGGTCTATGATCAACCTCCAATACTAACCTTAAAATAGGGCTCTATGATCAACCTCCAATAGTAAAGACCCCTTTGTCACAAATATAGTATATTCATTACTCTAAACTTGGTATTATGAGAGTTCCTCACAGTCTTGTAATAAATAAGGACTGTTTATTGAGCGTCCAATAACTCCAAGTATGTAGTTTTAAATATTGACTGTTAAGAGAAGTCAAAATGTCTCAATAGACTTTGCATACAACCCACAATTGGACAGCACCCTGTGATGAAAAAAAGCTGGCCGGCACTTACAATCTGCAGTCTTTTATCAGAAGTAGCGCTCCAAGGTGGCATTAGAATGAATTGTAGGCAACAGAGGGCAAACTGATATAATTACTTCCCAATGGTAGTATTGCAGAGAGCCAGTGAATTAATTGCGGTTGTCCCAATTTTTTCACACAGCAGTACAAACTCAGATGAAGATGCGGCCAGCTCCTGTTTGTGAGCAGGTAAGCTGTTTAAAGCAGTTGCATATCACTCTGTTTCACAAGCTGCTGTGTATTATGGATGGTAAATACTAGCAGATGTGGGGGTATGGAAAAGTGTCTACACTCCAGCAGAGGCATGCAGTCTCGGGTGATCTCCATGGTCAGAGCCGGTTTTAAGAGCCCAACACATGTTCACTAGCACCTGCCATCCCTCCGCTGACAGAGCTTGGTGTCTGATGGAAAGATCGATGTGTGTAAAATAGCTCTGCAGCGGTCCATGTCGGCTGCAGGAGGTATCGCTCAGGTTACATTTCCAGGCTTAGCTTTTAGCAAGGGGAGAATAAGTGCAATTAACTCAGATGAATGTAGAGTATCAACCCCAAAAAGTCGATAACGCATTACTCTGTACTAGAATAAGGCAGTTTCAAATAGTGAACGTGTGTCGGGCTCTTAAGAAATCTGTCTTACTATATACAATATACAAATAATCAAAAATATAATTGGGTTTTAGTTAATCAGAATCAAAATCAGCTTTATTGGCCAGGTATACTTGCGTATACTAAGAATTTATTTTCGGTTTGCTGTGCAGGAGCCAGGTGGGTAACAAGTAAACAGCATACAGTATAAACAATAAACAATATAAATAGGTGCGGGAACATGTACAGTCATACAGAAAGTTATTCCGAGGGGACACCATCTTAGATTATGTGCAGAGGGTTATGGCGCGACTAGACAGTGAGGTGTTCAGCAGGGTAAACAAGCTATGGTCAGGATGTAGCTGGTCCTTGACAATCTTCATTGCCCGCTTTTTTGCTCTGGACAGGTACAGGTCCTGGACAGAGGGAAGGTCCATCCCGATTATCTTCTTCACAGTTCTGACAAACTTTTGGAGTCTGCATTTGTCTCTCACTGGCGGAGCCGTACCAGACCAGTATGGAGAAGCACAGTACAGACTCCACAATTGCGGAGTAGAAGAGGAGCAGAATCTTCTGTGAGATGTTGAACTTCCTCAGTTGCCTAAGGAAGAATAGCCTCTGCTGCACTTTTCCAACAATAGTATCATTGTTGGGCCCCCATTTAAGGTCGCGGGAGATTGTGGTTCCTAGAAACTTGAAAGAGTCCACTAGCGACACCACACTGTCAGCAATTGTTAGCGGAGGAACAACAACAGCTTTCTTCCTAAAGTCCACTACCATCTCAACGGTTTTGAGTGAGTTGAGCTCTAGATGGTTGCTGCTGCACCACCGGGCCAATGAGTTCACTTCTTGTCTGTTAGATTCATCCCCATCCTTGATAAGGCCAATGGCAGTATTGTCATCAGCAAATTTGATTCTTAAATACGAATGTGCCATGAATATGAAATGAGGTATTTTCGCCATAGTTAATGCCGTAATGCCGAAAATATGAATACACATAAAATACACATAAAATAGGCGTCTTTTTTTATACACAAATACACCTATTTTTTTTGTTTCAATATTTTTAATGGTTTTAATGGTTATATAAGCTTTAACAGATAACGATAACAGTACAATAAGAATTAGCATTGAAAGACATAAAGAGTATATGGTAATATCCTCCGTGTCAGTTATCATCCGCTAAAGATATAGTAGGTACATTATTATAACATACATATAGGCTGGATATGTTCTAGTTCAATCAGAGACACAAAGCTTATCTGCATTATATATTGAGAATCTTATACAGGATACAGCTATAGACTATAGGCATGTTATTGAAATCAAACAATATGATTGATAAACATCTACTGAGGGTGACGACAAATAGGACAGGACACATAAGGGGAAGAAGTGGGGAGGGGAGTCAATGTGTACAACCTAGGATGATGTAATTCAAAGGTTTCAGTAAGAAATCTGGGGGGGGGGGGGGGGGGGGGGACATGACTTGCGGTTCCAGAGTTCAGGCACCAAACTGTATGACATACAGCTCCATTGTCTGAATGTATGGAGGGTGAGTACTAGGAAGATAGAGAGGTATGTGCAAGGCTTACAGTTTGTTAGCTTAACTTATGCAAAGCTAGGAATCCTGAAAGTTCAGGGTGATATTAGCGGTATTGAGGCATTAGTTCACTTTCCATTCTGTACTGGTTGGGATGGAGATCCACGTATGAGGTCAGCTGAGAGTGATGATAATATCTGTGTCTTATAGGACTCATCCAGAATGTCAATAAAGGGATTCCATTTCTTGACAAAAGGTTTCCGGGTTTTGGTTCATGTTTAGCATTAAGTAACTTTTATCAAATAGTGCTAATTGAAACCAATTACCTTGTACTGTGTACCCTAGGCCTGGGCTGAAGCCTGGAGCATTCTGCCACATCCCTGGGAAGAGAATGCCGAATTGACAGCTTTGAGTCAATGTTTAAACCAGAAGCAGATTTAGAACTCATGGGACCCTAGGCAAGGTACCAGTTTGGGACCCTCCTCAAACAATCCATACCACTTTATTATTCTGCTGATTGCAGCTGGTATTGATAAAGTACTTTGGCATGTACACATCTACCAATAAATGGCCATCGGCATGGCATACAAATTTGAATCAGGCCCTAGGTCTTTTGGAAGAATTAATACTTATGTAAAAAAATAGAATAAATTGAGCACCCACATACAGGGGAGGAAACCATGTTGTTTGTCCAAATGTTTTTTTTATTGTATTAAATAACATCAAAGAAATTTTGGGAGTGTATGATGTCATGACAGTAGTTGTGCAGTGCTCCTCTGGGAATGTTTAGGATGGACAGGATATCTTTATGGGGCCCCTTGGTACCTGCTTGGCCCTAGGCAGGTGCCTAAATTGCCTTGTGGAAAAGCTGCCTCTGGATTGAACTATTGATTGATGTGCAGATCAGGATTTTCCAAAATTTACCCGGATCTCAAAACATGTGACAGCTGATAGCCAATAAGATCCCATTTTGAGATTCGGGTAAATCTGGGTAAATGCGGATCTGCACATCCTGAGTTTAAACCAATGCTTCAAATTTTTTTAAATATATTCTGTCTGGCTGTGCAGAACAGCCAACCAGAAGATATTGTTAATGAGCTGCGAAATTGCGCATTTGCGGGTACACACTGCACGATCTTTATGATTTGTCTGCAAAGGAAAAATCTTGCAAATATCATTGTAGTGTATACCTGGCCATAGTGCAGCAAGGTGTATACTAAAGGCTGAACAAATACCAAGTGTTAATTTTTATTCTTAATGTCATCTGCTGACTTTTAAAGCAAAGAAAACTGATGTTGCTAAGAAATTTTTATTATGGCATAATAAGGATAACCTTTTTATAAACAAGAACATAAGACTTATTTCTATATTTCTATACCACTGAAGTGTACGTTTAAATTCAAAGTACATCTCATTAAGGTAAAAGAGATATTAATCTAAATCAGAGATTGAGCACTTTAGATTTATCTTTATTTGCTCTAAATATTCAAGCCTATAAAATTCCTCCAGTAAGGGTGCTAATTTTGCAAAACATTAATAATTCACCTGATTTTTTTCAGGGCCCGAACATGATGATATAAAGCCCACCTTTTCCCTAACTCATTATTACTATCTTTGTGATTGTAAAAATGCAAATAAAATTACAAAGATACTGTAATGGTAGATTTAATACAATAAAATGCAGACACAAATTTTATATGACAAGTTTCATTTTTATATCTGGCTTAATCTGGCTCTATTATACCCCGTTCTCACTGCAGGCTAATTCCCGGGTCTAGCATGTCGACCTGGAAATTTGCCTTTTAACACGGGTTTTTTTGCAGTGTGAAAGGGTCACATACCCGGATCTCATACACGGGTAAAACCCTTATTTTTACCCGTGTTTGAGATCCTGGTATGCAGACATGGGTTGACCCATTCTCACTGCATAAAACCCCCAAAAATTACCGGGTAGAACTTCTTCACCCGAGAAATTGCCTTGCAGTGAGAACGGGGGTCCGTCGCTGCAGTCCCCGGCATTTTAATGCCGAGTAAAAGCCGTGTATTTCTCACTCGCAGTGAGAACATGGTATAAATTATATCGGCGATAAGCACTGGTGACCCATTTTGAGTGTTCTTGTAATACCCTGCTATACAATGTATTGTGTGTGATAATGAAGCATGCTAGAGTGAATTTGGTTACAGTGGTGGATAATTCCCAGCAGCCTCAGCAGCTGCACAAAAAGTCAGTACCATGTCACATGACCAGTGTCAGAAGGAGAGTGAGCTGCAGTTAGGCAGTGCAGTCTTTGAGGAAAGGTCTGGGGAGCAAGATTGCCGCAGACAGCCAAAGCACATTTCTCTCAACAGGTCCCTCTCCAGGAGGGAAACAATGCTCTGTTTCTGGATTTCCCTCTCAAAATACAGTATATGATTGCCATTGCCTGAGTTGAAACAACTTTCTTATTAATTAAACTGTTCAACGCAGGTGATGGCAATCATACATTAATAGGAAAGTCCAGTATCAGAGCATTGTGTCCCTCCTGGAGTGGGTCATATTGTGAAGTAGTGAAACAGATTAACTACCCTTTTCTTTAGGGGTTATTTAAAAATTAATATATGCATTCAGCCAGAGCCGGCCTTATCCAATTTGATGCCCATGGCAAGATTTTTGTTAGCGCCCCCTAGCAGATGATACCACCACCAAATATTCAACTGAACCCCCCCCCCCCCCCCTCCCCGCACTCACCGGTTCCACCTCGAGGTGGAAATGGTGAGTGGGGCTGTGAAAACATATCACATACCATAATGCCTATTACACCTAATATCACACACCATAATGCCCATTACACATTATACCAAACACTGGCCCTTATTCTGGTTGGTGCGGTCAGAGCCGCACACGGGGCTCCGGCCGCACAAACCAATCCCCGCCCACCCTACGGATCGCCACGGCCGTCCGTACACGGACGGCTGGCGATCCGCATAAAAATGGTGGAGGCTACGCCTCCACCATGGTGGGAGCTGCCCCCTGCATTCGATGGTCGTCGACCATCGAAGGCAGGTCCGCACGCCGCGGCAGCTCCCGCAAGCTAAGACCACACGGACAATCGTCCGTGTGATAGCTTGTATGGGGGCTGAAAGCTGACATCCGGCGACGTCAGCTTTCCGCCCCCATGAGTTGCGTCATGGGCTCATTACCATGCATACGCCCCGCGTTTGCATGGGAACGCCCATGAAACGCGGGGCGTACACATAGGGAAATGAGGGCATGATGCCTCTCACGCCCCTATCCGCCCCCTTTGCGGCGGACGAAATCCGTCTGCGGCGAAGGGGGCTGCACATGCGCAGATTCACCTCTGCGCATGTGCAGTGTAAAAACATCGGCGGTACGGCCGCACGCGGGCCGTACCGTTCCGATCAGAATAAGGGCCACTGTGATGCCCATTATACATAATGACACACACCATAATACTCATTACATATTATGCCACACGCCGTAATGCCCATTACAAATTATGCCACACACCGTAGTGCCCATTACACATTATACCAAACACTGTAATGCCCCTTATACATAATGACACACACCGTAATGCTCATTACATATTATGCCACACACCGTAATGCCCATTACACATAATATTACACACCGTAATGCCTATTACACATAATATCACACGCCGTAATGCCCATTGCACATAATGCCACATGCCGTAATGCCCATTACACGTAATATTACACTCCATAATGCCCATTACACATAATATAACACACCATTATGCCCATTACACCAAATATTACACACCGTAATGCCCATTACACATAATATTACACATCGTAATGCCCATTATACATAATATTAAACATCATAATGCCCATTGCACATAGTATTACACACCGTATTGCCCATTACACATAATATTACACACCGTAATGCCTATTACACATAATGCCACACACTGTGATGCACATTACACATTATGCCCCACACCGTAATGCCCATTAAACATAAAATTACACACCGTAATGCCTATTACACATAATATCACATGCCGTAATGCCCATTGCACATAATGCCACATGCTGTAATGCCCATTACACGTAATATTACACGCCGTAATGCCCATTACACATAATATTACACACCGTAATGCCCATTACACATAATATTAAACATCATAATGCCCATTACACATAGTATTACACACCGTAATGCCCATTACACATAATATTACACACGGTAATGACTATTACACATAATGCCACATACCGTAATGCCCATTACACATAATGCCACACCGTAATGACCATTACACATAATATTACACATCATAATGTCTATTACACATAATATCACATGCCGTAATGCCCATTACAAATTACACCACACAACGTAATGCCCATTACACATTTTTATTTAGGTACAAAGTGTCACACACACACCCATGAGAGTAAGAGGGGATCAGACACCAGGGAAATTGGGGTAGATAGGGTCACAGACACAAAGGAAGGGGGTAACAGGGGACAAGGTGTCACACACAGGTGAAGGGGGTACAGGGGGGTCAAACACCAGGGATGAGGGGGGTACAGGGGGGTCACACACACAGGGAAAGCAGTGTACAGAAGGTCACACATACAAAAGAAGGGGTCACACACACAGAAAAGTTGATCCCTGGGCACTCGCCAATCTGTGGGGGGAGCTGCAGGGTGTCAGGGTCACCAGTGGATCTAGGGACAGGTCGAAGGGGAGGCCTGCTGCAGGAAGAATCCAGGCTGTGCGCCCCGAGAGGCTCTGTCTTGAGGAAGGTACATGTGTGCCCTGCGCTGGAGGATTTGGAGGAACAGATTTGCTTGCAGTTCCTCCACAGCGCTGCTGCGGGGGAGGGAGGTGCAGCTTTCCCCATGGTGCTGCTGAGGAGACAGGGCAGGTCCCACTCCAGCCGGGTATCACTGGGCACACTGCGCTCATCTCACTGACACTAGAGGTCAAGCCTACCTCTAGTGTCCGTTTTCTTCAAGGTGGCGGCCATCTTTGGAGTGGCTGCCATGGACAGAGACTGCAGTGCTAGCTCCCCACTGCTGCTTGTGTAGGAGGGGGCTGGATTAGAGGGAGCCGGTCATTAGGCCCTTAATTTCGCCCCCAGGAGCTAGGTGCCGCCCTAGGCAATTGCCTTGTATGCCTATGCCTAGGGCCATCTCTGCAGGCAGCACAGGAAAGTGTACCCCTAAACCACACACACACCCAGCAAAGATTGAAAAAGACAAATTAAAATAAATCTTTATTTTTTTTACAATGTACATTGTACTGCCACTGGACTTATAAAGCAGTCGGCTGTACTACTGGACAATAAAAACAAATATAGGCGTGAACTACTTTTGGTGGATACATGATAAACATGAAAAACACCATAGCAAAAGATGTACAATAGCAACTTGGAGAAGGAGCGCCGGCTTCTCCAAAGTCTCCAAGTGCTGTTTTTAAGTTTGTTCCTGATGGTGGAAAGTCCAGAAATGGGGAACCTCCTCTGCTTACCAACGTGTTTCGAACCCAAATGGTTATTTTTCAAGGTATACAGAGGTTAGCACATGGTGGCAATTATATACCCAACACACTAATAGAGACAGGAAGTCCAACCTACTTCCTGTTTCTGTACAATAATAAAACATTTCAAATTCATATGTATTAAACATTAGGTGGATGCATTCCTTCCTTAAAACGTAAAAATCTAATATTTTATATATATAGTTTGTTTAAAAACACTTATTATGACGATGCCGCCCTCATCAAAGATGGCGCCCGGACCTTCACTGTGGACAGAAACAACACCAGTGATTTAACACTGGTTTCTCAAGATATAATGCACCATGAAGACATATATCAACATCAGGGATTTGCTAATAGATCCCACTGATGTGTAGCCATTCTGCAGGCACCGGTTATTCGGGCGCTCGGTGCTATACCCGGAAGTGCATCACCCAAATAGTTATAAAGTGGGAAGTGTGCGCACTAAAATTGTGTTGTGCATTCCACCCCATGTGTTTATGCATTCCAGCTTACATATATATTCATTCTACCATGTTGGTTCGGTAAGATACATACCCTCCAACATGACCCATTCCATTAGGTACAAAATGCTCTGTTCCTGGACTCCATTGCCAGTATATATATATATATATATATATATATATATATATATATATATATATATATATATATATATATATATATATATATATATATATATATATATATATATTATCCCTAATGGTAGAATTTTATATTAAATGACATGCAAACAATTATATTGCCACCACCTAAAATTAGATATATTTACTTCATTTCCACAAAGATTTATACAATTATGTCAGTGCCACTGGACTTAATCTGCAATATCAGTGCACTTTAACAGCAGTATGGATTTATGCAGCAGTACCAATGGACTTTAACATCAGTGCCACTGGACATAATCAACAATATCAGTGAACTTTAAGGGCAGTATGGACTTATGCAACAGTACCAATGGACTTTAACATCCGTGCCACTGGATTTAATCAGCAATATCAGTTTACTTTAACGGCAGTATGGATTTACTGTATACAGCAGTACCAAAGGACTTAAACGTCAGTGCCACTGGAATTAATCAGCAATATCAGTGTACTTTAACGGCAGTATGGACTTATGCAGCAGTACCAATGGATATTAAAGTCAGTGCCACTGGACTTAATCAGCAATATCAGTGTGCTTTAATGGCAGTATGGACTTATGCAGCAGTACCAATGGACTTTAACTTCTGTGCCACTGGACTGGACTTAAGCAGCAATATCAGTGTACCTTCATGGAGTATGGACTTATGCAGCAGTATCAAATCCATTGGACTTTAACTTCAGTGCCACTGGACTTCTGCAAGATCACTGGACTATACACAGTGTCAATAAAATTAACTATAGAGCACTTTTACGGGACCGGACTGAACTGGACTACAGTACACAATGTATCACTGACTGGATTGAACAACACTACAGCACTAATTGGACTGTCACTATAGTATACAGCAGCAAGCAGCACTGCAGTACCACTGGCACTGGACACAGAACTTTCAGAAGAAGCTAACAACCTAATGCAGGGTTTATTATTTATTTATTAACAGTTTTTTTTTATATAGCGCACACATATACCGCAGCGCTTTATAGAGCATAGTTAGGAGCAAAAACACATACCGAATTACAGTACAAAACAGTTTAGGACAAATACATGGTAAATATGGATAGTTGCATCAGGGGACAGGACACTGAAGCAATCATCATGGTGGCATAGATTTATATATTCTAAGAAAAGCACATGAGGAGAGAGGGCCCTGCTTGTGAGAGCTTACATTCTAAAGGAGAAGGTTAGACAGACTTGGGTGACACAGAAGGGGAAGAAGTGAGCAGAAACAGACAGTTAGGATGAGAGATGGTCAGGTTTTATGCAGGAGGGTGGTAAGAGGTCAGCTTAGTCTTTAATATTTTAAGTCTAAAAAAGCGCTGGGTCATCCAAGAGTAGATAGCAGAGAGACAGTTGGAGATATGAGTGAGGATAGAGGGAGAGAGATCAGGAAAGGAGCTGTAGTTTTCAGCATTATCAGCATAGAGGTGATAGTGGAAGTTGAGTGAGCGAATAAACTCAGCCAGAGAGGACGTATAGAGATACAGAAGAAGAGGGCCACGAATAAAATGTTGGGGGACACATACTATCAATGGAGGAAGGGTTAACAAAGAGACTGCATTTACCTCATATTATAACTGTACAACAGGCAGAAATTTATTTGGTTCCTCATCAGAAGTAATTTTCCCTGACTAATATTATTTTATGGAGAAATAGTGACTATAATAAGCAATAAGGTGTATAGACTTTATGCAGTTGGCTTCATGTTACAGTGACTTACAATCTTAGGCAAAGGATATCAAGAAAAGTGGAGAGAGAATGTACACAGTGTTGTAAGTGTTGTTACAAAGGCCCTTATTCTGATCTGTGCGGCCAGATCAGAATATGCGGCCAGGACCGTGCAGGCGAATCCCCATACGGATCGCCACCTCCGTCCGTACGCAGATATGTGGCGGTCCGCATGAAAGTGGACGGGGATACGCCTCCTCCATCTTGGGAGCAGCCCCTGCATTCGATGTTCGCCGACCATCGAATGCAGGGCCGCACGCTCCACCAGCTCCCGCCACCCTAGACCACACGGACACTTGTCCGTATGAAATCATGTATGGGGGCGGGCAGCTGACATCCGGCGATGTCAGATGCCCGCCCCCTACACATGCGTCACGGCTTTATTACCATGCATACGCCCAGCGTTTGCATGGGAACGCCCATGAAACGCGGGGCGTATGCATAGGGTAATGAGGCTAAGTAGCCCTTCACGCCCCTCTCCGCCCCCTGTGCGGCGTCTAAAAAAAACGTACGGCGAAACCGCTTGCACATGCGCAGAGTGACCTCTGCACATGCGCAGACGAAAAACATCGGCGGTACGACCGCAAGCGGCAAACACCGCACCAACCAGAATAAGGGCCAAAGTGAGAAAGCCAGCAATTATTACCTGATTTACTTTTACTTGTGGATTACAAATAAACCCAATCAGTGCAGAACTCCAATCTACAGATGGGTCTGGTCCCATCTTGGCAGGGGATGGCGCTGGCGTCGCCAGCCGCCATCCCCTGCCAGCGCCATGGCGATGGTGAGAAGGGGACGCGCGCGCACGAGAGGCGCGCGCGTCCCCTTCCGACGGCGCTTCCATCCGTTCCCCCGGGTCCCCGCCGGCTTGTCGGCGGTAACCCGGGGTCCCCGCCACCTGCCCGCATCCCCCCTAACCCCCCCCTAACCCTGTCCGTCTCCCTGAGGCGGAGACGGACAGGGTTTCCGTCGCGCTGGCGACGGAGACTGAGACGCGCGTGCGCGTGAGACGCACGCGCGTCTCAGTGCATTCGCTGGCGCGGCTGCTGACGGGTCGCCAGCGCGGACGTTCTGGCGACCCGCTAGCCAGGATGGGACCTGACCCATCTGTACAAAACTAAAATAGACGCTTTGGTTACAGTGACTACTACCTAATAAAGAGAGAAACTAAGTAAAAGTTTACAGCTGCAGCAGATAATAAATAAGTATTTTAGCATATAATAGTGGTAATATTGTCATTCTGATGTAATGTGAAAATGGTAACAGTAGATCTATGTTGAATATATATTTATACCTTCTAATGTTTTTATTTGTAAAATAAAGTATTCAAAAGACAGAAACATCGCTGTGGACATTCCTACAGTTAATATACTTACCTGCTAGAAGAAAGGAAAAGGAAATTAATTAATACACTTTCCTGTTCATTACATACTCACTGAACAATATAGGTAAACAATATTGTCAGTGACATGTCTTTGCCCCCACTGGCAGCAAGCCTTGTTGACGATATCACCATTGTGCATGCTGCAAAGGCAACAGGGGGCATAAATGATGCATGGGAGTGTGTATCGTTAATGATACTGAACATACACACTATTTTTCTTTTTGAATGATATTGCTTAAAAATGCCCTTCTGAGCAATATATTTTAAAACAATCATACAATTTGCATGGGGCTTTATGTATAACTGTAATAATGGCTCTTCTTGATCATCTGGACTGCACTTAAGGCCAGAATATCAAGCTTAAAAACGTGAAAAAATGGAGAGTGATAAACAGCATCCAATAAGCTCCTAACTAATGTTACAGGTTACGTTTGAAAAATGACAGGTACAGTAGGAGCTGATTGGCTGGTTGTTTATCACTCTCCACTTTATCACTTTTTGAAGGCTTATACATCTGGCCCTTATACACAATGGGGCATATTTGCATGGATGTGGTATAGCTCACAGACAATGTCTAGGTCAAATTCATTAGGTCGACAGCAAAAGGTCAATATGAATATAAATAAAAAAAATAATTTAAATCAAAACTGGATACATTTTTGTCCATTAAGGGAATCCTACAGATATGACTTATTCAGTAGTCAGTAGTTACAAGTCATATAGGTTGAACTCGATGGACTAACGTCTTCTTTCAAGCTTAATTACTATGTTACTACAGAATATATATATCTGGACCATGTGTTATCACGGTTTATTTGGGTAGTATGCTTCATGTGCGACGCAAAGCATAATCCCAATAAGTGCCAACTATAGAGGATAATTGGATACATTAAGCAATGTAATTTATCACAGTTAATCTTAATTTACCAAAACTCTCATATTGACTTTATGAAAACTGTTTATAATGAAATTTAACTTCCATGCATATACAAGCAAAGATTCCACAGAAAGAAAGAAAATAGAAAGGAGGACATACCATATAGAAAAAAGCTAGCTTTAGTATACACTTGCAACAATATGCAATTAAATATAATTAAACCTTTTTGTTATTTTCAATTAGAATAAACTGATGAATTTTTAAAAAAATACAATTGTATTGTTATTATGTTCCACTTTCTTGGCTGAGCTCTGTTCATATTCAATTTTCCTTTTGGCACGTACTGTATTTATCCTTAACTGTCCTTCTTGTGTGCTTTTCATCTAATTTCTTTGTGCGATCAGCCTAGCTTATGTTTATACTACTTCCAAACATCGGGTCTCCGTTCAGCATCTAGTAGTGCATTTCATTATTTCTTACAACTAATGTCACAGAAAATGAGAGACTTTGTAATCCTTTTGTGTGAAATCACTATTGGTTTGGCTTTGGTTACAAGATGGCACTAGATTCAGAGTTCTTTCATTTAAAATTGCTTGATTCACAAATAAGACTAGAGGCAATACAGAACATGGCAGATTCCTAGGCGTAAAATTTCTAAAGATCCCAAAAAATTGGGGCCCATTTGCAACTAATCAGATTATGTCTACCATGTCTTTATCGCATTCTAGAAAATGATAGACAGAAATTGATTGGCTTCTATGGGCAACATCACTTCTTTTCACTTTTAGAAGCTTTAGGAAACTTACCTACTAGTATTTAGTCTAGAGCAGTGGTAGCCAACCCTAGCCTACGAGAGCTACCAACAGTGCACATTTTCCAGACAACCTAGCTGCTGCACTCATTAATCACTGACACATTTTAAAAGATACACAGATGGAGCTAATTAGCTCACTTGTGATTCTGTGAGGAGACCTGCAAAACATCCACTGTTGGTAGCTCTCGAGGACTAGGGTTGGCTACCCCAGGTCTAGAGCTATTGTTGCTGTTATTACTAAAGGCTTTCCACAGACAGCTCATAGTAAAGACTATTTACAGTATAATCTTCTGAAACAGCTTCTAACAGTATTTTTTATGTAACATTACAAAAAAGTAATTTTTTCTTTTTAATAAATACTAGTACTGTTTAATTTAATCAACAAGACGTTAAAGTGATTGATTATACAGCAATCATTCCATTTGAAATGTACATTGTTACTATAAATGCATCCATATAAGAAGCGTGAATAGAGGCTTTATCAACTTGATCAATGTTTCTACTTCTCCAATCTCAGATGAAGATAGGATGTTATATATACAGCAGAGGCAGAACTCTGGGAGGCAATAGAGTCATCTGCCTCCGGGATCCTTCGCCCAAGGGGTCACCTCTCTTCCCCCTGGAAGTTTAAATCAGTTATTTAAAAGCCATCACTATCACTTCTGTGGCTGAGTTCTGAAATATATATGTGTTCTTCTATCTATCTATCTATCTATCTAAACAGAAATATATATTTTATATAAGGTTATATAGGGGTGTGTGTTTGTTTGTGTATGTGTGTGTTTGTGGGGGCACCAATATATATCTTGCCTCCGGGCAACTGGAACGAACTTACGCCACTGATATACAGTATGACCAAATCCACAATGCTAAACTGAATACATTGCAGGGATGTAACAATTATTACATGAAGGAACAGAGCTTGTGAGAACGCTGCAGATCCTCTTATTGCAATTGTCCGCATGAGTCACCTGTTGCCCTGCACATCATCCTCTCTCTGATCTCTGGGTTCCTGTACCCAGGATCAATGATCCAGGAGGGTAGATTATCATATGATCCTGTGTTCCACTGTGTCTCTCTGTGCTTTAAATTGAGATGCACAGCAGGAGCACAGAAATCAGATGACTGGATACCCTCACCAGATATCTGGTCTGTATGTGCAGGTAAGTATTATTTTATATCTATCAGACCATACTTGTCTAGTACTTTTCTTTTCCTCCTCTCGGGGAGAAGCCCGGAGAGGAGACCATATAGTACATGATGGGGGGGGGAGGGGTTTCGACAATGCTGACGTTACCAAGCCCTGACCCATGACTGTCAAATGCGGCAATTTGCGAGTCAGCAGCTTAGGGGGGGCGATTCTCTTAGACAGAAATGCGGTATAAACCCAGTTATCGGGGTTTTTACCGCATTTCTGTATGCTCTAACCCCCCTCCGCAGTGGCAGCGCTGCGGAGGGAATCGCCAGCAAAAGCCTATGGGCTTCTTACCGCAGCGCTGTTTAAGGGATCCGTCACGGATCCCTCCCAGCATGCCCTGAGGCCGGCGCGTCAGTCTGCGCATGCGCATATGGACTCCGGGGTCACAGACCGTCCAGTGCCGGCGCCGCATCGCAAGGGACAGCTCTTATCGCAAGAGCTGTCCCTTGCGTTAATAACGGCATATGTTAGAACATATGCCGTTATTAATAATGCAATGCCCGGCGAAGGGGGGGGGGGGCGAACAGGGCTGCGGATGTTACAACATACCGCCCTAGGTAAGGGGCTAAAATGATACGAAATGATGCCATTCGCATATTAGCATCACCACCTCGCTGCATACCCGCAAATCTGGTATTTGGGGCAGCTGGGGAGGGTGGTGCAGGTGGCTGCGTGGCTGATGCGGTAGAATTGCCCATGAGGGGGTCACGATGTTTGGGAGCCTCCTGGCCATACCGGGAGTGTAGTCAAGTACGTATCAGGCACACTGGCTGATCACAAGATAGTGTTATTTTTTACAGGGCTCCCTTCAGTGTTTAATGAAAAAAATATTCTTATTATGGTATGGGAAATGTGATCTGAAAGTCCAATTATAAGGCACAAGGGAATATGCTGTGCTATATAAGAATATGTAAATAAATAAAGTCAAAATTAAGGGCTTTCCAGGATAATTTTGCAAATTCTCCTTTAGTTGCTCTTTACATTCTGGTGATACTAAAATAATATGAAAAAGGTGTTTTAAACCGTTTTTTACATTATTTTAGTAAATATATGCCCATAAGTGCCCTGATATTTTAGGTGATAATGTGAAACAGTAGCTATTTTGAAGTATTATAGTTCTGTAAAATTCTGTCTTTAGTCACTTGATTATACAGAGTTATATTTTATCTGTATTTCTTTTGAACAGATTAGAAATGTGAAGTGGTCCTACAGCAACTGAGTAGCTGTAGGTTGTGATAAATTGGTCCACTAAAATGTTTAGCAGCGTACAAAATCAATAACAATAGAGAGCAATTTTGTGGAACAATAAAGAGTTTAAATAATTTAAAATTGTTCTTTTAAAAAAGTATCCCATAATATGATGTATAGAGAAAATCCTGTTTTCAGCAACTGAAAAATACTACTTATTCCAATCGATCACTAACATACTGTAAGCCTGAGTTCTTTTTTAAAGTTTTTTTTTTTTTTGCTACAGTAATGATAACAATAGAGTAGGCTCTTTAAGTGTTTTTGCAGCTGACATAAGTATAATATTTATTATGTCTAAAAATGTTAGGCTTACAGTACAGCTAGTATTTCCTTTCCTTGTACAGTACCTTCATCTTTTTTCATTGGTACTCAGGGCCGGCGCTACCCGCTCAGCACAGCCTGCAAAGCAGGTAGGCGCCAGCCCTGAGAGGCGCCGCGCTCCCCCTCCCCTCTGCCACTACTGCTGCCAGCTGCGGCAGCCTGCGCCTGTCACAATAAATGACAGTCAGTGGTGCCAGCAGCGTAGAATAGGTACCGCACATACTGTATATTGGGTATCTGGTAATTGTTCCAGATGTCGCAGGCCGCCTGCCCCCAGTAGCGTGAATGACAGATAGGACCCCGGAACTAACACGCAGCGCAGCGCTCCCGCTCAGACCTGCAGCCTGTCACACATCTTCCTGTCTCTCCCTACGCAGCGGCTGGAGACTCAACTCTAATAATGGCAGTGAAGTGGAGGAAGATCCAAAACAGGGTCCCTTTTGCAAAGCTCGGGTAAGAGCCTAGGTACTCGGAGTGGGAAGCTTCAGTGGTGGGGATTAGAGCTGCCATGAGGCAGAGCTGGGCTGGGCCTGAGGTTTATCTGCCACAATTCCCAGCTGCAGGTGCTTCCAGCACAGGGCAGGTTCACATTGTCCTAATTAAAAGCCAGTACTGTGGTCCCCATGTCCCCCAGCAGCCAAGGTAACCAATTTTCTGCAGTATGACTGGCCTTTGTGTACCCTATTATTGACAACCCTCTGTGATTTATGTACTAATACATACTGGCCCTGATTCTAATTGATATGCTGTGCTGTGCAATTTTTAGAGACTACACATGCGCATAAGCATTTATGCACATGTACAGCCTCTTTGTGCGAACGGGCATAGCAACTTGATTATTCGACGGCCGCTCACTCACAGCAGTGCGGGCCGGGGACGGTGGGCAGTGTGCATCCCCCGGCAATGAGCATGTAACAATGCTATAGGCACCCCTGGGAAATGAGCAAGTTATTCCCCCCTAGGCAACGAGCAAGAAACTCCCCATGGGCTACGAGCATGTAAGTCCCCTTTGCAATGTGCATTTATTCCCCAATGGCAACAAGCATGTAAACCCCCTGTGGTGACAAGCATGAAACTCCTGGCAAGGATCATGTAACCCCCCCCCCGGCAACATGATGTAACCCCTGGCAACAAGCATGAAATTCCTGGCAACAGGCATGTAACTTCTTACAATAAACATGTAGATAAGCAGCAATTATGTGGCATAATATGTAGTTGCGGTGTGCTTCATAATATGTAATGGGTATTTTGGTGTTCGGCATAATATGTAATGGGCATTTTGGTGTGTGCCACATTATATAATAGGCATTACGGTGTGCTGTAAAATATGTAATGGACATTATGGTGTGTTGCATATTATGTAATGGGCATTATGGTGTGTGGCATATTATGTAATAGGCATTACGGTGTGCTGTATAATAAGTAATGGACATTATGGTGTGTGGCATATTATGTAATAGGCATTACGGTGTGCTGTATAATATGTAATGGACATTATGGTGTGCGGCATATTATGTAATGGGCATTATGGTGTGTGGCATATTATGTAATAGGCATTACGGTGTGCTGTATAATATGTAATGGACATTATGGTGTGTGGCATATTATGTAATGGACATTATGGTGTGTGTCCTAATATCTAATAGGAATTATGGTGTGCTGTATAATATGCAATGGGCATTATGGTGTGTGGCATAATATGTAATGGGCATTATGATATGCAGCATAATAGGCATTATGGTGTGTGGCATAATACGTAATGGGAATTGTGGTGTTTGACAATATGTGATGGGCATTACGATCTGTGGCATAATGTAATGTAATGGGCACTGCCGTGTGAGTAATCCTGGTGCACTGTGTCTATGGGTCTCTACTTGGCGCAGTGTGTGGAGTAATGTGAATTGGTATTAATATGTGGTTACAACCCTTCCCCACACCCTTAATATTTGCAGTGCGCCCACGGCACCCACTATCTCTGTTTATCTTGTGTGTGTGTGTTGGGGGGGAGGGTATTTGGGTGGACAGCACTAATGCCTTTTCTGGCACATGCCACCAAAATGTTTAGTTACGTGACTGCTGGTACTGGGCACATTACGTGTATAAGTAGCACTACTACTACGGGCGCTATACACCCTTTTTTTAGCGTATGCATTCAGCACACGCTGTCTCTTTGTAGAGTATGGGTGGGCACAAATTTATAGTTTGCAGGGGGGCGCTCAGCACCCTAGCACCGGCCCTGGGTACTTATATGTTAGTTGGGCGCCCGCTAAGCTATTTGCTTAGTTTTACGCATCCCCTCGCGGGGCTCGCTATGCTTGCCACTCTTCGGGCACAGTGGCTCGCTGCGCTCGCCACACTATATAAAATCAACTCAATGCCTACATGGATAGTGGGGGTATGAGCGTAGTAACTATAGTGGGCGCCCAGCTAACATATAAGTACCTTTTCATGTAATACCTTTAAGACAAATACAGACCTATATCAAATTTTAAAAAATAACTGTTTTTTTTTTACTGTGAACAGATACTGATTGTACTTATAGATAGGTCCTGAATTCCGCCTTTATTATGGTTGTTTATTATGCTTGTTTTTGTTATAATGAAATGATAATTTTTTAATTCATTGTTTGCATATCTACATTTTCTTTCATACTAAGAATGTGTACTAGGAGTCGATATTTAGGCATCATATGTTGAAACACTTTATGGCTTACAAAAATGACAGACAATAGTGCATCACTGTATGCAACAACATGTTTATAGCACTGATTGAATGGCTTTCATTTGACATAAGCCTCAAATTGGTATCCTATTTAACAAGACTCAAATTGGCATATATATTGAATTTGGATTGCCTGGCACTCCCCGCAAAACACTAGAGTATGGGTTAAACTAGAAAGTGATTTAGTTGGTGTCTCCTCGATCGCACATCTACCATTGCTTCCTCTTAAGTCATACTCATGATTTTCTTACCTTTCACCCATAATCAGGGCTGCCATCAGAAATGATGGGGCCTTGGACTGGCAAAAAAGCTGGGCCCTGTGTGTGTGTGTGTGTGTGTGTATGAGAGAGAGAGACAGAGAGAGAGAGAGAGAAGGGAATAGGTGGAAATGCAAGAGGGAGGGTAAGAGAGAATGAATGGGGAAATTGGAGCACGTGTGGAGTGAGAAACAGAAGAGAGAGGGAAAGGAGAAATTGTGAGAGAGAGGGGAACAACACAGAGATCAGCCTGAACAAGAATACATAATACAAGTACTCACTGTGGTGTGGGGCTGACAGGGAGATCCTTGCTGCATTGTTTTCTTAGAATCTGTGTAACTTGCTGGGTCCTCCTCTTTCCCTGGTCCTCATAGGCATTGCACCATCTCCATGCAGCACTCTGACATTAACTTGTGTGCCTCCTGAGCAGCAGCTCTCATGGAGAACTGCTTCAGGTATCCATTAGTCTGATCTGCTCTGGTCCCAGACAGCAGGGGCTGCTAGGACATGTCATTTTTTTTAAGTGTCTGGCTGCAGCTGAGCCAATGCACACACCATGGGGACAGATAGCAGGGGCAGAGATGGATAGATGGTAAGGAGCTATTTATTGTTAATAGTTGTAGGACAAGGTCCGGGCCCCCTTCTCTGTCAGGGCCCGGGTCTCCAGACCCCACAGCCCCCCCCTGTTGGCTGCCCATAATAGATCTAACTATGAGCGACTCTCAACAAAAAGCTCAAGCTTTACACACCCATCCCATCTTACTCCCATTTGGAATAACACTGAATTTCTACCTGGCCACTCACCTATGATGGCCTCTCCTTGGATTTCAGTGGCCATTACCAGAATCCACCATGTATCCCCAAATTTTGCTCCAAAATCAGAAATACAAAAATAATTTGGAATCCCAAATTCTTTACATTACAAATACCATCAAATCTGCCATTTCATCTCCTTAAGCACACATAGCCCTCCCCAAATTCCATCCCCAATAGAAAGAATTTGTATATACCAACCCACTGATACTGGTACCATTTCTCAATTGTACAATAGCTGAAGATAGCAAATTTAATCCCCAAACATTCTACAGTTATATAAATGGTTAAGGAAGGAAAATATTGACCCAATAAAAAATAGGCAGGGTACCCTGGTAATAGAAGGAAAACAGAAAGCAGCATTTTCCAATTAATTTATTGCTTCAGTCTTTACAAGGGAAGACACTTCAGAAGATCTCCCACAGACTAAGCGGGAAATTTACTAAGAATATGAATACAAAAAATCATAATTGTATTCTTAATATGAATTACTATGACTGCACACGGCTGTTTCAGCCGTATGCAAAGTCGTGTTCCGGAGGGGAATTTACAAAGCAGTCAAATACGACTGCTTTGTAACTCTCCGATGTCGTAATGATTCATATTAGCTGGCCGTATATACAGCCGCTAATACGAATTTGTACAGGCAGTCTGCACGGATCAGTCAGATCTGTGCAGGCTGCAGAGTGTAAAAAAAATAGAAAAATAAAAAAAAAAATCGACGTGGGGTCCCCCCCACAGCCGTAACCAGCACCAGGCTGAAAGAGCTGGGGCTGGTAATAAAATATCAGGAAACCCGACAAATAGGGGTTCCCCAGTTTTTTACAACCAGCCCCAGGCTCCAGGTCCGGGGCTGGTACCCAAAATACGGGGGACAAAATGACTAGGGGTCCCCCGTATTTTAAGAACCAGCCCCAGGCTAGGCGGCCAATAGAATTATTCGGCGGAGAAGCGCTGAAGATGAGCGTTTAACGCTTCTCCTGTTTGCTGGTGCCAGGTTATCAATTTTTTTTTCAAAGTACCAGAGGACTACGGCGGAGAGAAGAGGACGAGATCTATGCCTGTGGAGACCTGTGAGTAGAATTTCCTTCCCTATGGGGACCTGTGGAAGGAAATTTCTGCCGACCCCGGAGACGGAACCCTGGAGCCACAGACCCCTGGACCATGGAGCCCTGGACCCTGTGATCCTACCGAAGGGCTCAAGATAGGTAAGTGAGCTTTGGATGTAATAAAGCTTTATTTTTCTTGTGTGTCAGTGTGTGTTTATTTTACTATTTTTAATAATGTGGAATTACAAGTGCCAGCGGGCCCTTTAATGCCCCGCATGCTGGGACTTGTGCTTCTCCAAGTTCCAGCTTGCGGAGGAGGCTTGCTGGGACTCCTAGTTCCACAGTATTTTTATCTTTCTTTTACACCAAAATCAGCCCGGTGACCACCGCACAGGGTCATCGGGGACAGCACCAGGCTTCAGCCTGGTCAAGTAAGTCCTGGAGGGGGGGGGGGCTTTATTGGGGGGGTCCCCACTCCCCCAGGACCCCTGGCCAGGCTGACTGGTCGGTAGGGTTAATCCTTTGGCCGCGGGACCTTATATAATAAGTGTCCCCCGGCTATGGCATTACCCTGTTGGCTGGTTTGGCCTGGGGCTGGTTCTTAAAATACGGGGGACCCCTAGTCATTTTGTCCTCCGTATTTTGGGAACCAGCCCCGGACCTGGAGCCTGGGGCTGGTTTTAAAAAATCGGGGAATCCCTATTTGCCGGGTTTCCTGATTTTTTATTACCGGCCCGGCTCTTTCAGCCTGGTGCTGGTTACGGCTGTGGGGGGGACCCCACGCTGTTTTTTATTTATTTATTTTTCTATTTTTTTACACTGAAGCCTGCACGGATCTCACTGATCCGTGCAGGCTAAAGCCAAATACGGAAAAAAAATGGGGGGTCAGTTACCAAGGTAACTGTAGGGGCGCCTGTATGAGTGGCCTCCGCTAGCGGCTGTCAAATGTAAAAGAATTACTTAAAAATGCCTTCAGCGAGGGGGTCATCTCCAGAGACGAACTTTGCTTTCTCTTTTGCGAACATCCCCTCACCCCCATTTATTATCACCTCCCCAAAATACACAAATCCCTCACCACACCCCCGGGCCGTCCTATTATTTCCGGTATTAATTCACTTTCTTCCAACCTTTCCTTTTATGTTGATTCCTTCCTACAGCCTAGGGTCTCTACCCTCAGGTCCCACATCAAAGACACCATCCATTTTTTACAATTAATCCAAAATATTGAATGGAAAAGTTCATACTCATTCCTTACTCTTGATGTTGCGAGTTTATACTCGAACATCCCCCACAAACTTGGTAAAGAAGTCATAACTAGAAGACTTGTGTCTGATGGGGACCTGGGGGAGAGACACCAACGCTTTATCACTGATTCAATTAGTTATATTTTAGAGCACAATTATTTTTTGTTTCAAGACACCTTTTATTTACAGGTGATGGGGACGGCCATGGGGACCAGGTTCGCTCCGAGCTATGCCAACCTCTATATGGGGGAGGTGGAACAACATCTTATATGGGGCAGCCCATTCGGGGCGAACCTGGTCCTCTATGGCCGTTATATTGATGATTTGTTCATTATTTGGGATGGCCCCCCACTTTAGCACTCACCTTTGTTGATCACCTTAATTCCAACCCGTATAATTTAACCTTCACTCACCACCTTGATTCTAAGCGGACTTCGTTTCTGGATGTGACCCTCCTAGCGGATGGTGACAAAATCACCACCTCTAATTTCACCAAAGAAGTTGGGGCCAATGCGTATCTGCATTACAGCAGTGCCCATTACCCCCCTTGGAAAAAGGGCATCCCCAAGGGGCGGTTTATCAGGCTGTATAGGAATTGCTCTGATATGGATGCCTTCAGCCACCAAGCAGAGGACATGAAAATGTCCTTTTTGCAAAGGGGCTATCCTAAAGCCCTCATTGACCAAGCTCTCTCTGAAGTGATATCCATGAAGAGAGAGGATCTCCTAAAATATCAAAATAAAAACAATAAAAATCAAAAAGATGATAATCCCAACCATATCCAAAATCAAATTATGTTTATCTCCACTTTCAACACCCATTCCAACTTGATCCGTAAAATCGTTGACAAAAACTATAATATTCTTAAACAAGATCCCCTGTTGATAGACCTATTACCCAAAAAACCCCGTTTCGTGTTCAAAAAGAACCGTTCACTCAAAAATATGTTAGCACCAAGCTTCATAAAACCCTCTAGAGATGACTCCACCGACCCACCAATTTCTACCTGGCTAGGTCATAAACAAAATGGCTTTTTTAAATGTGGAGCCAGTAGATGCATTACATGCAATCATATCTCAAAAAAATCTAATTTTGAAATTATGAATAGAGAGGGGAAACCATACAAAATTGACACATTTATAAATTGCAATACCAAATATGTAATTTATCTCCTGCAGTGTCCCTGCGGCTTAGGGTATGTAGGCCGCACTACCCGCTCCCTAAAAATACGCTTTCTCGAGCACAGGAGAAATGTCAAGAAACAGATACTTATACATAGTGTATCTAGACATTTCTCTGAAGCTCACTCAGGAGACCCTAAGGGACTTAGCATAATTGGCCTTGAGACGATACCCAAGACACATCGAGGCGGGGACCGATTCAAAAGGCTCAGTAGACAAGAAGTGTTCTGGATGTTTCAGCTCCATACAATCCATCCTGAGGGCCTAAATGAGGCAGTGGAGCTGAACGCTGTATTATAACATCTACTGCAACATTCAGTCCTCGTTTGGTCCCTTCATTCTTTGTAACACCCTTTGTATCGTCACCTAAAAATGAGATAACCCCCCCCCTCCACCCCTTTCTTGGTTCCCTGTGTACCCTTTGCATAACTGCAATATAGTTCCTCTTCTAAATATCCGTATCTTCACTATCAATAATACCGTATATGAATAATTAGCAAACTGATTGTTTAAAACCAACTATACTGTACCCATTATGCGAAATTCTTCATTATCATGACTCATGTCTTAAGAATTATCCTCTTTCTCTCTCTGCTGGATTCTAATGCATTTAAGCATGAATGTATTTTTGTGCTGCATTTTCAGTTTACCCATACCTATATGGTTTATTCATTTCTTGCTCTATTTTATTGTTATCATTTTTATATAATTCCTCTTATAATATATATTTTTTTAAATGTATGTAAAAATCCTATTTGATTTAAATGGTCCTTATTAGAAATATTGCTTTATATCTTTACACAAATTAGCATTGTCAATACCAGTAGAATATATACCCTATAGTGCCTAACTGATGCACTCTATTTAAATCATGGGCTATGTCCCTGTTTTGGATGGTCCGCATGTATATATTAAAACTATATTGTTTCCCCATATACTAACATCACATGGGCCTGATAAAACCAGTTCCGTTTTTCCCTTACATCGGGGAAACAATTGCGGGTTGCACTCTATATTTCTAAAAGTCTCCTTATGATAGCGCATTTCTTCACTATATGCGCTTATTGTTAGCACAGTTTTTTTATCATATGTGCCACCGGAGACCACCTTTTTAGTATTTATACCCCACAGTGTACTCTTTATAACATCCGCATAGCGCTGTATTGACAGCGCTATGCGTTCCACATGCGTTCCACCCACTAACAGGAAGTCCCTGACCGGAAGTACTAGAACTCCGGCTGAAGTACTGTGACTCTAAATGTGTCTATTTAAGGTAAAATAACGCTCGTTTTTGACTTTGTGTATTATATATCTCTTTAATTATGTCTCCTGCTCAATGTGAGGTATGTTTTTAATTGCTTTTATAGTATGCAAAATTGATTGCCTTGCACACAGGTGCACATGATTCACCTGAGTACTTCAGGTATATATATACCCCTATCCCTGCCTGTTTCAAACCACCTTGAAAAAGCTGCTCTGTGCAGTGAAACGCGTTGGCCCAGGCTCCTAACTGCCCACCACAAAACGCTGCCTTCCACTACCACCTTTTTCCACTGAGAACCGTTTGGAGATTCCTATTTGCCTACCATCATCGGCCCCATCGACCTGGAGTGAGGCACTCACCTCTTGAAGGCAAGCCTCCTATCTAATACCCACCCAGAGTCTTACAGCGGACACTCAACCTAAAAACTTCTCATCCAAGTTGGGAGGGTCGCTACCCCCTACTACAATAGGGAGAAAGCTTCATTTTGAATACCGCTGTGGCCAGGCACCGATATATTCATCTGCTCCTCATTTCATCGGTTACCCATTGGACTGTGGACTCTAAATAAGGTGATATCATAATAACAGTGGACGCAGCAAATTTCAATTCCCCTGCCCTTTCCCCTCCCCCTTCTTTTTATATTGTATACATTGTATTTTATGTGTTTATTATAGCATGCTAACTGTATAATTAAAATACTATTTTAATTCCTCACTCTGTCATCAATGAGCGCAGTCTACTACCCTCTTCTTGTATAAAGCCAAATACGACAGGAAAATAAAGTGTATTTTCCTGCCGTATATTTGCGGCCGCTTCACGCTAATTAGCGGCCGTATTGAGTAAGTCAAGAACCACCATTCTTTTGAATGGTGATTTCTGTCGTATTCTTTCGATGGTGTATTCATTTGTATTTGTAAATACAAATACGAATGTCCCATCAATAAGGATATGAAAATTCGTATTTTTGGCATAGTAAATGCCAAAAATGCTTATACGCCCAAAAAACTTATTTTCGTATAAAAATATGATTTTTTTCCACTAATTTTTGTTAGTAAATTTCCCCCTAAATGTTCGGCTCTTGATTGTTCTGTTATAGCACTACCATTATATCTATTCGAGGAATCAATAAACTCGGGGATGGGACTGGCGCATAGCTTACTTAGGGCCTTTTTCTAGTTCACGCTTTCTGACCAAATCCTTCTTAGATGGACAAAACCATGTGCACTGCAGGTTGGGCAGATGTAACTTGTGCAGAGAGAATTAGATTTGGGTGGTGTTTTACTTCAAAGTGAGATCTATATTGCAGTGTAAAAATAAAGCAGCCAGTATTTACCCTGCACAGAAACAAAATAACTCACCCAAATCTAACTCTATCTGCACATTTTACATCTGCCCCCCCCCCCCCCCCTGCAGTGCACATGGTTTTGTCCATCTAAGAAGGATTTTGTCAGAAAGAGTGAACTATAATAAGGCACTAAGTACCAATATGGAAGAAAGGTAGCAAAACTCAGTAGGGAAGTCAGTAGGAAGCTGGACTAAGGGAAATCTGTTGATATAATATGGCTTGATTTTGCTAAAGCTTTTGACATGGTGCCTCATAAAAGGTAATTAATGAAACTAGGTAATTTAGGGTTAGGAGATACAAATTGTAATTGGATTAAAAACTGGTTGCACAATCTGGGACACAGCGTGGTGGTAAATGGCATACATTCTAGCTGGGGCAAGGTCCAAAGTGGAGTCCCGCAAGGTTCAATATTGGGATCCACCTTGTTTATATATTCATTAATGATATAGGAAGTGTCATAGTCAGTACAATTGCAATATTTGCAGATGACATGAAATTGAGTAAGGAAATTAACTCAGGAGAGGTTGTGGATACACTACAAAGTTACTTAAACTGTAAAAGGGGGCAGAAAGTCGGAAAATGCAGTTTAACATTGATAAATGTAAAGTAATTCATTAATGTACCAAAAATGAACAAGCTACTTATAGGCTAAATGAAGCTATTATAGGGAATTCTGCTGTAGAGAAAGACTTGGGGTTCATCATAGATTAAAAATTGGGTAATAGTGCACACTGCTCAAGTGCAGCATCAAAAGCAACCAGACACTGGCATGCATTACAAGGGGAATGCGATAGTATCTCTTTACAAGGCATTGGTGACACCACACTTGGAATACTGTGTTCATTTCTGGGCACCACATCTGAAAAAGGATATAGATGAATTGGAACAGTTACAGAGAAGGGAGACTAAGCTATTAAAAGGACATGAATCAATAGAATACAAATATAGGTTAACCAGGCTGATTATGTTTTCACTGGAGAAATAGAGATTGAGAGGTGATATGATTAGTATATTCAAATATAGGACTGGGAATCATATGGGAACAGGCCTATACTTAGGACACACGGCATGTACTGAGGCTCAAGGAAAATAAATTCTGTACTGAATTAAGAAGAGGATTATTCACCATTAGAGCCATAAAATTCTGGAACTCATTGCCAGTGGGGGTGGTTACGGGTTAATTAATATAAATCAAAACTGGAAACATTTTTGTCACTAAGGGAATCCCCCCCCCCCATCTCAGTGCCACAGCGGCTATGCAAATCGCCAAAATAACCCGAACAGAAGCCCTGCACATGCGCAAATGCAAATATGAGCATACGCAGTGGTCCCCATTGCGAACACACCAGGGACCGAATTAACTAGAATGAGGGCCTTTATATCTCTTAGCCCAGAGCATAATCTTTCTTTTTTTTAATGTTTGCCTTGAAACAAAAGTAAATAGGCAGTTATAGTATGCCTGCATCAAGCAGACCAGGGTTGCATCAAAAACATGTCTATGTTCTCATATATATGACAATTGCAAATGTTTCCAATATTAACCTTATTCAAGTTAACTGTTTTATGCCAGATGATACTTTTTAAACCTATTGAGCCAAATGTAGTAAATTGCAATTTTTTGTAATGTGCGTTTAAATAAATAAATGGCCAAAATTGCATGTTTTCCAAAAAATGTAGCAGCATGTGAATTGCACATTGCACATTGTGCACATTGTGCACAGCTAAAGTTTGAACATGTCAAATCAATTCCTCATATTTTGGCACCAGCACTGGGCTTCAACCGACAGCAGGGGTTAAAAAAAATGAGCACAACACACAGCATCTATTCCCTACTCGGCAGCGCCGGGCATGGGGGACCCACCCTTTCCACATGACACTGCCTGCCCCGGGGCAGAGCAGGTCCAAAAAAAGGAGATAATCCAGCAAAAAGCAGGACAGTTGGGAGGTATGCTGTACATGGTGTGTACATGTAATTGTTTTAATTTTGGTCATGCTGTGGAACCACAAGTCCAAGCAGGCCCTTTAATGCCCTGCATACTGGGACTTGTGGTTTTGCCAGTTTCTGCATGCGGGGGGGGCTTGCTGGAACTTAAAGTTTCACAGCACAACCCAAGGTAACATGTTTATTCTATTTTTTACACACAATAAGCAGCTTGAAGCCCACCGCCCAGGGATGCTGGAGACAACCTTTTATTGGGGGGTCCATTCCCCCAGGTACCCCAGCTGTGGCATGACACCGTTGGAGCAAGATGCTGGTTCCAAAATTTGGGGGACTCCTACTCTTTTTGTCCCCCATATTTCTTTAAACCAGGAACGGTCCAAGAGCCTAGTGCTGGTTTCCCACACCAATTTCTTTTAAAATTTTACAATAAACCACACACTCCTGTCACGCACAAACCCATTACTATAAGTCGCACATTCACGTTACTAAAAATTGCCAGTGATTTCTTAATAAAAATGCACTATACTAAACTTGCGAGTTTGGTTAAAAAAGCGCACATTTGACATGATTTGGTGCAATTTTTTAGCTGTCTAAAAAGTTGCGTCTCACTACATTAGGACCATTATCTGCATTTAAACTAGGGATGTGCACTTGCCACTATTCGTGTTTTGGGTTTTGAGTTCTCATTACCTTCAGGTTTGGGGTTCTAATGGGTTTTGACAAAACACCCCCTCAAGGTTTTGGGTTCTGATTTTTTTTTTAAAAAGCATAAAAAATGACAAAATCACAGAATTTAGTTTTTCTTTTTTGCTCCTACCCTATTATTAACCTCAATGGCGTTAATCTCCACTAATTTCCAATCTATTCTGAACACCTGGCATTATTGTTTTTAGGCCAAAAGGTTGCACCAAGGTAGCTGGATGACTATGATAAGCGACACAAGTGGGCAGCACAAACATTTGACTGATACAGCACACTTAGTAGCACCCCTGGACTGATACAGCACACTTAGCTTCACCCCATGATTAATACAGTACACTTCGCAGCACCCCATGAATTATACCGTAGACTTGGCTCACCCCAGGAATTTTTTGGCAGACTTGGTTCACCCCTGGACTGATATGGCACACTTACCATCACCCCTGGACTGATATGGCACACTTAGCATCACCCCTGGACTGATATGGCACACTTAACATCACCCCTGGACTAATGCAGCACCCCATGAATTATATGGCAGAATTGGCTCACCCCAGGAATAAACGGCATACTTGGCTCACCCCAAGAATTATACGGCAGACTTGGCTCACCCCTGACATGATACAGCACACATGGAATTAAAAGGCACAGATGGCGGAACCTCTGGATTTATATAGCACACATGAAATTATATTACACATATTCTGATACTCCTGCAGTAAAAAGAAAAAAAAAAACTTTTTTATTTTTTTTTATAAAGAATAGCAGCACCCCTATATTGATACAGCCAATTTAGCAGCACCCCATGAATTATACAGCACACATGGCTCACCCTGGACTGATACAGCACACTTGGCGGCAACCCATGAATTATACTGCAGATTTAATGCATCCCAGCAATTATACAACAGACTTGGCTCACCCCAGGAATTATGCGGCACAGATGTGGCACCCATGACCTGATACAGCATACATGGAATTATACAGCACAGATGGCGGAACCCCTGGACTGATAGGGCACACCGCATCACCCCTGGACTAATACAGCACACTTGGCAGCAACCCATGAATTATACTGCAGACTTAATGCATCCCAGGAAATATACAATAAACTGGGCTCACCCCAGGAATTATACGGCACAGATGTGGCACCCATGACCTGATACAGCATACATGGAATTATACAGCACAGATGGCGGAACCCCTGGACTGATACAGCACACATGGAATTATACGGCACACATTGGTGACACTGCAATAAAAAGAATAAAACTTTTTTATTATTTTAATAAATAAAATGGCAGCACCCCTGGATTGATACGGCAGATTTAGCAGCACCCCATGAATTATACAGCACACTTGGCTCACCCCTGGACTGATACGGCACACTTAGCATCACCCCTGGATTTATACAGCACACTTTGCAGCACCCCATGATTTATACGGCAGACTTGGCTCATCACTGGAATTATACGGGCACCCCTGACCTTATACAGCACACATAGAATTATACGGCACAGATGGCGGCAGCATTGGACTGATACGGCACACATAGCGGCAGACATGGAATTATACGGCAGACGGATGCGGGACCATTTGTCTACAACAAGAAGATAGAGAGCCATTAGGTCGACACCATTAGTTCGACAACTCAATAGGTTGACATGCCATTAGGTCGACATACCATTATGTCGACATGTCATTAGGTCGACGCCTTTAGGTCGACACTGCCATTAGGTCGACAGTGTCTAGGTCGACAGTCAAAAGGTCGACATGGGGTTTTCACTGTTTTTTTACCCAAATGTCGACACAGTTTGAAGTGAACCGCAGCCCCTCGCATCGCTCGCTTCGCTCGCGATGCTTCGGGCACGGTGCCTCGCTGCGCTCGGCAAACTATTTTATTCTCACACCTTACCCTAGTGGATGGTAGGGCATGAAATAGCGCCTGTCAGCACATGTCGCCTCAAAAAACAGTGAAAACCCCATGTCGACCGTTTGACTGTCGACCTAGACACTGTCGACCTAATGGCAGTGTCGACCTAATGACATGTCAACCTAATGACATGTCAACCTAATGGCATGTCGACATTATAACATGTCGACCTAATGGTATGTTGACCTAATGGCATGTCGACCTATTGAGTTGTCAACCTAATGGCTGTCTATCTTCTTGTTGTAGACAAATAGTCCGGATACCACGGCAGACATGGCCAAATTCCTGCAGTAAAAAAAGAAAAACTTTTATTCTTTTAATTTAAAAAAAGAGCAGCACACCTGGATTTATATGGCAAACTTAGCAACACCCCATGAATTATACAGCAGACTTGGCTCACCCCTGGACTGACACAGCACATTTAACAGCCCTTGCAGTAAAAAATAAAAAAATAAATACCTTTTTTCTTTTCATAAAAGAAAAGGGCAGCTCCCCTGGTCTGATACGGGACACATGGGGGCACTTCTGGAATTAAATGGCACACATGCAGGCACCCCTGGACTGATACGGGACAAATGGGGGCACCCCCTGGACTGATACGGGACAAATGGGGGAACCCCCTGGACTAATACAAGACACATGCATGCCCCCCTGGACTGATATGGGACACATGCGGCACCCCTGGACTGATACGGGACACATGCAGGCACAGCTGGACTGATATGGCACACATAACACCCCTTGCAGGGAAAAAAAAAGCACTTTTTTTAAATTTAAACAATGGGGGCAGCTCCTCTGGACTAACACGGGACACTGGGCAGCACAGCTGGACTTATACGGGACACTGGGCAGCACAGCTGGACTGATATGGGACACGTAACACCCCTTGCAGGTAATAGTAAAAATTGGTGACAGCTCCCCTGGAGCCCCTTATTTGTCCCCCACACTAGTCCCATATAGCAGCCCCTAGCAGTGCCCCATAATAGTACCCTTAGTAATGCCCCCTTAGTAGTTGTACATTCAGTAGTTCCCCCTTAGTATGGATTCCATCCAGGGGCGAGTTGGCCATTATAACCACCGGGAAGTTTCCCGGGAGGCCGATGATAGTGAGGCCGAAATACAGTCCCCAGGCTCCCCGTGTAATGTATTATTCAGCAACAGCACAGCTGCTGAATGCGGCTCAGCCTCCCCCTGGCCGCCTCCTCCTCTAGTCTCCATAGGGTACGGGTAGACACACCACCATCCACCACCCTCCCCCCTCTTGCGTTCACTTCTATAGAGAGCTCAGCGTATTGCGCAGGGCAGTGCTGCAGGCTTCCCCACCCAGTCAGCGGCTTTTTGAAGTGTGGCACTGCCCGCCAGCCAATTAAAACTTGTGTGTTCCAGCAGCCGCAGTGATTGGCTGCCGGGACGTGAGCTCTGATTGGCTCACAAACTAGAGCCATAGTTCCAGAGTTGGGCTGGGGTCTGGACTGAGCTCTGGGCTGGGCTCTGGGCTGGTCTGGGCTTGCTGGGCTGGGCTGAGCTCTGGCTGGGCTCTGGGCTGGTCTGGGCTTGCTGTGCTGACAGCCACCCCAGCCCCTGCAAGAACCAGGTACACACATGGCTCCACCCCTCTCTATTGTATGTTCCTCCCCTCCTACCTTCCCCAGGGATGTGTCAGCATCACAGCACACCGCCCTGGGCCCAGCAGTTCCCTCATTCTCTTTAATGAGTGGGGCAGTACCCAGCTTCCTTATGTCCTTGTCCTGTGCCAACCTACTCCTGCTGTCTCCAGCTCCCACCTATTCTGTCCTGGCTCTCCTCTAATATGCAACACTCCTCCTAATACAGTACAAATTCCACCTTTCCCTGGCTTCCACTGCAACCTGCATCTTTCTGCTCTCTCTAGCACCCTACGCCTTTCTAGCACCCTACAGTATGCCTCTCTATCGCCCTGCATCTTTCTGCCCTCCCTAGTGCCCTATGTCTCTCTATCCCCCCTAGCATCTGCATCTCTCTATCCCACCCTATATCTCTCTATCCCTCTCTAGTGATCTGTCTCTTCCTGCCATCACTGTCCCTGCATCACCGCTGACAATGTCCCTGCGTCCCCACCGACAATACCCCTGCATTGTGGCCCACTCCATGTGGCATAATGTGAATTTTGGCTCCTACTATGCGGCAGAATGTAAATCTTGGACCATTCCATGTAGCATAATGTGAATTTTGGCTCAGTCTAAGTGAATTTGGCTTATTCTCTGTGGAATAATGTTTATTTTTAATCATTGCATGTGAATTTTGGCTTATTCTGTGTGACATATTGTGAATTTTGGCTCAATTCAGGTGGCATAACGTAAATTTTGATTCCTTCTGTGTGAATTATGGCTTATTCTGTGTAAAATAATGTGAATTTTTACTCAATCTCTTTGAAATTTGGCTTATTCCATATGGTATAATGCAGGGCTGGGCAACACTGGCTCTCCAGATGTTAATGAACTACACATCCCAGGATGCTTTGCATTAGTTTTGCTATGTGGCCATGCTGAAACTGATGCAAGGCATGCTGGGATGTGTAGTTCATCAACATCTGGAGGGCCGGTGTTGCCCAGCCCTGGTATAATATGTAAGGGACAAGTACAGTATAAGGCGGTCTATGGTGGGGTACGCTACACTCAAGGACATGCCCCCTTTTGAGTGGCCACACCTCTTTCCCTGCAGCGTGCACGCTCAACCTTAACTTTGCCATACCCCACTTAAAAATATCTACTTCAATCACTATATATATATATCATTTTAAAATATATATATATATATATATATATATATATATATATATATATATTTATTTTTACGGAAAAACTCCATTTCGGCATTTACTTATGGGCCGGTGCTCTGTACTTGCCAACCAGGCTAAAAGTTGCCAGCCAATCCCTGTGTACACCCGAACAGCGGCAGCTCACAGGGAGAAAGCAGCAGCGGCGGTCAGCGGCGATCAGCGCCGGTCAGCGGCGGCGCGGCTCCATGCGCCGGGCCGGGGATGTCAGCAGTGGCGGTAGTCAGTGTCTCCATGTGCCGGGGCCGGGGATGTCAGCAGCAGCGGTGGTCAGAGGCTCCATGCGCCACATCAACCCACCCAGCGGTAACATTGCCTTGTTGGTAGGAGTTGGTGCCCCCAATAGTGGCTGCCTGGAGTTACTTCACGGGGGAAGTAGGTAGTAGTCTGTGTGCCATGGCGCAGGGGTGTATGGCAGCAGTGTATGTATGAATGAGACTGTCAGTGCATGTATGTATGTATGTTTGTATTTATGTATGTATGAATGAGGCAGTTAGTGCGTGTATGTATATTTGAATGAGACTGACAGTGCATGTATGAATGAGGCTGTTCGTGAATGTATTTATGTGCAGCAGTACATGTATGCATGAATGAGAGTGGCAGTGTAAGTATGTATGTATGAAACAGCAGTGCATGTATATGTGAATGAGAGCAACAGTGTATGTATGTATAAGAGCGGGAGTGTAAGTATGAATGAGAGTGGGAGTGTATGTTTGTATGAATGAGAACGGCAGTGCATGTTTGTATGAATGAGAAGGGCAGTGCATGTATGTATGAATGAGAGCAGCCCAAAAATGGGGCTTCATTCAAAAAAGTGCTGGTTATGCCCCTGATGACAGGTACCCCCACTTCCGCTATTGATTGGTACCTGCTGCTGCAGTGCTAAAGATAGTACCCGCTGTCATCTGTGCTTGTGACAGGTACTTACTGCCTTTACTTATTAAGGAACCCCCGCTGCCGCCGGCGCTAATGACAGGTACCCGTTGTCGTCACTGCGCTGATTATGGGAGCCACTGCCGTCGATGCTAATTACAGTTACTCCAGCTGCCAAAATCATTTGTGACAGGGGTACCCCGCATGTATTGTGAGGGGAGGTAGAGAGGTTTGGTTCAGCACATGAATACCTCTGCTGGGAGTGTGGAGAGATACAGTGATGCCTGTTGCAGCCCCCGCCCCCCTCATTGGCTCCCAGGGTCTGCGCATGCTCGCACCTGCACATGTGCAGACTCCTACCATTGGCAATAGGGACAAATTTGGATCGAAAATAACATGTCTGAATCAACGCTTCTTTTACTCGGAAGTATTAGGAGGTGCAAAGTAATTTATGTAATTTTCAAACACCTGCCTGCTCTCCCTTCTCTACCACCACCCGCTCCACCTATATCACCCTTCTTCTCCTCTACCATCCCCTTCTCCTCCTCTACCATCCCCGTCTCCTCCTCTACCACTCCCTTCTCCTCCTTCTCTACCACCCCTTCTCCTCCTCCTCTACCTGTCACGCGCTGCCGCGGTGGAGCACAGCGGGCACAGTACTCACCCGTCCGTGCCTGCCGTCAGCTGGTGTGTGTGTGTTCTCTGCATCTTTGAGCTGCAGAAGGGGAAGGCAGAAGGCGCTGGGTTTCTGACATCCGGGGCCACTATCTTGATTGTGGGCAAAAGTAGGATTGGGCCAGGTTAGGGGCTATCCACCCATTCTGTCCTGACAGCCAATTGCAGCTGCCCTGTATGGATATAGGGGATATGCCTAGGCTGATCAGGGTCAGTACAAAGTGTCTCTAGAGCTGTTTAGTTCTTGGGATGCCTCCTGACTATTCATAGTGCTCCAGCCTATTCTGCCCTGCTATAAGTCTCAGTTTGCTGGCCCCATCGCTGCAGTATCAGCCACGCCTGGCTGCCTGTCCGTACTCTTGGCCGTCTCGGTGCTACCTACCCCTCTCCTCCTCTACCATTCCATCTCTTCCTCTGCACCCCCCTCTACTCCTATACCACTCCTTCTCTTCATCTACTCCCATCTCCCCCTCTACCACCCCCTTCTCCTCCTCTATCACTCCCTCTTCTTCGCTACCACCCACATGTTCTCCTTTACCACCCGTCTCCTCCACTACCACCCCACCCCCATTCCTCCTCTACCACCTCCTCTTCTCCTATACAGCCCTAGTCTCCTCCTTTACCACCCCCTCTAAACCCCCGTCTCCTCCTCTTCCACCCTGTCTTCTACTCTACCACCCCCTCTCCTCTTCTAAACCCCCCTCTCCTCCTCTACCACCCCACGTCTCCTCCTCTAACCCCTGTTTCCTCCCCTACACCCCCTCTCCTTCTCAAACCCCTCTCCTCCTCTGCCCATTCTCCTCCTCTACCACCTCCTCTCTCCTTTTACCACCCCCTCTCCTCCTCTAACCCCTGTCTCCTCCTCTAGAACTCCATCTCCTGCTCTACCACCTTCTTTCCTCCTCTAATCCCAGTCTCCTGGGGGTATTGGTGTGTGTATGTGGGAATAAGGGGGGGAGGAGTAGGTATATACCTTGCACCTGCCCTGCGGCCCCTCCCTCTCTCCTCCCATCTCTCTTTCGCTCCCCATCTCACACACTCTTTATCTCCCTTTCTTCTCACTCTTCCCCTTTTTCTCTCTCTCTCACCCACCACTCTCCCTTCTCCCCACTCTCTTTCTCTCTGTAACCCTCCTCTCCCTCAAACACTCTCCCTCTCTTTCTTCCCTTTTTCATTCTGCCCATCTCTCACTCTACCCTCCTCCTACTATCCTCCCGTCACTCACTCACCCAACCTCTCTCTGCCTCACCTCACCCACCCCTCTCTTTCTTTTGCCACCACTCTTACCCCCTCTCCCTTACTTGCCCCTCTCATGCACCCACTCTCACTTTCTTTCTCTACTCTTTCTCACTATCCCTCCTCTCTCTGACTTCCCCTCCCCCTATTATACCTGTCACTCATTTTCCTCTCACACCCGATCCCTTTCTCCCCCTATCTCCTCCTCTCACCTTACCCCTCTTTCTCTTGCCACCTCCCTCACCCACTCTCACTTACTCTACCCTCTCATGCACCCTCTCATTGTCTACATTCTCTCTGTCTTCCCTCTCTCCCCTCTATTTTTATGTCTCTCACTTACTCTCACCCCCTCTCTTTGTCCCTCACTCACTCACACCATCCCCGTCCTCTCTCTCCCTATCCATTTCTCTCCCCCCTCTCTCTTTCTTCCACTCACCTCTTCTCTCCCTTCTATATCACTCTCCCCTTGCTCTTTTTGCCTCACTTACTCACTCCTCTTCCCTCTCACTGTCCCCGTCTCCTGTACCTCTCACCCACTCTCACTCCCATCCCTCTGTTCACCTTCCCTAGCTCCCTATGTCTCTCCCTGTAGCCACCTTTGTCTCTCTATCTCTCCCCATCACCCACTGCATAATCATCTACCTCTCCCCTGTGGCACTGTTTCCCCATTGTCCTCTCTTTGTCACCCTTTCTTTTCCAAGACATCACCCTCTGCCTCTCTCAATCATCTGTTCACTGTTACCCACTGTCTCCCCCTGTCATGCCCTTGGTTTGAGGCAACGATAACTGTTTTGGGAACATGCGTAACTAACCCCCCTCCATTCCCTGTTGTGGTGTCCCCCTGTAATTTTGTTCTGGAAGCACCCCTGGTGGGCAATGTGTCAGAGGAGGAAATACCGCACAGGGCCCTGCTGCCAGATGCAGCCCCACCTCCTCTCACCGCACCTCCTTCTCTCTATACACTGCAATAAATATAAGGCCCAGGTCTGCTGGATGTGGCTCCGCCTATTGTTATGCTGGCTCTGACCAATACTCAACCTTGCGACCTGTCGACCTACCCCATGTCGACCTAATGCATTTGTCAACCTAAACCCATGTCGACATTGTCCCATGTTGACCTAGACACCTGTCAACCTTCACCCATGTCGACCTAGAACCCTGTCGAGCTTGCTGTCTGTCGATCCAATGGTGTTGACCTAATGACTGTCGACCTAAACCTGGTCGAAAATACGATCCACACCCACACCCATGCAGTAAAAGAAATTAAAAGTAGGTGAAGCACCCCACATGGGGTACCCCTTAAATTATACATGACACATGGTAACACCCCTGAAATTATACGGCACAGATGGCAGCACCCCTGGAAATATACTGCACAGATAGCGGGACCCCTGTAGTAAAAAAAAACATACACTTTTTTATTCTTTAATAAAAAAAAAATTAAGAATAAAAAATGGAATCATACATGACATAGTGCAGCACCACTGGAATTATACATGACACATGGCATCACCCCTGGAACTATAAAGCACACATAGCAACACCCCTTGAATGATACATCACACATGACGACACTCCTGGAATTAATTGGCACACATTGGGCATCCCTGGAATTATACATGACACATGGCAGCACCCCTGGACTGATACGGCACACATGGGCCACCCCTGGAATTATACGGCACAGCTGGCCACACCCCTATACAGAAAACATGGCAGCACCCGTGACCTAATACAGCATACATGGAGGCACCCCTGGAATTATACCCGACACATTGCAGCCCCTGAAATTATATGCTATGGATGGTTACAGCCCTGGAGTACTATGGGACAGATAGCGGCACACTTGGAATTATGTTGCATAGATGGTTGCGCCCCTGCAGTAAAAAAAAAAACCTTTTTATTCTTTAATAAAAAAAGGCAGCATCCCTGGAATTATACCAAATGCAGTGTCACCCCTGGAATTATACATCACAAATGGCAGCACCCCTGGAATTATACATCATACATGGGGTACCCATGGAATTATATACAACACTTGGCATCACACCTGGAATTTTACAAGACACATGACAGCACCCCTGGAATTATACACGACACATTGCGGCACACCTGGAATTATGTGGTATACATGGGGCACCCCTGGAATTATACAAGATACCTGGCAACACCCCTGGCATTATACATGACACATGGCAGCACCACTGGATTAATACGGCACACATGGCAGCACCACTGAACTGGTAGGGCACCTATAATAGTACCCTTTTATTAATGCCCCCTTAGCAGTTTCCCCCTTAGTAGATGTCCCCCATAGTAGGTGTCCCCCTTAGTAGTTGTCCCCAATCAATGGTGTCCTCCATAAGCAGTCCCCATTACAGCCCCCTCCATGCACATCCATGCTGTCTGAAATCAACTGTTAAGCAAGTATTAATTATAATTATTTTAAGGGTATTACTTGCTTAATAAATATTAATTATCTTTTATAATATATCTCAATTCCTTTATCAGTATTAATGATTTTCATTTAATTTAGCGCAGAGCACAAAATTCCTTTATATGTATGCTTATCATCAGTGCCAGATTAAGGTCTAAATGGGCCTGGAGCTGAAAATGATCATGGGCCTATTATGCGCAATAATAGGGGTTGTGGCCAGCACCTTATAATGTGGGGGCTTGACCAGTGTTATGGTTGGGTGGTCTGCTCATGGGTGTGTCTCTATTTGTGCAACTACTTTCAACTAATTATTTATATATATATATATATATAGGGTGCAGGGTAGCGGCACTCACGTCACATCAATAATCAAACTGGAGTCTGTACTTGCATCATCAACGTTTCGCTAACTTTATTAGCGTCTTCAGGATAAGTATAAACATTAAAATCGCTCACCTTAAATAAGGAGAATCACCCATGTGCAAACAGACGCCGGAACCCGTCTCCGCCTCCAGCCACTACGTCAAGGGGCGGGGCTTCACTTGACGTAGTGGCCGGAGGCGGAGACGGGTTCCGGCGTCTGTTTGCACATGGGCTCTGGAACGCACGATACTTCCGGTATTGCGCTAGCTGACTAATTTCTGTTTTTTTTATCTGGTTTTTAAACACACGATGCTGCAATTTTCTTGATATACTAATCGCCACTGTAACTGGCGACACACATATGACTACACTAGGCCAATTGATTATTTATGGTGTTTTTGGCCACTTCCTGCATTCAGCCTTAGCAGGAAGTGGGAGTGTTTGCCAATTAGCACCTGTGTGCTATAAATGGCCAGTGGAGAAGCTGTCTGGTCACACTGCCTTGTGCCTCCAGTCCTTTGGATATTTATTGTCTTGACAAAGGTCCCTGTTGAGGATCGAAACGTTGACTCCAGCTATGACTGAATAAAAGTTTTTTGCTTCAACCCTGAAAAATTGCCTATGGTGAGTGCCTGCTTCTACAAAATTATCGTTATATTTGGGACTTAATTGCCTCTAAAAGTGGAGCACCGCCGAGTTGAACCAGAGTGTTTTGAGTGCGGTATCCCACACCTGCTATATATATATATATATATATATATATATATATATATATGGAGGGAAAAATAAGTGGCACTCGGAGGTTGGAGAGACTGGTGAATCAATCTGAAATATTTATTCCATGTGCAATGGGAAAACGTCAGTTCAAAGTAAGCAGTTCAAAGTGCTTACTTTGAACTGACGACGGAGCCCCCGAGCTCCGAAACGTCCTTAAATCCAGATACTCACTGACCACACAAATCGATAATGTCTGCCGGCAGACTCTACTCCCACTGCGATGCTTGGTAGACAGTTGGGAGCCCGATTCTTCTGTAAGTCCCTTCTACGCGTTTCACCTGTACACAGGCTTCGTCAGGAAGTGTTTGCAGAGTCTGCACTCTGCAAACACTTCCTGACGAAGCCTGTGTACAGGTGAAACGCTTAGAAGTCTGCTGGCAGACATTATCCATTTGTGTGGTCAGTGAGTATCTGGACTAAAGGTGCGTACACACGGGGGCGATTTTGTCCAAAATCGCGGGAAATATGGTCGCTGAGCGACCATATTGCCCGCAATGGGAGTGTGTACCGGCGATATATCGTCGGGTGCGCGCTCCCGTTTTTGCCCCTGTGGTGATCGCTGGTCGCAGGAACGTGCTCCTGCGACCAGCTGATTACCACTGCCTGGCTCGGTCTCTGGTCGCTGATGAACAGGAGAAACTGAGCAATATATTGCTCAGCCATATATTGCTCAGCAATATATGGCTGAGCAATATATCTCCCCCGTGTGTACACAGCATTAAGGTATAATCCTTTCATCTCTCCAAAGACCCTAATACCAGCTGACATATAGCGGTTACCCAAATATTGCAGGACCTCTTTTACCCAGGTGGGAATCATTCTGGACTTTTGCTATACACCATCTGCCCTGATATCAGACACTGAATCAGGCCAAGAGGAATTTTATGTTTTGTGTTTGTTCGTCTAGTTTGTGTATACCGGTATTAGGAGACACTCCTTAGTTATTTTATCCTATGTTGACTGTACATAATATATTGTTCTTATCAATACCGTCCCGTGTGTATATTACAAATAAAAACACAATTTTTATTTTTACCCAATAGTGGTCACATTTCATTTGTTATTTAGCAGTGGGGTTTGCACACAGTTATCCCATCTCCCTTCTTACTCATTTCTCTCATAGGTGTTTGTGTAGTACACCTGAGGATAGTTTGCAGCAACCCCAGAATATACTGCAGGTAGGGCGCAGTCTCAGATTTTTTCTTTCTTCATCTTTGGCCTGTTGTCTGGGCACTATTGATCTAACCCCCAATCTGATTTATGAGGGGTCTCTGATCCTAACTTCAGAGAACTAAACAGATAGTCACTCTGAGTGAACACAGAACCAGCCTCTTGGTATTTTTCCTGGTTCACATTAAGTTTACACGTATACTGTAATTCAAGAGATACATTGATTTCACACACAATAATAACAAAATACATAATTTCAGAAACAGATTTTAAGAAATACATTCTTCTCACACCTAATAATATGATTTATTTGATCCATCACCAGATCAGATCGTGACACCTCTCGCTTCAAAATGGCGCACAAGGGCGGTGACCTACATGACCGTCTCATCAGTGCACTATTCATTACATCGCCTGGATGGGTAGCAGTGGTCTCCCTGCTAAGACAGACTGCCACAGTTCCCATGTTAGGATAAGCACTACAGATGTGACCCAACTCCAGGACTTGTGTACCACCTCTAGGCTCTGCATCTCACCCACCTCCCACCTGGTGACCTGCACTACCCCCAGTGTGCCACTGCATGCTGGCTGTCTCAGGGGTGTTACTCGACCTGTACCTCCCTGGTGAGTACCTAGGTGCATTTTCCCCGGCCTTCCTGCAAGCAGGTTTGGTATGGGTGCGGGTTGTCTGACCACTGATTCTGCTGAATCTCGACTAACACTTCCCTATACTTGGCCTCCGCTGCTAGGGCAGGCAAGGGGTCTGGTTCCTGCTCCTCTCCCAGGAGATGGCAAACTAAAAGCACACAGGTGTCCTTGCCACCATAGTCTGAGAGCACACTGATATAGTGGAAGCTGTGTCCCCTTTTGCCATCCTGGCTGGCATTGACACAGTCCACCCCAGCTGTGCATTGGACTCCTGGGCACAGATTCTCCCTGCAGCTGGCAGTTTGGCTTGACTCACTGATATCAGTACCAGCACCTTCTGCCACACCCCAAATGGGCATTCCCCTGTGGTATAGGCATTCCAGAACCTCTGCTTAGCTTCAGCAGCCATAAGGTGACTTCGGGCCAATGCTAGCAGAGATTGTAAAGTTCCTTGAAACAACATAAGGTAAACCATAACTATGATGGACATCATTTCAGCCATGGCCCTAACATTGTTACTCTCGCCCCCTGGGACTCGTACCTCTGCATGTTTTACTATACCACAGGTGTGGGGCATTCTCCCAGCACTACATACAAATTTAAACATGTCCTCCTCCCAGAACCTCTCATCCTGAGCTGACTGACCCCCCTCCCCCCTTCACTGGGGAAAAGTCCACTCACTCAACGCCTCACACCTTATGCTTGTGTGAGGGGATTCACCCTCTGTATCTGTGTGTGTGAATTGTGAAGGGAAGTACATTTCTGCAAGGGGGAATACCAGCAGGTCATTGTCCCCGGTCTTTCAGAGGTTAAAGGAGCTGAGTTTAACCATTCCACTCTGGGTGGGGACCCTGTTGCTGTTACTGTCTCAGTAACTGGCTTGTCTTCCACTGGGTCCTGCAGCCTTACACACAGCAGCTGCCTACGGGACCCACTGGGTCATTCCTTATGCCAGTTACAACTTTTCCCGCATTGACACACAACAGTATTGTTTCAATGTCTATACCTTGTTCTGAGCCTGGGGACAACAGTGCATTTATCCCACCAGGCACAGTACTATTAACCTCACATTTAGATTCTCCCTGAGGGAACACCAGCTGGCTCAGTTGTCCGCCAGGATCCTCCTTCTTAGGGAAATATGAGGCCTTATAGCGATATAGCAGCCCACTTTCTACAAAAATCCTGAGTGACCTCCTTCCCTCGCTCTCTGAAAGAGACCAAACTGGGATCTGTCTGCCGTTCTGCCTGGACTGCCTCACTTCTGACCAGCTGATCAATGTGGGGATACAAGGCAGATTATAATGGCCTGCCTCCCCCAGGACAGTGCCTGAGCTATTTACTTCTACAGGAGGGGAGGGGGCGAAGTGGGATCTTTTTCTAGTGAGTCCCCTTCCAAACAGGCAGAGATTAACTCACAGCTTTTCTGGTTTGTGATTACAGGGAGTACCTTTACATACTCTACAACTCCCAATACATTTACCACATTCTCTGAAAAGGATATGGCACACACTTCTACCTTGGTACATGCAGTATGACACACTTCCGCCTTGTGAAAATGCAACGTGTTAGGTTCTGGTGCACACAAATCTGTAACCCTCTCACATATTTTTTCATCACTGTTGTTCGGCTCAGCAGGGGTCACCTGAGGAACAGAAGCATCCTTAGCTAATACCACTGTATCATTACCAACATCACATTCACTTTTCAAATCACATACATTGGTACTGCTGCTGAGTTGTTCAGCAGGGCTCACCCTGAGAAGAACAGGATTAGGGAATAGCATTGCAGTATTAATTACATTATTATCAATTTTATAGGCAGCATGCCTCCTCCCCAAATCAGTTGTACTGTATCATGTACATTGTCCAGTATTGTGACATCCCTGGGGCTTCCTCCACCTCCCCAGTCCAGATATCCCTGAACCCTGCTCACCTCAGGGCATACTCCACCCACACATCTCTCAGCCACAGTCTCAGGAATAAAGTTCTAGGGACTCCCTAGTGCTAAATGCACAAGAGTCAAGTCATGACCAGAGTCTAGTAGACCAACTGCTACTTGAGTTCCTACCATATCCACTAGCAGGTTATCTTGGGGCTGTTCCTGGGGTCCTTCCACAACCAGAACATCGGGCACCGGATTCCCTGTGTGGCATGTCACAGGAACAAGTGATGATTCCTTCTTCTTGAGACAATATGTAGTAATGTGCCCCACTTCATAACAATTAAAACACCTGCGGCCAGTTGCCAAAACAGGCTGTTCCCACACCCTCCTCACAGACAGAGGCAACAAATCTGGGGCCACTGGTGGGAGCATGCTGCTCACATCCCTGGCCTCTCCCAGCAGTTTAAACTGGAACTTGTGAGGTGATGTCTCCGGAGCAGGTTCTGCAAAGATTGTAGCAGGCCGGGGTACCATTTCCATGAGGGAAACCCCGGTGGGCTGGGTTGTGGTTTGTGCACATTCCTTTATCTTGTAAAACACAACAGCCATGATTGATAAGAGATCTTTAATGGAGGGGGCGGAGCACTTTCGGCGTGTTGTCTGGACACTATTGATCTAACCCCCAATCTGATTTATGAGGGGTCTCTGTTACTAACTTCAGAGAACTATACAGATAGTCACTCTGAGTGAACACAGAACCAGCCTCTTAGTATTCTTCCTGGTTCACATTAAGTTTACACGTGTACTGTAATACAAGAGATACATTGATTTCACACATAATAACAACAGAAGACATGATTTCAGAAACAGATTACAAGAAATACATTCTTCTCACACCTAATAATAGGAGGCACGATTTATTCGATCCATCACAAGATTGGATCGTGACACAGTGTTTTTATCATACTGCAGGATTTATCACATGTAACTCCCGGGGAGCTGCAGTGGGTGGTGAGGAGCAGTGGGGTGGGAGGTGGGTGATGAGTGGCAGTGGGCTGTGATCAGTGGGACGGCATGCCAGACACGCTCGATAGCGGTGGGAATTAGAATTTTTTTTAAAGTGTCAAATGACTGGCCAACCTCTGAGGGCTCTCAGCCAATCAGAGGCCGGCTTGTCATTTGACACTTTTTTTAAAATTCTAATACCCTGCCCAGCATGCCCATCCTGATCACCGGCCACTGCCACTCAGCACCCGCCCGGTGGTCAGAAAGGCAGACAGTTGTGTGCTAGAGCTGTAGTACCATTGGCACACACCTTGGATTCTCACCAGATACATAGCGGGTGCTAAAATGCACCCACGCTGGGCCGCTGATGATTCAGATTCTGACTTATCTTACGTGCTGCACGTCTGACCTCCAAATCTGACCTGATGCACATGAACCGTGCATCTGATCAGATCGGATGTCAGACACATGCGATTTTGGCTAATTTACCCGATTTTTCATCCTGATCCATCGGAATCGGGTGAAATTGGGCCAAAATCGCATAGTGTATGGGGGCCTTAAGAATAATAAATCCAGTGGGTATTGTTATTGGTGATAACAATGATATCTGTAAAAAGAGAATTACACAAAAAGCATTTTTCTTGGGAAAGCAGCTTAAAGTCTTCAAAATAAATTAAATTGCAGACTATGGGGTAAATATAATAGGGTGCGAAGGAGCAGAGTTTGTTCTAGAATAGTTGTATTTTTAAAGCAGGAATCATTTACAAGGAAAAAACAGGTTGGTTGGGAAGGATCATAATGCAATGGTGTGTTTTTGTGTTTTGTATATTTTTCTGCATTGGTGAATAACTAATGAGTGGGCAACAATAATTGGTGCATGTGTATCCATGGTCACAATTATGCTTACAGCATACATCCCCACTGTCCCACTTTTGTCAGGATGTAGCCATTTTCATGGCACTGTCCCACCATCCCACAATGGGGGGTGATTGTGGTTGACTCACAAAGCTGCAAATTTAGCAGCTTTGCAAGTAATTTAAACAGCGCCTGCACAAACACCCGCCCCCCATCACACGCCGATATTCCCACACACATGCAAATGGGTGTTTACCATAAACATCCATTTGCAGCCTTGCATACGGGGCAAAATCATTTGATGGTCGCCGACCATCAATTGATTTTGCAAGCGCCCGGAGATCTTTGAAAATCGCTCCCCTGTGCGAATGCTTAGGGGAGCGATTCATTTAGAATCAGGGCCATGGACCCCTGTTTTTCCCTGGAGGGAATGTTTGGGGGGGGGGGGATTGTAAGTGCTGAGTGAATAAATGGGTGCATGTTGGGGCACAATTCTACAGCCATGACTTAATGTTTTGAGAATGACATAAGTATTAGTTTTCATAAAGTCTGCTGCCTCAGTATACTGCAAAATGAATTGCAATTAATTGCAAAGTCCCTCTTTGCCATGAAAATGATCTTAGGGCCATATTAAGCTTGGATTGCTAATCAATGAATTTGCTAATCAAGCAATTGATTATGGAATGACTGCATTTGACTATGTACACATCGCAAATGTGCAAGGACGATTAGCAAAAGAAAATGCATATTGATCGTAAGCACAATGTGGCCGAACTTCGACTGACAGGAAGCCAGCACTTTGGAATGGAAACCTGTAGGGTTTGTCTGAACACAACACAGGGGTGCCCAAGCATTTTAAGGGACAACCTATAACTTTGTAGATTAGCGATCCAAGGTGAATTAGTCCCTTAATCCCAAAAAGGGATTGCATTTCAGCCATGCCACAAAAGGTCCAGCTGACATCATGTCAGTAATTCTCAGTCATCACTGCTTTGCACAAAAAAAGGTTTCACAGGCGAGGATATTGCTGCTAGTAAGATTGCGGCTCAATCAACCACTTATCAAATCATCAGGAACTTCAAGGAGAGAGGTTGAATAGTTGTGAAGAAGAGTTCAAGGGTCCCAAGAATGTTCAGCCGGCACAAGGACCATCTCCTAAACTTGATAAAGCTGCGAGATGAGGACAATGCAGAGCTTGCTTAGGAATGACATCTGCATGCACAGTGGGTTTAAAACTTTTGGAAGATGGCCTGTTGTCAAAAAATGCAACAAAGTAGCTAGTTTCCTTGAGAAAAAAACATAAAGGATAGACTGATATTCTACAAATGGTACAGGGATCAGACTGCTGAGGAATGGGGTAAAGTCATTTTCTCTGATTATTCCCCTTTTTAGATTGTTTGGTCCACCTGGAAAAACACGTGTATGGAAAAGGAAAAGTGAGTTCTACCGTCAGTCCTGTGTCATGCCAATAGTGAAGCATCCTGAGGCCATTCATGTGTGGGGATGATCCTCAGCCCACAGTTTTGCCTAAGAACACAGCAATGAATAAATAATGATACCAAAACATCTTCTAAGAGCAACTTCTCCCAACCATCCAAGAACAGTTTGTTGACAAATAATGTATTTTCCAGCATGATGGAACACCTTTCCCTAAGGAAAAAAATTATAACTAAGTGTCTTGTGAGGCAAAACAAATAGGAAAAAAAAACAGTTTGTATCCCTATTGCACACTGAATGAGAAATATACATATAATAATCAGATAATACAGAGATCTTGGTTGCATATATCTGCAGATATAGGGTTAAGCCCCCAGGCCGTACGTCAAGGCATCTCTGTCACTGGGGGTCCCTAACACTGGGTATGGGTCTGGGGTGTGGGCCCCCAATATGCCGGCACAGGCTGACTACTCCAGGGCAGCACACAAATGAAAGTTAGTAGGTGTTAAATAAGAAGCACATAAGTGCTATGTAAGGAGGTGAAGGTGTGGTTAAAATAATATATACAATGTGATAGGGAAAAAACAAAAATGTTAATAAAGTGTTAGGGTGTGCTACCCTGGAGCAGACCAGCCATACCAACAAAGAGGAAATCACACTCCCAAACCCATCCCATGCACAATAACAAATTTATGGGCCTAATAGCCCAGTGTAAGGCCACATGATAATGGCTTACAACATCTGAGAGCCAGCTTACCTGGAGATACCCCTGGCTTCTCCAATGGCACTCAGGTGTCAGCAATCCCTCCTAATGCTGACCCATCTGTGCCTCTCTCAACTGCACAACACTTTTATTGGCAAGCTGCTCAATCAGAGGTCTGTCATTCAGGTGCCAACAGGGAGGGGTAAATCTGGTTAGGAAAAAAAAACAGTTTGTATCCCTATTGCACACTGAATGAGAAATATACATATAATAATCAGATAATACAGAGATCTTGGTTGCATATATCTGCAGATATAGGGTTAAGCCCCCAGGCCGTACGTCAAGGCATCTCTGTCACTATATGCAACCAAGATCTCTGTATTATCTGATTATTATATGTATATTTCTCATTCAGTGTGCAATAGGGATACAAACTGTTTTTTTTCCTAACCAGATTTACCCCTCCCTGTTGGCACCTGAATGACAGACCTCTGATTGAGCAGCTTGCCAATAAAAGTGTTGTGCAGTTGAGAGAGGCACAGATGGGTCAGCATTAGGAGGGATTGCTGACACCTGAGTGCCATTGGAGAAGCCAGGGGTATCTCCAGGTAAGCTGGCTCTCAGATGTTGTAAGCCATTATCATGTGGCCTTACACTGGGCTATTAGGCCCATAAATTTGTTATTGTGTATGGGATGGGTTTGGGAGTGTGATTCCCTCTTTGTTGGTATGGCTGGTCTGCTCCAGGGTAGCACACCCTAACACTTTATTAACATTTTTGTTTTTCCCTATCATATTGTATATATTATTTTAACCACACCTTCACCTCCTTACATAGCACTTATGTGCTTCTTATTTAACACCTACTAACTTTCATTTGTGTGCTGCCCTGGAGTAGTCAGCCTGTGCCGGCATATTGGGGGCCCACACCCCAGACCCATACCCAGTGTTAGGGACCCCCAGTGACAGAGATGCCTTGACGTACGGCCTGGGGGCTTAACCCTATATCTGCAGATATATGCAACCAAGATCTCTGTATTATCTGATTATTATATGTATATTTCTCATTCAGTGTGCAATAGGGATACAAACTGTTTTTTTGCCTAACCAGATTTACCCCTCCCTGTTGACACCTGAATGAAAGACCTCTGATTGAGCAGCTTGCCAATAAAAGTGTTGTGCAGTTGAGAGAGGCACAGATGGGTCAGCATTAGGAGGGATTGCTGACACCTGAGTGCCATTGGAGAAGCCAGGGGTATCTCCAGGTAAGCTGGCTCTCAGATGTTGTAAGCCATTATCATGTGGCCTTACACTGGGCTATTAGGCCCATAAATTTGTTATTGTGCATGGGATGGGTTTGGGAGTGTGATTCCCTCTTTGTTGGTATGGCTGGTCTGCTCCAGGGTAGCACACCCTAACACTTTATTAACATTTTTGTTTTTCCCTATCACATTGTATATATTATTTTAACCACACCTTCACCTCCTTACATAGCACTTATGTGCTTCTTATTTAACACCTACTAACTTTCATTTGTGTGCTGCCCTGGAGTAGTCAGCCTGTGCCGGCATATTGGGGGCCCACACCCCAGACCCATACCCAGTGTTAGGGACCCCCAGTGACAGAGATGCCTTGACGTACGGCCTGGGGGCTTAACCCTATATCTGCAGATATATGCAACCAAGATCTCTGTATTATCTGATTATTATATGTATATTTCTCATTCAGTGTGCAATAGGGATACAAACTGTTTTTTTTCCTAACCAGATTTACCCCTCCCTGTTGGCACCTGAATGACAGACCTCTGATTGAGCAGCTTGCCAATAAAAGTGTTGAGGCAAAACAAATAACCTTTGGGTCCATGACCAGGACACTGCCCAGTCCATAATCTTTTTGTGAACTTGTGATCAATCCTAAAGAGACAAGTGGAAAAACAAAAACCCACAAAATCTGACAAGCTCCTAGCATTGATTAAGCAAGAATGGATGGCCATCATTCAGTATTGGGCCCTGAAATTAATTGGCAGCATGCAAGGACGAATTGCAGAGGTCTAGAAAAAGAAGGGTCAACACTGCAAATATAGCAGGGGTATTAAATTCCCGCCGCTATTTCCGACAGGGGAAATAGCGGTGGGCACAAATTCTTGACTGACAGAATTGAATCGACAGAACGAGCCTGACTGTAAAAGCTGTTGGACCCATTTTGCCGAGAATGGCCATGAATTGTCGTGACCACGGCTAGATGTCGACAATCCATGGCCGTTTACACCCCCCTTTTTGCCAAGCGGCAGGTGAGACATTGAATCGAGCAAAACGAAAAAAGGCTAGGGTCACAACTGTCGGGATGTAGCAACAGTCGTGTCCCGGGATTGAATACTACATAAACTACATTAACTCTACATAAATGTAATGTCTTTGTTAATAAAATCCTTTTACACTTATGAAGTGCTTGTAATTTTACTTCAGTACACCATAGTAACATCTGGCCAAAAAATATAAAAAAAATTGATTCAGCAAACGTTGTGAAAAAATGACATAATCATCTCCAGAAATGACACAAATTCTTCATACAGATGGAGCAGCTCCCATTGGAGCTCCTCCTGGTGATAGAATCGCAATTCGCCAGCCTCTTATAGAAGGGGGCGCACATGCATGAGACGCTCACGCACCACGTTCCATCAGAGTCCTCCGACACCCTCAGCAGCTCCCCTGCAGCCCCCCCACCAGCTGCACCCGGCTCTCCCCGATCCCCGACTATCTCCCTGAAGTGGAGAATAAGTAAAAAACTTGTGATTGTGTTTTTAAACATAAAACGTAAGCATTCCATTCAGTAACAGCAAAGTAAAATAAAGAATAACATGAAACATTAAATTTTAAGTCAATTTTGACATTCTCCTATGACCGTCACACACTGGTGTTGATCCATATTACTTACATCCCTGATTAAAGCTTCTGAATAAAACACCTGGAGCTATTGACAAATTTGGCACTGTAACATAATTCACTTGCATCGAAAAGTGACCCATTGGTAATTGTTAAATAATGAGCCTAACCATTTGTATACACAACTAATGCAGAATATCCATGCCAATTTTTCTAATCTGTAGCAATAATGATTTAAAAGCTTAAGTCTAATATAGTAATGAATTTTGACATACAGTACATGAGTCTATTCTAAAACCAACTATATCTGTATATTATTGTCAGATTCATGTATAAGTATAAATTACATTTAAAGGAAAACAGTAATTTTATCATTACTCTACAGTAAGTACTGGTGTTATCACTGTGATATGTGAAGAAATTAATATTGAAGCTTATCTTAACTATTTAATTGCTGATGACAAAGATAAACATTGTGTGATCAACCTCTTGGCAAGTTTACTGTATGTATACAGCATAATGTTAGCTGAATACAGTTGGGGTATTTCTCAGAAAGCCCCTTCTGAGTGATAGCTTTTAAAAAATCAGGTAGTGTACTGTATATGGGGCTTTAGTGAACTACTGTTATCATAAATACACCCAACGTCTGATTTAGATAATTAGAGCAGACATGCCAAAGTGTCCAGTGTTACCTGCAAGTTCTAGATTTCATTAATAAACATATGACAACCTTATTTAAAACCAATGTATTTTAATACACTTGCAGGGACAGTGTAGATAACTAGCATTCAGCATTATACATTTCAAACACACCGCTTCTGAATGAACTCTGAATGTATGCTCTGCATATATGTATGCTCTGTATATAACCCTAAAATGGACTTTATACAAATAGGCAGAATGAAGACCTTTATGATGGAATCATAATGTTTAAAGCAGTTTGAGCAGTTTGGTCCCAGTACTTGATCAGAGAGTTAATGTAGAGCACATTTGAATACATTTTCACTGGTTGGGCAAGGGTTGGTCAACAATGTTAGTCCTAACTCATGTGTGTGTTAACCATACAGATTAAAAAATTGGACAATTTCTAGAATGAGTCTGCATGCATGTTTAACCCCTTTGCTGATATTCCCGAGCATTATCTGGGTTATGCTCCAGTGCGCACACTGGCAAACCTGGAAAATTCTCGGGAATGCCACTGCTTGCACTCCCTCCTGTTGGGCAACGCCGCTGAGCTGAGCACTGAGATCCGCACTGCGCCAAGCTTCAGCCGCTGTCTGGCTCCTGCTGCCCGGCTCTGCTTCCTTCCCCCGGCTCTGTGCTGCATGACCTGGCTAACATCATGCCGCACACAGCCAGGTTTCCGGGGGCAGGGCCAGCTGTGGCTGATGGAGTACTCAGCGGTGCTGTGTCGCCCCGGGAAATGTAGTGGTTTTTTTTAGGGCGTGCTCCCTAAAAAAAAAAACACCACTGGAGGGGTTAATACATAAAGCAAGATTAGCATTATGTCTCCATTTGTCTGTCATTGCCTCCTCCATATCTTTCATTGTGCTCTTAAAAGCTTGCCTTTAGTTGTGACAGCATTCCTTGCTGCCGATGCTCTGCTCAATGCTCTTCCTATACTTCCTACACTATTAAGCTGCCCATTGTGCATGTTTAAGCTAGTGTAATGAGATGCTGCTTAATGCTGGCTGGTCACCCACACCTCTCCCCTCCCCCTTCCCCCTCCCCTGGAAGACTTCTCTTTTCACAGTCAGTGAAGCCAGTGCAAATACTGTAAATTGCATCCAAGTCCCCAGCCAGAAAGCTCTACAAACTGGGCAGACAATTGGAGGGGACCCACGTGCTGCTGCCTGCCGCTTCCCTTGCCGGTATCACATAAACTAGTTTCAGACTGCCCTGAAAGCCAAGTCTCAGCTTTCTTATGATACTAGCCTCGAGTCTCTGGAACAGGATGCAAAGTTGACACATTTTCCCAATAGACTATAATGGGCCTGTTAATTCAGACTCACCATGAATAACCAGTGTAGCGTAATGAGATGCATGAACAGCAGTGCCCTTACACATGTGAAAGCTATACTGTTGCTAGCTCCATTGTTTTGGGCTCCCATGAAGCCCTGGCTGATACCCAGTAGTCATTTTGTTAACCCCCTTGGCGCTCGAGTCTGACCTGCTCATACTTTATCACATTCCTACTGTAGCATAAATCTGTGTTAAACAAGTGTAGCATAATGAGATGCATGAACAGCAGTGCCCTTACACAACTGAAACCTACAGTATGGGTCCACAGTTGTCTTTGCTGCTTTTGCGCCACAGCAACCAGTCTCGGCACAACATATGCCTCAATGGGATGCATGAGAGTCTCACACACACACACGCTCCATTCTCGGCGAAAGTACTGTATACTCACTCACTTATACCCATAGCCCACTATAAATAGTGTAAGGAAATGATTGGTTTGTTAAAGTGTGCATGTCGTATTTATGCAACATAATACTATTGCATAGACAGACGTCTATGCAATAGTATATTCAGAAAAAAGGGTCTAACATACAGAACATTACAGTAATGTACAGTAAAGTAGTTATTGCGCTCTAGTGTTCATTTTCGATGGACACTTCTCGCACACACAATACAGATTATTTTCCTATAGCTTTGCATTAGACATCTGACACATGCGCAGTCATGATTTTAAAAATGTACATCTTGTGGATGATCTGTGGTATTGCACTCATCCTGTAATGCCATATGCCAAACGCCAAGCTGTGTGACTAGGTGTGCTGTGGCAAGTTGGTGGGAAAAATGCCATAGGCAGGCTTAATGATAGTGGCTCTATCTGTACTAAGTCCTGAGAGTGCAGCCTTCATACTACTCTATTATTAGGGATGTGCCCCAAAGAGGACATAATGTAAAAAAAAAATTATGCTAGATGGTCCATGGGCCCTCCCACCCACATCTTTGTTGCATAAATAGGACATGCACTATTTAGAAAACCAATCATTTCAATGCTGGGGTCGGCCACACAACTGTGGCTGAAATAATTTTGTTTGGGCCCCCACAAAAAAAAGAAGCAATAATCTCTCTATACAAACTGGCTCTACAGAGGCAAGATGGCGTCCTCATCCTCATCCTCCGATTCCTCACCCCCTTTAGTGTGTACATTCTTATCATCAGAGATTATTAATTTGTCCCCTCTGGAATCCACCATCAATGATCCCTCTATATCCTCTGGAGGTAATTGCTGGTCTTCGATGAATAATCGACAATTTATTTTGATTAACATCATCTTCTCCATATTTTTGGAAGCAACCTCCTATGCCACTTGCGGACAAGGTTCCCAGCTGCACTAAAAAAAAAAAAAAACAGAACTAGTTTGTACAGGGGCCTCCAAATTGCCTATTTTTCCTACCAGTACAGGTAAGGATTGTCTGGCATATCTACTTGCAAACTGTCACTAATGTAATCCTCCATCATTTTTTCAATGTTGACCGCATCAGATGTCCAAACTTGCTCCGCCCGCCTTGCATCACCGCCAGCTGGTCGGTGAGGAAATCTTAGTTGTTTCCTCTCAGCCATAATTGTGGGAGAAAGAGGAGCTGTTGCCATGTCACGTTCCGCTTCAGATGACAATCTCCTGGCTAGCAGGTCTTTGCACTGCTGTAGACAAGTCTACAGCAGTGCAAAGACCTGCTAGCCAGGAGATTGTCCACTAGAAACAGAGACACAACATAGAAAACTAAGGATCAAGTATAGTGACCAAAATGTAGTGGTCTGATTTTAATAAATTTACCACCCTCATATCCTATCGAAGTGAATGACATCAATCAAGCTGGCAGTGTCTGAACTGACTTGATGTGTGGCAAGTTCAAAGGGTTGGCGAACCCTGCACAACATGGAAATCATTCTCCACTGCACTTGAGTCAAGTTTGCCTGTCGTAGGTGGCTGTGAAGGCTTTAATTGAATTCTGCTGCTCCTCCATCCTCTGCAGCATACAGAGGGTGGAGTACCACCTTGTCACTACCTCTTGTTTAAGGTGATGGCGGGGCAGGTTCAGGAGGGTTTGTTGTTGCTCCAGTCTTCATCAGGCAGTCACAAAATAGAGAAAGTACCCCAGAATGTTGCAGGACACCACAAGAATCTCATGTACACCCTTTTCACTTTGAGGAAATGCTGCATCACCAAATTTATTGTGTGGGCAAAACATGGGACATGATCCTGAGGTAGCGTGCAGCCAAAAATACCACCGCTGGCAGGCGGGAGAAAGAGCATGTGGAAGCAGCCCCTGCATGGAGTGTAGGACACAGTAAAGGGTGTCCCTGAGCATCCCTCTCTGAAACCAGCCACAAAGACAGCACCTGGGAGCAGGGTCAGTAACCGCAGAAACGGGAAGCACTTAGTAACATAGTAACATAGTAATTAAGACAAAAAAAAAGACATTAGTCCATCGAGTTCAACCTATTTGACTTGTAGCTACTGACTTGACTGTCATATCTGATGCATTCCCATACTGGCCAAAAATGTATCCAGTATTGATTTATTAATTTTTTAATTCATTAACAGTAGTTGCTGTAACCACCCCCGCCGGCAATGAGTTCCACAATTGTACTGCCCTAATGGTGAAGAATCCTCTTCTTAATTCAGTACTGAATTTGTTTTCCTTGAGCCTCAGTACATCAGTACATGCCCGCGTATAGGCCTGTTAGTGAACAAATCATGTCCCAGTTCCATTTGATTCCCAATCCTGTATTTGAACATACTAATCATATCACCTCTTAACCTCTGTTTCTCCAGTGAAAACATATTCAGTGTTTAATCCAATTACAAATTTTATCTTCTAACCCCAAATTACCTAGTTTCATTAATAACCTTTTATGAGGGACAATGTCAAAAACTTTAGCGAAATCAAGCAGTATTACATCAACAGTCCAGCCCCCTACTGACTTCCTCATAGAAGCTAATTAAATTAATCTGACATGATCTATTTTTGCAGGGACATTTCCGGGCTGGCTTCTTTTACATCAGCCTAGTCCCTACATTTTCTGGTGTGAGGATGAGAACCTTCCCCCCCTTTAAACAACCGGCTATATCTTCGGAACCAACTGACCCATTTAGATGAGGCCAGTATCATTTTAAAGAACTTTTGATTGGGCTTCGAATGAAACTGGGCCGTTTGGTTCCAGAGAAATCGGGGGGTGCTGTGGGTACAGCTGTCCCAGGCCCTGGCCTCTGGAAGGGCCCAGGCAGCTCCTTTTTACCACCGCAACCCATGACTGCGTCCGCTGTGCGCAGCGCAGGCTTATTCAACCCAGGATGCCGTTGGCCAATTAAAATGCTGCATCGGCATTTGAGCCAATCATAGCTCGCATACCTGCAGCCAATCAGAGTGGCTGCCGGGGGTTGGGATATACTGGAGACAGTAAGTATCGCTTACTATCGGACCAAGTTTGGACGAGGCGTGGCTACGGAGGGTAGGGAGTGAGACGTAGGTCGCTGCTCTCTCCCGCTCCATGCTAATGGCGGTGATCCTGTAAGAGCTCCCCAGCGAGGAGGGACCAATCTCGGTTTATGAAAGTGCAACCCTTCCCCCCCTGCTATTTCTCCCTCAGTACCTGAGTCGCGCTGTGGTGTCGCTAGAGAAGGGAAGTGATCGGTGTGCCGGCGGCGTGTGCCTCGTGAGAGGAGGTGGACGCGCTGGGACCGGAGGTGACGTAGGCAGCCGGCGACTGCACGAGGCTGGAAGCCGGAGGCAGACAAGCGGCAGCGAGCCACCCGCTCTGAGAGACGCTGGTACGGCGCGGGAGTCCCGCTGAGAGCGACGCGAGAGTCCCGCTGTGCGCTGAGCTGAGAGCTACACCGCTGAGGGAGTGAGGTGGTTGTCGGCTGAGTGGGGGATTGAGTCTGGTGGTGACCCCCCGGAAAAGCGGAGGAGTCTGCTGGGGTGGTGACCCCCCCCCTCGAAAAACGGTGGAGTTTTGCCTGGGAGAGCGGAGCCTGCTATCTTCGCCGGTGGTGGCTGCACTGAAGATAACAACAGAGTGGCATCGGTACCTCTTGAAGTAAAAGGGGAGAGGAGTGACGGGTGAAAGGCGGGCAGGATCTGACCTGGTGGCAGCAGGAAAGAATAGAGCTGAATGGTATCCCCTTGTCACACACAAGGACCTGCGATATATGGGAATGATCCTGCGATGTTGTGAGTAAATTACCTTTCTCTCATTTATAAGACACTGCGTTTCAAAGTATATTCCTGTAACTCAAAGGAAAAGAAAGGGGAAAAGTGTTTGGACTGAGACTGTGTGCTTAAAAATATACTATAGCCCTGCCCTCTCCCTCCCTCCCCTCTCTCCTAGTATAGGAGTCTCATAAAAATTATAATCAGCAGAGCAGTGGTGCCCCCCAAGTTACAATGGGGAAAACCCAGAATACAACTGCAGCTAATAAGCTTGCCAAATTTTCAAGGCAGCCAGTTACCCCAACCCCGACTACCAGAGAGGGGACTTCTCCCCCGACTACCCCTCCAGAGTCAGAGCAAAATGAATCCTCAATACAAAAAGTATTGGATGCCCTTGCGGCGAGTGAGGGGCGTCTGGCTAATAAAATTGAGAAGGTACAAGAAGACCTTGATGTGATAAAGCAGTCAGTTCAAAGAGTAAAAGAAAGGGTTAAGGAAGTGGAAATCCGCACCTCTGCAATAGAGGATAAAGTCACCCCTCTGGCAGTACAAATGGACGATATGGCTTCTCAACTTAAATCACTTAATATGAAGATGACAGATATGGAAGGCCGGTTCAGGAGAAAGAATTTAAGATTTGTAGGGCTGCCAGAAAAAGTAGAAGGAGCAAATCCAGAAATATTTCTTGAGAACTGGCTAATAAAGGTATATGGGCAGGACGCCTTCTCTAAATACTTTTCAGTGGAGAGAGCCCACCGTGTTCCCATGAGACCATCTCCCCCAGGGGCACCAGCCCGTACCTTGATCGCAAAAATTCTCCATTATGCAGATCGGGACACTATTCTCAGATTAACAAGACTCAAAGGCCCATTAGTATGGGATACCACAAAGATTGCAGTGTTCCCGGACTATGCTATCGGGGTTCAACGGGAAAGAGCACAATATTATGATATCAAGAAACGGATGAGAGACCTGGAGATCCAATATGCAGTGCTCTTCCCGGCTAAGCTCAGAGTGGTTCATGAGGGAAACACAAAATTCTTCCTAACACCAAAAGAAGCTGCAGCCTGGCTGGACTCTACATTTCCAGGCAAACGTGCAATGAATTCGAACTAATTAGCCAGATAAAAAGCATAAGAGTAAATTAAAATGTGAAAACTGTCTCCCTCTGTGACTTGCTCCCCCCCCCCTTTTTTTTTTTTTTTTTTTGGCTTCTGGCTCTCTCCTTGAGATTGAGATAAGAGATCCCCCAGAGCGATTTTTTGCTGTCAATAAATGACGAATTACTCTATGGGATACCCTTTGAACATAAAGACTGTTGAAGTAGGGATGAATGCCAAATTTGTAACCTGTAGAAATTCTAGGTTCCCTCAAAAAGAGTTCATGTTGGTATTGTAATTTCCAGGCAAATGTGTAATGAATTATAACTGGGGTCTTCCCTTTCCCCCCCCCCCCTTTTTTTTTTTTTTTCTCTTTTCTCTCCCTTCCCTGTGGGGGGCATGCAGTACAATAGGAGCTGGCTTGCTGCTTGTTGATAGAGAAGTGGTTTAATGTTGAATATCTTTATTTTCTTACTTTTGTTATTGAAAAACATAAGAAAGGCTTCATTGAAAGATGGTGGACGGGGGGAGGGAGGAAGGGAGGGGGAGAAGAAGAGGGGAAGGAGAAGGAGGGAAAAAGAGAAGATTGGTTGATCTTGCTGGGGAGTTTAGAAATATGATGATTTTGGGAGCGGGGGAGAGCCCCCAACCTGTAGCCATTAAATTGATTGCCTCAAAACAGTTCGATGTAAATAGAAAGGGGAATAGGGGGGGGTGGGTAGGATTGGGTATAAAGCATGTCATGGATAGAAGAGAGGGAGGGCATGCAGGGAGGGGGGTGGAAGGGGGAGGGGGGGAAAGGGTTAGGTTGATGAAGAGTGGGAAGCTTTGTGCTGCTATGAAATGGTTACTAAGAAGAAATTTAACTACCCCCGGCTGCGTCCTTAACCGAAAAGGTGAATGTCGGTAAATTATAGTTTCCTCACGTGGAACGTGAGGGGAATGAACAACAAAATAAAACGAGCCCTTGTCATGAGATACATCCGTCAGCAGGCTGCAGATATAATCTGCCTACAGGAGACCCACCTGGAAGGGGGCAAGGTGCTATCACTAAAAAAACCTTGGATAGGATGGGCTTACCATTCAACCCACACCTCCACCTCTAGGGGGGTCTCCGTGTTGGTACGCAGAGGGGTTCCATTTACCATGGACAAGATAACGGTTGACCAATGGGGTAGATATATTTTTCTTAAATCTCGAATTGGGCCCAGGACTCTGCTGCTGATGGCTGTATATATACCACCACCGTTTAGCTATGATGTGCTAAGAGCAGCAGCAGATTTCATGGCACTATACCCTAATGTACCCATTGTAATGATGGGGGATTTTAATAATGTAATGAACCCAAGTTTGGATAGGAAACGGGCAAGAAGTACGGGAGGTGTAATACGGAAAACAGGGTTCTCAGAAATGGTAAAGGAAATGGGACTTTGGGATGTATGGAGGGAGAAATACCCGGAAATACAGCAATACTCATGCTTTTCTAGTTCCTACGACACATTGTCAAGAATTGACTTAGTATTGGTGTCCGAAGAGTTAATCCCGAACACCCATGAAATCGCCTATTTAACACGGGGCATTTCAGATCATTCCCCAATATTGTATAAAGTGAACTTGGGTGATAAAAGGGGATTTACATTTTGGAAACTGAATACATTTTGGTTGACACAATTGGAGGAGGGGGAAAAACTAGAAGCTATGTGGCATGAATTCTTCTTGACCAATAATGGGTCAGCGCCCACTGAAGTTATTTGGGATGCCTTCAAAGCCAGCGTCAGGGGAACATTGATAAGGGAGATAGCGGGGCTTAAAAAATCATACCGGGTTAAAGAGCAGGAGCTGGAAAAAAAATGTAGTTCCTTGGAATCAGTATATCTCCTTAGTAGTACTGAGGGAAATAAAAAGAAATGGAGGGATGCCCAAGAGGCGTGGCGACAATACCTAGAGGAAAAGGAAAAAATACGGGAATTATACGCAGGGCATTTAAGATATGTTGAAGTTGACAGGCCTGGGAGCTTTTTGGCAGGAATTGTAAAGCAGGATAGACCCGCAAATACAGTAATAGAAATAAAAGTAAAAGAAGGAAGCTCGGTCTATCAGACACCTGAAATAGCTGAGGAATTTAGACAATTTTACTCCCAATTCTACCAATCTAATCAGATATACACCCCTGAGGAGATCCGTAGTTATCTAGCTGATATAAGCCATCCGACCCTGTCCCTCGCCTCCAGGGAAATCCTAGACGCCCCCATAACCTTGGATGAGATCAATGCAGCAATAGCCTCCATCCCAGGGGGGAAGGCGCCTGGAATGGATGGAATACCCCAAGAAATCTATAAAAAGTATAGTAGATTTTTTTCTCCTAGGTTCTTAACTCTATTTAACGAAGTGTACTTAAATAGAAAACTTCCTGTCTCAATGTCAGAAGCCTTAATAACAGTTATTATTAAAAAAGACAAAGATACTAAAGAGGTGGAATCCTACAGGCCAATATCCCTGTTAACGAACAACGTTAAGATCTTGGCTAAGGTCCTTTCAAATAGGTTGAGCCAGGTTTTAATAGAAGTTATACATAGTGACCAAGCCGGCTTTATGCCGGGAAGGTCCACAACTTCCAACTTGAGAAGATTGTTCCTCCACCTGCAAGTACAGCAGGAGGAAAATCAGGCCGCGGCTGTTATTTCACTCGATGCGGCCAAAGCCTTCGACACTATTGAATGGACCTATCTGTGGGAGGCTATGGACTGGATAGGGATTGGCCCGGTGTTCATTAATTGGACCAAATTACTGTACTCATGTCCAACTGCAAGAGTTTCAGTAAATAATTATATATCTCCTAGTTTTGAGATTAAAAGGGGTACAAGGCAGGGATGCCCGATGTCCCCCGGTCTCTTTGCAGTGGCCATTGAACCTCTGGCATGCCTCATAAGAGAAAGTAGAATAATAAAGGGAATTTATATTGGGAAAAAAGAAGACCGAATAGCGTTGTACGCAGATGATATTCTGCTTTTTGTACACAATCACTTGGAGGCAGTGCCGGAGGTTGTGGGGACGGTGGAGAGATTTGGGGGATACTCGGGCCTTAACATCAATTGGAACAAATCCTGCATATTACCCCTTGAGGGCCCATGCCCCCCATTGATTACAGCCCCGGCTCCACTCAAATGGGTTGAAGAGTTCCAGTATCTAGGTATAAGGGTCGCGAGGGATACCTCAAGGTTTGAGGTATTGAACATAACCCCGCAAATTGAATATATCAAATCTAAAATAGAACCCTGGGGGCGTCTTCCTTTGACGACAACAGGGAAAATTAATTTAGTTAAGATGATAGTACAGCCGAAGGTTCTATATGTGTTACACCACTCCCCAGTTTATCTCCCAAGACGGATTTTTCGTCAGATAGAAGGATTATTATCATCTCTAATTTGGTCTAACAAAAGACCAAGACTAAAATTAAAAACCTTAACCCGGCCAAAAGGGGAGGGAGGATTGGCATTGCCAAACCTCTGGCTGTACTATCTAGCCACACAATTGGCGCATTTAAGAAACCTGACCCAAAGTGGGATAGAAGAGGATGGCTTTAGCGAGATAATTAGGATCTTAACCCCTGGGCATACACCTTTGGAAATGTTGTTGAGTGGCAACATAAGGCGGAAATGGCCACCTATTATTGGACAGATGAATTTGGTATGGAAACAGGTGGAAGGAATACTGGGAACTCAGGGAATAGACCCGGAAATGCCCCTGGTTGGAGCTAGAGCATTAATAGAGCTAGGGAATATACAAATGGAGAAGATATGGGGAGTAAAAGGGGTTAAAACCTTGGGTCAACTATACGAAAATAAGGAGTTGAGATCATTTCAGTCCCTTAAATCTGAATTTCTACTTCCCAATAAATATCTGTTTAATTATATGCAATTGCGACATGCCTGTAATACCCAATTTGGGAGGGCTGGCCCGAAAATAGAACATGCAGCAACTAAAAAACTACTCAAGAGATGCCCAAGTAGACATGAGGTATCCTATATATATCGGGCCCTTGGCCAAGAGATTCACGGGGACGAGTTGGGGGAATTAAAGACCAAATGGGAGGCAGACCTAGGCCCTATCTCTGAACAGGAATGGCAAGATACCCTTGTAAATGTAACCCTAGCAACTAGTCAAGTGAGTCAGCAACAGATTCAGTTGTTCATAGTCCACCGGACGTATATGACATCAGAGTTACTGTATAGAATCGGGGGGAGAGATAGTGCTAATTGTCCTAAATGCATAAATAATATAGGCACCTATTGGCATCTACTCTGGTCTTGCCCAGAGGTAAATAAATTCTGGAAAGAGGTGATTAATGAATTGGTGATCAGAAGAGTTCCTAGGGAAAGTTGTACACCATCCGCATGTGTATTGTCTAGTATAAAGAAGGGGACAATGGAAAAGCATTGTAGACTGTTTGTTATCATAGCACTCACCCTTGCAAAAACCTGTATAGCCCGCAAGTGGATGGCTAAAGAGGGCCCTGACATAGATACCTGGAAAGCCCTTATAAATGCTACGATGTTACATGAAAAATTTACGTATATGGCAAGGGGGAGGATAAGCACTTTTCATAAGGTTTGGAACAACTGGAAGATGTAGTAGGGGGAAATAATAGTTAATGGAAATTAAAGTAACCAGAAATTCATTACGAAAAGGAAAGAAGTAAAAAGCTAAAATCAACCTAAAGGGGGAGGGTGGAAGGGTAAGAAATTAGTAGTAAAGGGCATGGGAATATGTAATGGTAAGAGTGCCGAAATGCATACCCGAAATCTGGGAATGAGATATAAACAAACGGATCAGCTTAAAATTAAGGAAGAGTACAGATGGGGAAAAAGTGTAAATCAAGGGGCGAACCCCTCGGCTCCTGGAAAAAGGGGACACATTAAAATAGCGGTAATAACGAAAAGGTGAAGGAACCAATATTCGAACTACATATATAGATAAGGAAACTGGTGAAGCACATAGAAGATATACGTAAAAAGACGCAAAAATAGAATAAGTAGAACACAATAGAGCGAATAATAAAATACACAGAAATAGACACATGAACTTCACACATAAGAGAATAAGTTGATGCACGCACATACTAAGCAAGAAGGACACATATAGGAGGTAGTGATGAAGAAGTCATTACACAGGAAGTAGGTATGCAGATAAAATAGACAGGAAAAGGGAATGTGGAAAAAGATAATACGAAATAGAGAGAATAAAAGCACAGAATATAGGATATACAAAACACTAAAGAGCAAACTAAGGGTGATATATACAATGTTAAGGAATAGAAAATTGAAATAAACATGAATTTAAATTAAGAATAAAATAGAGGGAGAGGTGAAGTTCGCCCCTTGATATAAGGCTAAGCTGTACAATTATTGTATGTTATTGTGTACCCCAAAAAGGACGAAATGAAGGGTACGGCATGTAAGGCATTCTGTCATTTTTAGAAAATGTTTTATATGTAAAATGAAAATAAAGTTGAAATTTAAAAAAAAAAAATCAGAGTGGCTGCCAGTACACGAGCTCTGATTGGCTCACCAGCCGGTGCTGCAATTTAATTGACTGTCGGCATCCTGAGTTGAAAAATCCTGCGCTCCGGGACCTCCGGGCTGCAGCTCAGCGGAAGAGGAGATGGGGGAGCAGGAGCCAGGTTACGGTAAGTCAAATGAGGAGGGGGCCTGGACTGGAAATTAGTCCTGGGCCCCAAAATTCCTGATGGCAGCCCTGCAGTTAACCACACCCCCTCCTGCTGTAATATACTTCTAAACACGCCACTCCTTCTTGGATGTAACTCTACACTTAAACAATGGCAGTTGAAGCTATCTAAGAACAAAACCGATAACTTGAAAACGGCGGTATTGTATTGTATAGGAACTTTTTTTATTTTTTTCATTAAGTGAAAAAGAAGCGAGATAACAAATAACTTTATTGAAAAAGATAAAGTACATAAAAAAAAATACGGTACTTGTTTCCTAGCACGGCCACAACGATCATAATCGCGGTCATCGGGGGTAAAATCGGGGCCATTGCGGGCATCGCATGCGCAAAAAAATCGGGTGCGATGGGCCAGACGCGATGCCCGCGATTTCCCCATAGAGAACAATGTTAAATGCCTCAATTTACCCGCGATGACCCCGATTTCCCATAGGAAACAATGTGAAATGGATCAATTTACCCAAATTATCATAGGGAACAATGGTAAATGGCCCAAAAACAGCCCTGAACATTAAAATGTCCCCCCAAAAGTACTATACGCCACCCCGCGATCAACGTGAACCCGAAGCGTGGCGAGCGCAGCGAGCCCGCAAGGGGCGGCGGTACGCGTCCTCCGACCTTTTCATACCCCCACTATCCACGTGGGCGTGGAGTTGAGAATAGAATAGTGTGGCGAGAGCAGCGAGCCACCGAGCCCGAAGCGTGGTGAGCACAGCGAGCCCCACGAGGGGACGCGGATACCTTCACAGTTATACGTGTCCCCTCGCGGGCTTCCCAGGTGTCCATGGCGACGCGGACACCTGTGAAGCCCGCGAAGGGACGCGTTTACCTGTGAAGGTATCCGCATCCCCTCGCCGGGCTCGCTGCGCTCGCCACACTTCGGGCTCGGTGGCTCGCTGCGCTCGCCACACTATTCTATTCTCAACTCCATGCCGACGTGGATAGTGGGGGTATGAAAAGGTCGGAGGACGCGTACCGCCGCCGTTTGCCACGCTTCGGGTTCACGTTGATCGAGGGGTGGCGTAAACTACTTTTGGGGGGACATTTCACTGCTCAGGGTTTTTTTGGGGGGTTCTGGCCCATTTACCATTCTTCCCTATGCTGATTTGGGTAAATTGACCCATTTAACATTGTTTCCTATGGGAAATCGGGGTCATCGCGGGTAAATTGAGGCATTTAACATTGTTCCCTATGGGGAAATCGCGGCCATCGCGGGTGGACCATCTAAGCATTTTTAGGCGCACACGACGCGACAGACCCGATTTTTCACTGTTTTCAATGCATTTCAATGGAAAAATCGGGGGCATCGCGTCGGTCGCGTCGCAGGCAATGTTCCCTCTAATTTTACGAAGGCTGTGTGCGGCAAAAGATTTTGGCTGTGCAACTTTGGAAGGAAATTTTAATTTTTGTTCGTCACTTATATATAACTGGAAAATTACGTATAGCATTTGTGTTAACTTTACTTCAAAATGATATTAAACATTTAAACATTCAAAACACAGCACACAATGTAGTTATTGGGTGAAACACACATTAATTGAGTCCACAACTGCAAAAAGGGACCACTGCTGCTTTGTGTGCTCTGTTGTAATGTCTGTGCGCACGCTCGTCGAGTTGTGTGCGCGCGCACGTGCGCACAGCTTAGAGGGAACACTGGTCGCAGGCCACTAAAATTACCCCCGATGGCCGCGATATGTGGCCGTGCTAGGAAACAAGTACCAAAAATACTTGTGAGCACCAAACCTAAGGAGAACGCATTGCAAGTTGCATAACATACCACTAATCCATAGCCTTTTGTGAAAAAGCTAGACATCGGGGCCTGTATACTTCAGTACACAACATAATGTGAATGGCGGCACAGCAAAGGAGACCATATGGAAGTCATATTATTGAGATAGGAACCGAGCGATACAGTAGATTACAAGTTTCTTTCCATGTAATAAACAAAATCAGGAATGCTTTCTGAGATAATAATGCTTTTTCTGTAAATAAAATCCAGAACTTAGTATACTATGTAAGGACAAAACCAATAAAGTGAACAGGGTGGTAGTGCGGTATTGTGTTTTATAGGCAATCATTTTTTTTTTCTTTTCATAAAGGGATAAAGAAGCGTCACACCGAATAACTTTATTGAATAAAATAAAGTGCATTAAAAAAAATACTTGTGCGCACAGGTTGATATCGAACCCAAGGAGCCACTTAGTTCGCAAACAACCCATCTCTATTCCCTTGTGCTACCGACTTATCGCAAGATTTCCCCTGTATCAGACTCCCTGCACAGCCGCCGGACCACACACTCACACAGACCGGCGATTCGTGCAGCCACTGGAGCATGGGATGGCTGCCGCAGAGTGATTTGTAATCTTTTACCTACCTCCCCAGCAGCCTTCCGTCTTTATTGGGTTATCTCCTGGCCTCATCTGATGTTTCCTGTTGCTGGCAACACTGTTGAGAGGTTGTTGTGTGGATAGAGGTGAGTGGTGCAGTGAATGTTGGGTGGAGAGTGGGTGCATGGGGGGTGCAAGGGGGTGCAAGGGGGGTGTAAGGGCTCACCTGTCTTGAGTGCCCCGGGCCCCCCGAGGTCTTAATCTGGCCCAAGGGCTGCCACAATAAGTATTTTATGCCTAGTCATCATTGGAGCACTGGAGATTCATTAAAGTCTCCTCAGAACATATAATTATATTTTAATTTATTAATTAGAAATTCCATTTTGACAAGAATTGTACAATTGTGCAGAATGTGGGACGTTTGTCTTAATTAATGGTGATAAGTTAAAATAGTTTATCATAAATGAAAAGTCTTTACAGTATACTAGGGGCATGATTCAGACCTGTTTGCTAGGCTTTGTATGTTTTCAACGAACAGGTTTACGCTTCCCGCCCACGGGCCAACTGAACGCATGCATGCGAGGAGATGTGTACACATCCCCTCACATGTGGCCGCACAAGTGAAAAATTATTTGATGGTTGTCCACCACTGAAATTTATTTTCACATTTGCAAATTAAAGTCAGTTTAGACTGACTTTTATTTCCAATGGAGATAGACAAAAAGGGGGTGGGCACTGATGTCATGTGATGTCAGCCGCATACCCGGAGCAGGCATAAACCCGCCTGCATTCCCAGGGGAACACCCAGTGTTTTCATGGGGATGCCTTTAAATTGCTGGGCGTTCCTCTGCACCTGGCCCCTGTCTGCCCCTGAAGGCGGTCGCACAGGGGTTTGTACATGGCCCCGTCCAATCAAAGCTGAGTTAGACCCTATATTCTCTGCTTTAATATTTTATTCTAAATATGTATGGGTTTATGTTCACACTGCTAAAGTCTGTGTGGAATATCAATTTTTAAGACACTCTTTTGATAGCTGTAATATTTTCTTGCTTTCGACATAATGAAGTGATGTGCCAATTGTAAGAAATATTGCAGTGATAAATTTGTATTTAGATAACTAAGAAAGTAAAAACAGCCATTGAATAAGATAGAATACATATTGTCAAGAATCCCTGGCAGGTTAAAATAATTATATCATCAATCAATGTAATGCGGTCTCAGAGTATCACACACCCATCATTTTAATAGAACCTAACATGAAACATGATTTTGTGGCACCTAAGAATTTCAGCCTTAAGTGCTGTACACTGCTAGAAATGTAAAGATAAAACTTAGTTTGTTTTAAAAGACAGTAGAACAGTATTATTTATAGCATGCATAAAATATTTAATCTCTGCATTAGGCACTCATACATTTTTTTATACATTGATGTTTAAGCGGTTAGAGTAGACTGTTAATAAGTTCAACATCTGAGAACCAAAAACATTCTCCGGAATTTTCAAAATGTATTTGTAAAATGGAAAAAAGTGTAACTAGAGATAAAATATTTTTGACATTTGATGCCGTTTAGCTTATCAACTGGGTACATACTTTATATAATCCCATCTAATGAACAATACTATACATACAGATGGGGCCATGCTTTGTGTTTTCATCCGTGTCCATTTCCGAGAATGGGGTGCGTAAGTGTCTCCAATTTGTGTGCGCCCCATTTGGCTTAATTTTGGAATTTATGGAGGCTCATGCCTTATGCTGAGTGCTGATTTATTTATTTACTATTAATAATGTGATTTCTGATATTTCACCAATCATATTGGCTAATGAGTTGAAACATATAATGTAAATGTTTTTTCCTTAAAAAACTGAATAAGAAATCCCGGTACTTATGAGTTATCTGGGCGCCCGATTTTTTGATTGTATGCCTTAAGTTAAGGCATACAATCAGATGCGATGCGATGCGATATCGCATCGCATCGCATGCGACCATCGGATGCGATGACCCGATTTTTCCATAGGAATCAATGTTAAAATGGACTGAGTCCATTTTAACATGGAATTCAATGGGAAAAAGGGGTCCTTTTCATACCCCTACTATCCAAGTGGGCATGGAGTTGGATATAAACCTGTGGCGAGCGTAGCGAGCCACCGAGCCCGAAGCGTGGCGAGCGAAGCGAGCCCCACGAGGGGACGGTATTCTGTGTTCCCTCGCGGGGCTCGCTACGCTCGCCACGCTTCAGGCTCGGTGGCTCGCTACGCTCGCCACAGGTTTATATCCAACTCCATGCCCACTTGAATAGTAGGGGTATGAAAAGGACCCCTTTTTCCCATTGAATTCCATGTTAAAATGGACTCAGTCCATTTTAACATTGATTCCTATGGAAAAATCGGGTCATCGCATCGCATCGCATCGCATCCGATGGTCGCATGCGATGCGATGCGATGCGCCCGATCCGACCCGATTTAGAAATCGGGCGCCCGGATAACTCATAAGTACCGAAATCCCTTAAGAAAGTACTGTCCAGACAAATTCTTTAAATTAATTAAATTAAGTGGATTTAATAATTAAACATATAGTACAATGTTTATTTTATCAATGATCTCCTAGACATGGTCATATACAATACACATATACAGACAAAATATTAAAATAAAAAAAAAATATATATATATATATATATATATATATATATATATAAAATGGACAAATACAATTACATATAATGCACACACAATATAAAAAATATTTATATGGTCTGCAGAAGGATTGGTGCTATTGGATCCATTTTAGTGTAGCAGTCCGATATTAGTGAAATCATTTTGAAATTGGTATGAGGCTTTTTGGGCTCAGGCCCTTATTCTGATTGAGTCGGATGGCTCCGAATGCAGACAGAAGGCTAATGGTTGGTGTTTGCGCATGTGCAGAGGCGTTTCTGCACATGTGCGAACGCCTCGCACGTCCGAATACGGCATGAGTTCCGTGCAGAAAATGATCGGTCAGAACAATCCGATCAGGGGGTGGAGAGGGCCGTGAAGGGCTGTTTAGGCTCATTAACATATGTTCCCATGAAAACGCTGGGCGTACGTATGGTAATGCGGCCGTGACGCACATTTGGGGGCAGACATAGTCGGATGTCAGCTACCCGCCCATATCCCTGCTTTCATTTGGAAAAATGTCTGTGTGGTCTGGAGCACTCGTTGGTCGGCGAACATCGGAGGATGGGGGAGGTTCCCACATATGGAGGAGGTGTTCACATGAAACTTCCACTCGCGGTCTGTTCAGCCGGCGTCTTACCACGATCCGTACGGTAGGAGGGGCTAAGAACACTTTGTGGCCGTCCGAAAATATGCATCCATCCGATTCAACTAGAATGAGAGCCATAATGCTAGGATTTCATATATCTTGTATGAGGCTTATATGACACATGTCTCATTTGTATAAATATAAGTCTCCTTGAAGATTTTAAATATGGAGTAGTAGTGAATGCCCATTGATGTTAATTTTAAGGAGCAACATTTATGATAATGATATCACCTGCTGGTTGTAGTTTTCCATACCACTTGCAGATGCTGGTATCTTCCTATGATGTTGCTGTGTGGCCAAGCAGGCGGTCCAGAGATGCACTCTCTCTTTTTTATGGTATTACAGCTCACAATAAGTGACCCACATGAGGATGGAGTACTCCTCACTTTGATTCAGGCTCAATTAAGCATTTCTCTGCCTTGCACTTTTCAGCGGCTTCTTCAGATTGAGCCTCATGATATTTGTAACTCCATTATAAAGCCCATTCAATTAATGCCTCTGTAAGCACACCTCTCTGGCGTGCGTGTAAAGCCTTGTTTTTGCTTAGTACAATATACAGCCTCTTGTGGCCATCTTTAATCCCGATATTAGATGAGTCGTTCATGAACAAAGCAGATCCTTTGGACGGATCCCATAAAAGAGTGAGCAGCCGATCACAAAAAAACAAACCACCGTTAGTTTACTTTCAGTTTAGTTTTTTATTATAATGCATTTGCCTGATCTCAGCAGTGCCACCTGTGGCAGCTGAGATGTACTAACTCTGGAGACTGAGTACAGTGCTGCAACTGCCAGTGAAAGAAAGAATAACAAGGCTGCTGCTGCTAGGGATGGCCATCGGTGCGGATTCTTCACCCAGCCATCGATCAGTGTTTTACTCGGTCATGCATGTTCTTACCTGTTCAGCTCACTGTTTTTTTTAAAGTTTCAAAAAATGGCAGTAAATGATTGTAAAACAAATTATGCTTCGTTATTATCAAATTACCCTTCTTTTTCAAAGTGAACTGACGACTCATCTAAAAGATCTGAATCGTTTCACAGATTGACCGCTTGATCCCAGCTCTTCTTAGTAACCCGTTTTGCCCATCTCTACCCACTATCCAAGCCTCATTCTCATATTCTCTCTCAGCGTATGTATCAAGCCTCAGTTCTTTTAATACAATATGCAGCCGCCAGTGGCCATTTTTAGAAATGACCAAGCCTCGTTTTCAAAGCCGCCCCATGGCCATTGGAATCTTTTACATCCAAGCCTCCATTTCAATTACATGAAAAAGACGTCAGCCTTATTATTTAAAAATTCCATGCCTCTTTATACATAACTTTATCTTCAGTTTCGTAGACCACAATTTCAATCATATTATACCTTTTATATACAGTTTTAGACATTTATTCATTCATCCGGGACATCTCTACGGAATTTCTACAATAATAATATAGCAATATTTATATCTCTAAATATAAGCTCCAATCGTGGCCACAAATATTTTTATAAATTTCCACTTCATCATCAGAAGGGATCAGCCTAATCAAGTTGTTTTTGCTAATGGGTTGTGGTCACCTAACATTACGATTATATATATTAACCCGGTAAATTATTGTGTACACATTATTTGTTTTGTTCACTGTTAGGTTTATATATGCTTTAATTTTAGATATCTACTGCATATAGACAAATTATGCATCAATTTTTTTGCAGATTAAAAAAACTAACTTTAAAATGGACATATCCTATACATTAGTCTTTTACAGACTGAGAACACTTGACGTTAAGAAATATCTCTATATATTGTGCCATATTTCTCAGTATTATATTTGTTATATGTTTTTGTATAACTGAGAACACTTTACATTATAACTATCTATACATTTTGTGTGATACTTCTCAGTAATATTATATTTGCAGTATGTTTGTGTGTAGTGTGTCATTGGAATACATTTTGTTCATTTTTTCAAAGTATTAAACTTATGTTTTAATTGTATATAAAATTGTGCCCCCCACAAAAAGAGAATACTCTCTACAGTACAGTTGATTCTTTACTATCCGAGGAGCACCTCCACTAAATGAAGGTGTACCCAGGTACCTCAATCAACATATTGTAACTAATGTCTGATTTCTTGTTTAGACAAATATTTAGAACTTTGTGTGTTAGGCTTTTGCATTGGAAACCCCCCCCCCCTATTAATTTCCTCCCCTATTTTATAACATTTTCAATAGAATGCTCGCGTGTCCCAGTCAAATGGATTCCCTCTCTGTATGTCCAGCCCTCTGACGAAGTTGATGATGAAATGTGTAGGGGCGTGGCCTAGCATCGTCACTGAAACAAAGAAGCGTGGACGTATTATTTTATAATATTCCATCTTCAATAGAACCCCCATCTAAGTAAATGTACCCCTAAATCTTTCATGAAGATTCAACTTTAAAGTACTGCAATGTTTTAAGAATCATAACAAGCTTTGCGGAGGGCAAACAAAATCATAAGAATCTTTACAGCATCACATGAGGCAGCAACATATGTACGCTACACTACTTTGCTGATATCTCTGGGTTTGAGAGTTCCCAATATGCATAAACTATTGCATGAGAATTGTGGTGCCAACCATAACTCTTTAAGAAACAAAATCCTTACATACAGATGTAGCCATGCTCAAAGTGGCTACAGTGCACCGCAGCAGTGACATTTATGGTGGAACATGCATGCACAGCAGCCTGTGCGTGTTTTGTAGTCACACCCAAGTGCACCAGTCAGTCACTAGCAGACTCGTTGTAGCCACAATGAGCATGGCTACAACTGTTTAACCTCATGAATTACCATTTGATTTTTAATGTTGTTTAGTTTTCACTGTAGTATCCCCTGCCCCTCTCAGCCTGTCAGCGCGGTGGAAGGCAGCAGAAGGCGCAGGGCACATTAACAAGTGAAAAAAAAACAGGCAGGGCACAAAACACCTAGAGGGAACACTACATTACACATTAAGCCACACACCATAATGCCCATTACACATTATACCGCACACCGTGATGCCTACTACACATTAAGCAACACACCATAACAACCACACACCACACACCGTAATGACCACTACACATTATGCCACTGTTGAACATAAGGCTCCTAGTACTACTGCTTATAATTTTAATGCCACCAGTAGTGCACCTTTCAAAATGCACCCCAAAAGTGCCACTTACATTTTGTTCATAGTCCAGCCAGGCCGCCTGGCATCTGCTGCCTTCACTGCTGCTGTGGTGACAGGAGAGCAGAGCAGCAGAGGAGAGATGTGCTGCAGCTGTCTCCTTTGCTCAATGAAGAGGAGTAGTGGGGGAGAAAAGAGGCAGCCTCCCAGCTTCCCCGCTATGTGTTGTTGCCAGCGTTGGGGGGTCCGTCGCCAGAGAGAAGCAGCAGCTTCTGCTTCTTGGTGGCATGGGGAGGGGAGGCAGCTTCAATCTTTTGGCAGTGGCACAGTGCAGTAACAAACTGTAGACTATGACACCTACCGCTACTCCGGGCCTACACAGGACTCCTACACAGGAGTCCATGCTCCGGCTCAGAGGAGCATGGACTCCCAGCCGACACATGTATTTATCATGGGAGCACGGGCAGTATACACGCTTTGGGCACATTGTTCAAAAGTGTGCAGGGCCTGGGCCCGCCAATGTCATTGTGAGGGCAAGGTACAGTGCCCTGCTCAAACAGCCTAGCATGAACAATATTTTTTCTCAGTGCCAGAGTAAAGCTGGGTACACACGAGACTTAAATTATTTACTGTATGTATATATATATGGACAGGGCCCCACACTGCGCTAAGATATGATGTGAGCAGCAACTCTGAAAGGGTCCCCTGTTAGATGGAACCCAGCATTTAGAAATGAAAATAAAAAATGGGTTCAGAGTGCACTGAACCTTAAAATATAGACAATAATATGTTTAAAGAATATTTAATAAAAATTCCCTCAGGGCATAACAATGTGCATACAGGTTTTTCAGTACAGTTCAGTGAATCAACAACAAAAAGATCCTCTGCTACTTGTGTATTATCACGGCGCCCACTACGGCATTTGCGTAGTGGGCTATTCAGGCTAGTGAAATCGCATTGCATCGCATTGCATGCCATTATTGTATGGCATGTGATGCGATGTGATGCGATTTTCCTATGTAATGTATTCACTGCTCTCTGTCAGTGAATACATTACAGAAATCGGGTCAGATATAAAAATTGCATCACATTGCATGTCATTATTGTATGGCATGCAATGCAAACAGATATCGGTTCTGATTGGAAATATAATAATGGCATTTAATGTACTATACAATGAATTCACATATAGGGGGAAATTTACTAAAGGAAATTTGTAAAAAAATAGGTGTATTTGTATCCAGAAATACACTTATTTTTGACATTTACTATCCCGAAAATATGGCAATTCGTAGTCGTATTGATGTGCTATCAATACGAATACGAATTGCCGTATTTTCGGGATAGTAAGGGGGAAATTTACTAAAGGAAATTTGTAAAAAATAGGTGTATTTGTATCCAGAAATACACTTATTTTTGACATTTACTATCCCGAAAATATGGCAATTCGTAGTCGTATTGATGTGCTATCAATACGAATACGAATTGCCGTATTTTCGGGATAGTAAATGTCAAAAATAAGTGTATTTCTGGATACAAATACACCTATTTTTTACACATTTCCTTTAGTAAATTTACCCCTTACTATCCCGAAAATACGGCAATTCGTATTCGTATTGATAGCACATCAATAAAAAAAGTGTAATATAATTCTTAATAGAACGCCTATAGTTGCTAGGATAAATGGTTGTAGTTTTTACAAACCACCAATGGTTGCTCTTTAAGGCTAAAGAGGTTCTTTACTTCATTCAGATTGGTAAAAAAAATGTGCTTTGTAACCATAACAGCAGTCAGCACTCATATCTATTGGTAAGAAAATGTATACTCCTGATTCATTTGATACAAAAAAAAAAGAACTTATTTCATATAAAGATGTAAACTATCCATTGATGGATATTATTTTGGGAGATATTATAAACATTCTATAGTATCTGACATATTTACTACTGTAGTAAACAATGCATGGTGGTGTAGCCACAAAATCAGAATAAATGACATATATTAAATAATACAGAGAAAGGTATATAAATTACACAGAGAGAAGCATATAAATATATGGCAGTGATGGTGTAGCAAGAACTTCTAGCACACATGTCTCTATTGAGAAATATATTATAATAAAATAAGCAGTTAGCAAAACATAGTTATACTGTTTATAGTCATTGGTTAAATATTGACCATAATGTCTTCTTCTATTGTGATTATGGTACTGTAGATATAAGAACAAAGAACCATCTCACACGCACGTGCGTCCCAGTCATTTGGCAGCAGGGATTGGAAACCCTGCCTGTCTCCACTTCAGGGAGACATGCAGGAATAGGGGGTGCAGGGCGCTCCCCCTTTCAGCAGATCCGATCACCAGCCCCAGCCTGAATGAGAGGGGCTCCATCTGTAGGCCCTGGCATTTAAAGTACACAGGCCCACCTCGGCATCAAAAGTGAAGGATATAGTTATGCGCGTGCTGAAGGCTGAAGGAGTGTGGCTGCTCAAAAGGTGGCATGCCTTGAGTGTAGTGTACCATACCATATACCTCTTCTACACATTATGCAACAAAATAGTAGACCCTAGTATAATTGCCCCTTACACATGATGCCAAATGGAATGAGCCAAAATTCACATAATGCCATATGGATTGAGGCAAATCTCACATGATGCCACACGTATTGAGCCAAAATTCATATAATGCCACAGGGGAGACAAAATTCACATAATGCCACACAGATTATCCCAAAATTCACAATAAATTCTATGAACAGGGGCATTGCTCGCAGAAGGCGCGCATCAAAAATGTACATCATAATGTCCATTACACGTTAAGCCACACACCATAATGTCCATTACTTATTATGCCAAACACCGTAATGCCTATTACAAATTATTCTACATAAGTGTTGCTTACCTACAAACTCATTGCCAGTGATTCCATGCTGGTTGCTGTGTGGGATTACATGTTTGTTACTATGTGGGATTACATGCTCATTGACAGGGGTTCTATGCTCATTACCATGTGGGATTACATGCTCATTGTCATGTGGGATTACATGCTCATTAACAAAGGGGTTAAATAGTCATTGCCATGTGGGAATACATGTGGGAATACATACTCATTGCCATGTGGGATTACATGCTCATTGCCATGTGGGATTACATGCTAGTTGCCATGAAGGTTACATGGTCATTGCCATGTGGGACCACATGGTCATTGCCATGGGGGTTCCATGGTTGTTGACATGTGGGAATAAATGCTTGTTGCCAAGGGGGAATATATGCTTCATGTAATGGGGGGACAGAAGGGACAGAAGGGGCAAAAGTGACAGCCAGGCAGAGAGCCGGGGGCTGACCGCCTTTATTCAGAGCACTGCATGTCCTGGCTATTTGAAATCTCACACTGCATCCTGCCGGGTTTCAGGAGCCCCAGGTGGTAGCACAAGATTTCAAATAGTGCAGCACTCTGAATACAGCCGGGCAGCCCTCAGCTCTGTCAATGCTTACAGTTCTTCCCAGCAGCAGCTGTTCCCTCCCCCCGTTACCTCAAGCTGCCCTGCATGCCTGGCAGTGGTCTCCGGGGGATTAAAATTTCAGAAATGACATGGGTCATGTGTCCATGTGTCCCCAGCCCCCCTAAATCCATCACTGGTATGTATAGCTACACCTGCATAGCTCAGAGATTATCTACATTCCATGACTGGTGTTAGTTAGACAGGGGTAAATGTATTAAGCTTGGAGAAGTGGCATCCATCCCCAGAAAGAACATTATGTGCAAGGTGATAATGCTCCAGCTAATCAGCTCCTACCTGTCAATTTACATATTGGAGCTGATTGGCTGGCGCATTATCACCTTGCACATAATGTTCTTTATGATGATAGATACCACTTTTTCAAGCTTCATACATTTACCCCGCAGTTACAACAATATAGAAAATAAAATGCTGCCTTCAGTATTTATACACAATTTAAAGAGCAATTAAGCAATTAAACATTTGTCTGTCTGCAGAAAATACTGTATAACAAGAGGTGTGTTGCAGTGTATAATCCATAGATAAAGTTACAGCAATTATGAAAACTTCTTTAGCTACTGCACAGGGCTGGACTGGGACCAAAAATCGGCCCTGGCATTTTCAGCACACAGGCCCACCTGCAGCACGCGGAACCCTTGCGTGGTGAAGCGAAAAGGAGGCATGGCCTCATGGAAAGGAGGTTTGGCATCACAAAAAGGAGGCATTACACATTATGGAACACACCGTAATGCCCATTACACATTATGGAACATACTGTAATGCCCATTACACATTATTGAACACACTATTATGCCCATTACACATTGCCAGATACATATGCCCCCAGCGTCAGATACATATGCTCCACAGCGCCAGATACATATGCCCCACAGTGCCAGATACATATGCCCCACAATGCCAGAACCATATGCCCCACAATGCCAGATACATATGGCCCACATCAGCAGATATATATTATCCCCCATAGTGCTGCTCACCACACCGCCGCCAGCTTTAGCCCTGCTGTTCCTGCCGCTGCTGCTTTGTGAGGGGAGGAGAGCGCAGGTCATCAGTCTCTCAGCCAGTGAAAGCTTGCGGACATGCGGCAGCTGACATCATGACACTGCAGCTTCATGGTGTCAATATGCTAATGACGCGGGGGGGGGGGGTTGTTGCAGCGCACAATGAATAAGCCTCCTGGGCTACTGCACTGCTGCAGTCTTCACAAAAAAATCGTCCCACAAGGCCATCGGCCCTTCTGCTACTGCGTCAGTAAGGTAAAATGTGCATGCCTAAACCAAACATCAGGATCAAACTGAAATAGAAACACACAATAAAGTGGAACGTCAGTCATATGAGCTGGATGCTCCTGTCTGCACTGATGCAGCAACATCAAAAGAACACTCTCATTGCCAGCCACCTCACACATCAACCAACACCTGTCATGGAAAGTAGGCAATCTCTGAGTTTTGCAGGTTTAAGCTATACAAACCTTGGCAAAAACCAGAGCAGTGAGAATATACTGAGCTGCAACAAGAGGCATATTGGTTGGGAACTAAAAGTAAACCCTTGAAAGTTTGGTAGAAGTGGCCTGACATGGAATCCATGTGGTACATCGTGGGTGCTTTTTAGCATTCAATACCGACAGGACAGAGTGCCAGGATATAACAGTTCAATCTCACCTAATTTAATAAAAAATGAAATGTTATACTTTAGGTAGAGTTACAGTATACTGTATTAAGGGGCGATGAAGTTAGTCCTTTAAATGGCACTATTCTTTTATATGTAAAGTACATAAAAAATATGTTCATAAAATAAAGTAAAGGATTTTTATTTTACCCAATTCCAAGACCATTTTAAGTATGTAATGCTGGGTACACACCAGGACGACTAGGGCACGATTCTGTCAATTTAGATCCAATTCCGACCGGTTGTATGCAGATTGTATGTACTATCGTGTGTTTTTGACATTTATTTGATCCGATTCCGATCAAATGCGCGTTCACGCCGCTCGTTTGGTCGCATCTTTGGTCCTACGTGCTGCAGGTAGGATCCGTCAATCCCAGGCCGACCGACCGTCAATCGTATGCAGATCGTGAGTGTTTTTTGCCGCCTCCGTCGTCCGTCCGTCGGTGCGTCCGTCGTTTGATCCAGCCTATTTGAGTGGCATTTCCTAAACACTCCCCCGGCGCCATGTTTTTCCACATAGCAAACAGCGCTGGCGCAGCAGTTGGACTCTCCTTCTTGTCTCATCTCCCAGAACAACAACCTGGTATGTTTGCACTCCCAATGCTCTTCTATGCATGCCCACTGTTGCCACCAATGTATATAGTGTGTATAAAGCACTGGTTTGGCAACCGTGCACCCGACCATGTCACTGTTTTTTTTGGGTGGGCCCCATGTCTGTGTGTATACATATAACCAATGTCCACCATTGCAGTATTCCAAGCACTCCTCTCTGCTAGGCCCCATTCACCTGTGTGTGTGTGTTTGTGTATATATAGATATATATACATAAACCATTGTCCACCATTGCAGTATTCCAAGCACTCCTCTCTGCTAGGCCCCATTCACCTGTGTGTGTGTGTTTGTGTATATATAGATATATATACATAAACCAATGTCCACCATTGCAGTATTCCAAGCACTCCTCTCTGCTAGGCCCCATTCACCTGTGTGTGTGTGTTTGTGTATATATAGATATATATACATAAACCATTGTCCACCATTGCAGTATTCCAAGCACTCCTCTCTGCTAGGCCCCATTCACCTGTGTGTGTGTGTTTGTGTATATATAGATATATATACATAAACCATTGTCCACCATTGCAGTATTCCAAGCACTCCTCTCTGCTAGGCCCCATTCACCTGTGTGTGTGTGTTTGTGTATATATAGATATATATACATAAACCATTGTCCACCATTGCAGTATTCCAAGCACTCCTCTCTGCTAGGCCCCATTCACCTGTGTGTGTGAATAGCAATCTGCACAATAAAATGTATAGTGGTTTTCATAAAAGTTTATTAACATTTTAAATACTTAAAACATAAGAACTAGGTAAACTGGTAACTATAACTATAAAAATTTAAATATGAAACAAAACATGGGTATAACTATAACAACTAAAATGGTTTTATCTTTTTACAGTCCCAATGTCCAACGCAAAGGAACAAGAGTTTTTGGAAGGGTTTATTGAAAAATATCGTACACACGAATGCCTGTGGAGAACCAAATCCAAGGAGTATTCAAACAAAATTAAAAGAAACCAAGCCTTGGAGGAGTTGGCACGCTACAGTCTTCCATTTCATCCAGAGGCCAATGTTGAATGGGTGAGGAAACGCATCCAGAATATGCGCACGGTGTTCTTAAAGGAACACAAGAAGATGGAGGCTGCAAAGAAGTCTGGTGCTGGAGTCGACGAGATGTATCAAACATCGCTCTGGTACTATGACCGGTTGACATTCACCCTCAGCCAGGAGTCGATGAGGACAGGAGTAGTCCTTATGGTCGAACAGGAAAACCAAGAAGTCGCGGCGCAGGAGGAGGAGGAGAATTCGCAGTCTGCATCGGTGAGTCTATTTTTTTGGCTATCTAATTGATTCCTCCTGCCAATCCACAGCGCCCTCCCCATTAAAGTAGGCCATGTACTCTTCCCTCACCTGTTTGGCTCGTGCACTCCCTGTGTAGCGTTGTGTTGGGGTTTGCAAGGAGGATATCTGCACTACCTCCTCTGGCAGTTCTTGGTCTTCTTGGAGTGCTGTGCCTGTAGCCCTTTGCTGTGTGGCTTTTCTGCGGAGCAAATTGTGCAGGACACAGCACGCCGTGACAACCCAGTCAATTTTGTCCACCCTCAGGTTAATGGCAGTGTGAAAAATGCGAAACCGGCTTGCCAGGATGCCAAAAGCATTTTCCACAACACGCCGTGCCCTGGATAGCCTGTAGTTAAAGATCCTTTTGTCATGGTTCAGGCCCCTTTGCGCATATGGCTTCATGACATGCTCGTGCAGGCCAAAAGCCTCGTCAGCCACAAAAACAAAGTTAAGCCCCTGTTTAGTTTCCTGGACAGACGGCAAGTGAAGGGTGTTCGCTATGAGCCTTTCGTAGAACTTTGTGTCCTTGAAAGTGCCACCATCCGATGCACGGCCATTCCTTCCTACATCCAGGAAGATAAACTCATAGTTGGCATTCACCACAGCCATTAGTACAATGCTAAAATAGCCCTTGTAATTAAAATAGTAGGAACCACTATTGATAGGCTGGGCTATGCGGACATGTTTGCCATCAATGGCTCCACCGCAATTTGGGAAGTTCCATCGCTGTTCAAACTCCTCTGCGATGACTTTCCATTCATTCACGCTGGTAGGGAACTGAAATTAGAAGTAAATAGAATTGATTAGTAAACATGTTCAATTTTTTTACAGCTTGGTGACTACCCACCTGCAACCCCAGACCTATCTGTCCTATCTGAGAATGCATGCACATCTAACGAAGTTCCTACTCCGGCACGCACTCCGCCACCCACCCTGGAACCCACTCCACCACTCCCCCGTGCCAAAAAAATGCGTGGCAAAGGAAAAAAAGGAGAAGCAGCGGCACATGAAGAATTTATGATGCGGGCACATCAAGTCCTGCAAAGAAACCCGGACAAACATGACAACTACTTCACTTATGTGGCAGAGTGTGTTCGCAACATGGCTCCTGACCAGCAACTTACTTTTGAAAAGTTATGCATGGAGTTGGTGTATAATGGCAGTTTAGGGTATCTCAACAGTGGCACTAAAATAGTTGGCATTGGTAGTGCACCAGACACACCACTGTCATTAGAATCACCAGTGCCTACTCCGCCTGCCACCGTAGCAGGCCAGTCGAGCACAATTCCAACACATACCCAGTCAACACCTACACAGCCTTCTCAACCCCCCAAGTACCGTCAATTCTACAGTTCTTTACTGATAGAAGATCCAGAGTGTCCTGTTTTTGAGGATCTGTCTTAAAAAATAGGCTACTTTATCATTTACCATCGACATGGTCTCAGCTGCAGGTATGTGATGGCCACTGCTCACATGGCGTATGGCGCACATCAATGGGGCCGGGACCATTGCATCTGCGCCATGCGCCATGTGGGCCGCAGCCTTTACATATCTGCAGCAGACATCCTCTGCCACACAAGGGCCACAGTGTGTATTTTTGTTTATTTATATGCTGCTACCTGTACCTGCATTACCAGAGGGAGAACAGGATTCTCCTCAATCTGGATAGCAAACTCCATTTATTGCCCTTTTTTCTTTGCCAATAGTATGGGGTACTGTGCGGCAGACATGGTCTCGGCTGCAGGTATGTGATGGCCACTGCTCACATGGCGTATGGCGCACATCAATGGGGCCGGGGCCATTGCATCTGCGCCATGCGCCATGTGGGCCGCAGCCTTTACATATCTGCAGCAGACATCCTCTGCCGCACAGTACCTTATCCCTACTGTTGTAAGGGCATGTTCCAGAAGTTACCAGAGTGTCTTTTGTCTTGGTTTTCTACATATATGCTGCTACCTGTACCTGCATTACCAGAGGGAGAACAGGATTCTCCTCAATCTGGATAGCAAACTCCATTTATTGCCCTTTTTTCTTTGCCAATAGTATGGGGTACTGTGCCGAAGACATGGTCTCAGCTGCAGGTATGTGATGGCCACTGCTCACATGGTGTATGGCGCACATCAATGGGGCGGGGGCCATTGCATCTGCGCCATGCGCCATGTGGGCCGCAGCCTTTACATATCTGCAGCAGACATCCTCTGCCACACAGTACCTTATCCCTACTGTTGTAAGTGCCTGTTCCAGAAGTTACCAGAGTGTGTTTTTTGTTTTTTTATATGCTGCTACCTGTACCTGCATTACCAGAGGGAGAACAGGATTCTCCTCAATCTGGATAGCAAACTCCATTTATTGCCCTTTTGTCTTTACCAATAGTATGGGGTACTGTGCGGCAGACATGGTCTCAGCTGCAGGTATGTGATGGCCACTGCTCACATGGCGTATTGCGCACATCAATGGGGCCGGGACCATTGCATCTGCGCCATGCGCCATGTGGGCCGCAGCCTTTACATATCTGCAGCAGACATCCTCTGCCACACAGTAGCCCGTACTTATTGGGAAAGTTTAAACTGGGTCATACATACTTAAATCTTTATATATAGTGTGTGTTTTTGTACAATATCTTTTATATATGGTATTATAATATATTTTTGTTGACACAATCTATTTACTATTTTACATGTTTTAACCATGAAAGGCCTAAAAAACCTGTTTCTGTCCTAGGCCTAAATTATAAATAAAAATATTTTGTTTGCACAATAAAGTGTACAGTGTATATTTCATCCTTACCTTGCAATACTGGTACTGCAGCACCTTCACAATGGCTTTGCAGGTCTCCGGGATGATGAGGCCCAAAGCTTGCGGGGAGATGAGGGATCCAAACTTTAGGTCAGCAAGAGACCGTCCTGTCGCCAGAAACCTCAGGGTGACCACCAGCCGTTCCTCAGCAGGGATAGCCATGCGATACTTGGTATCCTGCTTCTCGATGTGGGGAGTCACCAGACGCAGCAATTCCTGGAATGTGGCATCATCCATCCTCAAGAAGTTACGGAAATCGTCTGGGTTATTCTCCCTGATGTCCCTGAGCAGTGGCATGTGCGAACGAGTCTGACGCTGAAGTAGCCACTGCTTTGTCCAGCATGATCTTTCTCTCCTGCGCTGGGCTCTCTGACGCCTGAGCTTCAAAACTGCATAATAGAGCAGGTACTGTTGCTGGTGACTACCCATCACTGCATTCTCCATAGTGCAGGGTTAAAAGACACTTTGTAATGGCAGGCAAAACAAAGTAATGTGTAAATAGCTATGTCCAGCGTTCAGCAGGTATAAACCAAGCCTCACTAGTAACAAAGCAGAAATACACTGGTTTAAAATGGCTGCTGCTATTCCTATCCCCCTCTGCTAGTCCTCCCCCTCTGCTAGTCCAGCCCCTTCATTCAAATTTCAAAGGCCCATCTGACGACGGTCGCATGTGTTCTTGCAAAAAAAACAAAAACCAGCGATCCGACCGTCTTAACGACCATCGCGGGCGCATCGGGATCGGATCTAGATCGTTCCGCAAAAAAACACAATTTTTGCTAATCGTTTGCTGGGGACTGCCTGGGAGCTCCCGGGAAGTCCAAGGGAAATCGTTCCATGGTCGTCTATCGGTCGTGAACGACGGTGGTCGTCCTGGTGTGTACCCCACATAAGAGTGCTAGGTGAATGTCTAAACTCATTTCACGACTACAGAACATTAGAATGCATATCTTATTTTTATACAATATATGGTCCTTGAAAACTATGTTAAGATATAAAAACATTATTGATTAGCTTCATTTTTCTATTTCTCCAGACACTGTCTACCATTGACATTGAGAAACTATGCTAGGTGAAACTGGAAACACAGCTTCTTTGCAGTTCATATCAATTAATGCCTAAAGCAAACTTGTCATTAGGGGAAATGTGCGGGTCAGAAAATGAACTTATGGCTAAATGTGTCTGACCATTTATAGTGACATTTACGTTACGCAAACTAAGCTGTATCTTTTAAATACACTTTTGTTATGCTACCAGCCAGCAAATAAACTGAACTGTAGCTGTTTTGCTGGATTCTTTCAATTGCTGCTAAAAATTATTATGTTCTGGTAGATAGTAAAAAGTTACAATCCTTCTGAAGAAACCGCCGTATCCCTGTAGCGGGGAAACGCATCAAGGACAATCACTTTGGGACATACCACCCTGACACCTATTTAGCATACCCTTGCATCACCCTGAAGGACTGCACAGAAGCGCCCACCGCCTCCTGCGTACAGCCGCACTCCACTGTTCATACAAGCACCTGCAGACTATGGAGCCGGACACGGAGGACCTGTTCATCACATACAGGTCAGTGAGGCTTGCTCCCCGCATCATTCCCAGCTGAAGCTCGCTTTGTATAGCTAGAGTTGAAGCGAGCCCACCACATCAATCTTCCTCCCAAACTGCCACAGAGTCTGGGCGCTGGGTACACACTAAAGGAACTCTTGCGGCCAAGACATTTATTATGCGCCAGTCACCAGGGTGATTATACATTTTAATATAATCAAGGCTATGATCAACTAGACTCTGTCATTTGCATATCTCCTTAAAGGTTATTTAAAGGACTACCACCCGTTTTTACATATCCTGATGTACACAGGGCTTTTTTCATATTGACTTCATAAAGGGAAGGTTTAGTCCCAATAAACAACTCAAGAGATTTCAAGTGACCCTGAGCAGGGTATTATTTTCAAATCATTGTGATCTTGTTAATTGTTGGCAATTATCTGCCCATTTACCGTATTTTTATAATTTTTCCTGTTTTTTTTTTATTAGATTGAGCATTAATTCTATATGTCTATCGTTTAATATTTTAATTATTTTAGTCAATAAATTGTAATAACTTTATCCAAGATGTGTGGCGCTCTCTAGTATCTTTATTTAATTAAGCATATTTTTGCAGTGACCCAAATTATATAGATCACTCATTCTCATTTTCTTCATTGGCAATTTCCAGAATTGTCTCTGGGAGCAGCCAAAGTATATCCCAATTAACACCTATCAGTGTGTATGCATATATATAGGTGCACTGATTAGTGGAGCAATTTCAGAAACCATTGCGCCCTGATTGTCTTCTTTTTAAGATAGTAAAAAGTGCAGTAACATGAAACATTACAGGTTGAGCCTCCTTTTTTCATACTCCCTCATCCTCCGGTGTCCATGGCAGCCATTGGAGTCATCTTCAGGTCCTTCCATGGCGTTACAAATTGACTCTGAAGTGTATGCTCATTTGGATGTTAAAGAAAAAGTACAATGACATATTTTATTTTTATTTTGTATTATAATTAACATTAACACACACTCCAAATGTAGCATCAAATATTTTTAAACCTTCCAGTAGTTTTCAAGAAATGACTGATTTTTTACTGGTAACTCACGTTACATGTTTTGTCCATGGTTTTTAACATACATCATCAGCGTTCTCATGGGAATGCCAATGAAATGCTGGACGTTCCCATTTGATAATGAAAACAATGGTGAAGGAAACCTCTGCGCTTGTCGCAGCCTATTAAATTGTACAGTGGTATGAAAACACCAATCATACGAAAGCAATATACACAGAAAAGACAGTTTCTGGGTGCGGACAGGTTTCACTCTTTTCCTTATGATCTTGGTTTTACCCAAAAAAGGAAAAAGAGAGAAAATACACAATAGTGCAGAACAGTATAAAACACTGGAGTAGTATATAAATGTTATCCAGGATTTGGTTTAGACTGGACTCGTACCCATTAAGGTGGTCTACTTTTTTAGGGTAGACTTATCATGCATCCTTAGTGGGCGGTAACGTCACCGTTAAGATTCGATGTTGGTCCAAATAATATATAAAAGGAAAAAACAGGTATAGTATAATACCGTTTTTATTAACAATAAAACATTACAATCTGGGTTTAGCACAGCAGACTCTCACCGAGTGTGTTGGTCCACAACACAAGTGCAGACAACAAAGGCAAGTGTAACAAAGTCTTGCCTTTGTTGTCTGCACTTGTGTTGTGGACCAACACACTCGGTGATAGTCTGCTGTGCTAAACCCAGATTGTAATGTTTTATTCTTAATGAAAACGGTATTATACTATACCTGTTTTTTTCCTTTTATATATTATTTGGACCAACATCGAATCTTAACGTTGACGTTACCGCCCACTAAGGATGCATGACAAGTCTACCCTAAAAAAGTAGACCACCTTATTGGGTACGAGTCAAGTCTAAATAATATCCTGGAAAAAGTTTTTATCTGGTGTTCCATATTGTACTGCACTATTGTGTATTTTTCTTTTTCTCTCATATATCGTCTAGACAATCACTGAAATCCCCCCCACACCCCCAAAAAAATTAAGAAAAAAACCCCCCAAACATCGCATCGCACGGCATCGTATGCCATCGTATACCATATGAATGGTATACGATGGCATGCGATGCGTTGGTATGCGGAAAAAAACAAACATCGCATCGCACAGCATCGTATGCCATCGTATGCCATATGAATGGTATACGATGGCATGCAATGCGTTGGTATGCGACGGCGTACGTTATACGTTTAAAACATCGTATCGCATTGCATGCCATGTTTGGTAACATATGCGTTGTCCCCATCGTATAACGTACACAAATCGCATCGCATGCCATCGTATGCCATTACATATGGCATGCGATGGCATGCGATGGGAGCCGTGATACTCCACAAGTACCCATTTATGCTTCCAATATTGACCATATACAGTAGTCAAATGGGAAGAAAAGTTAGCACAAATCGCACATTGGGGCTTATTCAGATCTGAGTTCAGTACAAAATTGTTCAGAAAATGGGCAAAACCATGTGCACTGCAGGTGGGGCAGATGTGACATATATAGAGAGTTAGATTTGTGTGAGTTATTTTGTTTCTGTGCAGAGTAAATACTGGCTGCATTATTTTTACACTGCAATTTAGATTTCAGTTTCAGCATACCCCACCCAAATGTAACTCTCGTTGCACAGGTTTCCAAACAAATTTGTACTGAGCTCAGATCTGAATAAGGCCCATTATGTATACAGCTTGCCATGCTGATGTGCAGTCCCGAGAGATTTGCATTGCAAGAAGAAATAAACTTCAGGAATACTCATTTTGACTATATTGTGTACAATCTTGTGTAGTCAAAATCTCTAGTAAATGCAGTAAAAATCTCAAGTACATTTAATCAAAATTTCAAGTAAATATAGTCAATATTGTATGCAGGGGCATTTTAATCTGACGGGGAGAAAACTGTGGCGTTATGCCAGAGTCTACTGCACATGTGTAGGTCTCCATGAACATGGCAGCTGGACATATCCAGTGCGCATGTGCAAATCACTCGGAAATGGTCACAATGGCCATTTTCTGAGTCTTTTGGGTCTTTGTGACTCATGAGGGTAAGTATAATATAAGGATGCAGTGTGTGCCATGTGGGCCCCCTTGGACTCAGGGGCCCGTGTGCACCATGGACACTGCACCCATTATAGAAGCTCCTATGATAGTATGGTTCTGGGCTCTGGGGAGTTTAAGGGGCATCACATAGTCAAAATCGCAACATGTGTATGCACCTTTACTCTCTACAGTACAAATATGTTTACAGTAGCTGTTTCCAAAAGGAGAACATGGGCGTGTTTGCACACAGTGGCGTAATGACCTCACCCCCGCCGCAGATTTTTCAGTGCCCCCCTCCCTTCCCTTTCTTTGGCGCCCCCCCTCCCCTCGGCGTACCTGCCTGGCCGTATCTGTGGTCACGGTCCCGGCGCCGGCTCCTACTGCTATAATGAAAACGGACTCTTAGAAAATGTCTGCCCCCCTACTGCAGACAGAAAACTGTCTGCAGTAGGGGGGCAGCCATTTTCTAAGTGTCCGTTTTCATTATAGCAGCAGGAGCCGGCACCGGGATAGACGGGGCCGTGACGGCAGGGCACCAAACAGCAGAAGGTAAGTGGTAACTATAGCCCCACAGACCCCCGGTGCCCACATGTTCTCTGCACCTCCCCGCCACCGCGGGGGCTGCGGAGCTATAGCTACGCCACTGTTTGCACAGTAGTATTTGTACAAATGTATAATAGATCACATTTCATGTTGGCATACATGGAGTTGTATACATAATTTCATCCACCTTATCTGAAAGCAAAATTCAGGATGGGACTTACTATACACTAGGAGACATAGGGACACATGATCAATTTTTTATTCATTTCTCTCTGGTAGACATGGGGTATTGCACAATTTACTATTTTTGTGCAAGCATATGGAAGTTTTATATAAATCTTGTGTCAACTTTAGCTGAGAATCGGTATCTGTTATTCTAGAAAAAATTGGTCACTTAAATATATAGTATCTCTAGCTTTCGTTAGAAAGCGGTTATTGTTGACTTTTTACACAGCTAAATGGGTACTATAAGTTTGCTATTTTCAAAGGACACATCAATATCACTGAAACTCCTATGCCGGGGGGCCTTAACATTTATTAAAGTTTTCAAATATTACATTTGCTACCTAGCACTGTATGATATATATTGCCAGTCAGCCAGAAAAAAAATGAACATTGGATTCCTCTCTCAGGAATCTAACCAATTCTGCTTCATCTAAAAGGTATAAAATAGAGGATTGCAAATGTCATACAGAAAATTGTATACTAACAGCAATAGAATCAAGTCTGCAGAACAAACATACATTCCTCCAATAAAAGGTCTTGTGTGGTGCTGCTAATATAAATTACAATACATGATGTTTTAGTTTAACTGCTGATAAGATCTGGTCTCACAAATTAGGTTGTAAATAGAAAACTATAATCAAAACGCAGCTCAATGAAAGAAATCACTTGCACAATTTAATCTATTTTATCTCACTAGATACAGCAATTTGTGCAGATAAATAAATGACAAAAGTACAGTGTATTGTAAGATACACAGTTTCTCATTTGCTAGACCAAAATGGATCGGCAAGTTTTCCATAGTCAGCAGTTTCTTATTATTTTCTTAAGGTCACTATTATCTTGCACTGTCTATGGAATAGGAAGATGTGATGTGAAGTGAAGGAAATAGGTAGGAATTGGACCATAAAGTCCAAAGGGCTAAAGTTTAAAAGGGCTTATTTTCGCTGAATTTTCCTATGCAGCTCACAGAGATATTAGGGGGTATATTTACTAAGATTGGAGTTCTATTTCAGATTGGATGTTGCTATGGACAACGACTCAGATACTATTATCTTCTAGAAGGTGCTAAATAAATGAGAACTAATTTCTGATTGGTTTCCCATAGCAAAATTCCATGTGAAATTGAATGCATATCTTATTTATTTATTTACAGATTTGTATATACTGTAGCACAGCAGATATCGTTGCGCTTTACAAGCACCAGTAATAGCATAGCAGTCCCACCAATTTGACAGTCCAGAAGGGAAGCTATAAGATACATAAGTGCCTCAGAGGGTTATGCGTGTAGAACTTAAATATGATAGGCTTGCCTGAAGAGGTGAGTTTTCAGGGAACGCTTGAAAGTTTGGATGCTAGTGGAGGGTCTTATTGTGCGTGGAAGGGTGTTCCATAGGTTGAGAGCAGCCCTATGAAAGTCCTGTAATAGTGAATGGGAGCAAGTGATCCGTGCAGAAGAGAGACGCAGATCCTGTGCAGAATGGAGGGGTCGATTTGGGAGATATTTTGAGATAAGTTAATAGATATACGCTGTTGTAGTATGGTTAATAGCTTTATATGTGAGTAGAAGTATTATATATTGAATATGGTAAAACAAATGGAGGGACTGGCAGAGTGGATCATCTGATGATGAGCATCAGCCTAGCAGCAACATTTACAATGGATTGCAGAGTGAGAGTCTTTTCTTGGGAAGACCAATTAGGAGACCATTGCAATAGTCAATGTGGGATATAATGAGCGCATGGATAAGGGATTTAGTAGTTTCTTGTGTAAGATAGGGTACTATTTTGGATATGTTTTTTAGATGCATGTAACATTATTTGGAGAGAGATTGAATGTGGGGAACAAAGAACAGTTAAGAGTCGAGGATGACCCCTAGGCAACGAGCTTGTGAGGTAGGGTAGAGTGTTGAGTTGTCAAATTATGGAGATATCAGGATGGTAACTGTTCTGTTTTGGAAATATTGAGTTTGAAGTTGTAAAAAGACATCCAAGATGAGATGGCAGATAGGCATTCCGAGACTCAGCCCAAAACCACTGGTGACAATTTTGGGGTTGATAGATTTGAATATCATCCGCATACAAGTGAAACTGAAAAAGCTGATTACTTTGCCAAGAGATGAGGTACAGTATAGATTGAGAAAATCAGAAGACCTAAAACCAAGCCTTGTGGAACTCCAACTGACAGAGGCAGTGAAGAGGAGGTAGAGTCAGAGAAGAGAACACTGAACGAGTGATCAGATAAGTAAGATGAGAAGCCAGGAAAGGGCTGTATCATTAAGACCCAGGGAGTGTAACGTTTGTATGACAAGAGTGTGATCAACAGTGACAAATGCAGCAGAATGATCTAAAAGAATGAATAATGAGAAATGGCCTTTGGACATAGCAGTGACCAGATCATTCACCACTTTAGTCAATGCTGTCTCAGTGGAGTGTTGGGAACGAAAGCCCGACTGAAGTGAGTCTAATAGGGTGTGTGAGTTAAGAAAGTGTGTGAGACGAGAGTATACAAGTCTCTCGAATAGCTTGGAGAGGCATGGGATCTTATAGATAGGATGGTAGTTAGAGAGAGAGTTAGGGTCAAAATTGTGTTTTTTCAGAATGGAAGTAATCACTGAATGTTTGACCAGAAAGGGAAAAGGAGAGGTAGTGGAGTAGGAGGATAAGAGGAGTGTTGAAGAGTGTTGATACTTCTCTTTCAGTTGTGGGCTACAATGGAGAGAAAGTGCCAGATGGTTCATGTGAGGAAGTACGTACTGTAGGTTAGAGGCTGCAGAAAAGCATACCATTTTATCTCCAAGATACATGTAGATATTGGTGAGAGTTGTTGTTGCAGAGAGGTGGAAAGTTGTGGAGAATTAATAGCATTAGTATTTCTGCAGGTTAGAGTGGGTGTGGTATAGGGTTCTGACAGTTGGGATCCTGACAGTCATTAGCCCGAAGTCGGGATCGATTGGCCGGACTCAGACAGCATGGCGAGCGCAACAAAGCCCATGCGGGCTAGCTGCGCTCGCCATGCTGCGGGCGCAGCACCTATTCCATTCTCCCTCTATGGGGGGCTCGCCACCTTTTCTATTCTCCCTCTATGGGGGTCGTGGACCCCCACGATGGAGAATAGCCAGTGGCCGTCGGGAACCCGGCTGTCTGTGTTTTTACAGTCGTGATCCAAACATCGGGTAAATGCCTCTCTGGATCCCGACTGTCAGGACCCCGTCTGGCACCCGGTTAGGGTAGGCTTGCATGATTTCAGTGTTAGCAAGCTTGAGGCAATGAGATTATGATCAGAAAAAGAGAAGGGAGTTTTAGTAAAATAAGAGACTGAACACAGCCTGGTGAAAACAAGGTTAAGCCAGTGGCCTTCCTCATGAGTAGAGGAGTCAGACCACTGGGAGATGCCAAGAGAGGAGGTTAGAGAGAGGAATTTGGAAGCATGTAGAATCATCTTAGGAAATTTCCTCCTATGAAATGTTTTTTTTTTTTTTTTTTAATGAGAATCCCAGCACCATTTATATATTTACAATCTTCACTAATTTAGCATTCTAATAATAGTTAGATAATTCATATTTTTTTCTATCCATGGAGTGCCTGAAATATTACCCCAGGCTTCTTCTTTTACAATATCCAGGGATCTGTTAAAAAATAAACATACAATAATTTGGGATTCTTAAACTGAGAAAATGTGAGATGTATAACTGGGCAAGTGGGGCAGTTGCCAAGGAGCCCTCACACATACTGTAGCTACATTGTTAACACAGGGGCACATGCGAACAATGTGTGGCATTATATGAACTGGAGGCACAGTACAGTGTCTTCAAAACTTTTGTGTTGCTGGGATTATTTACTCATTATTCTTTTTAACAAAACTGGCAGCACATCATATTAATAATTGTATTCATAAGTGCACCTTGGGGTCCCCCACAAATCTTAATCCAGGCCTGTTTCTACATATGTGTAGGTTCTAGAGATGTGCACCGGACACTTTTTCGCGTTTTGGGTTTTGGGTTTTGGGTTCTGATTACCTTCAGGTTTTGGGTTCTAATGGGTTTTGCCAAAACACCCCCTAAAGGTTTTGGGTTTTGGGTTTTGGGTTCTGATTTTTTTGAAAAAAGCATAAAAATGGTTAACATTGCATAATTTAGGTGTTTTTTTGCTCCTATGCTATTATTAACCCCATCAGCTTTCTTCTCCACTCATTTACAGTCTATTCTGAAGACCTCACACCTCACAATATTGTTTTTAGGCCAAAATGTTGCACCGAGGTAGCTGGATGACTATGATAAGCAAGACAAATGGGCGGCACAAACACGTGGCCCATCTAGGAGTGGCACTGCAGTGGCAGATAGAAAAACTAGGCCCCAAAGAGCACATTATTCAAAAGAAAAAAAGAGGTGCAAGATGGAATTGTCCAAGGGCCCTCCCACCCAAACTAGGCCCCAAAGAGCACATCATTCAAAAGACAAAAAAGAGGTGCAAGATGGAATTGTCCTACGGCACTCCCACCCAAACTAGGCCCCAAAGAGCACATTATTCAAAAGACAAAAAAGAGGTGCAAGATGGAAGTGTCCAAGGGCACTCCCACCCAAACTAGGCCCCAAAGAGCACATTATTCAAAAGACAAAAAAGAGGTGCAAGATGGAAGTGTCCAAGGGCACTCCCACCCAAACTAGGCCCCAAAGAGCACATTATTCAAAAGACAAAAAAGAGGTGCAAGATGGAATTGTCCTACGGCACTCCCACCCAAACTAGGCCCCAAAGAGCACATTATTCAAAAGATAAAAAAGAGGTGCAAGATGGAAGTGTCCAAGGGCACTCCCACCCAAACTAGGCCCCAAAGAGCACATTATTCAAAAGACAAAAAAGAGGTGCAAGATGGAATTGTCCTACGGCACTCCCACCCAAACTAGGCCCCAAAGAGCACATTATTCAAAAGACAAAAAAGAGGTGCAAGATGGAATTGTCCTACGGCACTCCCACCCAAACTAGGCCCCAAAGAGCACATTATTCAAAAGACAAAAAAGAGGTGCAAGATGGAAGTGTCCAAGGGCACTCCCACCCAAACTAGGCCCCAAAGAGCACATTATTCAAAAGACAAAAAAGAGGTGCAAGATGGAATTGTCCTACGGCACTCCCACCCAAACTAGGCCCCAAAGAGCACATTATTCAAAAGACAAAAAAGAGGTGCAAGATGGAATTGTCCTTGGGCCCTCCCACCCACCCTTATGTTGTATAAACAGGACACGCACACTTTAACAAACCAATCATTTCAGCCACAGGGTCTGCCACACGACTGTGGCTGAAATGATTGGTTCGTTTGGGCCCCCACATCACAAGCTGCCATTTAATATGTCCCTGCACAAACTGGCTCTACAGAGGCAAAAGGTCGTCCTCATCCTCATCCAGCGATTCCTCACCACCATCAGTATCTTGTTCTTCCTCACCCTCACAGAGTATTAATTCGTCCCCGCTGGAATCCACCACCACAGGTTCCTGTGTACTTTGTGGACGCTGGTCTTTCTCGTAGAATTGATAATTCATTTTTATGAACATCATCTTCTCCACATTTTTTGGAAGCAACCTCCTACGCTTATTGCTGACAAGGTTCCCAGCTGCACTAAAAACTCTTTCGGAGTACACACTGGAGGAAGGGCAACTGAGGTAATATAGAGCCAGTTTGTACAGGGGCTTCCAAATTTCCTTTTTTTTCTGCCAGTACTGGTAAGGACTCTCTGACATGCCTACTTGGGTGCTGTCACCCATATAATCCTCCACCATTCTGTCAATGGTGATAGCATCATAGGCAGTGGAAGTAGACATGTCAGAAATTGTTGGAAGGTCCTTCAGCCCAGACCAAATGTCCAAACTTGGTCCTTTATCACCACCAGCGGGGGGTTTAGGAAATCGCAGTTGTTTCCTTGCAGAACCAGTTGCTGGAGAAAATGAAGGAGAAGGTGCTGCTGAGTCACTTTCCACTTCAGAAGATGACAGTTTTCTAACCAGCAGTTCTTTGCACTTCTGCAGGCTTGTGTCCGCCGGAAAGAGTGACACCACGTAGGCTTTAAACCGAGGATCGAGCACGGTGGCCAAAATGTACTCCTCTGATTTCAAAATTTGTACCACCCTCGAATCCTGGCAAAGCGTATGAAGGACTTCATCCACAAGTCCCACATGCTTAGAGGACTCGCTCCGTCTCAGCTCCTCCTTCACTTTCTCCAACTGTTTCTGCAAAAGCCTGATGAGGGGAATGACCTGACTCAAGCTGGCAGTGTCTGAACTGACTTCACGTGTGGCAAGTTCGAAGGGTTGGAGAATCTTGCACAACACTGAAATCATTCTCCACTGTGCTTGAGTCAGGTGCATACCCCCTCCTTTGCCTATGTCATAGGTGGATGTATAGGCTTGAATGGCCCTTTGCTGCTCCTCCATCCTCTGAAGCATATAGAGGGTTGAGTTCCACCGCGTTACGACCTCTTGCTTCAGCTGATGGAGGGGCAGGTTCAACAGTGTTTGCTGCCGCTCCAGTCTTTGGCATGCAGCCGCCGAATGACGAAAGTGGCCACAAATTTTTCGGGCCACCGAAAGAGTCCCCTGCACAGCTCTGTTGTCTCTTAGAAAACTCTGGACCACCAAATTTATCGTGTGAGCAAAACAGGGCACATGCTGGAATTTGCCCTGCTTTAATGCCCGCACGATATTGCAGGCATTGTCTGACACCACAAATCCCCAGGAGAGTCTAAGAGGGGTAAGCCATTGCCCAATGATTACCCTCAGTTTCTGTAAGAGGTTATCGGCGGTGTGCCTCTTACGGAAAGCGGTTACACACAACGTAGCCTGCCTAGGAAGGAGCTGGCATTTCCCAGGTCCTACTACTGGTGCTGCTGCTGTTGTTGCTGCTGGACAAGGTGATTCATCTACCCAGTGGGCTGTCACGGTCATGTAATCCCTAGTCTGCCCTTTTCCACTTGTCCACATGTCCGTTGTTAAGTGGACAGTGGGTATGACCGCATTTTTCAGGGCACTGAGAACACTTTTATGCACTTTACTGTACAGCTTCGGTATCGCCTGTCTAGCGAAGTGGAATCTTGACGGTATTTTGTAACGGGGACACACTAAGTCCATCAATCGTCTAAATCCTACTCCAGCAGTTATGGACACCGGAAGCACATCTAATACAATCAGATCTGCTAAGGCCTCAGTTACCCGCTTTGCCATTGGATGACTGCTGTCATACTTCATCTTCATGGCAAAGGACTGTTGGACAGTCAATTGCTTAGTGAAATAAGTGTTCCGACTTCCCCTCCGGGATGATGAATGACTCCCAGCAGCAACAGCAGCAGCGGCAGCAGTAGGAGGCGTAGCAATGCAGGATCCTCCAGAAGAATCCCGGATAGGAGAGGAGTCAGTCAGGCAAGTAACATGGCCTATAGGACTACTCCCAATCCTCATTGAGGAAGAAATTGACGAGGAGGGACTTTGCGGTGTAGTTGGGCACGTGGACACAACAGGACAAAGGGATTTAGTTGTCCCTGGACTGTACATTCTTAGCCACAGTTTCTGAACTAAACAGCAACTTATGAACGCTCTTCAAGTGACGTAGAAGGGAGGATGTCCCTAGGTGGGAAACGTCCTTACCCCTGCTTATTTGAGCTTTGCATAAGCTACATATGGCAAAACAATTGTTGGACGGTTTGGGATAAAAATAATTCCAGACCGAAGAGGTGGATTTATTGGTCTTCTGTCCAGGCATGGTGATGCCCTTTGGGATCTCACGGACAACAACTGTCTTGCCCGGTGCCTCATTTAAGCAAACCGCATCAGCATCGTCCTCCTCGTCAATTTCTCCCTCAGCACCAGCTTCATCAATATCCTCCTCCTGGTGTACAACACTGACACCTTCATTATCGACATCTGCAACTGCACTGTCTGTGATCCTTCCAGCACATGCAGAGGGTGTGCTGCGAATGCTGAAAGGAGCATCCTCTTCCCGTACAGTGATGGGAAGGTCAGGCATCGCAACCACCAACACCCTTGGACTCTCCACTGGGATTTGTGATACCATGTCTTCTTTGGAAGGCAGAGTTGTTTGCTGGATTTTTGTTGGTGACACCTTAAATCTCTTAAATTTTAAAGTGGGAGAAGGAGGAGGAGGAGGAGGAGGAGGAGGAGGAGGACTTTGATCATCTTGTGAAGCTGAGCCACTAGTCATGAACATAGGCCATGGCCGTAGCCGTTCCTTGCCACTCCGCGTTGTAAATGGCACACTGGCAACTTTAAGTTTCTCCTCCAATGATTTGCTTTTTCTTTTTAAGGGCCTTTTACTCAACTTTGGCTTTTTGGATTTTACATGCCCTCTACTTTGACACTGGGCATCGGCCTTGGCAGACGACGTCGATGGCATTTCATCGCCTATGTCATGATGACTAGTGGCATCAGCTTCAGAAGCACGACGAAGTGGCTCCTCATCTTTTCCTTTTTTTTTATCCTCCATATTTTGGATATCTAACGGTAGGCAGCGGTGTCAGCAAACTGGATACCGAGATATCAGCTGGTTGTTGTCACTATCCAGTGACAACAGCAGCAAGATACAAAAGTGGATATATATCAGTAACACAACAAGTGGCGTCAGCAAACCAGAGTTATGTACTGCGATATCTAACGGTAGGCAGCGGTGGCAGCAAACTGGATACCGAGATATCAGCTGGTTGTTGTCACTAGCCAGTGACAACAGCAGCAAGATACAATATTTATTTTGTGGATAGTTACACTGGTAGGTAACACAACAAGTGGCGTCAGCAAACCGGAGTTATTTACTGCGATATATGTAACGGCAGCGGTGGCAGCAAACTGGATACCCAGATATCAGCTGGTTGTTGTCACTAGCCAGTGACAACAGCAGCAAGATACAATATTTATTTTGTGGATACACTGGTAGGTAACACAACAAGTGGCGTCAGCAAACCGGAGTTATTTACTGCGATATATGTAACGGCAGCAGTGGCAGCAAACTGGATACCCAGATATCAGCTGGTTGTTGTCACTAGCCAGTGACAACAGCAGCAAGATACAAAAGTGGATACACTGGTAGGTAACACAACAAGTGGCGTCAGCAAACCGGAGTTATTTACTGCGATATATGTAACGGCAGCAGTGGCAGCAAACTGGATACCCAGATATCAGCTGGTTGTTGTCACTAGCCAGTGACAACAGCAGCAAGATACAATATTTATTTTGTGGATAGTTACACTGGTAGGTAACACAACAAGTGGCGTCAGCAAACCGGAGTTATTTACTGCGATATATGTAACGGCAGCAGTGGCAGCAAACTGGATACCCAGATATCAGCTGGTTGTTGTCACTAGCCAGTGACAACAGCAGCAAGATACAATATTTATTTTGTGGATACACTGGTAGGTAACACAACAAGTGGCGTCAGCAAACCGGAGTTATTTACTGCGATATATGTAACGGCAGCAGTGGCAGCAAACTGGATACCCAGATATCAGCTGGTTGTTGTCACTAGCCAGTGACAACAGCAGCAAGATACAAAAGTGGATACACTGGTAGGTAACACAACAAGTGGCGTCAGCAAACCGGAGTTATTTACTGCGATATATGTAACGGCAGCAGTGGCAGCAAACTGGATACCCAGATATCAGCTGGTTGTTGTCACTAGCCAGTGACAACAGCAGCAAGATACAATATTTATTTTGTGGATAGTTACACTGGTAGGTAACACAACAAGTGGCGTCAGCAAACCGGAGTTATTTACTGCGATATATGTAACGGCAGCGGTGGCAGCAAACTGGATACCCAGATATCAGCTGGTTGTTGTCACTAGCCAGTGACAACAGCAGCAAGATACAATATTTATTTTGTGGATACACTGGTAGGTAACACAACAAGTGGCGTCAGCAAACCGGAGTTATTTACTGCGATATATGTAACGGCAGCAGTGGCAGCAAACTGGATACCCAGATATCAGCTGGTTGTTGTCACTAGCCAGTGACAACAGCAGCAAGATACAAAAGTGGATACACTGGTAGGTAACACAACAAGTGGCGTCAGCAAACCGGAGTTATTTACTGCGATATATGTAACGGCAGCAGTGGCAGCAAACTGGATACCCAGATATCAGCTGGTTGTTGTCACTAGCCAGTGACAACAGCAGCAAGATACAATATTTATTTTGTGGATAGTTACACTGGTAGGTAACACAACAGGTGGCGTCAGCAAACCGGAGTTATTTACTGCGATATTTGTAACGGCAGCAGTGGCAGCAAACTGGATACCCAGATATCAGCTGGTTGTTGTCACTAGCCAGTGACAACAGCAGCAAGATACAATATTTATTTTGTGGATAGTTACACTGGTAGGTAACACAACAGGTGGCGTCAGCAAACCGGAGTTATTTACTGCGATATATGTAACGGCAGCGGTGGCAGCAAACTGGATACCCAGATATCAGCTGGTTGTCACTAGCCAGTGACAACAGCAGCAAGATACAATATTTCTTTTGTGGATAGTTACACTGGTAGGTAACACAACAAGTGGCGTCAGCAAACCGGAGTTATTTACTGCGATATATGTAACGGCAGCAGTGGCAGCAAACTGGATACCCAGATATCAGCTGGTTGTTGTCACTAGCCAGTGACAACAGCAGCAAGATACAATATTTATTTTGTGGATAGTTACACTGGTAGGTAACACAACAAGTGGCGTCAGCAAACCGGAGTTATTTACTGCGATATATGTAACGGCAGCAGTGGCAGCAAACTGGATACCCAGATATCAGCTGGTTGTCACTAGCCAGTGACAACAGCAGCAAGATACAATATTTATTTTGTGGATAGTTACACTGGTAGGTAACACAACAAGTGGCGTCAGCAAACCGGAGTTATTTACTGCGATATATGTAACGGCAGCGGTGGCAGCAAACTGGATACCCAGATATCAGCTGGTTGTCACTAGCCAGTGACAACAGCAGCAAGATACAATATTTATTTTGTGGATAGTTACACTGGTAGGTAACACAACAAGTGGCGTCAGCAAACCGGAGTTATTTACTGCGATATATGTAACGGCAGCGGTGGCAGCAAACTGGATACCCAGATATCAGCTGGTTGTCACTAGCCAGTGACAACAGCAGCAAGATACAATATTTATTTTGTGGATACACTGGTAGGTAACACAACAAGTGGCGTCAGCAAACCGGAGTTATTTACTGCGATATATGTAACGGCAGCGGTGGCAGCAAACTGGATACCCAGATATCAGCTGGTTGTTGTCACTAGCCAGTGACAACAGCAGCAAGATACAAAAGTGGATACACTGGTAGGTAACACAACAAGTGGCGTCAGCAAACCACAGTTAAAAATTTAATTACTGAGTCTGCGATATCTAACGGCAGCCAGTGGTGTCAGCAACAACAACAACTTAATTATTTTTTTTTATATTTTTATATATTTTTAATTTTTTTTTTATTTTTTTTAATATACTCTGAGAGGTAGGTACAAGGTAGTGGCACTGGCAACAACAGAGGTGACTGCCTGGTAGGTGTTTACAACCATATAACAGGTAGCCAGGCAGCACAAAAACCCTCTCTGGCAGCACAATAAAAATTATTAAACCCCCCTCTGTCTGTAGTATTCTGTAGCAGGCTAGCAGCAGCAGTGACACAATTAGAGATGAGCAGGCTATAGCAATATAGAAAGAAAACCCCCTCTGCGGCAGTACAATAAACCCCCCTCTGTCTGTAGTATTCTGTAGCAGCAGCAGTGACACAAATTACAGATGAGCAGGCTACAGCAATATAGAAAAAAAAATCACTCTCCAGCAGCACAATAAAAATGATTAAACCCCCTCTGTACTTGCAGCTCTTTAGCAGCAAGCAGCACAGTGACACACACAACGCTCCAGCAAACCCCCCTCACGGAGCAATAAATAAAACCCCCCTCTCTGGCAGCACTGCTGCCTGCTCTGCGTCGCCCCACAGAATGAAGATGGCGGCGGCGGGTCCCGGCTTTTATGTAATCCGGATCTCGCGAGAATCCGACGTCACCAATGTGACGTCGGGCCTCGATTTCGGCTCCGGGCCTGCGCGGGAGTCCGCGGACGTCCTGGATCCGGATTCGGATTCAGGACGTCCGTGCGGATCCGGATCTCGGAGATCCGGACCCGCTCATCACTAGTAGGTTCAAATACAAAAATTGGGGAGCTTGTTTATATTTACATGATGTTGCTAGGGTGTGTCTATATGAACTGCAGCTGGCGTGACTTCCATAGACTTCTGTAATAATCAGATCTGTCTGGCTTTTTGCACTTTGGGCAGGTGTAAGCAATTAGCATCTTTTTAAATGTTGGCATACTATATAGAACAGAGGGCCTAATTCAGAGGTATACACTAACACAATATTTTGATTACATCTCTGATGTCATGGTGCCTGTGCAGGGCCCAATCTGTGCATGTGGAGTACCGCAGATGGGATGTTGTCAAACTCAGGTGTGGTGTTACCGGTACCTTGCACTCTCTGCTCTCACCGTCATGGTCCGTCGGTGGTCTTCTGGTTTCACTCGCCTGAACTCTGAGGGCAAAGGGACAAGGAACCCCAAGGAGCAGCACCCCCACACACACAATAACAGGTTCACCACACGGGAGGACGGTGAACATAATCTTTTATTGAACAGCACCAGATCACGGGTCACCGCTGGGAGAAATTGTGCACGGGCAGTCATAATAAGCAACAGAAATTACAACTGGCACTCACTGACAAAAGGGTGCAGTAATTGGCTTGGAACAATATCGTGCGCGATGGAGCCCCAGTCAATATAATACATACAATTACAGTAAGCGGTCAAATGGCATTACAATCAGTTTCAATCAATAAGTATGATGGAGAAGGAATATGCATTGAATAATAATACTATGTTATACAGTCAATTAAAGGATACTGTGCGCCGTGGGGCACCAGTCGATACTTTGCCGCAGTTCGGACAATATACTGCAATAAAGCCAAATGTAGTATGTTAACCATACAAATATACAAGCAGGACAGTTTGGAAATGGAACAATATACACTGAGTAAAAAAATTGGAACTTTGTAAAAAGAGATATAATAGTCCCACTACACTGTGCAGTTTACCCCAATAGTTTGGTACCTCTGGCCTAGGTGCACTGAATGTACAGCGTGGTGCGGTACAGCAAATAGACGCTAGTGAAGCAGGCTCAGGCCTGCACAGTCTCCTGAATGACTCCAGAGGGGCACTGAGTGGATGAGTGAAGTGGCACTCCCTGTGGCCTTGGCAGTAAGGGGTTGTGTGGTAAGGCCTCTATCACAAAAACGGGCAAGTATCCCGGAAGGGGGCTGTGACTGGGGACCGGAAAAGGTGGCCAATAAAGATAGTGTCTGGGGGCACTACTCCAGGCTTGACGGTGGTGAGTGTGTGAGTCAGGGCAAGTGTGCTATACTTGGATTCTGGTGCCGTTGCCAGCTCCTGCTGGTCACTGCTGACTGTGCATCCGCTGCGGGGCACTTTCTACACTGCTGCGCACTTGGTTCTACTGGGAACTTGTCACACTGCTGGGCACTTGGATCTTCTGTGCATTTGTCAGACTGCTGGGCACTTGGATCAACTGGGCACTTGTCACACTGCTGAACTCTTGGATCGGCTGGGCACTTGTCGCACTGCTGGACACTTGGATCTGCATACCCTCCAACATGACCCATTCCATTAGGTACAAAATGCTCTGTTCCTGGACTTCCTTACCAGTGACAATTACAGAGGTGGGGCTCCTACACAGTCCAAAATTCAAAGAGGGGGGTCACATCAACTTTCAGTGAGTCCAGGACAGTGATGTTTGGGGTGGCAGTAGGTGTGGTTCCCCTCTTTGAATATTGGACTGTGCTGCAGCCTCACATCTGCAACTGCCACTGGCAGGGAAGTCCAGAAACAGAGAATTTTGTACCTAATGTAATGGGTCATGTTGGAGGGTATGGATCTGCTGAGGTATGCTTCAGGCACCCTCTGCTGGCGCTGTACAAGGTGGTCACCCAGTGTCTTCTCTCCCTGCCTGTCAATCACACCAGGTGGGTAAGGCCGGGGCTCAGTCTCACTCTGTTCTCCACAGTCTGTCAGCAACACTCTGGGGGTCTAGCGGCGCTGCAGCTCTCCTCTCTCCCCGTCTGCACCAGACTCTTTGGCTGGGCATAGGGCGGTTCTCCCCCTCTGCTGGCCGGTCCGCCAACTATCAGTCACCGATGGGGCTGCAGACCGCAGCGCCCATCTCCCTCTCTCCCCTTTGCGCCGGTGGCTGGTCCCACCTGTCACTCACTGCCGAGTCTCCATTAGGGATGGCCATCGGCCATCGACCATCGATGATTCGAAATCATCGATGGTTCATGGCTGATGTCGAATACTTTTGCCATCGATGGGGGAGTACCAGATGGTTTCCCTCCATCGATGGAATAGCAAAATGATGTGTTGCTGTTTTTTTGCTTGACTCTAAGAGGCAAATTCCTTCTTAGCTGGACAAAACCATGTGCACTGCAGGTGGGGCAGATGTAACATGTGCAGAGAGAATTAGATTTGGGTGGGGTTTTTCTTCAAAGTGAGATCTATATTGCAGTGTAAATATAAAGCAGTCAGTATTTTCCCTGCACAGAAACAAAATAACTCACCCAAATCTAATTATATCTGCACATCTTACATCTGCCCCACTGCAATGCACACAGTTTTGTCCAGCTAAGATGGAATTTGCCTCTAAGAGTGAACTAGAATAAGGTCCATAATTCCCACAGTAGTACTCCTCAGCCACAGCTGCTGCAACTGCTGCCACCACAGCTACCAACAGGGGAGGAGAGCAGAGAGCATGTTTACACTACCCCATCACTGAGTCCGGTGGCTATTTTAAATATGGAGCTGGATCGAGAGATAATCAGTGGTCCGGAAGCCAATCACTAACCGTAACTGCTGGTCAGCTAGCTCTGAAATTTGAAATGTCAATGTTGTGTGCAACCCCTGCCCCCAAGCCACTGCAAAGCAGTAAGGGTTATTGAATCACCAGTGGCTGTAAAGGGTCGATAGTAGATATGCTAATACATTTCTACCATTCAAAATTTTTAAATTTTTTAGAAGATTACATATTTTTCATATATTACAATTGGTATGCTATTAAAAAGATGCAAAAATACTTTCAGTATTTACAGACAGTGCTTTTTTTCTAAAAGAAAATGCACTGGTACTCACAGTACCTACCTTTTGAATTGAAAAAATACATATAAAAAACTTCCTTAATCTGGCAAATCTTCAGATATTTTGATTCATTACTAAAAATGTGTAACTAATGTCATTCTATTTCCAAAACTACTGTAGTATATAGTTAATATAACTAAATTGTAGACCCAAAAAGGGGATTTTTGTCCTTACCTGGAAAATCCTTATTTCTGAATCTGTCCCACTGGGACAGTGGGAAGGGGCGGAGCCATGGCGATGGGCACCAAGCAGCTAAACACTTTAGTGGTGCAGGCCCCTCCTTCCTCACACTCCACCTTAGGTCAGTTTAGACTACAACAGGACTTAGGAGCTGTGGGACAGTGGGACGTCCCACAGCTGTCCCCTCAGGGGAGGGAACACTCCTGAGCTGCAGTAAGAACACCATGGCCAAAGGCAGAGTCGACCTCGGTAAAAGTATCAAACCAATAGTGGCGGATGAAGGTGTGCATGGAAGACCATGTGGCTGTGTGGCACAGCTGCTCTATGGAAACTCCGGAAGCCGCAGCCCACGAGGAACCTACTGAGCGAGTAGAATGGGCAGTAAGCCCAGCTGGCGCCAGCCTATTTGCCAGGAGATAAGCCTGCTGAACAGTAAGCCGCAACCATCTGGCCAAGGATTGTTTGGAGGCGGGCCATCCCTGCTTTCAATGATCGTAAAGAACAAACAAGGCCTCTGTCCTTCTAATATCCTTGGTCCTATCAACGTAGATGTGAAGGGCCCGAACCACATTTAGAGTCTGTGCTCCACTGGGATCCTGGAAAGAGGGAACCACAATCTCTTGGTTTACATGAAACCTAGAGACAACCTTTGGCAGGTAACCCAACCTGGTACGGAGAACTGCCCGATTCTGGTGAAAGACCAGAAAAGGTGGTTTGCAAGATAGGGCAGATAAATCAGAGACCTGCCTAGTTGACGCAATTGCCTTAAAGAAACATACCTTCCATGAAAGCCAATGCAACTCACTTTCTCTAGGTGCTCGAAGGGAGAAGCCTGTAGAGCCTTAAGAACCAAAGGTAAGTCCCACGGAACTAAGGGCCTATGAAAAGTAAGAGTTAAGTGCATAATTTCCTGGAGAAAAGTACAAACCTCTGGACGTGTTGCAATGCGCCTGTGAAACAAAACAGAGAGGGCTGAAACCAGGAACTTTTATCATGGAATGTTGAAGGCCCAAATGCACTCCTGACTGAAGGAAGGCTAGGACCTTGGGTAAGGAGAAGATCCTTGGATTCTTCCTATGTTCCCCACACCAGTGGATAAAGGATTTCCAAACCCTGTAGTAGATCCTGGCTGAAGAGGGCTTTCTGGCGGATATCTTGGTCTTAACAACTGAATCCGAGAACCCCTTATTCCTTAAGATCTCCCTCTCAACAGCCAGCCCGTCAAATCTAGACGAGCCAGGTTGGCATGTTGACAGGGGCCTTGAGACAGAAGGTCTGGGCGAACAGGTAGCCGCCACTGAGGCTCCACTGCCATGTGCAGGAGATCGGCATACCATGACCTGCGTGGCCAGCTGGGAGCCACCAGGATTACCATCACTTGTTCCCGCTTGAGCCTCCGTAGAAATCGTGGAAGGAGAGCTATGGGCGGAAAGGGGTATATTAGTTCGTACGGCCAAGGTGCCGACAGCGTCGACCAGAAATGCGCCTGGATCACAAGTTCTTGACCCGCAGCAAGGCAACTTGTGGTTCCACCGTGAGGCCAGGAGGTCTATCTGGGCTCTGCCCCAATGCTGGGTTAGAGAGTGAAACACCTCCGGGTGGAGCGACCATTCTCCGGAGTGGATGTCTTGGCGGCTTAAAAAGTACACTGCCGATAATGCCTGAAGGTGATGCTCCGCCCATTGAAGTATTGGGCGTACTTCCTAAAAGGCTGCTCTGCTCCAAGTTCCCCCCTGGTGGTTGATGTAAGCCACCGCCATGGTGTTGTCTGTCTGCACCTTGACCGCTCGAGAGCAAATAAGGGGGGAAACTTGGAGGAGAGCTAGGTAGATTGCCCTGAGCTCCAATATATTGATCGGCAACTGCGACTCCTTACGGGACCAAACACCCTGGTAGGATCGATCTTCCACCACTGCTCCCTAGCCTCTGACGCTGGTATCCATCGTCAAGAGGATCCAGTCAGAGATGAGGAATGGTCTTCCCATGGAAAGATGCAGAGGCTTGAGCCACCATAGGAGAGACAGTCGAACCTCCCGGGAGAGGACTATCTCTTGCCTCTTCAGAGCCTGTGGAGAATGATTCCAATGTCTCAATATTTGGAGTTGCAACTGTCAGGAGTGGAATTGAGCAAATTCCACCATCTCGAAGCACGAGACCATCTTGCCCAATATCTTCATGCAGAGATGAAGAGACTCTCTTGTGCTTGAGAAAACGCTGCAAGAGAGCTTGTAAGGCCTGCAGTTTCTCGTCCGGGAGATAGACCCTCTGGGTCTGGGAATCCAGACGCGCTCCCAGGTGGACCATCGACTGGGAGGGTTCTAGGCTGGACTTGCACCAGTTCAGCAGCCAACCATGAGCCTGGAGTAGGTCCAGAGTAAGCCTTAGATGTTGAAGCAGTAGATCCCTGAACTGACCAAGAATAAGGAGGTCGTCCAGGTAAGGTAAAATCCATACTCCCTGGAGACAAAGAAATGCTGCCATCACCGCCATGACCTTCATAAAGACTCTTGGCACTGTGGAGATCCCGAAGGGCAGGGCCCGAAACTGGACGGGAAGGTCCCTGGTCGCAAACCGATGATACCTGCGGTGGTCCGTATGTATTGGGTGGCGCCCCCCCACTACAAATATCGCCCTGGTGGTCTAGTGGCCTTGGTTTCCCATATAGGGACCAGGTGCCGCTGCCAGGAAGCCGCTGGGAGCGCACCCACTCCCGGCGGTATTGTGCGCTTTGCTCCCTCCCTGCCTCCGGCGTCCTGTGCGCAGCGTTCTGGTCATGAGCTTAAGCTCTGGACAGGCGTCTCCCCCAGCCGCGACACCGCAGCGTGCTGTAGGGAGGAGGAGGGGGAATAGGGGAGCGCGGCTTACCTGCTCCTCGGCACATGTCCCTCTGTGCTGGGAACAAGTCGGTTGGAGACGGCAGTTCGCGGCGAGCCGGCTCCGGAGCAGGGGAGCAGCCTGTGTAGTATACCCGGCTTGCTCGCCACTGTTAAAGTAAAAAAAAAATGTTTAAACGCTGCAGATATCTGCAGCAGCTACAAAAATGTGCCTGTGCTCTAAGGCACCAAGTAAAAACTGACCTAAGGTGGAGTGTGGGGACGGAGGGGCCTTGGCTGCAGCACTAAAGTGTTTAGCTACTTGGTGCCCATCGCCATGGCTCCGCCCCTTCCCACTGTCCCAGTGTCCACCAACCGGTATGAAGGAAATAATGGCTTTACTGTGTATCACTGAGTACCATCAGAAAAGCATTTTTAATACAGAGGGCCTATAAAAAAGAAATATTAATCACTAAATTCATGACAGTCTTTAGTTGAGGGATATTATGGTTCTTGTGTAGTTTCACGGTGGCATCCTATGCTACGTTTGAAGCTACGTTATCAGCATAGCCCAACGGCTGCCTTACTTATGTAGTTCATTTCAAGCTACATTATCAGCGTAGCCCAATGGCTGCCTTACCTGTGTAGTTTCACGGCGACAGCTTAAACTACATTATAAATGTAGTGCCTGCGTATCCCCGGGAGCTGCAGCTCATGACCATCATGGGTGAGGGTGTAATAGGGGTTGCACCGCTGGCATAACACTGAGTGGTGACAGGTCATTGTGGCACTTGTAGTTCCACAGAAAAATAGACAGCACAGCAAACCGCTAATAAAGGGGGAGTCTAAATGTAGACAGTCTCCGGGGTGACTATGGGGAGGCTAAAAATACAGACCGGCAAACCGCTAACAAAGGGGGCGTCTAAATGTAGACGGTCTCCGGGGTGACTATGGGGAGGCTAAAAATACAGACCGGCAAACCGCGAAGAAGGGGGCGTCTAAATGTAGACACTCTAGCGTGTAGATTTAGTTGGGTATAGGGGTGCAGTATTTGTCAAAAATACACAGCCCGACAAACCACTGACAAAGTGTAGACAGTATGCGGAGTGCTATGGGGAGGCTCGGGCCTCTAGATTAAGTTGGGTATGGAGGTACATAGGGGTGCAGCTTTAAAAATACTATTTACCTGTCGACCATAACACTTGTCGACCTACAGTAACAGCTGTCGACCTTGATTATTCAACCTATCGTCGATATAACTCTCGTTGACCATATGATCCCAACCCATCCATGCCAGCCTGAAGAGTGGCGAACGGAAACGTTCCGCATCCTCCTGACCTTTTCATACCCCCACTATCCAAGTCGGCATGGAGTTGATTTTATAAAGTGTGGTGAGTGTAGCGAGCCACGAGCCCAAAGTGTGGCGACCCGTGCGAAGGGACGCAGATTACATGTAAAGTAATCCGCGGCCGCTCGCCACACTTTATAAAATCAACTCCACGCTGACGTGGATAGTGGGGGTATGAAAAGGTCGGGAGGACCCTTCGGGTTGGAGTAGATATTGGGGATGTTTCAGGAACACATTCACACCTGCCATATCATACATCTGAGACAGTAATGACGACATGTGTTAACTGGATTTTAGTTAATAATAATAAGAAGAAAGCAACTTAACAAAGTACAATACTATCGAAATTATCAAGAAGAAAGAAAATAGTGAAACAGTTATTCTTCTGATTCTGCATTGACAGAAACTGCAGCTGAAGTGGATGCAGTTGTGTCTGCATCTGTGTCGTCTGCTTTGTCAGCGTTTGGGAGCAGAGTTAAGGCATAAAGAATATGCTGGAAAGCATTTTGTGCGCCAACAGTCTTTCACCAAATGAATTCCTATAGGTAGGAGTTCAGATTCTGGCGCGCAGTGCCCCTTTGCCTTTTGTTGCCCCACTTACACGATCCCCAAAGGCATTCAATATTTTGGGTGTGAACCCCAGTGTCCGAAAACTGTAGCAGTGGTTCACCCATGCATGGTGGTACCCTGCCTGCTCCAGCTTTTCGGTGTTATATTCACACCAGCAATACGAATATATAGTTGTCCCCGGTTCCATGTATTTGCTGATGGTGGCCATCATGGTGCTGGCGTCACGTCTTTCCACAGGTGTCACGAAACACTCACCGGTGTATCTGGAAATGCCTCCAAACAGCCACTGTTGAGGCAGCATGTGTCCCACATGACTTTTCCTTTGTACAAACAAGCTCTCGTCCACCTCAAATATTTTTCCTGGGCCGCCAATCCAGCGTTGGGCTGTGACATTAGGACCACGGTGCAGGCCTCCCGCATAAGTTTGTTATACTGCACAGTGATTCTCACAAAATGTGATGCTGGTTAGCTCCTCTGCCCAACAAAACACGAAGCATATGAGCATCATGAACGTAAGATGGCATCCATGAAACCACTGTGCGGCCCAGACGCTAACCTTTTTGCCGCAGCTTCTCATGTGGCAGCGCCACATCCGCTCATTCACATTGTGTCACATTGAATGGCCACCATGTCTTGGTCTCAGGGAGAAAGTGGTGACGCTGCAAGAAATTCACCAACTCCTCGATCTGGGGCAGGTTAAATATTGTTAATTTTTCGGCAGCCATAACTGACACAATGTTCTGCTGACTGAATACCCTAACTGCCATAGGCGAATCTAGAGGGTGGTCCAGGGGTGAACTGGACCACCCATTAGCCCATTTTGTAGCTGAGGGATGGAGCTTTCCAACGAGCCCAGCCCCGTGTCTCTAGCCCCCTGGGAACCGGAGATACTGTCAGGCACAGCTGGAATGTTTTCCCTATAGGATAACATGGGACCCGCTAATTCCAACCCCCACCTAGTTCAACGGCTGCCAGTTCCCCCTTCGGCATCACTGAAGCTTGAGGTTGATCTCAGTCGAAGCTAAATCGCTGGGCCTTCAATCTGATACCAGGCTGGATCCATATGGGTTAATTGGTTCCAGGGATATTGAGGATAACCGTTTTTTTTTTTTTCATTTCTTAAATGTAATTTTATGACTGTTTATGTTGTTTGAGGGCAGATTTCTCTGGAACCAAACAGCCCAGTTTCACGGGACCAAAATCATTTGAAGCCAACTCAAAAGTTCTTCAATATGATACTGGTCTCATGTAAATGGGTCAGTTGGTTCCGAAGATATAGCTGGTTGGTTAAAGGGGGGTAGGGAGAGGGGAGTGGTTGTCTCTCAGACTTGCTTGGCTATGCCTAGGGCAGCCAAGAGGGGGGGAGCAGGTAATAATTACTCGGGCCCAGGCTTGCTGGAGGGGCCCGGCAGGGGCCCTGGTCCTACCCCCCCCATCCCCCGACGTCCCTCCCGGGCAGCACACACCTACAGCATGTGCTGTGATGACAGCAGGCTCAGCATGAGGGTCTCACACCAGAAAATGCAGGGACTAGGCTGGTGTATAAGGGGTCAGCCTGGGAATGTCCCTGCATGATCCTGGGACCATATTCCCGGGTAAATCCCTGCATTTTCTGTTGTGAAAGGGGTATTATTTCAAACAGCCCTGACCTGCAGTTCTCTGAATACAGCCGGGCAGCCCCCTGCTCTCTGCCCAGCTGTCAATGACTGTCACCCCTGCAGCTTCCGCTCCAATTCTTCTCCCCGCTTTCACCTCAGCCCGCCCCCCCTTTAATCATGTGGTGCCGGCGCCCGGCGTGCTCCCCCGAAGTCACGCACAACAACAGCGTGCACAATATTTCAAATGTCCACTTGGCTAGAGGGGACACCAGGAGGGGAGTGGGAGCATGCTCTGCGCTGCGCTCTGCTCCTCTCCCCATAGAAGCAGCTGCACCGCTATCCATCTCTCCCTGCAGCAGCAGCGAAGGCTCATATAAAAATTTACAGTAAGTGGCACTTTTGGGGGCATTGCTTAAGGGATGCTACAAGTGGCGGTATGTGGGTGCATTATGCTTAATGTGTGGCTTAATGTGTAATGGGCATTACGGTGTGCAGCATCATGTGTAAGGGGCATTATGTGTGCAGTATCATGTGTAAGGGGCATTATGTGTGCAGCATCATGTGTAAGGGACATTATGTGTGCAGCATCATGTGTAATGGGTACTATGGTGCGTGGCATCATGTGTAATGGGTACTATGGTGTGCGGCATCATGTGTAATGGGTACTATGGTGTGCGGCATCATGTGTAATGGGTACTAGGGTGACATCAAGCAAGAACCCCCTAGCAATGAGCACGTAGGTAAGCAGCACTTATGTGGCAAAGATGTAATGGGCATTACGGTTTGTTATATAGTATGTAATGGGCATCATGATGTGTGGCACAATGTGTAATGGGCATTATGGTGTGTGGCCTTATGTGTAATTGCCATTACGGCATGTGGCTTTATGTGTAATGGGTATTTCGGAGTTTGCTAAAATGTGTAATGGGCATTACTGTGTATGGTCTAAAGTGTAATACCACACCCCTTTTTGTGATACCACGCCTCCTTCCCATGAGGCCATGCCGCGCAAAGGTCCCCCTGCTATTGTGTCTGGATCTGGGACCACCCATTACCATAATTCTAGATTCGCCTATGCTAACTGCGTACTGCTGACTGACTATGCTGGCTGCGGAAACACTACGCTGGATCTGACAGGGATGCTGGTTATGCTAAGCGCTGCGTGAACACTACGCTACTTCTTACTGACTACGCTATCTACTGACTATACTGATTCTGTAAGGAACACTATGCTGATTCTGAGAATCAGTCGCGTGAACACTACACTGATTCTGACAAGCGGCCCTGTGAACACTACGCTACTTCTGACTGACTACGCTTACTGCGCTGGTGCTGACTGACTACGCTGATTCTGAAAGGGACCCTACGCTGACGTTCTAACTGCCATGCTATGTTAAGCGGCCATGGCAACACAACGCGGATTCTGACAGGGACGCTATGCTGATGACATAACTGCCACCGTCAAACTACACAAGTACCAATATTATTTTTACATAAATGCAAATATTGAGTTTTTCTTTTTTTTCCCCAGAATTCATTCAGTTACTTAAAATATTAAATAGCAAGTACAGTAGCCATCATTTACCTTGATATTTGAAGGTTCATTGTCATACCAACATCTTATATTGTTATTTGACATTGGGGGTGATTTAACATAGCTTGGACGGGGACGGGGACGGGGGGGGGGGGGGGAATTTGGCCCGCTTTAATGGTTGGGTTTCTGCGCAGGCATATATTTGCGCATGTGCAGAATTTCTGTGTGAACACCTTCAGATAGTGTCACACTCACTGAGGTGTTCACTCTGGTAGGGGATAGGGGCAGGCGGGGGCAGACACCAGCATGGAGCAGGGGAATGAAGGTGGGCAGATGCCTGCTGACACCAGCGCCCACCATTTGCGGAGGAAATAAAAGTCATTTTCGACTGACTTTTATTTCCAAAGACAGGATAAATAATTCAATGCTCCGCAATCATCGAATGATTTCTCCTGCTAGCATGCGCATCTGAGAGATTGGGATGGGGGTGTGTGTGTCCATTCAGCGTGGCGGTTTTAAAGTGCTTGCTAGGTAGTGAATGTACTCTGCCTTGCCAGCCAATCTGAATCAGGCCCATTGTGTGCTGAAACAGCTCATACACTTCAACAACTATCCAGTTTGTGCTAGTAACAGACAATGGCCCTTATTCTGATCGGTGCGTACTTTCCCGAATTCTTTCAGATGGCGTTTTGTAGCCGTCTGCGCATGCGTGGGGAACACCATGCGCATGTGCCACGCATGGTCTCCGTACTTGTTCTCACTAATACCGTACAGAAATGTGCACCGCAATCACTCGGGCAATATGGGTGTGTTATGGGCGTCATGCGGAATGACACAGGGGCGTAGTTTCAAAGTGGGCTAAACTGGGCGGAAACATGGGCGGACACGAGGGAGTACACATATTTTGGTATGCGTGCATTCGGAGAGCACGCTGAATGCACGCGAACAAAAAGGCATGAAATGTGCGGTGTCCAAAAGGCTAGTATTGCTTAGCGGACACCACTCGGTCATGCGCTAGGCAATCGGAGCGCCTAATCAGGACGGACGCACCTCAACCAATGTCAGCTGAACACAATACAATCACCTACTTTACTCGTTACTTGTTAATTACACGCTTCTCACTGCTACAATTGGAAGCATTGCAGCTTAAAGGGAACATTACATGCTGCACTTGTCACACACTTTTACACTGCAAATAATGAACACAACTTAATATTAATAATACTAATAGACATGTCACTTCTGCATGTATCAATTAATACAGACATTTGGGGGGCCAAAATAACATTTATTAAAGCAACTTTGCAAAAAATGTCAAAACCATCACAAAATAAATGGTACCATAACAGGACTAAAAGTAAATAATATATAATAAATAGCCACAGCAGAATCATTAGGAACACATCAGGTGGCTTCACAACAAAAGTACAGCACCAACACTTCAAGTACAGCACACAGTGATGGTAGCCGAAACAGGGCAACAGGGGAACCAAACATGACATTTGAACCTGTGGTGACCCTCGGCACGGATTTTGACACAGGATGCTGACACACACAGCTCAATGGAAGATTTGGGAAGACATAACGGTGGAGATTAATGGGGACACAAGTTCATTTGCGGGCACGTTTGCCCCTGGCAGGCTCCTTGCCACGTGCAGCAGCTCTTCGGCCTCGCCCACGGCCACAGTCAGATGGTGGGTCACGTGGAGCACATGCTGGGGAGGGGGTGGATGTTCTTCCCCCTCTGGCAGCAGGGAGTGATGATGGTGGTAATGCGCCAGAAGCGGGTGACATTAGGACCCTATTGGTGGTAACTAGCTCCACCATAAGTTCATTATGGCGGAGGAGGAGTTCATTTTGCCGCAGGGCTTGATCAGCCAGCACCTGCAGGCTAGCAGCAATAGCCTGCATGCTGGCAGCAATACTCTGCTGGCTGGTGGTCAAACCCTGCAGCACCTCCTCGGCCCTACGCCCCCGCTCTGATGCCGAGTCTCCCTGCTGCACAATACTTTCTAGCACACGCCCCCACGTGGACAATTCAGCCGCGGACATTTCCGGATGCTGCTGCACGGGCCTGCTACTGGGGCCAGGTGGCACAGACTCCACAACCTCCTCAAGAGATTCTTGACCAAGCGGAGGGGATGCTGTTGAATGAGAAAATACCAATTACCACACATTCCATTCGAAATTCAAAACATCTAATAATGGCCTGGCAAATAATTACCTTCAAGCGTAGAAGCCATCACTTCCGCTGGGGACTCGCTGTCTATGGTGCTCACCCCCCCGGACCTCCTCCACTGCAATGCAGCACTGTGCCATCTCTTCCAGGGGGGTGAGCTTCAGCTTGCCAGGCATGGGGCCAGCCCCAGAGGTGTGGCTGTGTTCCCACCGCTGGGTCAATTTCTTCTTGAGGTTTCCTTTGAAGTCGTGCCACCTGCAATCAAAGTGTACATATTAATACATGTAACTCCTCATGTTTGCTGTAGCACCCATTGCAATCTGAAACATAATACAACATGTGCCTACTGACACCAAACTTACATTATATTCATTTTTAAAACCAACCCTTAGAAGATACAACAACAGTCACCCTCCAATAACTATCAATTCAATGTCATGGCAAACATGTCTGTGCCTCCAAGCAACGTGAACACCCATTGACCAACTGCATCTAATATTGAATGTAAACATTACTGGACTTGTACTGCTCAAATGTAACACACATGTACTTGCCTCTTCTTAACGTGCTCCGCCTCACGAACTTGTGGAGCCACTGCATTAATCTCCGCCGTTATCTCCTCCCAGATCTTCCATCTCCTTGTGTGTGTCAACTTTACCGCTGGGCACTCTATCAAATCACGTGCCCGGGTCACCAGGATGTCAAGCTCCTGCGGTTCATATGCCATGTTTCTGGTGGTTGGTTCCTCTGTTGCCCGACTGCGGCCACGGGCACGGCCACTGGCACCGCCACTGCCACTGGCACTGCCACGGCCGCGGCCACCGGTTGCTGTACTTGAAGTGCTGGGCTGGCTACTCTGTTGGGAAGCCACCTGCTGTGTTGCCAATGATTCTGCTGATGCTGAGGATGGGCCAGCTGCTGATTGGCCTGATGTTGATGGCCCATCTGGCTGCTCTGGGTTGAGGGGGACATAGGTGGTGTTGGCCTCCATGCGGGACAAGAGATTCTGCACCACCTGTTCTTCCTCTGACTCTGAGCCAGCCATGTTTGCAACAACTGTTTGCCTTTCTAGGACAACTTTAAATACTATTTCTGTAATTGGCGTTAATCAGCTGCAACCTGCGTTCCGTACGCCAGCGTCAACCGTGCGGCGCATACGGGACGCCCCTTGGTGTGGATAAATATTTCTCAAAAACCTGGCAAACTGAGTAAGTCTGATTTAGTAGCTAAATGCAGATTCCAACACCAAAGACCAAATAAAACTGAGGTCACACATGAAATGTATATTTGATTGTACATCTGTACTGTGCACTTGTTTGGTATGTAGTACAACTGACACTACCCATTCCATATGTAAATCCAGTCCACCACTTAGCCACAAGTAATCAGTGCTAGCATCCAAATTACATGTGAAAGCACTCCAAATTCAGGCTGGATGCTAGCTACTTTTCATTCCACCTCTGTAGTATGGGCCAGTAGAAGGTAAGTGTACACATGGCAGCATGGCCTAATTTTGGGAAAAGGTCTGCCACTATTTGCTATGGCCTAATTTTGGGAAAAGGTCTGCCACTATTTGCTATGTTTCTGCTGCATAGCTTTCATTATAAAATAGCTGTTTAGTACCTTGTTGAGTTAGGTGTAAGTGTCTAGTGATGCAGACTATTTCACCTGTTGCTTATACCCATGTTTGGTGAATGTTATAGATTATATATAATGTGTTTCCATCTTATTTTACACTGTCTGTTTAGGATGGGTGTGCGATGCAATGGGTTAGCCGTCTGTTCGGGCGCATACACGCTGTTAGTGTAAAAATGAACAATAAAGTTAATACCAAATATCACTCTGATCAACCAATGACAGCACATGATTGTTTGATTTGTGCCATTGCTAAGATGGCGGCCTATGGGAGAGCAGCCCCATTCTCACCAGCGGAGCTGAGAACACTGGTCTCCGTTATGGAGACCAGGCTGGGGCGGGCGGGCCCATTTATTACTAATCGGCAAAAACGCAATGCCTATGCGGTGGCCCGCCGCCGCATATTCGCACGCACCCAGGTGCGGCGGACCATCGCTCAGCTGGAGCGGCGGTGGTCTGACCTGAGGCGCAGGGAGCCAGACAAGCTTCAGCAAATAAGGGCCAGCATTGCTAGATGTGAGTATTTCGACAGTAAATGGCCATTTGGACATGATTGCTTACCTGACATTATTTAATCCACTAAGGTCACCAGCCTGATCATGAGTTAAACATGGCATACAATATATGAGTGCTACTTCCTGTTTGACACCCTGTAATGGTCATAAAATATGTTATTGGGGAGGATTAATGCTTGTGATGCTTACAATGGCCCAAATGTCACAGCATACCTGCCATGTTACAGGCTGTGTTTTGTAAAGGCCACTAAGGAGCTGTTTGCCTGTACAATTATCTGTACTTAACCTTTGCATTTATAGGTTTATAAGGCTTAATACAAATTACCACTAATTGCCACTTTTTTTACTTTTCCCAAACACAGCACGTGATCGAGCAAGACAGGCCCGGGAGCAGGCAGAGGCGTCCCAGGCCCAGGAGGAGGGCACTGCCGAGATGGGCGAGGAGGTGGTGCCACAGGAGGAGGAGCTTGTGGAGGAGGAGGTGGTGCCACAGGAGGAGGAGCTTGTGGAGGAGGAGGTGGTGCCACAGGAGGAGGAGCTGGTGGAGGAAGAGGTGGTACCAGCTGAAGAGGAGGTGGTGCCAGCTGCGGAGGACCACCAAGAAGAGGAGGATGAGGAGGCCTGTGAGGTGGCGCAGGCGGAGGAAAGTGGTATGTATACATAAAGATTCATTATTCCTTTTGTCATCTTCTATTTGCTTTGTAGCACTGGTGATTCAATTGTTTTTTGCAATACTATAAAGTGATAAAACAAACTGGATGGCAACAGACACACTTTGGGGTTAGATAGGGTGGCCAAACCATCCCTTTCATCCTGGACACATATTAATGACACAGGTTGTGCGGATGGCTGTCAGGTCGATTTTAAGTGCCACTGAACCTGTGTAGTTAATCTGTATCCTGGAAGAAAGTGATGACTTGCTCATGTAAGGGTTACATGTCCCTGCTGCTTGCATACAATCTGTAGCCTCATATAGGTGAGTAAAGTTTACTGGTGATTGATCTTTGTAAACTAGATTCAGTATGGCATAAATGGAGTATGGACAGGCGTGGCTTAGACTGGAGTAACAAGTGGTCAGTGCCCCTGGGCCCTCCTCTAGCTAACCACCCCCTGCGGTCTGCATGTATGTTTTGCACCATAATTGTGTGTTGATTTGGTCTTAGTAATGCTTTTGAGCATGGGAGTGGGTTAGTGCTGCAGCTTCCCCTAACTGGCATTATGACAATGATTTCTGGAGCAGACCATCAGCAGGCAAGCCATGCTTGATTGCACAAATGTACTGAGCATTCCTGAGAGTTGTGTAACTCCCCTGCCAGGCTCCATCATATAACAGACACTGAACTTTGTTTGCAGAATTGTGATTGGTGCAGCGCGTGCCATGCTTCTCAGAGCTTAGTCATGGGTGGGTTTGGATTGAGAAGGAGCAGTATGACTGTGAGGTGTTCGACAGAGTAAAGGGTAGAGGGCCAAAATCAGGCTTTACATGTAGTATGTATGCATGTATGTATAGGTGTATGTCTCATATATATAGTTATATATGTGTCTATATATATATATATATATATATATATATATATATATATATATATATATATATACATATACACACACACCTGTCATGGTGCATGTTTAAAATGTAGGTTTGACTATGTTAAATGTATGCATGAATATCATTAGTCATTTTTCTATTTGTATTTCCTCCACAGATGAGCCTGCCCAAGCAGAGGAGGGTCGCCGTGGGGCCCTCCTAAGACTGCGAGGCCTGATGCGCCAGATGTTGGCGGAAATGGACCGCCTAATTGCTGCGGAGAATTAATTTACTTTTTGTTGTCAGTTGTATTATAATAAATAGTTATTTAAAGTTCAAAGTTGTCAGTGTTTTTTTCTAACATGCAAAAGTATATGTGTAACTTGTTTAAAATCTTTTAAATAAGCAAAATGTAAATAGTGTATATAGATGTATGTTAGGGTCACATGCTGTAAGGGTTAATGTGTGTCATGAATGTAGTAGGAATGTGGGTCAGTATAGATGAGCATTTAATTAATTGAAATTGATAACAATCCCTTTTTCAGGAGGTTGCCTAATTGCCTAAGTGGGTCATGTGATCGCTGTGTGTACTCAGTAAAAAAGAGTGGGATTGAGCGTAAATACTCCGCATCTGGGCGAACGGACAGCTTCCCGTACGTTCTGACGCGGTAAGACCGTGCTTGTGCGGGAAGACCGTGCAAGAATCTGTACGTTTCCACCGCACACGCACGGTTTGTATGTCGTCCGTACACACGCCCTGTTCTTAAAGAGTGAGTCCGTCCGAATGCGGAGGACACGTGGGCGTTTCTACGGACGTTAGCCGTACGCCACCGCACCGAAATAATTCGGGAAAGTACGCACCGATCAGAATAAGGGCCAATGTGCTGGAGTTTAACGTTTTCTTTCCTTCACAATCATGAGAATGGACTTATTGTCAGGAGTTAAACCCAAGATGGTGATCATGTAATAAGAACATTATGGCCGATATGTAATAGGGTGCGATTTTTAGACTTTTGCGATTTTTGGTCAAAATTGACCAAAATCGCATTTTTTCTAAAAATCGCACATGTAATAGGATGCGAGTCGCGGTAAAAATCGCATTTTTTACCGCGAAATCGCACATTTTAAAGATGCTATTTTCAGGCACGCTGAAAATCGCATCCAGATGTTTTCCCATAGTAAACTATAGAACTCGCATATGTAATAGGATGCGAGTTCTAAAGTCGCATATGGGAGCTTCAAAAAAATCGCAAAAAAATAGACCAGCTTCTGACTGGCGATTTAGGCAGAAAAATGCACAGATCATTGAGATCTGTGCATGCTTCTGCTGTAAAAAAATAGTTAAAAAAGAAATTTTAATAAAAAACTGGCGTGCGGTCCCCCTCCTAAGCATTACCAGCCCCGGGCTCAAAAAGCCAGTGCTGGTATCATAAAATCAGAGGGACAAACAAATAGGGGTCCCCTTGATTTAATGAAACCAGCACCAGGCTCAAGGTCCGGCGCTGGTTCCCATGGGATTCCCGACGGGATAAAGATAGGTAAGTATGAGTGTGTGTGTGATGTGTGTATTAAACTTTTATTTAAAATGTGTGTCAGTGTGTGTTTTGTGTACTATTTTTTTAACAGTAGAACTACAAGTTACAGCGGGCCCTTTAATGCCCTGCAGGCTGGGACTTGTGGTTCTCCAAGTCCCAGCTTGCAGGGGAGGCTTGCTGGCACTTGTAGTACCACTGTTAAAAACAATAGATTTAACTTGATTTTACACAAAATCAGCTCCATGCCCACAGCCCAGGGGCATGGAGGACAGCCCCGGGCTTCAGCATGGGCAGGTAAGTTCTGGAGGGGGGGGAACCCTTCTTTGGGGGGGTCCCCACTTCCCCAGGACCCCTGCCCATGCTGACCAGCCACAGGGCTGAATGCTTTGGCCGGGGGGACTTGTATAAAAAGTCTCCCCCCGGCTGTGGCATTACCCTGCTGGCTGTTTGGGTCCGGTGCTGGTTCTTTAAATACGGGGGACCCCTAGTCATTTTGTCCCCCGTATTTTGGGAACCAGCGCCGGACCTTGAGCCTGGTGCTGGTTTTATAAAATCCAGGGAACCCCAACTTGATTGTTCCTTTGATTTTATTATACCAGCACCGGCTTTTTAAGCCCGGGGCTGGTTATGCTTAGGGGGGGACCGCACGCCGTTTTTTTTTTTTTACAACACAGCGCACTGTACTGAAAATGTGCCGATTTTCATGACTGAAAATCGCACATTTTCAGGTCTAAAAAAGCGCCCGAAATCGCACCATATCGCACTTTTGCTCGTCAAATTCGCAATCCATTACATATGCGAATTTAGAGGCAAAAACGCGAGTTTGAAACATGCGAATTAGTGCGAGTTGGTGCGAGTTCAAAACTGTGCTAAAACTCTCATCCTATTACATATCGGCCTATGGCTCCATGGTTTTCTGCTACTTGGGGTTATGATATTTTAATAGTAGAAAATATACATTATGTTGGCAAAACCGTGAAGCTTTTAAGACTAGAAAAACAAGCAATGACAAAGGTTCTGGGGACTTGAATGTTACATAATGTACTTAATATTTTTGTTACATGCGGAACAAAGGTATATATGCAGTTATAGATGCCTGGTCTTTATACCAGATGTTTTCCATACTCCCTCATAACCATTTATAAAAAAATGAATATGATTATAAAAAATTTCGGAATTGAGTGTTGCCTCCAAATTACCTAAAGCAGTGATTGTCAACCTTCTTTAACTCCTAGCACACCAAATATGTTTTTTAAGATTTCCAAGACACACAATCAGACTCTCACAGTGGAAAAAAATACAGCCCCCCCCCCACCCAGGAGAAAAAAGAAACATTGGCACACATATGAAAAGAACAATCACACTGGAGACACCCTGGTGGTGTTGGCTGTGAACCAGTGGTGTGGACATCTCTAGCTTTGGTGGCACACTTCAGAACAGCTCAAGGCACACAAAAATGCTGCCTTAAGGAGAGGGTTATTTCAAACATGCTACTTAACATGTTACTTTTATCAAGTACTGTAGGTGTTATGAATGTGGGTGTGAACCCACAGCTATGACCGCTGTTTAGGATGGCCACAGCGAACCATACTCTGCCCTGTTGGCTGGGTGTTCCTCAGGGTTGCAGGATAGATCTGAGCTGCCTGGAGCCGGGAGTAGTCCTCTGAGCACCGGACTCCCTTGGTTGTGGGCAAACAGCCGTTTTTCCCTTACTTCGGTCCAGGACGTCCCAAACGAATGGGACCCGCCCTGAGGGGTATTTAGGATGAAGGCCTGGTACAGTAAGTTGCCAGGGCAACGTCTCCACAGTCCAGTACTGTGGCCACTAGTTCTCTGTGCTCCATTACAATCGTGCATATTGCTGGTTCCAGTGCAACTACCAGTTCAGCTATCCGCTTCTGCCGAAGTCCTGTATTGCAGATATATTCCAGCTTTCCTTGCTCCGCAATCCCAGTGGTCTTCCAAGCACCTTGCATTCCGGTATTACCTCCGCCAAAGTGCCTACCCCTGCATCGGCGACGCTGACAAACCTGCGGGTGAACTTTCTGTCGCTATCACAGTCTTAGCGGTAATAAGGCAAGTGGTGGAGAAGGGGTGGTTTAGGGCGCCGCGCTGTGGATCACAAAAGTGTTTAAGGGCTGCGGAGTGTGTAGGTACACTATAAATACCTAAAAGATTGACAGAGGAGTGGGGGTACACCCTTAGGGTGTCACTCTGCGCTCACAGACACTTTGGGGGGTGGTAGAGGGTTTGTACACTATATACTCAAACTTAGTAGATGTGTATTAAAATATAATATATTTTATTAATATTCCTGAGAATGCCAAAAGTGTCTGTGAGCGCAGAGTGACACCCTAAGGGTGTACCCCCACTCCTTTTAGCGGTAATAAACCTATTCATGCAACAGCCGATCATTCGTCCAGCACATTTGTTATACAGAGCTCCAGACACTCCTGAAGTTCCCATGTCAGTACCGGGTCCACAAAATCCTCCAGGCGTGACAGACCTAACTGAATAAACATCAAATTAATGTCATGATGACAACTTCAGGGGAGAAATGATGATAAAATGTATGAGCGACCTATTCGCAAGCATAAGAAAAATTATACCACACAAAAGCACAATAAAACACCAAACAAAAGCACAGCAAATCCACACAAAAGTATGGAAAAGTAATTTATGCAGGAAATAACCCTGCTGGGATTAACATAAAAAAAATATGTCTCAAACCGATGGCAAACACTGGAGATCCCAGAGGGACCATAAGCAAGCGTGGACTTAAATAATAAAAAGAGAACACTGTCTACATTGTTGCAAAATTATAAATGGCAAGAAAAATACCTGGGTTTCAAATTGAAGCACTTAGAGCAGGGGTGGGGAACCTCAGGCCCTGGGGCCGTATGCGGCCCCCGTAGCTGATGTGAGTGGCCCTCCCACCCTTTGCCAGGAGTCAAGTACAGGGGAATTCTCGCAAGAAGTTGGTAGTTCTTGTGAGATTCCTCTTAATTAACAGCAGCCAGAGACTGTCAGTCCTATTCAGTGGCAGCTGCCAGAGCGTGAAACGGCTGCAGCAGGACAATTTGTAAGAGAAATTTTTATATATGGCCCCCGAAGGATTTTTTCCCCATACAGACGGCCCTTGGCACAAAAAAGATTCCTCACCCCTGACTTAGAGTATACCAGAACTGGAAATGGGTGTGCAGCAGGAATCCACAGAGCAGATGGAACCAAACATGCCGAGCAACTGGCCCCAGGTTGCATGGACAGACGGACAGCAATGTTAAATACAGGCACTCATCCTTTTGCAGCACCACCAAACCCGCCACCTGTCTGCCCGGGTAACAGTTGGTGTGCATATGTACTGTACACACATTTTCAATTCTGGTTAAAAAATAAGGTATTTGATTATTTATTATTTTTATACCCATGTAAACATATTCCTGATGGGATACTCATTTGGTTTCACTGTAGGATACCTAAAGTACAATGGTAAGACAAATTCTGCTAGTTACAATATTTTAGGTAAGCCTTTTCATGGTATACCATATCAAGAGAAGGACTTGTACAATAATTGAATGTGCTAAATTAATTGGGCTTCTTATCAACTTTGCAAGTTTCACCACTGACCTTTACCACAAAAGATATAGTTGATATATGCTGATCATTGCCAACTTCTAACTTGAAAATAGAATTAAAATCAATGTTCTCTGGTAGAAAATATCAAACGGCTGTCTTTCAAACCATATTCATTGTTCCCGGAAGAATCATCTGCAATGGTTTTCAGATAGGGAACAGTGTAAGAGCTATATCCTTCAGAAATTCTAATTTAATTAATGTAACTTTAACACCATGATACTTTTTTCACAGTAATAATCCTATTGTATATTATTCATATGTGTGCAGATTTATACGACAATCCAGATTTATATTGCTTTCATGGTATTTGTGTGTCACATAGTGAACATGATTTACAGATTGACACAGTGCCTAATTGCACAATTGAGTGATTATTTGCTACTGCATATGTGTAAAAAGTCCCCAATATTACAGAGAATGCATTTCCCTATATTTATGACTAAATATAGTATTGTATTTGGGTTTGGTGGTATTAGGACCATTGGCATTCCTATGTGGTGACTGAAGGTGGTGACTGAAGGTGGCCTGAAGTGAATGAAAAAAGCCCATTTCATGGGTGTCTTATGACAGAGAGGCAGAAAGAAGCCTGCATTAGGAGGATGTGCAGGTCCTTATATGCCTCATGGAGCTCTATGATATTTCTCCAAGGGATTTAGCTCTTAGTTTAGATATATTTAAGTTATGAGCCATTGTCATGTGTTTTTTTTTTTTTTTTTGCTGGTTAATCGTAGACCCAGATTGTGATAATGGAGGGGTCGAGTTTGGTGCCCCTGGATTGGTTAGGCTGAATGTCTCTAGTGTGGCACACCATTACATTCTATTAACACTTAGCACTCACTCATTTTTTCACTAACACTATGGGGGAAATGTATTAAGAATAAGAATACAAATATTCCTATTCGTAGTCTTAATACAAATGAATACGACTGGCATCGCCATCGTATTTAATTTACGAATTAGCATTCCGGAGGAAAATTTACAATGGCATATGAATTCGTATTTTAAATACAAATTCGTATTTTTAAATACAAATTCGTATTTTTTAAATACAAATTCGTATCGGCAGCCTGCCGATACATCAGATCCGTGCAGGCTGCAGTGGAAAAAAAAAGTGAAAAATAAATAAATAATTTTTTAAAATGACATGGGGTCCCCCCCATGGCCATAACCAGCCCCAGGCTAAAAGAGCCGGTCCTGGTTTTAAAAAATCAGGGAACAAATGAAATAGGGTTCCCCTTATTTTTTTAAAACCAGCACCAGGCCCAAGGGTCAGTCCTGCTTCCCAAAATACAGGGGATTAAACGAATAGGGGTCCCCCGTATTTCTAAAACAAGCACCAGACCCAACCGATTGACACTGAAACCTTTGATGATTATATATATATATATATATATATATATATATATATATATATATATATAGTAGTAGAAAACGGACCCTCTGTGTTGATGGCCCCAGTGCCTATTCAAGCAGTAATGGATGGGGGAAACAAGAAGGCACTCAGAGGACTTTTCTTAGATCAAAAAGTGTATTAAACACAGCAAATGAAAAATGCCAACGTTTCGGGGCTAACAACTGCCCCTTTGTCAAGGCGAAAACTCGTGAGCAAAGGTACAATAAAAAAAAAAAATTCTGACTGGTTTTGATACAATTTTGATTGTACCTTTCCTCACGAGTTTTTGCCTTGACAAAGGGGCGGTTGTTAGCCCCGAAACGTTGGCTTTTTTCATTTTCTGTGTTTAATACAGACAGAAGGTCCTGCACTCACATCCGGAGGTGTTGAGTAGTTGGGATGCACCACTAAGGCAATTCAATCCAAAGAGCCATATATATCCAAGGCGCTTAATAGAAAGCAGGGGCACTCACCATATTTGGCTTGAGTCAGCAATTTTTAATGCATAAATACATCATAGTGGTAGACTTTTCAACCCTCTAGGGGCCTTTGTCAAGACAGGTTTAGTATCCATATGCACAGCAGGCAGCAAAGATGATACTGACACATACCCTGTGCAGCCAATATATGCCCCATTCATTACCATAATAGATTTCACCTGAATGGCTCAATCTGTCATTGGTGGTTCGAATGGAACGCATATATACACCTTCAATGCACCTATTTTGCACACTACAATTCACATGTATCAAATTAAACTTACTTGGTAACATCATCCATATAGTTTAAATGTTACAACCAAGTGCATAAACAAGAAAAGTACCTTAATAATATCAGGCCAAACAGTCCATGTGGTGACACGCATCCACTTCCGGGTATGCGTTCCAGTGTCACGTCAGCTGGAATGCAACAGGGGCTAGGGAGTGAGCCGATGCGCCTGTCAGCTGAGCCTCTGTCACGTCAGCTGGAGCGCAGGGGAAATAGAACATGCGTGCACATTAGTGCACCTGTCAGCTAGAACTATATAGATACACCTTGGGCTCTAGATAAAGAGAATGGCAACATTTTACCTCTCCAGGGGCTCTGATGTGCGCTTCAACTGGATAACCAGTTGGATCGCATAATGTAGTGCATATATAGGTGCAAATTTTATTACAACTTATTAAAGAGATATGCAATCATGGGGTATCATTGGCCACATTTATGATAAAATACACAGAGACAATACATTCAAAGGAAACTTATAAAAATGTGAAAAAGAAACTTATAAAGCTAATAAGAAAAAGAAGAAATCTACAGTAGACCAGTGGCTATATAACAGCAATATTAAGCAGCATAAACTGAGGCTGTATAGTCAACCCATACTATCTATTTCACTGAAGAAATATATTAAAATAGTTATATTCATTGAGTCCTTTTGGATCAATAGTACTTAGACGATTGATCCATCTCAAGTTTTTTTAAGCTGGAGTTCACAATTCCCTCCTCTGGGATTTTTCGGCACGTGATCAATTAACATGCATCTTAGACTGGACACTTGATGTCCTAACTGTAGGAAGTGTCTCGCGACTGGCTTGTCAGAGCTACCTGTTGTCAACGCAGCCCTGATCGAGGTTCTGTGATTAGCCATGCGTTCGCGGAAGCACCTGGTAGTGAGTCCCGTGTAATATAGTCCGCATGGACATGTCTAAATATAGATGACAAAGTCCATAGTGCATGTTAGTTTCTTGTTAATTCGAATTTTTTGTCCACTATGTGGATGGGGAAAAGTGGCACCAGTCATCATAGACCTGCATGTAATGCACGTAGGACATTTAAAACAGCCCTTTCTTCCAGCTGTTAGCCAGATAGCAGTTTTTAGAGATGGGTTCATGGTAGGTCTCATCAGCATCTGTCGAATATTGGGGCCAAGTCTGTATGCATTCAAAGGTGGCACTTTTTGGTCCAAAGTCAAAGCTGGATCGGAGCCTACTATCGGCCATATCATTTGTATACTGACTTTGATAGTCCAGACATATGGTCATACGTGCTGACGTGAACCATTCTCTTTTCTTTTTTCACTGTGTGGAAGCCTCAAATGTTCTTATTGCTCTCTTGAGGCAACGATCCACACTAACCCCTCTCTAGGAATCATGCTTGCATCTCTTCCAGTTGTGCAGCTGCATTCTCACTAGAGGAATTGATCCTTAAAACCCGCAAAAATTGTGATATCGGCAAACTCTCCTTCAATGGCGCTGGGTGTTGGCTGTTTGCGTGCAAAAGAGTATTGCAGTCGGTCTCCATTTTAAAAAAGGTGGAGCCTAATTTTTGCCCCTCTAGGTATAGCTTAACATCCAAAAACTCTATTGAATTGCTTTTGATGTTAAAGGTGAATTTCACAGGCTCATCTAGATCGTTCAATTGGGTAATCATCTCAGTGAATTCACATTCAGTGCCAGACCACAAAATGAATACATCATCAATGTATCAAATGCGGAGTAGCTTTTGACCAAATCTAGGGTAAATATAAGCTTGTTCGAATGCCGCCATATACAGGTTAGCGTAAGATGCCGATATATTAGAACCCATAGCGGTCCCATTTTTCTGCTTAAAGAACTCCGCCCCATACATAAAGAAATTTTTTGTGAGTATCAGATGTACCAGACTTAGAAGAAATTCAATAGGTGGATGCACATGGCCTGGTTGAACTAGACTAGTCCGTAATGTTTCCATTCCCTGCTGGTGTGGGATTATGGTGTACAAGGATTGTACGTCCATAGTACACAACCACACACCAGCAGGTAGGTCGCCAACACCCATGACCTTATCCAAAAAAGGCACTTGTGTCCCTTAGGTAACTTGGGACCTGTTTAACAAGTGGCTGAAGAAATTGATCCACGTATACTGCAAGTGGCTGGAGGAGTGAACCCGGTACTCTTTACCTAGATGGGCGCCAGCGTTTGAAATCGCGGGCGTCGGGGGTAAAAATCGCGGTCATCGCGGGCATCGCGGGTAAATCGGGATGCCCGCGATGACCGCGATTTTCCCATAGGGAACAATGTTTAAAAGGCTGATTGACCGCGATTTTACTGTTAAATGGCTCAATGGACCCGATTTGGCCATAGGAATCAATGTTAAATGGGCCACAGAGCCCATTAACCCTTAAATGTCCCCCCCAATTTTTAACGCCACCCCACGATCCACGCCAACCCGAAGCGTGGCGAGCGCAGCGAGCCCGCGAGGGGCGGCGGTACGCGTCCTCCGACCTTTTCATGCCCTACTATCCACTAGGGCGTGGAGTGAGAATATAATAGTGTGGCGAGCGCAGCGAGCCACTGAGCCCGAAGCGTGGCGAGCGCAGCGAGCCCCGCGAGGGGACGCGGATACCTTCACAGTTATACGCGTCCCCTCGCGGGCTTCACAGGTGTCCGTGGCGACGCCGACACCTGTGAAGCCCGCGAGGGGACGCGTGTACCTGTGAAGGTATCCGCGTCCCCTCGCGGGGCTCGCTGCGCTCGCCACGCTTCGGGCTCGGTGGCTCGCTGCGCTCGCCACACTATTAGATTCTCACTCCACGCCCTAGTGGATAGTAGGGCATGAAAAGGTCGGAGGACGCGTACCGCCGCCCCTCGCGGGCTCGCTGCGCTCGCCACGCTTCGGGTTGGCGTGGATCGTGGGGTGGCGTTAAAAATTGGGGGGGACATTTAAGGGTTAATGGGCTCTGTGGCCCATTTAACATTGATTCCTATGGCCAAATCGGGTCCATTGAGCCATTTAACAGTAAAATCGGGTCCATCGCGCCTTTTAACATTGATTCCTATGGTAAATCGGGAGCATCGCGTCGCGGGCATCGCGGGTACATTTATGGCCGGCCGCGACGCGACCGACAGGATTTCCATGTTTAACATGGGTTTCAATGGGAAATCGCGGGCATCGCGTCGGTCGCGTCGCGGCCAGACATAAATGTACCTGCGATGACCGCGACGGGCGCCCAACTAAGTAAAGAGTACCGTGAACCCATAGCGGAAATAATGGGTCGCCCCGGGGGGGTCCTCCAGCCGCTTGTGGATCTTCGGTAGCATATAAATGATAGGGCATATAGGGTGATCAACAGATAGATATAACATGGTCTTTTTATCTATCCAACCCGCATTCATTCCCATGGTCAGAAGATCATCTACAATCTTTTTTGTAATTTTTGTTGGATTTTGTTTGAGATGTGTACATGTCTGCACATCATTTAATTGTCTTCAATCTTTAGAGTCATATTGGGCCCAATCTTGAAAATGTACTTATACTGGCATTTCTAGACACTGGATCATACGTGCTAGGTCTACTTAGCTGATTAATTGTTGGTGATGTATCATTTGTATCCCAAAATTGCTCTCTGAGTCTCAGCTTACGACAAAACTTGTAGTGATCAACTGACCATTGGAACTGATCATGCGGGGTTGTGGGTATAAATGAAAGGCCAAATGAGAGTACCTTCCGCTCACTCAGTGTATGGAATGACAAATTAAAGATCATGTCAGATTTTTCTTGTTCCTTGGGTACCTTACCCTTCCTCCCACCCCTCCTTTGGTGGTTCCTGCAGCATTTCATTGGTGGTAAGGTGGATGGCTGGATCTAAAAAAAGGTTGTCGCCTTATAGCAGAGCTATCTGATGTATCTCCCTCCGAGGAGGTAGTTGGGTCAATATATGGTTGTCTCGGTCGGCGTGGCCTTGGAGGACCCCGATTATTGGAGGAGTCTCCTGTGAGCAAACGATACACCTGGTGGTTTTTATTCAGCAGATTTATGGCCTCCCCTTAAGCAGCTTGTTCTCCCTCTTCCAGTAACATCACTATGTCCAATCCCTCCCACCTATTTACCCTCTATCTATGGCTTCCATGAAGATGCTTAACATTGCCTCTAAATTTTATGTGGGAAAATTTAAAAACAAACAAATCTATGAGCATTTGTCAACATTACCTGCTGAACGCATATGGAAAGACCTGACACTCAAGTGGTCCAAAGATATTCCTTTATTGACAGATCACACAACTATTCTTAAATATTACCAGAAAACAATCAGAATTTTAAAGTCATCAGTCCTTCAGGAGGTTCATGTGAAAGTCGTTCATAGGGCGTACATTTCCCAACTACAAAGGAGCCATTATGTCCCGGAGGAGATGGGAAGCTGTTTGATGTGCAGATTCCATATGGCCTTCTTTTTCCACCATTTTTGGTCCTGCGGGCACACAAAGAAATTTTGGTATAAACTGGTGTATTTTATCCTTATTAACTTTCATGTACAGGTCCACCTGGATCCCATACCCCTATTTTTCACAAATTTTGACAGCTGGGCCCTCCAACCAGTGGACTTGCACCTCCTACCTATCCTAATACTTACGGTTACTATAGCTAAGAAGGTAATCCAAACTCATGCATAACATCCTATATACCTAAAGTAACAGAGGTGGAGCAACTACTATTGAAATATATGTATTATGACAGATACGATATTCTAAGACATTCCGAGATCCCTGTCTCAAGGTTTTATCGAACATGGAATCCTTTCATTGAAAGCCCCCCCCCCCCCCCCCCAGCTTTAGAGAATCCATCTGCAAACTACTGGAAACTAGTATGCGATATGCAAATTGTATGTTGATGCAATATTAATGCTGTCTACCACCCTACCCCTTTAACACACACCCCCTTCTCCATCTCACACACCTTACCCTCACAATTCTCCCTATGTTTACCTCCTAAGTTTGTATTCATCAACTTAAGAAAATCCAGGTTCATGATTAGCGTTCTTTAATAGATTTATTTTCGGGATTGATGGAATAATATGCAGAAGAAGATGCTCCTCACTTTAGTGAGATAGTCAAGAAGCAATACTTCTCCCAGTGTACTGTTTTATGCACTTTGACATTCCCTGCATATACTGTTTGTATGTTACTAAACTTATATGTGAACCTGAATAAACATATTTTCAACAAAAAAAAGTTGATACAACTTCACTTAATGGCAGATGTTTTGTTACAGTATTTTTGCCACTTTTTGAGCGTAAATGGAATATTTTCACAGTAGACATAAAACGTTTCATCAATATATGACTTCATCAGGGGTTGTTCAGTTTTGACTGTGAACTAGGTTTCACATACGATTTGTTTCACAAGACATGTGAGGTGTTTCAACACTAAGCTTTCAACAGTTCCTGGAACATATGTTCTTGTTGCACCATCCTAGGAAGGATTTTCCTCCAGAAATAGTGTAAACAATTGTCCCTTAATCTTAACAGTTAATGGTCTGAAAACAGGATAAGAAAGTTCCCACTGGTAGTTTACAGTATTGATAAGTAGTATCGCATAACAATAGCTTGCAATCTATGATAATGATCCAGTAAATCATCCAAAGTTAGACATATAATATACGGACTATTCAAACTCCAATACAATAGCCCATGAAAGGTGTGGTTGTATCAGATTCTAATAAGCGAGGACCTTAAAAATAGATGCCCCTGACTGCAGGCAAGAAGGGGTGGCTACAAGAAAAGGGTGGAACAACTGGGAAAAAGCACCATAATTAATTTTACTGATTATGATTTGACAGAAGGGGAGGTCTCATTATTGAATAAAGGCTTAGGTTATGTCCCAATTTTTTTACTCATGCACAATTTGATACCACAATTGATCATTACACACTTGGATGCAAATTGCATCTGTGGGACTATTTTGGAGAAAGTGATAGATGTAGTGAACAGGATATAGCCAAAATACTTCACGAACCCAATACATAACATCCGGTCTTGAATTATCACAACATAAAACCTTTTTTTATGTTTGATTGATGAAGATTTGATGCAATCCAAAACAATACATATTATCCATGATAATCATATTTAGAGGATGGCCTTGAAGTCATTAAAAGACAACCATGAGCTAGTGATCTGTCCCACTGATAAAGGTGGGGCAGTAGTAGTGAATAATTTCAGTGATTATCATAATGCATTCAAAGAACAATTAAATGACACAGTAGTGCATAGAAAAGTAGAGAGAAATCCAAAGACATGGATCGATTATTTGGGTATGCTACCAGGATGGGGTGGATTACTAAAAATATGCCCAAATATTTAAGTGTGGACTTCCCCTATGTCCATATGTATACAGTACATTGCCAAAGATTCATAAACTGTTGGATAGACCCCCTGGCAGACCTATTATTTCTGCAAGGGGTTCTGTCCTATAACCTGTTGCTGCACTGGTGGATGCCTTACTACAGGTATGTAGGAGCTTTTGGTGATCAGTTGCACAGGAAGGGAGATGGATATCAGAATAATTTTTTAATTTATTCAATTGGCCCCCTCTGGTCAAGTTTATTCAGTTTCTATTAGATCCAGGGGTGTGCTCCCACCGACAATTTATTTAATGAGATTTTTACAGAAAAGAGAATGGATTGGCATATGGTGGTGCACCGTTTATAGAAAAGAGTCATAAAATTTACCTTTTATTATTTTTATTTTAAAAGTGAAGAACACAAAATATGACAAACAACAAATAACATTAACACAAGTGAAAACAGTGTGCTATTAAAAGGCACGTGCGAGTTCCCGGAGCAAATTCCCTCTATTCAATATTATCAATTACACTACTAGCTTTCTCCTTCTTGACCTTTAAACAATTGTTTGAGGAGAGAAGTGTGTCAATCTTAAATAGGTTTGTGTTCTATATACAAATGTAACAGCCTGTCTGTTAGCTACTTGGATGCGGTGTTTGGTACTCAATTGGTTGAGATTGAATTAATTAGCTCAATTAATTACCAGTTTATCTGGCGTGGTGCTGTTTGTATTATTTGTATATTGATAATACAATTGAGCTGTGTGTTATCACAGAAATGCAGTAATATCACTAATCGGTTACCCCTTTCCGTCTGAGGTCACTATTAAATCAGTGCTTACAGAGCGGGTTTTTAGGGTGATGCAGCACCTCTATTATATGTATGGGTTACTGCTAGTGAATCAATTCAATGCCCGGATAAACATTGCTACCTGGGCTAGGGTTATTAATTAAGCTGATGGTGTGGAGTTATTTCCTTACGCCGTTTATTGAGAATATAGCTTATAGTTGCGGTCGCAGGGAGACTCTTTAACCAGTACAGCTTAAACCTGCCCTATATGGACGGTATGCAATGATTCCCCCAAAAGGAGAGGCTGGTGGTAACAGTAACAATAGTATCACAGGTACTAGGTAGAACCCCGTGCTGTCGACCTGATACTATGGTCGCGTACAGCTAGCGGGGAGCCGTCCGTTCTACGTATAACAGGTAGCTATCGGCGCGCACTCCCTGTCCTAGGGACAAGTGCCGCAAACAGGATTTCAGTTGCCGTATGTCTTTGAGTCCAACCCTGTGCCACTGTCAGCTCGTACTGCTGCTGGCGTGGTCTTAGGGTGACTAGTGACAAGAGGCTGCTAATACATTAGAGTCCTGAAAAGGACTAATAAATACATTTCATAGAACACAAAAAAAGGGGAGTAGGGAATTGCTGGAGGAAAGTGCGCACGGCTGGGTCGGCCGGCGTACGCTTCGTAGGTCTTCCTCAGGGCCTGAGGAAAGTGCGCACGGCTGGGTCGGCCAGCGTACCCTTCGTAGGTCTTCCTCAGGGCCTGAGGAAGACCTACGAAGCGTACGCCGGCCGACCCAGCCGTGCGCACTTTCCTCCAGCAATTCCCTACCCCCCTTTTTTTGTGTTCTATGAAATGTATTTATTAGTCCTTTTCAGGACTCTAATGTATTAGCAACCTCTTGTCACTAGTCACCCTAAGACCACGCCAGCAGCAGTACGAGCTGACAGTGGCACAGGGTTGGACTCAAAGACATACGGCAACTGAAATCCTGTTTGCGGCACTTGTCCCTAGGACAGGGAGTGCGCGCCGATAGCTACCTGTTATACGGAGAACGGACGGCTCCCCGCTAGCTGTACGCGACCATAGTATCAGGTCGACAGCACGGGGTTCTACCTAGTACCTGTGATACTATTGTTACTGTTACCACCAGCCTCTCCTTTTGGGGGAATCATTGCATACCGTCCATATAGGGCAGGTTTAAGCTGTACTGGTTAAAGAGTCTCCCTGCGACTGCAACTATAAGCTATATTCTCAATAAACGGCGTAAGGAAATAACTCCACACCATCAGCTTAATTAATAACCCTAGCCCAGGTAGCAATGTTTATCCGGGCATTGAATTGATTCACTAGCAGTAACCCATACATATAATAGAGGTGCTGCATCACCCTAAAAACCCGCTCTGTAAGCACTGATTTAATAGTGACCTCAGACGGAAAGGGGTAACCGATTAGTGATATTACTGCATTTCTGTGATAACACACAGCTCAATTGTATTATCAATATACAAATAATACAAACAGCACCACGCCAGATAAACTGGTAATTAATTGAGCTAATTAATTCAATCTCAACCAATTTAGTACCAAACACCGCATCCAAGTAGCTAACAGACAGGCTGTTACATTTGTATATAGAACACAAACCTATTTAAGATTGACACACTTCTCTCCTCAAACAATTGTTTAAAGGTCAAGAAGGAGAAAGCTAGTAGTGTAATTGATAATATTGAATAGAGGGAATTTGCTCCGGGAACTCGCACGTGCCTTTTAATAGCACACTGTTTTCACTTGTGTTAATGTTATTTGTTGTTTGTCATATTTCGTGTTCTTCACTTTTAAAATAAAAATAATAAAAGGTAAATTTTATGACTCTTTTCTATAAATGGTGCACCACCATATGACAATCCATTCTCTTTTCTGTAAAGATGCCTTACTACAGCCTACTGTGAAGGTAATCCCTAGTTATTTACAAGATACCCCTGATTCATTTTTATTACAAAGATTGACACCATGGAGCAGATGGGGGGAGATTTCTTGTTTGCCACCATAAATGTCACTTCTTTGTATACTGTAATCCCGCATACTGTACAGCAAGGATTGATGCAGTTAGAAGAAGGTCACTAAATGGTGACTACCAAGGTCTCCTATAGAGTTTATGTGTGAGTTGATCTACAAGGTGCTGACCAATAACCATTTTGAGTCTTGTTCAGAGTATTACATCCAAGGGCAGGAGACCGCCATTGGTTCGAACTTGGCCCCTGCCTATTCAAATATCAACATGGCAGAATATGAGTTGGAGCATTTAAATAAAAAATATGGCTTACAAATTACTCACTACTTTTGTTTTATCGACAATATTTTTTTGGTGTGGATAGACACCATTAAAGCATTTGAAGTGATGATACAGGAACTCAACAGCTAGATTCACAAATACGATTCACCCACAATATAGTTGGATAAACTATAGATTATCTGGATGTGACGGTATATAAGAATGGTGATCGGGTCAATACTACCCTATTTAGTAAACAAAGAGATAGAAACTCCTTAATTCACTATTCAAATTTCCATGGATTACCTACAGTATATCACAATTTTTAACACATCATTCATGATTATTACTACTACCCATGACACCTATGCACCTAGATTTAGGAAAAGTGTTATGAAAACTTGGGGTACAGTGGCAACTGACCCCAAGTTGAATCTGGCAAATAACAAATCAGTCTTTGCATATAATTATGAGGCCACCTTATGCGACCAACTTTTTTATAAAAGAGCCAAAAACATTATGACTGAGACCCCAGAAGAAGGGGTGCATCAGATGTGTGGGATGTGCTACATGTATACGGGCCCTTTTTTTACCATCCACACTCTGGCAAGAGCTTCAAGATTAACCACAGAGTGACATGCACTACTGACCACATAATTTATATATTGAAATGTCCATGTGGACTTGCCTACGTGGACATAATGGTTACTGCCTTCAAAGATTGAATGGCTAATCATAGGGCCAGTATTATGGGTGTTTCCTAAATAATTTATCCGATAAACCAGTTGCCCATAATTTGTTGATAATGAAACATCCTTTAGTATCATTGAACAGTATTATAATTGGCCATGTGCCCAAATTAAGGAAGATAAAGCGAGGAAGCCCTTACAGAGGGAATCTTGATGGATTTTTACACTTGATGCAATTAATCCGAAGGGATTAAATGAGAACAATCCACTCAAATGCTTGCTTACACTAAAAGTAAGTAAGTAAGTTTAATTTATATAGCGCACTTTCTCCAACATGACAAGGCGCTTTACAGACATTATAACAATGCACATAATACAGAGGATGTAGGTACAGTAACACAGAAATCACAGATTGACAATGGATGTCAGCTGTCTGCCCAATTCCCTGCAATTCTATATGCATATGCAAATGGTGGTCTGGACCCTTACATATAGTTGGCGACCATCGAAAGATGGGGAGGTTCCCACTGGCGTGCGAATGGATGTTCATGTAAAACATCCATTCGCAAGCCTTGCTAGCGAATCTCACTTGCGAATGGGTGGCACCAGCTATCCATTCGCAATGTGGGGTTAGGGTGACTCGCAAGGATGCAAATTTGTATCCAAGTGAGTCAACCGTAATAATGGCCAAAGTGTCATGTGTATGTAAACTTCTCAAAATTTGATATTTTGAAACTGTTCCATTTAAATCAGCAGTAACCCCAGAAAAGAGACTTCTTCTGTCAATTGTACCTTTGATGTTGTTTTTGAGAGCATGACAAATCTTGTTTGTGGGGAATATTACCCATTTGATTTATCTTGGTAGTTGGCTTTACTAATTTATCTACTTCTAATCCCCTCTCCCCCTTTTTTGCCTTTAGAGTATACTCCAGGGTTTTGATTATAACAATGTTTAAAATAATACAATGCATACTTGCCTACTCTCCCTGAGGTTACAGGAGGCTCCCAAATATTTGTGGAGCCCCCGCCGCAAGAGCATGCTTATCTCCCGAATCCTGCCCACATATTAGTGAAGTGGGCAGGATCACAATATAATCAAAGGAATTTGAGGGTCCATTGGAGGGGTGGGGTAAAAATGTCAAAATTGTGAAAAATGTAGCCCACCCCCCTCACACTGACCTGCATATTGCAGCATTTTGCGAAAGTACAGTAGGTCAGGGACTTGATTACAGTTAGCTTAACCCCCCAGGTTAACAATAAGTTGCTTCTCCCAGAAAGGATAACTCCAAAGTAAGTAAGTATGAGTAGAGTAAGTAGAGTGCACCGACCAAGTCTCTTTCTTCGGTACTTGTTTCTTAGAACGGCACCCACGATTTTGATCTTAGGCATCGCAAGGAAAAAAATTGCGTTGGTCGCATCGCATGCGGCCAAAAAATCGCATGCGATGCGACCGACGCGATTACTGTGATTTTACACAGGGAACAATGTTAATTGGCCCAATTGACCCGATTTCACATAGGGAACAATTGACCCCAAATACCCACCCTGAAGTGTGAAATTGCCCCCCCAATTGTTAACGCCACCCCACGATCAACGTCAACCCGAAGCGTGGCGAGCCGTGGCGGTACGTGTCCTCCGACCTTTTCATACCCCCACTATCCACGTCGGCGTGGAGTTGAGAATAGAAAGTGTGGCGAGCGCAGCCAGCCACCGAGCCCGAAGCATGGCGAGCGTAGCGATCCCCACGAGGGGACGCGGAACACGCACCCGAAGCGTGGCGAGCGCTGCGAGCCCCGCGAGGGGACACGGATTTCTTAACATGTATTCCGCGTCCCCTCGCCACGCTTCGGGCTCGTATTCCGCGTCTGCTCGCCACACTTTCTATTCTCAACTCCACGCCGACGTGGATAGTGGGGGTATGAAAAGGTCGGAGGAGGTGTACCTCCGCCTTTCGTGGGCTCGATGTGCTCGCCACGATTCGGGTTGACCTTGATCGTGGGGTGGCATTAACAATTGAGGGGGCCATTTCACACTTCAGGGTGGCTATTTGGGGTCAATTGGGCCATTTAACATTGTTCCCTATGTAAAATCGGTAATCGCGTCGGTCGCATCGCATGCGATTTTTTGGCCGCATGCGATGCGACCGACACGATTTACATTTTACCATGCATTTCTATGTAAAATCGCAGACATCGCATCGGTCGCATCGCATGCCATTATAATGGCATGTGATGTACATGCGATGCCCGCGATGGGCGCCGTTCTAGGAAACAAGTACCCTTTCTTCTTCTTTTTCTTCTTTTTCTTTTGTTTTGCATTATTGATATGCAACTAGAGATAGGGAGCACCATCCCCACTACACATTTAAGAGGGGAACACTATTGAAAAATATAATATTGATTCCTAATAATTAAGATTAGTGCGGATCAACCTATCTCTATCACAAATAATATGATACAAAGATACATTTATTGTAGAAATATAGGGGGTTATTCTGGATGATTCGCAAGGCTGCTATTTCACAGCCTTGCCAGTCCACCAAACCCCGCCTGGCGAATGGACGCCCTTCCGCCGCCCCCTCAAAGTGCGGGTTCGCCCGCACAGGCTGCGAATGGATGTTTTGCATAAACATCCATTCGCATGCCTCGGGTAACTGCCCACATCTTCGACCATCGAATGATGTGTTGGGTGCACGCATAAAAGTAACCTTTAAATTACTTACATATGCGTGCACGGTGGTGCGGATATGGCCGGCCAGCTGACATCCGGTGATGTCAGCTACACACCCCCCGCACCAGCGTCACTGCCTCATTACCATGAGAACGCCCAGTGTTCTCATGAGAACGCCCATGGAACGCTGGGCATTCCCATATGGTGATGGAGCAGCCCGGCGCCCCCTGCCCATCTCCGCCCCCCGCACGGCGCCATGGGTGCATGCACCCGGCGAAATGAAAGTTCGCCGTGGGTGCGCTCACCATATGTCTGCACATGCGCAGAGACCCGTCTGCGCATGTGCAGACTTGCAACATCGATCATGCGTGCGAATGCACGTAGGACCGAACAGACGTGAATAACCCCCATAATGTAGAAATAGAATCTATTCATAATATCTTTGTATTATCTCATTTTTATTATAGTCAAAACAGACAGCAGCACCTTATTTGTCTGGCCCTCTCTTCCTGCACTCCCAGTAATCGATGGCCAGGGCCGGTGCAAGGGGGCCTGAGGGGTACCTTCTGCGCCGTCTGGTTGAGTTCGTCCCCCCCCGGATGGAGATGAGCGGAGGTGCAGAGCTGGCAGGAGCGGGCAGTGCGGTCCGTGCTGAGGGGGTACCTGTGGCGCTGTGTATTAAGCTGGTGGGGTCCCTGCATTGATTAGGAAATAAGAAGACATTAACCCAGTGCATGATGGGAAAGGTCCTCCCAGTGAAGGGGATCCAGCCACGGCCCTCTTCCTATATGAAGTCACTGCCACTGTTAGGCAGATCCACAATGGTCAAAACTCATCAACAACTCACATGTGTGTGTTCGTAAATCTGCCTCTAATACAAGCTGGTGCCTTTCCAGCCATTGACTTTATCATACCTCACTGTACAATTAATTTTTATTTATCAGGGAAACCGCCTATAAGGCAATGAAAAGCTCCCCTACAGAATCTTGTTCTGCATTCTTCCTAATGGATCTGTAAGGAGGGTAAAAGTATAAACCCGGGTTGCGGTGTGGTGTGAAAAACTATTTAAAATTTGCCAGGTCCAGCATCCCAGCATTTCGACCCAAGTTAAAAGAACGGTTAATCCCAGATCCCTGTTTACAATATGGAGGCGCCAGCATTTGGAGACATCGTCAGCTCTAAGCGCTGCCTCCTCCGCTAACCCGATGATGCGCCACCCTGCCCTCCCAGCTTATTGCTAGTTGATGTGGGGATCTAAACATTGCAAATTCCTGGGATGGACCTGTGTCCATATACTGGGTGAGACCCAGCATTTGCAATGTGAAAGGGGAATAAAAGTAGCAAGTAGAATATCCAGAATCTTCTTTAGTTTTCAATAAAGGTGATTATATTGCAAACAAATATCTGCCTACATGCTACTAATACACTGATGATATACTGTATATCAGTGATAGAACAACCTGTAAACAAATTGAACCTTGTATAACTGATGGAAAACCAGTAAAAGTTCTAAGACTATTAGGGTTGCTTTCCTTCATAGGTGCATGAATAGAGTTGGTCATATTGTATATCGCAATGTTCTAAAATAATTGGAATCATTGAGCCTTGTAAAAGATTCTGTGCTACAGAAACATTTTACTACTTGCTTGTTTTCTTATTTCCCTTTAAAATGCTTTGAGTAGCATGACCTGCCTCAGAGCTCCCATCATGCATTTTTAAGCCAGATAGTTTGTGCTGCTGCAGCTCACACAAGAATTCAATAGTGTTGTAGTTTGCTGAACAGAGAAAACATCTTCATTTTTGTTACCTATTGTATTCTTCGTAATGGATATTGGATTCTAGCTATTTCTAAAGTTGCTGAAGTGTGTAAATGTCAAAAACATGGCAGCTTCTCTTGCAGATGTCTGGTGTTGTTTGTTTTATGTGTGACTATATATATTTAGATTGAACGTCTTACATTTACCTATAAGGATACTGAGTCCTTGAATTTATTTTGTAGTACTGGACAATGTACAGGCACAATGGGTTTCAACAGCAAAGTGTGATACCAGTGTGATCCTAATGTCCTACATGTGCCATTATTATGTACTGTATGTACAGGGTGCAGACAATTTACTGACAGTCAAAATACTGATGGTCAAAATACAGACAACCTTTGGCAGTCAAAATACAAAAGCGTTCAAAATGCCGACATTCATTATGTCGACATGGTCAAAATGCCAATATTTAAAATGTTGACTTGTCATAAACTTGACATGCGTTTTTCATGATTTTTTTCTTTGACACTGACTTGTTCTTACTTCACGATCAAAGTGGGCATAGTTTTATATTATAATAGCCTGTAGCATGGCTAGTGCAACAAACCATGCAGGGGGTGCTTATATACTGTCCATGTCGACCTAAGTTAACACAGACAACAAAAAATGATGACTTTGTGGCATGTCAACATATTAAATGTTGGCATTTTGAACTTGTCCGCATTTGGCCATGTCAACATAATGAATGTTGGCATTTTGAACATGTCAGTATTTTGACTGTCTACCAATGCTTGTCAGTATTTTTACCACTATATTTGTAATGTCTGTGTGATGCCCCCCATTGACCCGGGCAGTTATACTGTAGGTAGGGAATGGTCCATTCTTGTGAGTGACCTATGTCTATGGTCTCTTGGTTCTGCCTGGTGCCCAGAAGCTCTATAATGTTCTGGTACTGCCAGCCCCAACTTCCCACTGATTCACCATCTGTTGGACCAGCACATAGTTCTGGTGGGAAGAGCTGACCATGTCACCCTGGCACAGCCGGCAGCGCCTCCTCGGCTGCCCATGCATGCAGGACAGTGTGTGTGACTGCATTGGGCAGACATTGGTTCACAAATGGGAAACGCTAAAGGAAGGAAAATATTGGCAAACTAAAAAATACGCAGGGTACCCTGGTAATAGAAGGAAAAGAGAAAGCAGAATTATTCAATACATTTTTTGCTTTGGTATTTACAAGGGAAGACTCTTCAGACGCTCTCCCACAGATTAAATGCTCTGCTCTTGATTGCTCCCAAACTGTATGTTTGATTAAGGAAATAGTCAAAAATAGATTACAGAACCTACATAGTAACAAATCTCCTGTCCCGGATGAAATACACCCTAGGATACTAAAAGAATTGAGTTATGTTACAGCACTACCATAATATCTGATATTCGGGGAATCAATAAACTCAGGGAAGGTACCAAGGGACTGGCGCATAGCTAACGTAGTACCAATATGGAAGAAAGGGTGTGGGTTGATAGGTCTACACCAACTAGGTCGACAATCAATGGGTCGACACCATTAGGTCGACAGGCAGATGTATCTAGGTTGACATGGGTCAAGGTCGACATGTGTCCTTCAACAGGACATTATGGCAACACAAGCATTAGGTCGACATGGGCAAGGTCAACAGTCAAAATGTCAACATGGGTTTTTTCACAGTTTTTTTACCCAAATGTCGACACAGTCGACATGGACACAGTTTGAAGTTAGCTTCGCTCGCAATGCTTCGGGCACGTAGCCTCGCTACGCTCGGCACATTATTTGATTCTCTCACCGCACCCTAGTGGATGGTAGGGCATGAAATACCACCTGTCGGCACATGTCGGCTCAAAAAACAGTGAAAAACCCCATGTCGACCTTTTGACTGTCGACCTAGCCCATCATGATCTAATTCTTGTGCCAACCTAATGACCTGTCGACCTAGACCCATGTTGACCTTGACCCATTTTCACCTTTTGTTGAGCTTGCTGCCTGTCGACTTAGTGGTGTCGACCCAATGCTTGTCGACCTAGTTGGTGCAGACCTAATGACCATTTCCCGGAAGAAAGGTAGCAAAACTAACCCTGAAAATTATAGACTGGTCAGCCTTAGATCCATTGTGGGGAAAATATTAGAAGGAATAATAAGAGATAGTATCCAAGATTTCTTAGAACAGAAGAAAGTGATAAGTAAGGCTCAGCATGGGTTTGTCAAAAATAGATAATGTCAGACTAATTTAATTAGCTTCTATGAGGAAGTCAGTAGGGGCCTGGACATTGGGAAATCTGTTGATGTAATACTGCTTGATTCCGCTAAAGCTTGTGACACGGTGCCTCATTAATTAATAAAACTAGGTAATTTAGGGTTAGGGGATTAAATTTGTAATTGGATTAAAAACCTGGTTGCACAATCGGGGACTGGAGTAAGGTCCAAATTGGAGTCCCGCAAGGTTCAATATATGGTCCCAACTTGTTTAATATATTTATTAATGATATTGAAAGGGACATAGGGCCTTATTCTAGTTCACTCTTTCTGACAAAATCCATTTTAGAAGGACAAAACCATGTGCACTGCAGGGGGGCAGATGTAAAATGTGAGAGAATTAGATTTGGGTGAGTTAATTTTTTTCTGTGCAGGGTAAATATTGGCTGCTTTATTTTTAAACTGCAATTATAGATCTCACTTTGAAGTAAAACCCCACTCAAATCTAATTCTCTCTGCACAAGTTACATCTGCCGCACCTGCAGTGCACATGGTTTTGTCCATCTAAGAAGGATTTTGTCAGACAGAGTGAACTAGAATAATGCTCATAGGGCAGTATTCAACGAGAATAATTCTCCGTGCATGGCGAGAGATTTTTTCTCTCGCCATGCACTCTCCCTGTTCCGGAGGGCTCGCTGCCACTCCTGCTCCCACTATTCAATGTGGTTAAGACTCGCCGCCACTCGCGCAAGTCTTAACCCCTGCAGCGGACGAGCGTCCGCGGCAGGGAGCTGGCAGGGAGCCAGGGGACGGTGGCAGCCAGGGAGATTAAAGTCTCCCTGGCTGCCCCAGAACATATGTGGAGGGGAGGTGGGCTCCCCCGGACCCAGGCAGCACAACCTGCCCCCCCTATAGCCAGCGGGGGACCCAGTATTCACTGCACCCGATCGTGCATATGTAATGATCGGATGCAGTGAATATATGAATTTCTTCTTCTTACTTCATGGCAGCCACACAATGGGTTCATCCCTCTCTCCCCTCACAATTAGACAGGTAGTTTTTCCCTAGGACACGCCCCTTCTTCCACCTGTACATTAGCCAGCACCCTCCCCCATGCCTTTAGTCTTTTTCCTGTCTCCTAGACAGATAGACAGTGTAGTGCAGGTTTTTTGTTTTTCTACTTACTGGTAGGCGTTACGCTGCCAGTCCTGGGCAGCGTTGGGATGGCGGTGCCGGTTCCCTTTAAGGAGGTCTTGGCCGGTGGCATGTACCTCAGTCATGGAGCAGGGGAAGAAAACTCTGATGGGGCGGGAGCCCTGGCTGTTTTCAGCTTTAAAACTCACCACCGTCAGCACAGTATGGCTGCACGGCGTGTACTGGGCTTCCGGCGTGCGGGTCATCAGCTTGCGTTCCAGGCGCGCTGCTCTGACCTTAATCGCGTGTCCCTGCTTGGCGCGCTGAGTTCAGCGCGAGCGTGCGGTTCACGGGGCAGGAAGTCAGGCTGGCGTGCGTTCCAGCGTCGGGAATGACGCGCACGCCGCCTGACGCTGGCCGGAAGGCGGAAGTAACCTTTATAATGCGCCTGGCCGGTATTACAGGCGCTTCCTTGTGCTAGCTCCTGCGTGATACACCCTGTTTGGTTTACCAGTGACATGGAAGAGGAAGCCTCTCAGAAGGTTTCTACGTTGCTGCCCAGGTAAGTCCTCTCTGAGGACTAAGTTTTCTTTGTGTTAGGTTTATGCAGTGTAGTTAGTGATTACTGTTTATTAATCTTCTAGTGTGCCTGTGGGGACTAAGAAGAAATTGCCCAAGAAGAAACATGTTAGCAAGACATGTATTGGTTGTGATAAAATTTTCACCGGAGAAAAATCCCTGTGTCAGAGTTGTGCTAAGGAAGCTGATACCAGTATTGGGACTGTATCCCAGATTAGCGAATTAATGGCATGGATGAAGGAGAACTTTGTTTCCAAAAAGGAATATCAAGGGAAAAGGTCAAGGTCCCAGACCAGTTTGGACATAGATTGTGATATGCCTGCGGCTGCAGATACTGATGATGATGCTGGGTCTGGTGGCTCTGGTGCAGAGTCCGGCGAAATAGTGGAAGAGGAACGTTCCTTTAACTTAGAGCTGGTGGAAGTTGTTCTGAAAGAACTGTATAAAACGCTTAATTATAAACAGCCAGTTAAAACCGAATATGATGCACTGTTCGAGGACAGGTCCAGGAAGGGAAGGTGTTTTCCCGTGCATAAGGTGGTCAAGGAGATACTAACTAAAGAATGGGCCAATGCGGATAAGCGTATTGGGTCTATCAAAAGGACAGAAAGGATGTATCCTATAGAGGATGCAGAATTTCTAAAATGGTGTAGTATCCCCAAAATAGATGCGGCTGTGTCCGAAGTCACCACCAAAACAACTATTCCTCTTGAGGACGGTGCCTCTCTTAAAGACGCTATGGAGAAGCGTATGGAGAGCGCTCTGAAGAGGTTACACATCTCTAGCTCCACCTCCATCAAGTCAGGAGTAGCTATTGCTTCTTCGGCCAGAGCCCTCAGAATATGGTGCGCCTCCTTACAAGAAGATCTGCAAGAGCGTGTGGCTAGAGAACAAATTATAAGCAGCCTGGCCCAAATTCAGCTTACTGTTGATTATATATGTGAGGCATCTCTAGACGTGCTGGATTATTCAGCGAAGGCGTTGACCTCTGGAGTAGTGGCGAGGAGAGCCCTGTGGCTCAAGTCCTGGGCGGCAGACTCCCAATCTAAAAACAAATTGGCGACCCTGCCGTTTGAGGGAGAATTCCTCTTTGGCAGTAAACTTGACCAGATGATACAAAGAATGTCGGGTGGGAAGTCGGTAAGACTCCCCCAAGATAAAAGGGGAAGAGGGTCCAATTATTTCCCCAGGCAAAGTTTTAGGCAGGCCAGATCTTACAGACCTGGGAGGCCTTTTCGTGAGAGATATACCTCAGGTATCTCCAGAGCGTTTTTTCGACAAACAGTTAAAAGGGGCGATAAAAAACAGTGACAAGCTGTGTCCCGTGGACAGTTTCCAGGTTGCAGGAAGATTGCTGCAGTTTGCCCATGTGTGGGAACAAACGGTGCAGGACACCTGAGTTCTAGAAGTGGTGTCCACGGGATATCGTCTAGAGTTTCTTTCAAGACCCAGAAGGGAAAAAATTTTAGTTTCACAAATTCCAGTTTCAAGGGCGGAGCAAGAAGCTCTGACCCTAAGTATAAAGGATTTGGCGGAGTCAGGAGCAGTGGAGCCTGTTCCAGAGACAGAGGAAGGTCTAGGATTTTACTACCGCCTGTTCGTTGTAACAAAAAGTTCTGGAGGGTTCAGAACAATCTTGGATTTAAGAGATTTAAACACCAGAATTTGGAAGCGCAAGTTCCACATGGAAACAGCCAAAACTATCCTTATGGGGCTGAGAAGGGAAGACTACCTGGTCTCAATAGACCTAAAGGACACTTATTTCCATGTCCCTATCTGTATACCAGACAGAAAATTTCTCAGGTTCTGCGTCAAAGGAAAACATCTTCAGTTTACCTGCCTTCCCTTTGGTCTCACGTCCTCACCGAGGGTATTTACAAAAGTGCTTGTGGTCATGATAGAGTGCTTAAGAAAAAAGAACATAGCGATCTGGGCCTATTTGGACGATCTAATCATCTCAGCAAGGTCAGAGGCAGAAGCCGTCCGAGATGCAGACACAGTGGTTCAGCTCTTACAGGATCACGGGTGGTTGATCAATTGGAACAAGAGCCATCTGTACCCTACGCAAACCATCCAGTATTTAGGCGTCGTCATAGACACACTGCAGTTCGAGGTTACCCTGACCGACCAAAGATGCAGCAAAATTCAAGAGCTAGTAGAGGTGATCCAAAGAAATCGAAGAGTTCCTCTAAGTCTCTTGGGGATGATGTCATCTACAGTAGAAGTGGTTCCGTGGGCCAGATGGCATATGAGGACGCTGCAATGGCATCTCCTACCCTATACCAGGAGCCAAGTTCCTCTAGATCGTTACTTTACGTTTCCTCAGTCGGTGGTGTTGTCTCTTCAGTGGTGGCAAAGCAGGTACATGGCGTCCAGGAAAATGTCTCTTTCAAGCCCACAGTATGTAGTGCTGACTACAGACGCAAGCGCCACAGGGTGGGGAGCGCACTGTTCAGGCAAAACTACCCAAGGTATCTGGTCCATTCAAGAATCAGAACTATCGTCCAATCACAGAGAACTTCGAGCAGTTTATATGGCCATGAAGGTTTTTTCCGTCGAGATAGAAAAATCCCATCTGCGGGTCTTTTCAGACAACATAGCCACAGTCGCATATATCAACAAACAAGGGGGGACAAGAAGTCGCCCACTGTTAGAAGAAATTCGGTTGATCATGGGCTGGGCGGAAAAGCATCTCCGGTCCATTTCAGCGCTACATGTGCCAGGGGAAGAAAATCAACTGGCAGACTTCCTAAGCAGGACTCAAGTATTGCCAGGAGAATGGGAGCTGAAGAACTCCGTCTTCAGGCAAATAGTTCACAGATTCGGTCAGCCACAAATAGATCTCATGGCGACTCCAGAGAATGCGAAGATTCCTCGATTCTTTTCCAGACTCCCGGCGTGGGGTTCAGAAGGAGTGGATGCTCTGTCCCAGAGGTGGGAGTTCTCCCTAGTGTACATTTTTCCACCTTTCCCACTCATCCACAAGGTACTCTGGAAAATCAGATCGGAGAGAGTTCGCGCAATAGTCATTCTTCCATACTGGCCCAGGAGGTCCTGGTTTCCGATGGCAGAGAGCATGGCGGTGGCAGAGCCATGGTTTCTACCAGTGTCGCACGATCTCCTGACGCAGGGTCCAGTAATGTGCCAGGACCCACAGATGGTACATTTAGCGGCGTGGAATTTGAAAGGAAGCAATTAACAGATAAAGGTTTATCTGCGGTTGTAGTAGACATGCTTCTACAAGCAAGGAAGAAGGTTTCGTCTGATATATATTACAGAATCTGGAGAATTTTTGCCGGATGGTCTAAGGATAGGTTTAATTTTTCCAAGGCTAGAATATCACACGTTCTACAATTTCTCTGTGAAGGCTTCAATAAAGGCCTATCAATAGCGACCCTGAAAGTACAAGTTTCGGCTCTTAGTGTTCTGTTGGATAAGAAGTTGGCGGACCAGGGGTTGATAAAAAGGTTTTTTCAAGCAGCAAAAAGAATCCGTCCAAAGATTAGACCAATAATTCCTCAGTGGGATCTCAATCTAGTACTAAATGGTCTCATGACAAATCCATTTGAACCATGTGAGAGGTCTAAGCTAAAATTTCTTACGTGGAAAGTGGCGTTTATGGTCGCTATCACGTCGGCAAGACACGTGGGGGAGTTACATGCGTTACTATGTTGTGAACCCTATCTTAAGTTATTTCCGGACAAAGTAGTCCTAAGAACTAAACCATCATTTTTTCCGAAGGTGGTTTCCTCTTTTCATATGAGTCAAGATATTGTTTTGCCTTGTTTTTTTCCAAACCCAGCCAGTAGAAGAGAAGAAGATCTTCATACATTGGATATGGTTAGAATAATCAAAATTTGTTTGGATCGAACAGCAAGCTTCAGAAAGACAAGGTCACTGTTTGTGATCCCGCAAGGGGCGAAGAAAGGATTCGCTCCTTCAAAACAAACTATCTCGAGGTGGCTCAAAGAAGTGATTTGTTTCACCTACAAGAAAGTTGGCCGACAAGTTCCAGAAGGCATAAAGGCACACTCGGCTAGAGCAATGGCAACTTCCTGGGCAAGAGAGGCTAACGTCTCGGTCAAAGACATATGCCAAGCTGCGACATGGTCATCCATACATACCTTTGCAAAACATTATGCATTGGATGTAGCTGAAGAATCTTTTGGGGGCAGAGTCCTACATCAGGCCTTGATCTAAGGTATTGTAGCCCACCCTACTGCTTTGGTATATCCCATTGTGTGGCTGCCATGAAGTAAGAAGAAGAAAGTTACGGATTATGCTTACGATAATTCCTTTTATTCGGAGTACTTCATGGCAGCCTATATTATTACCCCCCCCCCCCCGTGTTTGTGTTTTTCCCTAGGATCGGTGGCGGAGACGAGTCAAAAGACTAAAGGCATGGGGGAAGGTGCTGGCTAATGTACAGGTGGAAGAAGGGGCGTGTCCTAGGGAAAAACTACCTGTCTAATTGTGAGGGGAGAGAGGGATGAACCCATTGTGTGGCTGCCATGAAGTACTCCGAAGAAAAGGAATTATCGTAAGCATAATCCGTAACTATCTAATGAGCGGCTCGAGAGCTCCGGCCCCCTGCTGGCTGCTCTGTGTAAAAAAAATAAAAAAAAAATATATATATTTTTTTAAATTAAATATATATTCATGTGCTATAAGCACATGAATAAAAATAACATGCCCCTTCACAGGAAAAAAAATCCTGATTTTTTTTACACCAAAATTTAAAAAAAAAACCTTTTAGTTTAAAAGTTCACATTTCAGTTCTCCATGAAAAGACGGAGAATTGCTACAGAGAGACGCGGCGAAAATCACTTAAAAAGACGGCGAAAATATCACAGTGTATAAAACACCGCAGGAATAACAGCATAAAACATTTAGTGCACAGCACTATTACCGATACAGAGCGGTCTCTCTCGTCTGGGCTCAGGTCTCAGCATCGCTCAGTCACCTCACATATCATATAATAAAACAGAATTTTAAAGTGGTAATGCACTATGGAGCGCCCGTTTGCTTTATTTTAGATATTTTTCACCTGTTGGATTCAGGTACCTGTTGGTTACATACGGAGCAGCCCGTTTGCTTTATTTTAGATATTTTTCACCTGTTGGATTCAGGTACCTATTGGTTACATATACGGAGCAGCCGGTATTTAATACCAAAAGTGCCTTTGAAGAGGAATAAGAACCTTTTCCGTGTACAGGTAGTGCTATACAGCAAGGTACCTGTTAAGTAAGTAATCATCTATAAGCACACGCGATAACCCTGTTTGATTACAAGTGCTGTTTTTTCTTTTGTTTACATATGGTTGCTACACAGCGCAACCTAGGACTCAGCGTGCAGCTCCCCGGCGTGTGACCACTTCCGCCTTTGGTTGGCGGAGTACGCATACCGGGCTGGCAGAAGCTGTAGCAAACCTGACTGACGCCTGTATACACAGCCTGACCCGGAGCTCGGAGGACTTCCGGCAACGGCGTGGTGTGACATGGCGCCTCGGCAGGTGAGTCCTGTGTGCGTAATTAATGTGCTATGGGGGTGGGGGTGTTTTGTGGTGGGTATTTAAATGTTTGTGTGTATGAGCACTGATGTGCTGCTGTCCCTGGCGAAGGGGGGAACCCCGAAACTGTCGGACTATTAAAGGACTTATTTTACCAAAGCATGTGTGAGTGCCGCCAACATGGAATACTGTGAAGTCGGATCTAGGATCTAACAAGGAAGGCACCTCCAGCAAGTATACACCTATTTACTTATGCTTCACTGAGAGCATTGCAGTGATCCGGAGTGCCAAGTCATCCCATTTGCTATATATATATATATATATATATATATATATATATATATGACAGCAGGTAGTGGACCAACGGCGCTGACAGGTGCAACTACTCCAGCCAATTTAGAAGAACTTGGTAATCAGGTTGATTTAGCAAGTCAGCACTAAATCCAATTTTTAGGACTGCAGCCTCCTCCAAACTCCCTGGACTCTGGGAGTAAACAATGGATCTGTCAAAAAAGAGGACAGGAGGGGCGCTCCATAGTGCATAAATGACAGTTTTATTAAAATGATCATAAAACCACTTTAAAAAAAAGAGACAAACAATTGCTTGTACCATAAAAAAGAACGCTGTGGGCTGGGTACCACAAGGCTTTTGTATATACAACACGACCCGGCAAACTCCTACCAGCCGTCCGGAGCACTATCGCCAACCAGGATCACCCACTGGGAACACCGATGGTGAGAACAGCGTGTCGTTGGAAGCCGTAGGAACAGAGGCGTGCAGGGGAGCCGGGTACACACACAGCAGACGTCACAGGCCTCACCCTAACTAGTTTCGTAGTAAAACTTCGTCAGAGGGCGTGGCCTGTGACCGTCTGCTCAGAATATTTATCAGAATGATCATCCAATCAGGACACTGCAAAAAAGGTGCTCTATACTAGTGCTGAATGAAACGGTGCTAGTCATTAGTTTAAGCTGCCGCAGGTGGTCTAAAGTCAAAAGACTGAATCTTTTATATAGGGAAAATAAAATAAAAGAAGCACTAACGGAAGGGGAATAATTTAACTTTACGTATAAACATAGTTTACACCTCAAATATGAGGTTTTTAAGAAAAATATCATCTAATTAGATTATACAGAAAAAAACTTTTTATATACAATGGCGGCCGGCAATAGCAGATTGCAGTGTTGCGATCTGCTATTGCCGGCCGCCATTGTATATAAAAAGTTTTTTTCTGTATAATCTAATTAGATGATATTTTTCTTAAAAACCTCATATTTGAGGTGTAAACTATGTTTATACGTAAAGTTAAATTATTCCCCTTCCGTTAGTGCTTCTTTTATTTTATTTTCCCTATATAAAAGATTCAGTCTTTTGACTTTAGACCACCTGCGGCAGCTTAAACTAATGACTAGCACCGTTTCATTCAGCACTAGTATAGAGCACCTTTTTTGCAGTGTCCTGATTGGATGATCATTCTGATAAATATTCTGAGCAGACGGTCACAGGCCACGCCCTCTGACGAAGTTTTACTACGAAACTAGTTAGGGTGAGGCCTGTGACGTCTGCTGTGTGTGTACCCGGCTCCCCTGCACGCCTCTGTTCCTACGGCTTCCAATGACACGCTGTTCTCACCATCGGTGTTCCCAGTGGGTGATCCTGGTTGGCGATAGTGCTCCGGACGGCTGGTAGGAGTTTGCCGGGTCGTGTTGTATATACAAAAGCCTTGTGGTACCCAGCCCACAGCGTTCTTTTTTATGGTACAAGCAATTGTTTGTCTCTTTTTTTGAAAGTGGTTTTATGATCATTTTAATAAAACTGTCATTTATGCACTATGGAGCGCCCCTCCTGTCCTCTTTTTTGACATATATATATATATATATATATATATATATATATGTGTTCATGGTGGAAGGACCTCTTCTGTATAGTGCTTGGCTTTGACAAAGGTCTGTGACAAGACCGAAACGTTAGCCGTGTCATGTGAGCAACAATAAACCTTTTTATGTTTTTTCAACAATTGGTGAGTGCCCTCTTCTTTGCTTCTATTTGGGATTTGGATTTCAGTCCTTGGAGTGAGCACCACCGTGGTGACTCTGCTGTCATAGGTGCAGAACTTTTGGATATATATATATATATATATATATATATATATATATATATCGCACTGTTCCTGCTCCCCAGAGGCTTATTTGTCATATTGATGACTGCTGTTTTAAAAGCTACTTGATAAAGGTCCATTGTAAAGGACCGAAACGTTGGGGCATGATGGAATGTTATTAAACACGCAATTACCTAACGCAGGAGTTGCAAATAAACAAAATTGAAATTTTACAAACCTAATGACATTTATTTGTTAATAGGCGAGTGTCCTGCTTTCCACTTGAGATAGGGGGGAAACAGCACTCACCAGACTTGTATTAAATGATGTCATCCAGGTAAACGTCCAAGTTTAATGGTACACAGTAAGGCCTGCCGGTCCCTTAGGACCTTTCTCAGGGCAGCAACAGGAGATAACAGGTGCATTAGGTATCAAGGTATGGGGTAGGGAACTGGGACAGGGAAACACTGTCTGGGGCCCTGCTTATGTAGGGGAGTGTACACTCCCACCGCTGATGTCACTTCCGGGTCAACCCGGAAGTGCAGAGCCGCACTGTGGTGCGGTGCTGATCACTAGATGTTATAGTGATCTGCTGTGGCCAGCAGGCTATAGCAGTCCACCGGACCGTATCACCAACAGGGGGGCACATGAGGGCAAGGGGCAAAGCAGGAGACACTTAAACTGGGTACCAGGACCATGTGTAGTCAGATGGGGGATTATTTTGGTTCACTCTTTCTGACAAATTGCTTCTTAGATGGACAAAACCATGTGCGCTGAAGGTGGGGCAGATGTTACTTGTACAGTAAGAATTAGATTTGGGTGGGGTTTTACTTCAAAGTGAGATCTATCTTGCATTTTAAAATTAAAGCAGCCAGTATTTACCCTGCACAGAAACAAAATAGCTCCCACAAATCGAATTCTCTCTGCACATTTAACATCTGCCCCCCCTGCAGTGCACATGGTTTTGTCCATCTAAGAAGGATTTAGTCAGAAAGAGTCAACTAGAATAAGGCCCATGGTGTGATCACATGCTGCACTCAGCCACAGCCTTCCATTGGCTGTTGCAGAGTCATGTGACCGATGTAAACAAAGGGGTTATGTCAGTGATGTTGGAAGAGACAGTGGTGGACTGTCACCGTGTATAGCATGCTGCAAGCAGGCTCCAGACATTTGGAGAAAGAAAATTAAATATTATAAAAAATAAAGTTTATGGAATGTCACACTTGTCAGGTATGCTCTGCCATTCTACTTCCTTTGGTGTAGTGTGGACAGTCTTAATACACTCTTATAATTTAGCTATATAATAGGGTGGGACACAGTGGCTACCCCGAGATTGAGATAACTTTATATTAGAAAAAAGGGGGCACAAAGTGGCTCGATGCGATTATAGGATGGGTAGCCTAGGGGTGGGACAAATTTTATAATCACTGTTGATGGTATATTGATCAAAGCATTCTCTGATGAGAAAAGTGAATCTAAGTCAAAAAGATGTAAAATTGAAAAAAATGTGAAAAATTATCTAAAAAAAATTGAAAAATTATCTAAAAAATCGTGAACAAATGTGCAAAAATCTCAAAATCTTGTGCAAACTGTGTGAAATCACATCTACAGAGAAAGTTGGAAAATCTATTGGTCATCTATTGGAGAAAATTTTAAAAAGAGTTGTTCTCGTTTATTCCTTTGGGCGCGATCATGTCCAATCTATAAATCCATTTGCTCTCAGCTTTGCGGAGTAGCAATGTATGGTCTCCTCCTCTTAGGGGTGGTGGGATCCAGTCGATGAGCTTACATCTTAGATCAGGTACATTATGTGGTGCTGTAATAAAGTGCCTAGGTACAGGCAGATCAGCTATTCCAGAGTCCAGTGCTTGACGGATGGAGAGCCTATGGTTGGCCATTCGTTCCCTAAACTTCCTGGTTGTTATTCCTACATAATACAGCCCACACGGTCAGGTTAAAATGTAGACAAGATGATCCATCATAAAATAGAGTCTGAATTTGATTTTAATTTGTTGTCCATACATATATATATATATATATATATATATATATATATATATATATATACACACACACACAAACATACAAACAAACACTGTACACTGTATTTACATACATACATTAATTAGGCAGTGGACAGCAGCAGCAGTGTCAAGTACTTGGAGTGGAGAGTGCAGGATAGAACAGAGCCATGCAGGAATCACAGCAGTGTGTTCTTTTGGCAGGTTATCTGTTTTCTTCACAAACCCAATATTCGCCTCTGTTTGAAAAGGGGGTGGGCTTATTCCTTAGGGCAGGGCTTAATCACAGACTGCAGCAGTGGGTTTAAAACCATTTAAAACATTTTTTTGTGTCAGGGCCGGTTTCTGTGTACCCAGAACTGACCCTCCCCCCCCCCCCCCTGCATGCACCACTGGAATAATTATCTTTTTTTTTTCTTTTGAAACGTTCAACTTTTTTCATGGACTTTTCCATAACCAACAACTTCAAGTCCATTTAACATTTGCTGAGTATAGAAATCAATTCAATGCAGAAAGGGACATTGGGTGAGATTTAATAGGATGAGGGATTCAGAAAGTGAGAGATTTGGTAAGAAATCTCCAGTTTTTTAAAGCGGCAATCATTTACACTGCAAAATCAAACTGGTTTTGCAGTGTAAATGATTGCCGCTTTAAGAAAACTGGAGATTTCTTACCAAATCTCTCACTTTCTGAATCTCTCATCCTATTAAATCTCACCCTATGTGTCTTCCTATGGTGGGTATATTCTTCACCCTGAATCCTCTAGGAATTTGTACTGTCAATGTCATTCAATGACAATGTCATTCCATGATAAAGGAAATCTATAACTCTTTTCTCCAATTGGTGTAATTACTTATACAGGTTCTCATTAGAAATGCTCCCACTGGACTCAAACACTGGATCTTTATACAGTATGTTGCTGTCTTTTGCATCCAAAAAGCTGAAAACCTCTTGAATATCACATTGCAACATATGTATGAATGATATTGTCTAATACATCACTAATGACAACAGGCATCTTCAAAAGTGACCAGTGCTTATAAAGTGAAAAAAAAAAAATCGTTTTATCCGGGTGCCAAAAAAATCCGCAAAAGTTCAGAAAATGCAAATTAAAAAAAAACTGCTAAATGAAATATACTGGCTATGCAGCTACCTTGATGATCTAGATAACTAGTGAAGGCGCTTTATGATTGCCATAGACGTTTGGCCTCCTTGGGGAATCGCACACCCCAAAATGCACTCATATTGTCAAGAGGTGGCAGTCCTAGACTTTATACCAGGACAAACAATGCAGTGTTTATTACTGGAATTTTTGGGGGTCTGATAGCCCCTTTGTCAGGAAACAAAATAGTGAATAGTGATAATGCACATATAAATATACTGACAAACAGATCCTCCCAGCCACCGCCATCTGTCCGGAATCTAGTTCCCTACTTCTGGTTGCGGAAACACAGTCACACCGAAATTGCCATAATCCAGATGCCAGCACTGAGGTACACTATAGATTGCCATAGGAACCAGTAAAAATATTTTAAAATATATGCTGTAACCAAAGCTATATCGATTAAAGCATAACAAACTGATGTATGGAACAGTGCCCTATAAAATGAGTTAAAAGTACATGTGTTTGGTGCTTAAAACTTGTTCAAATAATATACTGTATAAACACATGTAATGTATACAGTGCACATATATGCTCACAGCACCAGATGCAATGAACTGTGGTAAAATATTTAAATACTCGTACTATAACAATGATACAGTATAGCAAACAAATTATGTTTTATTCATTTTGGTCCATGATAAAAACACACAATGTGATCACAACCCAATAATAGTAAGTTTTATTATATATAGCACACTTTCTCTGACAGGATTCAAGACGCTTTATAATATATATATTTTTATATATATTTCTTTGATAAATAAATCCCTGTCATTGCTAACTGTAGTAGTGTCCCTTTTGAGGGTTCTTCTTGGGGTGTGTCATTCCCTGCCACACAGGGCCGGCGCTACCCACTCAGCAGCTCCTGCAAAGCAGGGAGGCGCCATGCTGAAAAGGCGCTGTCTCCCTCCCTGCTCTGCAACAGCTGCCTCAGCCCTCACTGTCACTGCCTCCTGCATGCCGCCTGCAGCACCTGTCTGACAGCGGTCGGCAGTATAAAGATTTGCTCCCTGCACCGCAAGTGCACACAGCCTGCATGTCACCCACAGTGCCTGTCTGACAGCGGGCGGCAGTATGGAGAAGCTGAGCAGCTCCCTGCACACACTGTCCTCCTCCTGTGACCTTCCCCCTCTTCCTCACGGACACTTGCACTGAGGCATGTAGCGCTGTCTGTGAATGCCTGGATGACATGTCATGTCTGGATTCGCCCCCTACCCATTGCTCCCTGCAACTGTCAGCTGTCAATGAAATGATGAACAGGCAGCAGTGCCGCCTCCCCTTCCTTCCCTCTTCTCAGTGTGCTGTGCCACTGCCAGTGCTCAACAGTCCGGCCCCTCTATCCCCTCCCCTCTTCTTCCATCTGCTCCTTCTCTCCCCTCCTTTCCCCCTCAGTCACGAGAGGGGTGTAATGGCGTCCTCAGTGTGCTGCCCAGTGGCGTAACTACCGAGGGTGCAGGGGGTGCAGCTGCTATGGGGCCCGAGCTGTTCTAGGGCCCGCTGCACCCCCTGCACCCAAAGATCAGCGCTCCCTGCTCCTCCTTGCACACAAGAGAAAGCAGCTGCTGCGACAGCCCCCTCACCCCGGGACACCCGCAGCCACGGAGAATGAAGCTGCGCTGTGGGTGTGCGCTCCCCCATAGTTCCAACCCACTTGTCACCAATGACTCACCATCCTTCCTGAGTCACTCCCTGGCCGCTCTCCTGAAGTCCCGCGATTCGCGGACATTTAGGGGGCGGGGCTTAATGCCTTAAAGTGCCCGCCTCAATAGAGGTCCTCCTTGGCTCTGTTCCCACTTCCCAGAGATTGCTGCAATAAGGTAATGCTCGTCCCCCTTTCTCTCTGCCACCCCCTCTCTTTCTCCAGTCTCTTTCCCCTCTTTCTCTATCTTTCTGAAGCCATCTCCCCCCCCCCCCTCAGAATGTCTCATCCCCATGACTCTGATGCTGTCTCTCCCCCCCCCCTCTCTCTGACACTGTTTCTGACTCTGACCCCAGTGCACCTTAAACAACTGAGACTATTGCCATTTCATCACTATTCCCCACACCGATCTCCAAACCCTTCCCATCCACTGTCTATTTCTACTCTGCTATTCTGCACTAGGCTTAAATAATAAAAGCAATTATATTTGCACATGCCAATGCTATTGTCTTCATTAGACAAATACTTATACATACAGGGGTGTTATTAGAGGAGAGCGCTGTGCACACCTGTACGTTTCTATATCCCTTCATAGTGCCTGGACCACTCTGATAGCCCAGAAGCACCTTTGTATGGTCAGTTTTGAGCACAATACCCCATCCAGTGCTTAAACTGTCTCTGACACTGTCTGTTCCCCACTCTCTCTGACACCGTGTCCCGTCTCCTACCCCTCTCTATGATGCAATCTCCTCCCCCTCTCTCTTTCTCCGTCTCTTCCCCCCTCTGTCTGATGTCGTCTCTTTCCCCCCTCTGTCTGATGCCATCTCCTTCCCTCTCTCCTTGAAGCCGTCTCCTCCCCTTGCTCTGACGCCGTCTCCTCCCCTTGCTCTGACGCTGTCTCCTCCCCCTTGTTCTGATGCCATCTCCCTCCCTCTGATGCCGCCTGCTCCCCCTCTCTCTGACGCCATCTCCTCCCACCTCTCTTTGTCTTTCTAGCGCTGTCTACCTCCCTCACTCACTCCATTCTGTTTGTAACTCTGTCTCCCCCTAACATCTTCTTTGTCATTAACTCCTCTCACACTCCCAATCTTGCTACCCTAATGCTTGGTACACACTGGAGGATATTCATGCGATATCGGTAACGGTATCGATATTGTCCATATCGTTACCAATAAATCGCTCAGTGTATACCCAGCCTAAGGGGAATTGTATGGACAATGTGTGGGGGGCCCTTTTCAAAAGTTTGCTATGGGGCCCACAACATTCTAGTTACGCCTCTGGTGCTGCCTACGCAGATAGAAGAGATAGAAGAGGAGGGACTGCACAAGAGTTAATCAGCATGTGCTGCACATACTTTTTGTACTGCTTTCAGATCGCATCGCACACACATTGCATGCATGCCGTGCGATGGGATCTAGCCCATAACGAATGACATTCTCGCAGCGTGTATGGGCACCTTTAGTGCCTGCAACATTTTGCGGACACAGCACTGAGATGGTGTATGCATACATGTACATGCACCCGAGATCCTCCATAGGATTGCATGTTGCATACGCTCCCACAATCGGGCTGCAGCTTGATGCAATGGCATTGTGAAAGGACACAAAATGTATGGTTTGCAGGAGGGCGCCGGACACCCTTACACCGGCCCTGCTGCCACAGATTCTCCAGAGGAAGCCATGAAGATCTCTGAAGCCAGAGTCAGATACGCCATCACACCACACCGTCACAGGGGTGCTGTTACATTACTGTACCTCGCTAGGGTGTCAAACATGAAAAGTGTAATGCTGAGAATATGAAGTAAATAAACCTACCTGCTCTCAATTGCATGACCTCAGCCCCCTCCCCAAGAAGTAGCTAGGACCTCTAATGCTGCCCATATACTTGTGAGATATTGCTTGCAATCATTCGATTTCGAACACAATAAAAATGATTGTATGCACATTTTGTGTACCATGCGACGCAAATCTCACGTATCATGATCTTATGTTCTGCGCATAATATTTATCGAATTGTACTTGCGGTCGAATGACGTTTTGTGCACAATTTATTTTTTAAAATGCAACTTTCGATTCCTGAAGTTTTCTCATCACTTCCTGGCCACTTCTCTTCCACCCACTGTGCACAGATCTGTTTGATAAGATGGTGTGTTTTTACAGCATTTGATGCAATCTCATTTGATCATGCGATCCCGCCCGATTTTTTTTTATCGCAAGGGGCATTCAATAATTTGCATGATTGTATGCATAGTTGCATTCCAAAAAAAGCATTGCATTGAGTACAATCACAGAAGTGTATGGGTAGCATTACAGAGACTCTTATAGGGCCACATATTGTTGAAAGAGTCGTTATAGACCAATGTCTGCAGTCAATACCAGAGCTCTGCGTAAGCGGGTGAGCCATAAAGACCCTAAAAACAGCAGACTGATTTGTGGTTATGGTGGAGACTTATGTGTTGACCAAGGAGCTATTGAGTGTACCCCAAAGTCCCCAATCCCTACAACAACAAACTCCAGTGACTGTTGGTAAAACTGCTCCTATGGGAAAAAAAGGCTTGGCAGCTAAATGAACTTAAGGCTGTGGTTATGACACCTGGAGACTGGGCCTCTGTGCCAGGAAAATTCCCGCCACATCAAAGGCTTGATAATACTGTGATCAGTACTTTGTGTTTTTATGAGATACATACAGATGTACAGCTGTCAGGATACCGACGCTGGCATCCCAAAGGAGGGAATCCTGACAGGGTTGGGTCAGTTTACTTCCCCTCCCCCTGCCCCTATCCCAGTGATGGCTAACCTTGACACTCCAGCTGTTGTTGAACTACACATCCCAGCATGCCCTGCATCCTTTTTAGCATGGCCAAATGTAAAACTGTAGGAAGGGATGCTGGGATGTGTAGTCCAACAACAGCTGGAGTGTCAGGGTTAGCCATTACTGCCCTATCCCTAACTATCCCTCCTTGCAGCCTTATGCTAAGCTTCTTCTCCCTTCAGTCTTACCCTGTCAATCCCAATAGTGCCTTCCCTGGGTGCACAGTCCCATTCTGGATGTGGGGATTCTGAATGCCAGCATCATGACTGCTGGGATGCTAAATGCATACTGTTTTGATTGGAGCATTTTGCTAATAGTTGTCCACTTACCTCTGAACCTATGCAATGCGATAATGCTTATGTAAACTGTAGAGGGTAATTGTTACACTCACTGGGGAGCGTCACAGCCCAAGCAGGGCTTCCTGAGGCACTTCCGGAGAGAGGATGGACTGAAGGAAGGGATGGACATGCACGGGTACGGGTAGACAGATCTTCGGCTGACGGACCTCTGGACGTCTTCTGGGTAGCCACCCAGGACACCCAGGCCTAAGCCCACAGAGCACACAAGTTAGCCTTCTTACCTATAACAGCCCTTTTCCCATAAGACCTTATGTGTCTACCGGTACTTGTATGCTACCAGGATTTACATCGACAAGTGGCAGTGAAGGCTTAACCCCAAGGGACCCAGGCAGCTACCAGTTGGGAGCAGCAAGCACGGGAACTACTCTGCCTACAGAAATCTCACCTAAGACTAAATAACAAGGCTGAGAGACAAGAAGGGGTACAAAAGGCAAGGACTCATAAACACAAACAGGCTGAGACAAGGCACCCCAGCTCAGCACACACTGAGCGGGCACAGGGCACTTCAGAGACAGAGTGGTCATGAGTAAGAAAAGGAGAGTGCAATGTATAAAAACAAGAATAAGTGCTAATGAAGAATATAAACACCAAAACAAAAACAGTAAATAAGATATTTACAGACACTGAACTGTGTGGCCTAACGCCACGGCCTAAGCATAGGCCCTAACTGGGAAAGCTGACCTCACACAGCTAACTAAGAAGTCTGCTAACCTCCCTGCCAATGTTCCCTCTAATTTTACAAAGGCTGTATGTGGCAAAAACTATTGGCTGTGCAACTTTGGAAGGAAATTTATATTTTTGTGCATCACTGATATATAGAACTGGAAAACGACATTCAGCAGTTGTGTCAACTTTACTTCAAAATTATATTAAACATTCAAAACACAGCAGACAATGTAGTTAAAGGGTGAAACCCACATTGAGTCCACAACTGCAAAAAGGGGATCATTGCTGATTTGTGCGCTCTGTTGTAATGTCTGTGCACGCACTTGGCGAGTTGTGTGCACGCACACGCGCACAGCTTAGAGGGAACATTGCTCCCTGCTAAATATCAGCATAAGAGAAACTAAAGCTAGATGGTACCTGCTTGCAAAGGAGGGGGATGAGCAGCCAGGAAATAGCCAGAGGTGACCATTCGGGATTCAGGTAACAAGAGGTTAACCAGCAGGACCAGACACACCAGCAGAGTGAGAGCAGTCTCCAAAAACTTCTATATCCGGCGCCAGAGCAGCCCAAATGAATCCCTTATAAAAGCTTCCTCACTGTGTGTCCACCCCTGCTTAGTAATAAACAGCAGCTGCATGCTGCCTCAGGTGCACATACTGATTACTTCCCTGCGGCTGCCTGGTGTCCCCGTAGCCTAGGCAACTGCTGGGAAAGAGGTGGTGCCCGCAGAGAGAGACCCACTGAGCGCCTAGCAACTGCCGAGGTGACACCATCCTGGACCAGAAGTGAAGTGTCGTCCCGGCTGCCTGGCAATAGCTGGGACCAGAGCTGCAGGGCCCGACTGCGCCGGGCAAGCACCGCTATTGCAGCCCCTAACAGTAATTTTTTGATCAGCTAGCCTGCACAGCAAAATGACAGGCTGAGCCAAAGAGAGAATTATGTGTATTCTGTGTAGAATGCAAACAAGCACAGGCTCTGTTAGATTCTGGTAGTCTGATGACTCTTCTGAAAGATGAGTTGGTAAACCCTTTAAAAAGGCAGCTGAAACTTATTGGAGTGGCCTTCATACATGGGGATACTCCATATTATGGTAGTAAAGTGAACATACGGGGTGAAATGTAATAGGATGAGAGATTCAGAAAGTGAGAGATTTGGTAAGAAATCTCCAGTTTTTTTTAAAGCGGCAATCATTTACACTGCAAAACCAGTTTGATTTTGCAGTGTAAATGACTGCCGCTTTAAAAAAACTGGAGATTTCTTACCAAATCTCTCACTTTCTGAATCTCTCATCCTATTACATTTCACCCAGAAACTCCATATGGGCCTAGGGTTACCACCCGTCCGGGATTACTCCGGACAGTCCGGTATTTTAGACCGGCGTCCGGAGTCCAGACGGGTGCCTGTCCCGGACTATACAATGTCCGGGAACAATCCCCCTGCTCAGCCGGCACCGCTTGTGTACTGATGCCCCCACGTAAAAACATACCGGAGGCGGATCCGATGATCCTCTTGAAGTCGGGGTAGGGGGCGGTGACGTTGGGCTGTCCCCTACTCCTTCAGTGTGTGTTTCAATTTGCGGCTGAGTGATGAGTGACACAGTCACTCCGCCGCGGTGCTAGCTGGGAGGAGGGAGGCGGGACGGACACAGAGACAGTGTGTATGACTACACGTGTCCTCCGCCTCCTCCTTCTGCGGGCGGTGCTGGCGTGTGACCCCCTGTCCTGAGTCTGACATACATGATGTGAGTCAGTGGCAGTGCCTGGCGCGACGGACGGATGGACCGGACGACGTGGCGGTGAGTGCGGGCACCGGGCAGCAGTTTAGTTTGTTTGGTGAGCAGAGCAGTAACAGTTGATGGAAGTTGTCGTGAGTTGAAATGGCCAGTCACGTTGTGTGAACTTGTCCTAGGCCAGTCCACTCTGTGGCCGGGCAGGCCAGGCCCAGCAGGCAGAAAGGCAAGAGCCAGCAGCACGCAGCCGCCCCAGCCCACACATGACACACCTGCAGTGTGCCAGCGCAGCGAAGTCGGCAGTGTGTGGCTGCTGCCTTTTGTAATGGTCCCCCCACGGCTCCTGCAGCACTGCCACACACTGAGTAGTGTCACCTCACACAGTCACCACCACACTCAATACAGGCAGTCCCCTTCTGGGCATCGTGATGCTGCAGGGGAGATGTGGTGGTGCTGCAGGTAGGGTTCAGGCCTCTGGCAAGTGAGGTACCTATCACCTCCCTTCTGGCAATGGGGAGATACCTATCACGTGCCCACACCTGGCATTTTGGGGTACTTGTTACCTGCCTCACCCCTGCCAATAGTGGGGTACCTATCACATGCCACCTGGCAATAGTGGGGTGTAATGGGCATTAGTGTGTGGCATAGCGTGTAATGGGCATAACTGTGTGTGGCATATGTTTAATGGGCATCACGGTGTTTGCTATAACATGTAATGGGCAGTACAATGTTTGGTATAACGTGTAATGGGCAATATTACATGTGGTATACAATGTAATGGGTATACCACCTTTAAACGGCATTACGTTGAATTTTTTTGGTGCGCACAGTTCATGTTGTCCCTACTTTGCAAAAATGTCAGTCCTTGCATAACGAGTAATGGGCATAATGTGTAATGGGCATCACAGTGTGTGGCATAATATGTAATGGGCATTATGGCATGTGGTATACTATGTAATGGGTGTGTGACATGTAATCGGCATTATGTTGAAATTTTTTGCCGCGCGCCTACGACGCGCACTGTCTATATTGTTCTTCCTTTACAAAAAGCTTTTTCAGTCCTGGCATATCGTGTAATGGGCATTGCAGTGTATAGCGGAACATGTAATGGGCATTATGGCATGTGGTATACTATGTAATGGGTGTATGATGTGTAATCAGCATTACAGTGCCTGTGCATAACAAGTAATAAGCATAATGTATAATGGGCATCATGGTGTGTGGCATAACATGTAATGGGCATTATGGCATGTGGTATACTATGGCATTTTGTATACTATGTAATGGGTGTGTGACGTGTAATCGGCATTATGTTGAAAATTTTTGACGCGCGCATTATGGTATGCAAAATCAAGAATGAAATTGAAGCAAAGGTTAAAAAAAAAATCAACATTAGGCGGGTCAAAGGGCGGAGCTGGGGGCGTGGTGGGGGAGGGGATGTGGGTGTGTCAAGGGGCGGGTCACTGTCCGGGAATCTCTCAACAAAAAGGTGGTAACCCTATATGGGCCTATGGTAGTCACTGCTGGTTTAATTCATGATTGAATGTATAGAAAAAAAGAAAAAAAGTATTTTCCCTGTAAGGGGAAAAGTGGGGAAGGTGGCCCTGTGAATTGAGATGGTTTACTAGCAGCTGCTGACAACTTCAGGCTAGTCGAGCCTGAAATAAACAAAGACAGAAAAAAGTTGGGGGAGTAGCAGTGCTAATAATGTATTGACAGATTCATTCTGTATATATTTAAAAAGAGAATATACATTGGACTGATATCACATAAATGTTAAATTGAATAAAACAATGCAATATGTGACCATATATTAAAAGCATACACTACTGGTAAATAAGGGGGGGATTGATGCAAATTAGGCACCACACATGGAAGGTGTTATGACTGTCCATTCCTAGGACGCCTCAGGGGATCAAATAGATATGGATGTTATATTACCCTCACAGCATTGAGGTCATGGGTTCGATTCCCATCATGGCTCTAACTGTGCAGTGTTTACATATTCTCTCCGTACTTGCCTGGGTTTCCTCCCACAATCCAAAAATATACTGGTAGGCAAATTGGCTCGAAACTAAATTAACCCTAGAATGTCTGTGTGGGCATGTAAATGTGGTAGGGAATATAGATTGTAAACTCCACTGGGGTCGGGACTGATGTGAATATTCAAATATTCTCTGTAAAGTACTGTGGAATATGTGTGCACAATATAAGAAACTGGTAATAAATAAAATAAATAAATAAACAATAATCCACACCCATGATAAAATCCTGTCAGCCTGAACAGGAAGTCTCTCATTTGCCTGAGGAGCATACTTGCCTACTTTTGAAAACTAGTTTCAGCGAGATTATGGTTGGTAGTAGAATTTTGCACAGCACCCCATTGAGGAGGCATGTCATGCTCCACCCAAAGGGCGTGTCTAGTTCTATATATAGAGAGATTGTGAAAAGAGATTGTGAACGTGGCACCTACAAGCATGGGTGAGTACTGCTACATCGGAGAGGAATCTTTTTAAATGACATATTCAAATGTAGATGAGCGCCAAAGCAGTTAGTAGGATATACTATACTTGGTAAAGTGCTGGGAAATGGTGCTGATGATTCAATGTAAATGTATCTATCTCTCATTCCTTTTATCCCAAAAAAATGTTACAGTGTAATGAGGGCTAGGTGAAATGAGGGAGATTGCTAGACTAATGAGGGAGAGAGGGAGATTACTGCTATTTCAGGGAGTCTCCTGAAACACTAGCCATTCCTAAGAATGGGGTGCAAACAGCACCCACTTCCCAGGATGGGGTGCATTGGCCTGTGACCACACACTCTAGTAAATACAAACACAGGGGGCCCAGCACTCACTACAACAAACTAACTCACCTTAATATTCAAATAATCAATTAAATAAATAATGGGGTTTTAGTTCATGAATTGATCAATGCATTTAAGCTTGCAGCCCATCGCCAAGGTACCCCATTTCACTGCAAGTCCTACACTAACAACTGATTTTCATGGGAACCTGGCAACTGTTTGCACATCATAGCTAAAATGAACATGTGTTATTTTCCTGGGTATATATATACTATAAAGTCCAAGAGAAAATATGCTTTAGTGAAAAGTGGCATAATCAATATATGCATATATATAAATAACCCTCTCCATCTCTTTTAGGTGACACCTGCACTATGGCTGACTATACCCGGCTCAAGAACATTCTTCTTGATCTCCAGTCTAATCGGAAGAAGCAGGAAATCACTTCTCTGGAAGATAACATAGCTAAAAAACGGGCACTTGTAGAAGATATGTTTAACTATTTGGATATAAACATTGATGGTCATCTAGACAGCTCTGAACTGGATCAGGTGGGCATTTACTTGGTGGAACATTGAATTACTGTATAAATGGAATTGCATTTTTCATTCAAAGTGTGAATTGAATATAACATAGTGGAATTCTTGTGAGAAAAACTGTTTCCAATCGCCAATCTAACATGAGAAAAAAGAAGCAATATGCACTGAATTGCAAACACTCCTCTTTGAAATGCTTTGGGACTATTTCTATTTCTATTGGGTGACATTTAATAGGAGTCGACTTGTGTTTTTGTGAGATAAATCGCATTTTCTAAAAGTGCATTAAAAAATTGCACTTAATTCGCATCCAGATGTTTTCGCACAGAAAAGTATACAAATCGCTTATTTAATAGCATGCGCAAATGGAAATCGCATTTTTTTGGTCGATATAATTCGCACCAGGGTCTGATGTGCAAATTGGTCAGAGACATGCACAGATCATTGTGATCTGTGCATGTTTCTGGTGTAAAAATAGAGTAAAGCAAAAAAAAAAAAAAAAAAAACGGCGTGAGCAAAACCAGCCCCGGGCTCAAAGAGCCGGTCCTGGTTTCATAAAATCACGGGGCAAAACAAATAGGGTTCCCCTTCATTTTATAAAACCAGCACCAGGCTCAAGGGCCGGTCCTGGTTCCCAAAATATGGGGGACAAAATGACTAGGGGTCCCCCGTATTTCAAGAACCAGCACCGGGCCCAACCAGCCAGCAGGGTTATGCAACAGCTGGGGGGAGATTTTTTATACAAGTCCCCCCGGCCAAAGCATTCATCCCCCTGACTGGTCAGCATGGGCAGGGGTCCTGGGGGAGTGGGGACCACCCAATGAAGGGGTCCCACCCTCCAGAACTTACCTGCCCATGCTGAAGCCCGGGGCTGTCCTCGATGCCCCTGGGCGGTGGGCATCGAGCTGATAAATGATGTAAAAAAATAGATTAAAAACTATTATCTTATACCATGGAACTATGAGTCCCAGCAAGCCTCCTCCACATGCTGGGACTTGGAAAAACCCAAGTCCCAGCATGAGGGGCATTAATGGGCCCGCTGGCACTTGTAGTTCCGCAGTAAAATAAATAGTTAAATAAACACACTGACACCCATTTAAAATAAAACTTTAATACATACAAAGCCCACACATACTGATACTTACCTATCTTGAGCCCGTCGGTAGGTCCCTGGGTCCGGTCCGGTGGCTTGGTTCCGGGGCTGGTCCGGGTCCGGGGCTCCAGGGCTGAAGTGTCCGGGGTCCTGGATCCGAAGAAATCCATGGGGGACCTGTGGAAGAAAATCCTACTCACCCAGGTCCTCTGGCGAACATCCCGACATCTTCTCCATCTCCGCTGTCTCCGCCGCCTCCGCCGCCGGTACACGATGGACTTTGAGAGGCGCAGAGATGTTTTATCTTCCGCGCCTCTCATCCAAATGATTCTATTGGCCGCCTATCGGCCAATCAGGAGGCGACTTTCGCGGCTCCTGATTAGCCGCTAGGCGGCCAATAGAATCATTTGGATGAGAGGCGTGGAAGATGAAACATCTCTGTGCCTCTCAAAGTCCATTGTGTACCGGCGGCGGAGACGATGGAGAAGATGTCGGGATGTTCGCCAGATGACCTGGGTGAGTAGGATTTCCTTCCACAGGTCCCCCATGGATTTCTTCGGATCCAGGACCCTGGACTCTTCAGCCCTGCAGTCCCGGACCAGCCCCGGAACCAAGCCACCGGACCGGACCCAGGGACCTACCGACGGGCTCAAGGTAAGTATCAGTATGTGTGGGCTTTGTATGTATTAAAGTTTTGTTTTAAATGTGTGTCAGTGTGTTTATTTAAATATTTATTTTACTTATTTTACTGTGGAACTACTGTGGAACTACAAGTGCCAGCGGGCCCTTTAATGCCCCGCATGCTGGGACATGTGGTTCTCCAAGTCCCAGCTTGCGGGGCAGGATGCCAGAACACCAATGCCGGAACTTCAACAGCTGGCATCCTGAACAGAAGTATGCCAGTGCTCCCCAAGGACAGTATGGGGAAGTGAATGGGGAGGGGGGGAATTAGGTTTAGGCATTAATGGGAGGACTTAGGATCAGATGCACTAAGCTTCAAAAGTGATAAAAGGAGAGTGATAAACAGCCAGCCAATCAGCTCCTACCTGCCATGTCACAGGCTGTGTTTGAAAAATGTCAGGTAGGAGTTGGTTGTTTTTATTTTTCACTCTCCATTTTATCACTTTTGATGCTTAGTGCATCTGGCCCTTAGTATTAGGCTGTGGGAGGGTATGTTTAGAATGTAGGGAAAAAGGCTAGGTTAAGGCAGCGGGGTATGGGTATTTGCAGTGACGGAACTACCGTGGGTGCAGCTGCTATGGGGCCCGGCGGCTGGGGGGGCCCGGGCCCCATGGACAGCAAGCAAGCACCCCCTGCACCATGACCGCCAATAAGAGGCTTGTGCTGGCTGTCTGTCTGTGCAGTGAGTCAGTCACTGTACAGTATAGTATGCTGGGCTGGCGGGGGAGGACGCCGCCGACGTGATCATCATTATCGCGCCTCGCGGGTCTGCAGCAGCAGCTCCTGCTGCTGGTATTTGCGAGCCCCAGGCCCGGCCGCTTGTCCGGCTTGTGGGAGAGAGAGTCCGTGCACGGCACGCTATGCTGCTGCTTGCTCTGCTGTTAGCCCCGGCCGCTGATGTTTACGTGCTGATGTGCTGTGGTGTGCTGCAGAGACCCGGCAGGGTGAGTACTCGGTGGGTGCAGAGGACACACACCATGTACACAGCGGCACATGTACTGG